>NC_057803.1:561815757-562415757 GCF_018294505.1 Triticum aestivum
CGCCTTGCCGCGCGCGAGCTCGCCGCCGCCATTCGCCGTTGCTAGGCCGGCCCGAGTACCTCTCCTCGCCAGCGTGCCCCGCTCCTCTCGCCGGAGCCCATCGTCACCGGAGCCGCCGCCTCGCCGGAGTTCTCCTCCCTCGCCGGCCGGATCTGGTGGTTGGACCAGATCCACCGGTCCCCGATCCAAACGCCCGCGCCGTTCCCCAGATCTACTCGTCCCGGGTCCTCCTCGTCCCGTTTCCCACGAGGTCTAATTTCTTCTAAGTCCCGAAATTCTCAGATCCAAGTGCTCCTGTTCATGGCCTCGTAACTTTGCATACGTAGCTCCGATTCATGCATATAGCATATCAAAATGTTCATCTCAGAGAGTACATCATTTCATTCCATTGCATCATTTTCATTTGAGCTCATCTTGATGCCCGAAATGCTATTAGAAGAGGGCTACTTGAGTTAATTGTCAGATCTGCTACTCCATTTAGGTTTTTGTCATTTTTGCCATGATTAATGTGTGCATGATAAGCCCTGATGCTCTACATATGTTTTGTTAAGGGTTTTGTCATCTTTCCAGAGGTGCAACCCATATATTTTTGTGATGTGTGTGGTGACTTGTGCAAGCTTGCAAAGTGGTGCACTTAGTAATTCTGTTTTCAGGGACTTAGCATTTCCACTAAGTCCTTCATCTGTTTATCTCATGATGCCATTTGTTCATGTTGTTTCCTAGTGATCCGTGCCTCTTTTGAGGATGATCAGTAAGGATGTTTTGTTAATCTTGTAGTGCTCTATCCATCCATGTCTTTATTTGCAATTATGGAGGACCCTAGATTGAGTCAATTGATCTCTACTTTTGCTACTTTGTGAATCTAGGCAGATTGTCAACTTGTTTGCAATTTTGCCGATGATGTTGTAGTTGATCTGCGCATGCTATGCTATTGTTCTTGCCATGTCTAGCTTGAATTTTGTTTGTTCTTAATAGATGTATGCTTAGATTGTCATGACTTGCTCTGTGGTGAGTGCATCGAGCTGTTAAACATGCCTACTTGAGTTATATTTCAGCATGTGCCAGTTTTTCACTAAGTCTGTGATCCGATTATGTTTTTGCTAGGTTCACATGCTTGCAATTGTATTTTCTGATCCCTTTTGGCTCAAGGTCACTAAGGGACTTTTGTTAAGCTCTTTGAGTAGCTCCATGCCATGCTTCACTTTGCCATGTTCAGGTCCTTTAGCATGTAGTTTTGTTGCTCCGAAGAGAGCTACCTGATCTGAAATTCCAGACAAGTGTTAATTTCACTAAGTCTGAGATCTGTTTGCCATATGCATTTTTGCCATGCTTGTTTGAACATGTTAATGGATGAATTGGCCGTAGCTCAGTGCTAGACTTTTGTTAATCATCTTGTATGCATCCCTGTCATGTATTTTGTTGTGATGTTTGGGTGCTGTAGCATGTTCATCTCATTGCATTTAGATGACTACTTGCTGTAAATCGCAGACCGGTGTCATTTTTGAATCGCTTGCCATTTCCAAACCGTAACTCCGATTCTGGCGTTCTTTATAGCGTTTTCAAGCGATTTCATCTCATCTTTCGAGTCGCATACTTGGATTTCCAAGTTGAGGCCAGATTCTTGCATTTCCTATCATATCTTGCATCTTGCATCCCGCATCGCATCCCGCATAGCATATCATCATTGCATCGTGTTGTTTGAGTTTGCACGTGGTTGATTGTGTCCTTGTTGCTTGTTTATCTTGTTTGGGTAGAGCCGGGAGACGAGTTCTCTAACGAGGAGCCCGTTGAGTTTGCTTTCGAGGATCCAGTCAACTCTGACAACTGTGCAGGCAAGATGATCATACCCTCGAAATCACTACTATCTTTGTTATGCTAGTTTGCTCGCTCTTTTGCTATGCCATTGCTACGATGCCTACCACTTGCTTTCAAGCCTCCCAAATTGCCATGTCAAATCTCTAACCCACCATGTCCTAGCAAACCATTGATTGGCTATGTTACCGCGTTGCTTAGCCCCTCTTATAGCGTTGCTAGTTGCAGGTGAAGATCGAAGGCCGTTCCTTGTTGGAACATTTATTTACTTGTTGGGATATCATTATATTATCTTGTTATCTTAATGCATCTATACACTTGGTAAAGGGTGGAAGGCTCGGCCTCTCGCCTAGAGTTTTGTTCCACTCTTGCCGCCCTAGTTTCCGTCATATCGGAGTTATGTTCCCGGATTTTGCGTTCCTTACGCGGTTGGGTTATAATGGGAACCCCTTGATAGTTCGCCTTGATTAAAGCTTTTCCAGCAATGCCCAACATTGGTCTTACCATTTGCCACCCAGCCTTTTCTTTCCCTTGGGTTCTGCAGACTCAAGGGTCATCATTGTTTTAAACCCCCCGGGCCAGTGCTCCTCTGAGTGTTGGTCCAACCGAGCGATGTCCGGGGCTACCAGGGGCAACTCTGGGCTGGCCTACCCGACGTCTGGCTCATCTGAGTGTGCCCTGAGAACGAGATATGTGCAGCTCCTAACAGGATTTGTCGGCACATTCGGGCGGTGTTGCTGGTCTTGTTTTAACCTGTCGAAGTGTCTTGAAGAACCGAGATACCGAGTCTGATCGGAACGTCTTGGGAGGAGGTCTATTCCTTCGTTGACCGTGAGAGCTTGTCATGGTCTAAGTTGGGACTCCCCTGCAGGGATTTGAACTTTCGAAAGCCGTGCCCGCGGTTATGGGCAGATGGGAATTTGTTAATGTCCGGTTGTAGATAACTTGAACCTTAACTTAAATAAAATGAATCAACTGAGTGTGTTACCGTGATGGCCTCTTCTCGGCGGAGTCCGAGAAGTGGACATGGTGTTGGAGTAATGCTTGCGCAGGTTGTTCTCTAGTTTCTCGCTCGCGCTTTGCCTCCTCTTCTCGCTCTCTTTTGCGAATAAGTTAGCCACCATATCTTGTTAGTCGCTTGCTGCAGCTCCACATATACTTTTACCTTGCCTTACCTATAATCTTATATAGTCTTGATCGCGAGGGTGCGAGATTGCTGAGTCCCTGTGGCTCACAGTTTACTATTACACCAGATGCAGGGCCTGATGATTCCGCTCTAGGTGTCGTGCTTGAGCTCAAGTGGGAGTTCGACGAAGACTCACAACGTTACTATGTTTCTTTTCCTGATGATCAGTAGTGGTGCCCAATTGGGGGTGATTGGGACCGTGTCGCATGTTGGGTTCTATTTTATTTTGGCGCCGTAGTCGGGCCATGAGTGTTTGGATGATGTAATGTTATTTATGTACTTGTTTGACATGGCGAGTGTAAGCCAACTATGTTACCTTTCCCTTATTATTTATATTACATGGGATGTTGTGAAGATTGCCTAACTTGCGACATATGCCTTCAATGCGATTATGTCTCTAAGTCGTGCCTCGACACGTGGGAGCTATAGTCGCATCGAGGGTGTTACACGCAGGCCTGGGCGGGGAGCCACGGAGGGCGCGGCTAGGCGAGCACTAGGCGGGGCACGGTTGGCAGCAGCGGCGACAGCAGAAGCAGAGGCAACGGCGCAGCAGAACAAGGTAGCAGCGGTAGGAGGCCGACCGGCGGGCAGCGGCCACGTGCGCGTGCAGGGCGAGGCCTGAGCGCGATGAGCGCGCACGGGGGAAGCGGGCGGGCGCGGCCCGGTGCGTGGGGCGACGCAGTATGCGCAGGGGCGAGCACCGACTGGTGCAGTCTGGCGTGCTTGGCCATCGGCCATGCAGGGCACGGGGAGAGGAGGTATGGGTCACGTTGGAAGGCAGGGGAGATGAGGAGCACAATGCCGTGCTTGGACGCGAGCGGCAGTGGCTGTGGCCATGGCTGCGCCATGCCCGGCGGCGAGGAGCTCTCTGTCACGACAGGACAGCGATGGGGCGACGAAAATTAGCGGGGAAGAGAGGAGGTTGACGCGGAGCTCACCTAGGGAGCACAAGGAGGCTCGGTGAGTAGCTTAGGAGCAGCAGGGGGTAGCCGGATTTGGCGATGAATGCCGACGACCGAAGGAAGTAGATGAAGTCGATCCCGGCGATGTCGTCCCCTCCAGCTCAAACGGTGGTGCGTAGAGGACGTAGACGAACACTGCGGAGCTCCTGGATTTGTTGCAGCGACGAGGGGAGTCCGGTGGCCGCGGGATCAACGAGGTGGCGGCGACCACGCGCTCGGACGATGAAGAAAAAGAAAGGGGCGAGCGAGAGGGAGGAATGGTTGGCCTAGGGTTTGTCTGATGCGTCGGGGAGGGCTTTATACACCTCGGGGTGCCGGTGGATGATCGACACGGTGACAGACGAGGCCATGGCGGGCGTGGATGCACGCCACGCACAGGCACTGTCTCCTCTTTGTACAGAGGAGGAGGAAAAGGCCGTGGTGGGCCTGGGTCTGCACTGTAGCATTGGGCTACAAGTGCACAGTGTAGCTTTTAGTTTTCTTTTTTTTATTTCCTTTTCTTTCTTTTTTTACCTCAGCTTCTATTTATTTTAATTTTAGTAAAAATACAAAAGTTGAACCTAATTTAGTATATGTAATTATGCCACTGCCACAAATATTTTGACACATTAAATACAGTAGTTTGTATTTGTTTATTATTTTAAGAGCATCTAAATAATAGTTTTGTCGCTGTTTTACTTATTATAGTGCAATTTAATACTTTAAAGAAGTGTGGTTTCTTCTGTAATATTTAGTATGGATTATTTGGCACAACCTGAACATTTTAGTTTAAATATGTGAAAAGTTTTACCGTTTGACTTGACGTTGAATTTTGAATTCGAATGGGATTTGAATCAGAGTGAGTTTAGTACCGTAACAGTGGTGACGTCGCATCATTAGTAGAGGGTTACTGTAGCTTAATTATCTGGGCGTCACAATTCTCCTCCACTACAAGAAATCTCATCCCGAGATTTAAGGGGTGTGTAAGGGGGAAATATCTGGTTACGAAGTTCTAACGGATCTTCTCGTTCTTGGTTGCCCTTCTCGAAGAAGTTGATCCCGACGTTGATGTCTTCCTTTCTCTGCTTCAATGCATCATGATGAAGTTGTCGTCCTTCCTTCAGGATCTCCATTGTACTTACGGAAAGGATAAGGGGTAGCTTCAAAAGGACGGACCTCTACAAGGTTGCTTATCTGGTAGATAATATCGGGGAAGGTGGCGGAAAGTAACACTCGAATTGAAACTTCAGAAATTGTCGAGATCAAAGTAAGAAGGTGCAAAATAGAAGTTTCAAGCGCACAGGCAATTATTCGATGCGTGTAACAGGGCATGAAAAGGGGTTTAGAGCAGCGGGAATAAGTAGTGTGTCTAATACCAGAATAGATCATCTCTAGGAAGGTGACCCGCGTATTACATACGGTGTCAAACACGAGGAATAACTTTCGCAATAGGGGTGTACAGGAGAGTCAGGTTTCGACCCTGTGGAACTATGGGTTACGGGCCCACCATGTGGGTTAAAAGTAGGACGGGCGGTGACGTCTTGCACGATCATGTAAGTAATGCATGTCAGGGAATAGCATGTCAGTTCTGTCGGCAACAACATTGGTACCAAGGGCGAGGGACAAAGAGAACCATTTCCTGCTCGTTGAACGAGGTAGACCAATAGGCAAAGTTCTCGTCCATCGGTGGTTACCGGAATGTCATCAACAGTATAAACAGGGTCTGACTGACAGAGTTGTACACCGAGGTGCTTACATAATCAGTGAATTATTACTGCTTAGATTATATAGATCACGAGAAAGGTCAAACAAAGCAATGGAAAGGAAAATGTGATCATCAGTTTAAACAGAACAATGGAAAGGAAAATGTGTTTAAACACACAATTCAAGGGTATATCCTTCCCAAGGACAAACAAAGCAACGATATCCATGACAGGATAAAACGTAGAAAACCTTTTAGGAAAGGGGAGAGAAATATCATGACATTACCCATACAACAGTGTTTGGGTAACTAATAAAGAAATTTTAGCATTGTGCTTCAAATGCTCTTATTGAAAATCGGAGTACCACATACATGCTTCGAGATAGCATTGACAAGGTCTTTAAGCAAAGGTCAGACTTTGGATACAGAAAGGATCCATCAGGAACCATTTATAGAATAAGTGTTACAATTTCCTCATGAAAGAATGGATAATCTTGCTAAAAAGGAAACTATAACAATGGGTCCTCCGGCCAAGTGCACTAGGCATGACATCACCTTACTGGCTATATGAAATCCAATGTTACGCCTTTTGGAAAATTCCCCAACCATCATATCTGACCGAGATTCAGTTCTGATTGGTGTCAGGATACCTCAGACTCATGATGCCTGAGAAGGAAGGGGTGCAACACAATTTGACGAGATGGGAGTTGCAGTATTCTCGGGAAATGAACTATGGAAGCAAGTTCTGAATCATGAGTTCATTATTTAACCAAGGAGAGGACGCGGAGGTGGCTGATGAACTTAGCGACAATTCATTGAGATTTTTAGAAGATGTATTTCCACAATTATGTGAACAAGGAGATAACAATTGTCAGATCAAATGATATAAAGAGGTATGCTCGAGGAAAACATACACAGTTAAACATTGGTTGAAAAGTGCACCTGAATTATGGACTTAGGTAGCATGATCAATGTTAGAATGGTGATTCGATAACCAATAATCTAATAATGAATTATCGACCATTTACTTCAAAGAAATAGGGTTGCTAGAAGTTTTGAAGTCGCACCACATAGTTCAATTGTCGGGTTTCCGGTTAGAAACAACACGGGGACCAAGGAATGGTCAGATATGGCAAGAAGTATAACCTGTATCAAGAATTCTTAAGAGGTGGTGAAATTCTCACGACATTCTTGACATAAAAGATGGTAATACTCCAAGGCAGAACATAACACAAGCTGGATAGAAAGAAACTCAAAGTACTACACAAAACATGAACAATTTTGTGTCGGAGGGAGGGCAATAAAGTTGTTGTTGATAACATAAATCATCGAGGGGCAAGGATGGTATTTCTCATCAAGAATTCGATTCTTATTCTGAAGGAGTCAAAATGTTGATGATGATCACAAAAAATTTTGTTGAGAGGCTCAACAACTAAGCAATCGAACAACGACTGCATCAAACAAAAGGACTGATGTAGCAAAAGATTATTGGATCCACGGATACGACATCAACTCGGAATCAACTTGGAATCAAGCTTGCTGTTCGAGGTGAAATGATAAGATAAGGGAGATCGGTGTAAGCTTAGCTCATCGTCAAAATTGTGCTCTGAGAAGGATCACGTAGCACAGTTAAAATTTAGCACGATAATGATATAGCCGATCAGGCTTGGGATGACTTGAAGGATTATTAAACTCGTAAGCGACGAAAATTACTTAGAGTTGTTGAATCGGGGTGCGAACTCGATTCACTATTCGGTGTTCTTGGTTGACGACAACCCAGAACCCAGGGAAATAGGAATCGGTGAGAAGCAATACTAGATGAAGACTCGTAGGAAGCAACATAGTTCTCGAGATACCAGAGGGTAATACTCGAGGAAGATCAAAAATAGAGGTTGTGGAGAAGTATCGATCAACAAATTACAAGTCTTTAACTTGTCTGAGAAATGGAATCAAGGAGAAAATGTGGTCGGTACCACGATTGCAAAGGATCAATTCATCGATTCCATATGATAGTATATTATTATTACAAGAAGCTTCCATGATAGGATCTACATTATTTCCATGGGCATGAACACAAAGTCCAAGGTCGACTCCCACTTCTTCAATGCATAACCTTTCATTCACTGCTCTAGATAAAAATGATTTCAGTGTCAAAACCTACCTGGTGAATTACCAGAGGAGTATGACCCGTGAAAACTTTCGGGTTCACACAGATTAAGAAAAGCATAGGTTCAACCCGTCAGGGTATCGTGGAAACATATACCACAAGCTTCAATCGTAAATACCACCAGCTCGAAAACAGAGCATGGTTGAGAAAACAGAGGATACAATTTACCAAAAGCATTATGTATCCGAGGAAAGGCTCACAAGGTTATTGAATAAGGAGGACACTGTCGAATAATAATCCAATAAAGGATCTGACGGTCCATAGCGGAGCTGATGTGAGCTTCGGCACAGAATCAGTTGAAGAAAGGATGCAAGGGCATCCGATTATAGAACACCTGAATGATTCGATGCTTAGATATCAAAGGAATTATGATTTCCAAATAGAAGGATTAGAAGCAGACGCTCTGATCAAGGGTGGATAAGTTCAATAGACCTAAGGGTACAATTGACGGCAAACAGATTGATCAAGAACAAGCTCATGTTCAAAAATGATGTCTAAGCCAAAAAGATAATTTGAAAGGATCAACTGATGATTGCGTGCATTCGCACTCATGTTGAATCAAAAGGATCAAAATGACGGTGCCTAAGGATACTAACGAATATTGCCAGACATATGGAAAGCATCCATCATGCAAGCAGACAAGTATTGTAGAGCAATAAGCTACTAAGGATTTGTGGAGGATCGAATAGTATTTCGAAGACCATTGTGAAACATATGAACAACTGGGGGATGAGCGGATACTCGATAAGTGCGAGAAATTATTCGTAGGGGTATTCAGGTGGCAAAGAACTGCAAGGTACTAGGCATAAAGTATCCTCGGGGTACCTTGTAATAATAAGATCGACTAGGAATAAAAGTAAGAACGACAGGTCTAAGTATTTATCCATAGGGATATTTCGATGGTAGGGAATTGCAAAAGCAACAGGCACAAGGTCTCGAGAGGATATCGGAGAGTATTGTCAGAATCTTCTGTTGAAGCAGTCGATCATCCGTAAATAAAGGGCTCTTCGGCAGGAAGTGGTAACGAGAACCTAGAGTTAGATTTTCGCAAAATCATTTAACCCGAATAGAAGAGATGTCAGAGTCCCAGAGTATAGGTCAAGGAGTAAAAGATCCTAATACCACCCAATGGCGACGTGGGCCCATGGGCCGCACAGCCATGTTAGTAAAACAATTTTCATCGACTAGACTCAACTTCGGCCAAGGAGTGGGGAAGGGGGATACCTACAGGCAGTCGGCTCTGATACCAACTTGTGATGCCCCCGATTCAATCATACACTAATCATACACGCAAATGTGTACGATCAAGATCAGGGACTCATGGGAAGATATCACAACACAACTCTAAATATAAAATAAGTCATACAAGCATCATATTACAAGCCAGGGGCCTCGAGGGCTCGAATACAAGAGCTCGATCATAGACGAGTCAGCGGAAGCAACAATATCTGAGTACAGACATAAGTTAAACAAGTTTGCCTTAAGAAGGCTAGCACAAACTGGGATACAGATCGAAAGAGGCGCAGGCCTCCTGCCTGGGATCCTCCTAAACCACTCTTGGTCGTCGTCAGCGGGCTGCACGTAGTAGTAGGCACCTCCCGAGTAGTAGTAGTCGTCATCGACAGTGGCGTCTGGCTCCTAGGCTCCAACATATGGTCGCGGCAATCGGGTATAGAAAGGGGGAAAAGAGGGAGCAAAGCAACTGTGAGTACTCATCCAAAGTACTCGCAAGCAAGAAGCTACACTACATATGTATGCATTGGTATCAAATGGAATAAGGGTATCATATGTGGACTGAACTGCAGAATGCCGGAATAAGAGGGGGATAGCTAGTCCTTTCGAAGACTACGCTTCTGGTAACCTCCATCTTGCAGCAGGAGAAGAGAGTAGATGGTAAGTTCACCAAGTAGCATCGTGTAGCATAATCCTAACCGATGATCCTCCCCTCGTCGCCCTGTGAGAGAGCGATCACCGGTTGTATCTGGCACTTGGAAGGGTGTGTTTTATTAAGTATCCGGTTCTAGTTGTCATAAGGTCAAGGTACAACTCCAAATCGTCATGTTACCGAAGATCACGGCTATTCGAATAGATTAACTTCCCTGCAGGGGTGCACCACATAACCCAACACGCTCGATCCCATTTGGCCGGACACACTTTCCTGGGTCATGCCCGGCCTCGGAAGATCAACACGTCGCAGCCCTACCTAGGCACAACAGAGAGGTCAGCACGCCGGTCTAAATCCTATGGCGCAGGGGTCTGGGCCCATCGCCCATTGCACACCTGCACGTTGCGTACGCGGCCGGTGAGCAGACCTAGCCTCCCTTATACAAGAGTAGGCGTTCCAGTCCAACCCGGCGCGCGCCGCTCAGTCGCTGATGTCACGAAGGCTTCGGCCGATACCACGACGTCGAGTGCCCATAAATGTCCCCGCGTAGATGGTTAGTGCATATAGGCCAGTGGCCAGACTCAGATCAAATACCAAGATCTCGTTAAGCGTGTTAAGTATCCGCAAACGCCGACCAGGGCCAGGCCCACCTCTCTCCTAGGTGGTCTCAACCTGCCCTATCGCTCCGCCTCAAAATAACAGTCGGGGGCCGTCGGGAACTCAGGCCCACCACTACCTGGACGGAGCCCCTGCCCCTTCAGCCCCCATCTCCTAACAGTATCACCGGTAATGTAACAGTGTAAAGTATATAGTATATGCCCATGATCACCTCCCGAAGTGATCACGGCCCAGTAGTATAGCATGGCAGACGGACAAGAGTGTAGGGCCACTGATGATAAACTAGCATCCTATACTAAGCATTAGGATTGCAGGTAAAGGTAACAACAATAGTAGCAAGGACAGGCTATGCATCAGGATAGGATTAACGGAAGCAGTAACATGCTACACTACTCTAATGCAAGCAGTATAGAGAAGAGTAGGCGATATCTAGTGGTCAAGGGGGGGGGGCTTGCCTGGTTGCTCTGGCAAGAGAGAGGGGTCATCTTCAATGTAGTCGAACACACGGGCATCGGCAGTAGTCTCGGAGTCTACCGGAAAGAAGTAACGGAGGGGAACATAATAAATAACAGAGCAATCAAAGCAACACAAAGCATAACATGGTGGTACGCGGTGCTAGGGGTGACCTAACGCAGTAGGAGGTGATACCGGCGAAGGGGAAAAACATCCGGAAAATATCCCCGGTGTTTCGCATTTTCGGACAGATGAACCGGAGGGGGAAAATTGCGTGTTCGCTATGCTAGGGATGCGTGGTGGACGAACGGGCTGCGTATCCGGATTCGTCTCGTCGTTCTGAGCAACTTTCATGTACAAAGTGTTTTCATCCGATATACGATTTAATTTATATGATTTTTCAAAGTTTTATTAATATTCCAAAATTGTTTTAATTATTTATTTCGAATTTAAATAAGGTTGATTCTTTTTATACCCAGGTTGGGCCAGCCATAGTCAACGACATGTGGGGCCAGCCAAAGTCCAGTCAGCAAGTCAATAGTGAACAGTCAGGTTGACCTTGGTCAAAGTGTGAACAGTTTTAGTGGGGCCTACTTGTCATAGACACGGTGTCTATTAAGTCAATTTATTAGAGATGACCAAGTGGGATGGTCCACATGTCATTTGCTATTAAAGTAAATTAGCACTAATTTAACACTAACTAATCTAATCCTAATTAAACAAGGGGCCGGCCGTACTGGACAATGGCTCAGCCGGCCACACACGCGACACACACACACACTAATTACACAGGGCCGGCCACACACAGCACGCAACACCTAGGGGTTAGATATGTTCTCTGTTAGCAGAAGATAGCAATTTGTGATTTTCATAGGATTTAATCCATGCATCAAATGGATTTGGTCCTATGAACACATTTGAGCCTTGTCAAGTGTACTACCTTCCCATATTTTTTTAACCCTGATAACATTTGTTTAACCGCAGTTTAGGAGCAGTCGAGGGGGTTATTCGATGTAATATTCACAAAGCTAGCCTCATCTACAGTAATTAGTAGCAGCGGCCAACACCAACAGGCGGCGGCGAGAGCAGCAAAGCAGCAGAGGAAGGCTCGGCAGCAGCAGTAACTAGCAGCTATGCGGCAGAGTAGAGCAACGGCAGGACGAGCAGCGGCAGCAAAGCAGCAGCGACAACAGCAGTTGAGCAGGCGTAGGCCTGGGCGGGGAGCCACGGAGGGCGCGGCTAGGCGAGCACTAGGCGAAGACGGGCGCGGGGCGAGGTTGGCAGCGGCGGCGACAGCAGAAGCAGAGGCAGCGGCGCAGCAGAACAAGGTAGCAGCGGGAAGAGGCCGACCGGCGGGCAGCGGCCACGTGCGCGTGCAGGGCGAGGCCTGAGCACGACGAGCGCGCACGGGGGAAGCGGGCGGGCGCGGCCCGGTGCGTGGGGCGACGCAGTACGCGCAGGGGCGAGCGCGGACTGGTGCGGTCGGGCGTGCTTGGCCATCGGCCATGCAGGGCACGGGGAGAGGAGGTATGGGTCACGTTGGAAGGCGGGGGAGACGAGGAGCACAATGCCGTGCTCGGACGCGAGCGGTAGTGGCTATGGCCATGGCTGCGCCATGCCCGGCGGCGAGGAGCTCTCTGTCACGACGGGACAGCGATGGGGCGACGAAAATGAGCGGGGAAGAGAGGAGGTTGACGCGGAGCTCACCTAGGGAGCACAAGGAGGCTCGGTGAGTAGCTTAGGAGCAGCAGGGGGTAGCCGGATTTGGCGATGAACGCCGACGACCGAAGGAAGTAGATGAAGTCGATCCCGGCGATGTCGTCCCCTCCAGCTCAAACGGTGGTGCGTAGAGGACGTAGACGAACACTGCGGAGCTCCTGGACTTGTTGCAGCGACAAGGGGAGTCCGGTGGCCGCGGGATCGACGAGGTGGCGGCGACCACGCGCTCGAACGATGAAGAAAAAGAAAGGGGCGAGCGAGAGGGAGGAATGGTTGGCCTAGGGTTTGTCTGATGCGTCGGGGAGGGCTTTATACACCTCGGGGTGCCGGTGGATGATCGACACGGTGACAGACGAGGCCATGGCGGGCGTGGACGCACGCCACGCACAGGCACTGTCTCCTCTCTGTACAGAGGAGGAGGAAAAGGTCGTGGTGGGCCTGGGTCTGCACTGTAGCATTGGGCTACAAGTGCACAGTGTAGCTTTTAGTTTACTTTTTTTAATTTCCTTTTCTTTCTTTTTTTACCTCAGCTTCTATTTATTTTAGTTTTAATAAAAATACAAAAGTTGTACCTAATTTAGTATATGTAATTATGCCACTGCCACAAATATTTTGACACATTAAATACAGTAGTTTGTGTTTGTTCATTATTTTAAGAGCATCTAAATAATAGTTTTGTCGCTGTTTTACTTATTATAGTGCAATTTAATACTTTAAAGAAGTGTGGTTTCTTCTGTAGTATTTATTATGGATTATTTGGCACAACTTGAATATTTTAGTTTAAATATGTGAAAAGTTTTACCGTTTGACTTGACGTTGAATTTTGAATTCGAATGGGATTTGAATCAGAGTGAGTTTAGTATCGTAACAGTGGTGACGTCGCATCATTCGTAGAGGGTTACTGTAGCTTAATTATTTGGGCGTCACAGCCACGGCCCGGTAATTATTTGAACCGTTTTTTCTTTAACCAGCCCCGCACATAACGCGAGGCGTTTTCTGACACGTCTTGTCAAAGCAGAGATCGTGTTCCCCTTATCACGGGATTCTCATCAATACAGACGTGGGTAACCCAACCGCACCACCAATTACGGCGCTTGGGGGATAAGCGAGTTTTACCAGGCTAGTGGGGGCGCATAGTTTCGTCCGCCCTTATAAAAGGATAAGGTCTCACCTTTTTCTACCCACGCGTTCTTCCCCCTTGCTCATCCATTCTCATGCACTCAAGCTCCAGCGCCCAAGTCCACATCCTTCTCCTCAACTCTCCTCAAACATGTCCGGAGCGGGAGGCAAGTGGATGGTCTTCTCCGTCACGGAGGGACACATCAAAAAACTACGTGAGGCCGGATACTTAGCCGCGGATATCGCGCACCGGCTGCCAGCCGCGGGGCAGATCGTCCCTACCCCGGAACCTCACGAAAGGGTGGTTTTCCTCCCCCACTTCGTCTGCGGACTGGGGTTTCCCCTCCATCCATTCGTCCGCGGCCTTATGTTTTATTATGGGCTGGACTTTCATGATCTGGCCCCGAATTTCATCCTCAACATCTCGGCGTTCATCGTCGTGTGTGAGGCTTTCCTCCGCATCCGGCCCCACTTCGGCCTGTGGCTGAAGACCTTCAATATCAAGCCGAAGGTGGTTGGCGGCCAACAAGCGGAATGCGGCGGAGCCATGGTGGGCAAAATGCCCAACGTTATATGGCTCGAGGGTTCCTTTGTGGAGACCATAAAGGGGTGGTAATCGGGGTGGTTCTACATCACCGAGCCGCGCGACACCAACTGGGTGGTGGCCCCCGAGTTTCGATCCGGAATCCCCACGCGGCTCACTTCCTGAAAGGAGAAGGGCCTGTCCTGGGGTTCATCGGTGGAGCTGGACGGACTCCAGAAGTGTATCTGGAACATGATAAGCAAGAAACTTAAGCTTGTCAACATAGTCCAGGTCATGCTCTTCCGCCGGATCCTCCCGTGTCAACAACGGGATTTCAACTTATGGGAGTTTGACCCGACCCAGCACCAGACTCTACACGAGCTCTTCGACACGATGCATAAGGACGTCTGGAGGGTGCTGTTCAAGGGCCCCGAGGTCCCTCCTTCTCTTACCGAGGACCGCGGGCTAAGCGTGAAGCGCCCTGCGAATTCGGTAAGTTCTGTACATCTGGTAGGATATTTATTTCCCATAGCTTAACCATGTGCGGGGTCTGAGCTCCCATGCCTTTGACATGACTGGGTGGAGACATTGGAGCAGATTAACTGCCCGCCCCTCTGCCCGAAGACCCTGCGGACGCTCTCCTGACGGAGATGCGGACTCCGGCTCCTTATGAGGTGCCGGAGAAGACAAAGAAGAAGGCCAAGGGAACCCGAAAGAGTTCCCGGCGCCAGGTTGTATCGGACTCATCGTCCGATAACACCGAGACGCACTCCTCCCGTGAAAACAAGAAAGAAGATGAAGATTCTCCCCCTCTAGCCGGGGGAGACAAGAAAAGGAAGGCCGCCCCAACCGGGGAGGCCGAAGGTCCAAGAAGGGAAGGACTCTCCTTACGGACTGCTCCACCACCACCGCCGATGGCGAAGACGAGTGGCTGCTCACGGCCAAGCCCCTGGCGAAGTCGTAAGTATTCGGATACCAGAGTAACTCATAGCATACCTTTGTCGCACTGCTTCTCCTAACGTCGAATATGATTATGCAGTCAGCCCCAAGCCCGTATCGACGTATCATCATCGGACGGTTCCTTGGACTCGTCGGACATGAATGGTGATACACTTCCAACCGCCTCCTCTCCTTACCCTACGGACAATGCCGAGGTGTTGTCTCAAGGGGCATCGAACCGGGGGCAGACAGTCCCGGAGGCGCCTCAAGGCGACCTTTTGGACTCCAGGAGCAAAGGGAGCAAGGCTCCCAAGGGCTCCTAGTTTGGCCCTCAGCCGGACACCATGCCGGAACCTCCAGTGGTTCCGGACTCGAGCAGGCGGCCCTCTTCCAAGAGGGGCAAGCCGTCCGTGCCGGTGACCTCTGTCCAACCAGAGGCACCGGACGAACTGCTGGGAGCGCTTCGCGGCGCTTCCATCGACGAAGAGCACCGCACTATTATGAGTGTGGTGATCAAGAGGGTTCAGTCCGTCAAGAGCGGACTGACTGAAGCATGTGCCAGCCTTCTAACAGGCTTTGAGGTAAGTATTTAAAATATAGGAAAATATTACCGCATAGACAGTAGCCCCTGATGCTCTGTTTGGTGTTCACAAAGAAAAGCCGAATAGAGGATCAAATAATATCTGCAAGAGTCTAATATAAGTATGTCTATATGCGTATGCAGGCTTCGCTGCCCACCTCTGCCGCACTGACTGTAGAGGTTGCCGCACTGGAGTAGGACCTCAAGGGGTCCGAGAAAGAGCTCGGCCTTGCCAAGAGGCAGCTCGAGGAGAATAAAGGTAAGTAATACCTTGTCTATATAAAAAAGAAAATGTGGTTGCGAAATGACAGGATCATCATGGATTTGCCAGGGGTCACAACCGAAGTGGCGACCCTGAAGCAAGTGATGTCCGAGGCCGAAAACAAAGCGACCAAGGAGCGCACCGAGCGGAAAAAACAAGAGGCACAGGTGGGTGAGGTGCAGCAAGAGCTCCAGGCTCTCATGCAGAAGCACAAGGCTTTGGAGCTTGACTCGAAGACGCGAGAGTCCGAGCTTGCCGCGGCCCTCGAGAGCACAAAGCATGCCAAGGCTGAAGCCCAAAAGGCCCTCCAGGAAATTGAGGCGATGAGGAAGATAGCGGCGGGTATGGCATTCAATATGCAAAGAAAGCATGTGAAAGTAAATTACTTGTTACTTACCCGAGTCCGGAGCTCTCCAGGAGGATTCACAGATTTGCTCCGCAGCGTGGCGGATGCCGCGAAGTATTACCAGGCCGAGGAGGGAAGCTCGACGGAGAAGTTGTTCTGGTCTCAGTATACTGGGGCCGAACACCCGATGCCTATGAGTGACCAGCTGAAGCAACTGGTCGAGCTGCACAAGGCGGCCAAACAGGCCATGAAGGGCTTTATAGTCCGGATGTGGCCTGGCGACTCCCTTCCCAACAGCTACTTCGGCCTGGTGAGGCAGCTTGTGGATGCCTGCCCACGGCTGGAAGTCATCAAGCGGTCCGTCTGTATCGAAGGTGCCCGCCGGGCTTTTGCCCGTGCAAAGGTGCACTGGGCCAAGATGGACGTCGAGAAGCTGGTGAAGGAGGGGCCGCCGCAGGGCAGGGAGCATCGCCACCCCGAGATGTATTATGAGGGTGTCCTGAAGGGTGCCCGTCTTGTGGCGGACGAGTGTGCGAAGGATGTAATATTTGAATGAACTCGCTCGTGTGATCCTGTATTATGAAAACTTGTTCATATGCGCTATGCAACGCTTGTTTGAATTTAAAATATTACCTTCTTTGCAGCTGTTTATCAAATATGAGAGATGGCCAGTCGTCGGCTTTTGCCCCCATGCCACGAGTGCTGGGGTGTTCGGGATAAACATGAGCACTCTTTTTCCCATTGTTGGGTCCTTCGAGGGAGGTGCTCAGCACAACGAACAAGGCAATCGGACTATAATGCTTTATCACTCTCACTTAGCCATAGAAGTCTACAATTTTAAATTTTGGCGAAGCCCCTAGTATTCGGAAGGCCGAATTTGGGGCGCTATACACACCTTAAGCCGGACAAAGCCGACTCCTCGCTCTAAGCGGCATAACTCTTTAGGGACTCGAGACCTCTCGAACAGCGACCAGCTCTCGCCTTATCATGACAGTCAGTTTTAGCTTTCTTTACTGAGGTGCTTAGCCCAGATGAACCAGGGCACAATCGCAGTAGTTCTCCCAGTGCTACCTTAGCCGATATAGCGGAACGTAAGGTACCAAAACATGGGAGCCGGGCAAACCCAACTATTGACCCAAGACATGATTCGGAGCTGATGCATATAATGCTATAAGTTCGGGGTGCCGCACTGTCGAAAGTGTTCGGACTTCTCACGCCGTATTATGGGGTACGCTTAAGCCCCTGACGTATTGGCCGTACCAGAGTGTACGGGTGCTGAGTGTCATGAACGAACATATATAAAAAAGAAGAATGCGATAATAGTCTAGTGCTATGCATTGTTTATTCAAAAAAGGTGCGTCAAAGCAGAATGATACAAGTAGTGCGATAAGCAAAAAGTAGGACTATTTGACATGTCCCCTCCAAGGGCAAGCTGAGGAATGGTATTTAAAGCAGGTATTTCACTCGTTGTCAGAGACCACCTGGGAATTCCTTGATGCGACATAGCTTTCTGCCTCCTTGGTTGTTGTATCGTGTGTCCGACAATCATACTGTCGGACGGGGCTTCCAGAGATTAAAGTCTTGAAAGAAAGAAAAATAACAAAGCAGGAAGCCCCTAGTGCGATTGAGCCGCGTCTTGGGGCGTGCCGTAGTCGTGCCCCCCTCCCACCTGTGCCCATGGTATTTTCAATGCGTAATTATATACGCGTGGCACGGATTTCGCCATTTGGCTGGGACTGGGGCGGGGGCCGCACTGCTATGCGAGCTCGGAACGTGCCAGGTGGTCTTGTTGCCGATTACTCCGGGCGCGCTTGAAGGTGTCCGGGTCTTTAGTCGCCGAACTGGTGGATTGCCTTAAGAGGCTGCTTTGCACTTCTGCTGCGAGGGCCGCAGTGTGCTCCTCCGTGCAGAGAGAGTGCTCTGTGTTTCCATTGACTGTGATGACCCCCCGAGGTCCTCGCATCTTGAGCTTGAGGTATGCATAATGCGGTACCGCATTGAATCTCGCAAATGCGGTTCACCCGAGCAGTGCATGATAGCCACTGCGGAATGGGACTATATCGAAGATTAAATCCTCGCTTCGGATGTTATCCGGGGATCCGAAGACCACTTCCAGTGTGGCTGAGCCTGTGCAATGGGCCTCTACACCTGGTATGATGCCTTTGAAGGTCATTTTTGTTGGTTTGATCCTTGAGGGGTCTATACCCATTTTGTGCACTGTGTCCTGATAAAGCAGGTTCAGGCTGCTGCCGCCATCCATAAGGACTCGAGTGAGGTGAAATTCGTTAATGATTGGGTCTAGGACCCGTGCGGCGAATCCACCATGACGGATACTAGTGGGGTGGTCCCTGCGATCAAAGGTGATCGGACAGGAGGACCATGGGTTGAACTTTGGGGCGACTGGCTCCAACGCATATACGTCCCCAGCGCACGCTTCCGCTCCCTCTTGGGGATGTGGGTTGTGTATATCATGTTCACCGTCCGCACTTGTGGGGGAACCTCTTCTGTCTACCGGTGTTCGGCTGCCGGGGCTCCTCCTCGTCATCGCTATGTGACCCCTTATCTTTGTTTTCGGCATTTAACTTGCTGGTCTGCTTGAACACCCAACAATCCCTGTTGGTGTGGTTGGCTGGCTTGTCGGGGGTGTCGTCTATTTGACATGAGCGACCGAGTATACGGTCCAAACTGGACGGGCCCGGAGTGCTTCTTTTGAATGCCTTTTTCCGCTGACCGAGTTTAGAGCCTTTGAATCCGGCATTAACTGCCATATCCTCTGTATTGTCATTGTTGATGCGGCACTTGTGTTTGTTGCGACGTGACCTGCCATTGCCATCCTTGGTATCCGAAGTACCATGATTCTTTGATATATTATTGCTGCGAGCTAGCCAGCTGTCTTCTCCCGTGCAAAAGCGGGTCATGAGTGTCGTGAGGGCTGCCATAGATTTCGGATTTTCCTGGCCAAGGTGCCGGGCGAGCCACTCGTCGCCGATGTTGTGCTTAAAAGCTGCTAGGGCCTCTGCATCCGGACAGTCGATGATTTGATTTTTCTTTGTCAGGAACCGTGTCTAGAATTGCCTGGCCAATTCCTCTGGCTGCTGAATTATGTGGCTCAAGTCATCGGCATCTGGTGGTCGCACATAAGTGCCCTGGAAGTTGTCGAGGAATGCGGCTTCCAGATCTTCCCAACAGCCAATGGATTCTGCTGGCAGGCTGTTGAGCCAATGCCGAGCTGGTCCTTTGAGTTTGAGTGGGAGGTATTTGATGGCGTGTAGATCGTCACTGCGGGCCATGTGGATGTGCAGGAGGAAGTCCTCGATCCATACCGCAGGATCTGTTGTGTCGTCGTGTGATTCGATATTTACGGGTTTGAAACCCTCTGGGATTTGGTGATCCATTACTTCGTCTGTGAAGCATAGGGGGCGTGCAGCGCCTCTGTACAGGGCTATATCGCGACGCAGCTCGAATGAGTCTTGTCCGCTGTGTTCGGCCCGACCGGACTTACTTTTATTGTATCCGGCGTGACGGTTATCGTCTCGCATAGTGGCGCGCCCTCGTGATCCGTAGATTGATCTTGCATGTTTTGCTTTGTCCTCCTATACGTCTCACAGGTCTAGCATGTTTCCCCGTCCCTTGTCATTTTTATTTGAGTGGCGTCGGGGTGCGGACTGAGTTTTTGGCTGAAATGCCTCCCTGTCGCGGCCACGAGGTGGCCGATCAGCCGCATCATATGCTGGAGATGTAGGTTTGAATGCTTCCTCCTCCAGTCGGGGTAGCAACCTACGCTTTGGGTAACTCTTGGAGGGGCGTTCGAGTTCATATTCCCCGGCCGCAAGGACTTCAGTCCATCTGTCAGCTAGCAAATCTTGATCAGCTTGAAGCTGCTGCTGCTTTTTCTTAAGGCTATTTGCCGTGGCTATAAGCCGGTGCTTGAAGCGCTCTTGTTCGACGGGATCCTCAGGCATGACAAATTCGTCATCGTCGAGGCTTGCCTCGTCTTCGGAGGGAGGCATATAATTATCATCCTCCGCCTCTCCATCTGCCGCTCTCTCGGGAGGGCTGACTTCTCCATCCTCCTGCTCTAAGTCTTGCTGGAGGGGATTGTTGTCGTCTTTGGCACTGTCCGGAGTGCTATTATCTCCTCTGCCAGTGTCACCGCTTTTGCTTTGGCGAGACTTAGAGCGGCGCCGCTGACGTTGGCGCTTGGGTTGCTTCTTGGAGGGGTCATCCTCCGTTGTCTCGTCGCCATTGCCGTCTTTGGGTGTGTCCACCATGTATATATCATATGATGAGGTGGCTGTCCAGTGCCCTGTGGGCAGTGGTTCCTCTTCGTCTCCTGCATCGTCGTCCATACCATCGATGTCTTTGGAGTCAAAGTCGAGCATGTCGGTCAAATTGTCGACAGTGGCTACTAAGTGGGTGGTGGGTGGGCGGTGAATTTCTTCGTCATCCGCATCCCAATCCTGCCGAACATAGTTCGGCCAGGACTCTCCTGATAGGGAGAGAGACCTTAATGAGTTCAGTATGTCACCAAAAGGCGAGTGCTGAAAGATATCCGCGGAGGTGAACTCCATGATCGGCGCCCAGTCGGATTTGACAGGCACGGGTGCAGGCGGTTCGGAGTCCGTGGCCGGGGAAGAATCCGGTAGTTCGGCGCTACGGCTCCCGTGAAGGGTAAGATCGATCCTTGGCTCAATTGCCGCTGAGAATACGACTTCTGTGGCTGGGTCTATCCACCCATCCATGGATGGTGCAATTGGCTCCGAATTGAGGGTCGGAGCGGTTGCCGGTGCGATCTCCTGAACACTGTCCGATGGTAGAGCTAAATCATGCTCATCGTGACCGTGCGGCGCACTCGGCAGGGGCTCGAATCCGTTGAAGATCAAGTCTCCGCGGACGTCGGCCATGTAGTTTAAGCTTCCAAACCTGACCTGGTGGCCAGGGGCGTAACTCTGATCTGCTCCAGATGGCCAAGCGAGTTAGCCCGCAGTGCGAAGCCGCCGAATACAAAGATCTGTCCGGGGAGAAAAGTCTCACCCTGGACTGCATCGCTATCGATGATCGAAGGAGCCATCAAGCCTAACGACGACGACACAGAGGAACTCTCAATGAAAGCACCAATGTCTGTGTCAAAACTGTCGGATCTCGGGTAGGGGGTCCCGAACTGTGCGTCTAAGGCGGATGGTAACAGGAGGCAGGGGACAGGATGTTTTACCCAGGTTCGGGCCCTCTTGATGGAGGTCAAACGCTACGTCCTGCTTGATTATTCGATAATATGAGTAGTACAAGAGTTGATCTACCACGAGATCAGAGAGGCTAAACCCTAGAAGCTAGCCTATGGTATGATTGTATGTTGTCCTACGGACTAAAACCCTCCGGTTTATATAGACACTAGAGGAGGCTAGGGTTACACAAGGTCGGTTACAAAGGAGAAGATATCCATATCCGTATTGCCTAGCTTGCCTTCCATGCCAAGTAGAGCCCCATCCGGACACGGGACGAAGTCTTCAATCTCGTATCCTCATAGTCCAATAGTCCGGCCAAAGGATATAGTCCGGCTGTCTAGAGACCCCCTAATCCAGGACCCCCTCACCCATAAAAAACATGGGCCTTTAAAAGACCGAAAGTGAGATTGGGCCCTAATTGTGCCAAATAACCTACTGGACTTAGCAGGTCGAAATGGTGGCCCATTTACGATGCGGATCTTTGACAGGCCGAAATTCGGACGGGCCGTAAATGCGCCGACCTAATGCACGGGCCTTTAACAGGCCGGAACTTCGGTCGGGCTAGATTATCGTCATTTTTATATGGGCCGTTAATGGGCCCGATATGACGTTGGGCCACATATGGCCCATGGTTTATGTCCGGCGTTAACAGGCCGAAAATGACAACAGGCCGAAAGTGGCCCAAAGCTATAGTGGGCCTCTAACAGGCCGAATGTCAGACATGGCCAAATATGACCCAAATCCTTCATGGTCGTTTATGGGCCGAAAGTTTTGATGGCCTGTAAATGGGCCCAAATGAAGCCGGACCTTCAACAGGCTGGAAATACACCGAGCCGTAATTTAGCCCAATTACTTAGCGGACTGTTAACAGGCCAGAAGTGACCATGGGCCGCGTTGATGACAAGTTTAGGGTAGGCCGTTGACGGGCCGATTTAACAGAGAATGTTGGGCCTTTAGCTAGGCCGGCCCATTATGGTCTACATAATCTTGTGGGCCTTTAGCTGGGCCGTCCCATTGTGGTCCGCAAAATCTTGTGGGCCTTTAGCTGGGCCGGCCCATTATGGTCTGCAAAATCATGTGGGCCTTTAGCTGGGCCGGCCCATTATGGTTTGCTAAATTTTGTGGGCCTTTAGCTGGGCCGGCCCATTATGGTCCACTAAATCTTATGGGCCTTCGGTTGGGCCGGCCCATTTAAACTTTGTGGGCCACTTTTGGGCCGGTCCATGTGTCAACATATCATAGGCCCATGTCGGCCATTGGATGAGTGACACCTGTGCCAACGCGGAGCTGACGCATGGATCCGTCAGCCAATGAGAATTTTACACATGGAAAATCGGCATTGGTCGTGGCTGTTAACGGGTTATCGGATCCAAAATCCGACCCGATAGCTTAACGACGTTCCGTTACGGTGGATGCCACGTGTCGGTCACCCTTGACGAAAGCACTTCTGTGACGCGCGGTTTATCTTCATGGAAGTGGACACTTCCGTGATGATAATTTTGGCAATGTCATGGAACACTTCTACGACAACACAGGTATGACTATCTTGATTCTGTCATAAATTTGTCATGGATGTACATGCATGACAGAAAACGCGACCTACTGTGACAAACACGTATCATCACGGAAGTGTATTTTTTTGTAGTGTATTACTCCACACACCGACCGCTATCCAACATGCATCTAGTGTATTAAGTTCATGGAGAAACGGAGTAATGTAATAAGAACGATGACATGATGTAGACAAGATCTATCAATGTAGATATATACCCCATCGTTCTATCCTTAGTAGCAACGATACATACGTGTTGTTTCCATTTCTATCACTGGCATCAAGCACCGTAAGATCGAACCCACTACAAAGCACCTCTTCCCATTGCAAAATAAATAGATCAAGTTGGCCAAACAAAACCCAAATATCAGAGAAGAAATACGAGGCTATAAGCAATCATGCATATAAGACATCAATGAAACTCAAATAACTTTCATGGATATAAAAAGATAGATCTGATCATAAACTCAAAGTTCATCGATCCCAACAAACACACCGCAGAAGAGTTAATTACATCATATGGATCTCCAAGAGACCATTGTATTGAGGATCAACAGAGAGAGATGAAGTCATCTAGCTACTAACTATGGACCCGAAGGTCTACAAAGAGCTACTCACGCATCATCGGAGAGGCACCAATGGAGGTGGTGAACCCCATCCGAGATGGTGTCTAGATTGTATCCGGAGGTTCTGGACTCTACGGCGGTTGGATGAATATTTCCTCGACTCCCCTAGGGTTCTGGTATTTTTGGGGTATTTATAGAGCAAAGAGGCGGTCCGGGGGGCACCCGAGGTGGGCACAACCCACCAGGGCGCGTTTGGGCCTCCTGGCGCGCCCTGGTGGGTTGTCCCCTCCTCAGGACTTCCCCCAGGTGCAACTAGGGCCCAACATGTTCCTTCTGGTCCATAAAAAATCTCCGTAAAGTTTCGTGGCATTTGGACTCCCTCTAATATTGATTTTCTACCATGTAGAAACACAGAAAAAACAGGAACTGACACTTATGTCAATAGGTTAGTACCAAAAAATGATATAAAATGATTATAAAACATCCAAGATTGATAATATAACAGCATGGAACAATCAAAAATTATAGATACGTTGGAGACGTATCAGCATCCCCAAGCTTAAATACTACTCGTTGATGTCTACTACACAACCTTCTTCTTGTAGACGTTGTTGGGCCTCCAAGTGCAGAGGTTTGTAGGACAGTAGCAAATTTCCCTCAAGTGGATGACCTAAGGTTTATCAATCCGTAGGAGGCATAGGATGAAGATGGTCTCTCTCAAGCAACCCTGCAACCAAATAACAAAGAGTCTCTTGTGTCCCCAACAAACCCAATACAATGGTAAATTGTATAGGTGCACTAGTTCGGCGAAGAGATGGTGATACAAGTGGTATATGGATAGGTATTTGTAATCTGAAATTATAAAAACAGTAAGGTAACTAATGATAAAAGTGAGCGTAAACGGTATTGCAATGCGTTGAAACAAGGCCTAGGGTTCATACTTTCAGTAGTGCAAGTTCCCTCAACAATACTAACATAATTGGATCACATAACTATCCCTCAACATGCAACAAAGATTCACTCCAAAGTCACTAATAGCGGGGAACGAACGAAGAGATTATGGTAGGGTACGAAACCACCTCAAAGTTATTCTTTCCAATCAATCCGTTGGGCTATTCCTATAAGTGTCACAAACAGCCCTAGAGTTCGTACTAGAATAACACCTTAAGACACAAATCAACCAAAACCCTAATGTCACCTAGATACTCCAATGTCACCTCAAGTGTCCGTGGGTATGATTATACGATATGCATCACACAAGCTCATATTCATCTATTCAACCAACACAAAGGACCTCAAAGAGTGCCCCAAAGTTTCTACCGGAGAATCAGGACGAAAACGTGTGCCAACCCCTATGCATAGGTTCATGGTCGGAACCCGCAAGTTGATCACCAAAACATACATCAAGTGAATCATGTGGTATCCCATTGTCACCACGGATACGCACGACAAGACATACATCAAGTGTTCTCAAATCTTTAAAGACTCAATCCGATAAGATAATTTCAAAGGGGAAACTCAATTCATTACAAGAGAGTAGAGGGGGAGGAGAAACATAAGATCCAACTATAATAGCAAAGCTCGCGATACATCAAGATCGTGCCAAATCAAGAACACGAGAGAGAGATCAAACACATAGCTACTGGTACATACCCTCAGCCCCGAGGGAGAACTACTCCCTCCTCTTCATGGAGAGCACCGGGATGATGAAGATGGCCACCAGAGAAGGATTGCCCCCTCCGACAGGGTGCTGGAATGGGTCTAGATTGGCTTTCGGTGGCTACGGAGGCTTCTGGCGGCGGAACTCCCGATCTATTGTGCTCCCAGATCTTTTTAGGGTATATGGAGATATATAGGCGGAAGAAGTATGCCAGGGGGCCACGAGGGGCCCACAAGGGTGGAGGGCTCGCCCAGGGGGGTGGGCGCGCCCCCCTACCTCGTGGCCTCCTTGAAGCTTCCCTTACGTGCACTTCAAGTCTTCTGGGCTTCTTTCCTTCCAAAAATGAGTTCCGTGAAGTTTCAGGTCAATTGGACTCCGTTTGATTTTCCTTTTCTTCGAAACCCTAAAACAAGGTAAAAACAGAAACTGGCACTGGGCTCTGGGTTAATAGGTTAGTCCCAAAAATGATATAAAAATGTATAATAAAGTCCTTAAACATCCAAAACAGTAGATAATATAGCATGGAGCAATCAAAAATAATAGATACATTGGAGACGTATCAGCATCCCCAAGCTTAATTCCTGCTCATCCTCGAGTAGGTAAATGATAAAAACAGAATTTTTGATGTGGAATGCTACTTGGCATAATTTCAATGTAATTCTTCTCAACTGTGGCATGAATATTCAGATCCGAAAGACTCAAGATAAAAGTTCATATTGACATAAAAATAATAATACTTCAAGCATACTAACTAAGCAAATATGTCTTTTCAAAATAACATGGCCCAAGAAAGTTCATCCCTACAAAATCATATAGTTTAGTCATGCTCCATTTTCGTCACACAAGAATGCTCTCATCATGCACAACCTTGATGACAAGCCAAGCAATTGTTTCATACTTTAGTAGTCTCAAACCTATAAACTTCCATGCAATACATGAGCGCGAGCCATGGACATAGCACTATGGGTGGAATAGAATATGATGATGGGGGTTATGTGGAGAAGACAAAAAAGGAGGAAGTCTCACATCAACAAGGCTAATCAATGGGCTATGGAGATGCCCACCGATTGATGTTAATGCAAGGAGTAGGGATTGCCATGCAACGGATGCACTAGAGCTATAAATGTATGAAAGCTCAACAAAAGAAACTATGTGGGTGTGCATCCAACTTGCTTGCTCACGAAGACCTAGGGCACTTGAGGAGGCCCATTGTTGGAATATACAAGCCAAGTTCTATAATGAAAATTTCCCACTAGTATATGAAAGTGACAAAACAAGAGACTCTCTATTATGATGATTATGGTGTTACTTTGAAGCACAAGTGTGGCAAAGGATAGTAGCATTGTCTATTCTCTCTTTTTCTCTCATTTTTTTAAAAAAAATTTGGGCCTTCTCTTTTTTATGGCCTTTCTCTTTTTTTGGGCCTTCTCTTTTTTATGGCCTTTCTCTTTTTTGGGGACTTCTCTTTTTTATGGCCTTTCTCTTTTTTTATTCCTTTTTTTATTCCTCACTTGGGACAATGTTCTAGAAAATGATGATCATCACACTTCTATTTATTTACAACTCAATGATTACAACTCGATACTAGAACAAATATGACTCTATGTGAATGCCTCCGGCGGTATACCGGGATTGCGATGATGCATGAGTGACATGTATGAAAGAATTATGAGAGGTGACTTTTCCACAAATATGTTGTCAACTACATGATCATGCAAAGCAATATGACAATGATGATGTGTCATAATAAACAGAATGGTGGAAAGTTGCATGGCAATATATCTCGGAATGGCTATGGAAATGCCATAATAGGTAGGTATGGTGGCTGTTTTGAGGAAGGTATAAGGAGGTTTATGTGTGACATAGCATATCATATCACAGGGTTTGGATGCACCGGCGAAGTTTGCACCAACTGTAAATGTGAGAAAGGGCAATGCACGGTAACGAAGAGGCTAGCAATGATGGAAGGGTGAGAGTGTGTATAATCCATGGACTCAACATTAGTCATAAAGAACTCACATACTTATTGCAAAAATCTACAAGTCATCAAAAACCTCAGCACTACATGCATGCACCTAGGGGGATAGATTGGTAGGAAAAGACCATCGCTCGTCCCCGACCGCCACTCATAAGGAGGACAATCAAATAACACCTCATGTTTCAAATTTGTTACATAATGTTTACCATACGTACATGCTACAGGACTTGCATACTTCAACACAAGTATTCCTCAAATTCACAACTACTCAACTAGCACGACTTTGATATTATTACCTCCATATCTCAAAACAGTCATCAAGCATCAAACTTCTCTTAGTATTCAATCCACTCATAAGACAAAATTTATTAATCTTGAATACCTAGCATATTAGGATTTTAAGAAAATTACCATGCTATTAAGACTCTCAAAATAATCTAAGTGAAGCATGAGAGTTCATTAATTCCTATAAAATAAAACCACCATCGTGCTCTAAAAAGATATAAGTGAAGCACTAGAGCAAACGGCAAACTACTCCGAAAGATATAAGTGAAGATCAATGAGTAGTCGAATAATTATGCAACTATGTGAAGACTCTCCAACATTTAATAATTTCAGATCTTGGTATTCTATTCAAACAGCAAGAAAAACTAAATAAAATGACATCTAATAATAGCAAACATCATGTGAAGAAGCAAAAACTTAGGATCAACCGAAACTAACCAATAATTGTTGAAGAAGAAAGGTGGGATGCCAACCGGGGCATCCCCAAGCTTAGATGCTTGAGACTGCTTGATATATTATCTTGGGGTGCCTTGGGCATCCCCAAGCTTGAGATTTTGTGTCTCCTTAATTCCTCTCATATCACGGTCTCCCTAAATCTCAAAAGCTTCATCCACACAAAACTCAACAAGGACTCGTGAGATAAGTTAGTAGAAACCATTGCAAAAACCTTATCATACTCTACTGTAGCAAATCACTAAAATTATTATTCAACATTGCATACTAAATGTGTCTGCATATTTAATAGTCCTATCCTCAAATAGAATCATTAAAGAAGCAAACAGATGCAAACACTGCAAACATAACAGCAATCTGCCTAAACAGGACAGTCTGTAAAGAATGCAGCAACATCCATACTTCCCTAGCTCCAAAAATTATGAAAGAAAATTCTGACTGTAGTAAATTTATCAGAGCTTAATATGCAAAAGGTTTCAACATTTTATCACATTCTGACTTTTCTAGGGAGTTATTGCAACAGCGGTAAACTTTCTGTTTTCAAACAGCAATATGTGGACTTCTAAAAGAGGCATAGTAAAGGCTATCAATTCCACTTTTATTGAAATAAAAGATGCAAAACATTGTTCCAAATAACAGCAAGCAAATCCTAACAAAATAAATTGACGCTCCAAGAAAAACACATATCATGTGGCGAATAAAAATATAGCTCCAAGTAAAGTTACCGATGAACGAAGACGAAAGAGAGGATGCCTTCCGGGGCATCCCCAAGCTTAGGCTCTTGGCTATCCTTGAATATTACCTTGGGGTGCCTTGGGAATCCCCAAGCTTAGGCTCTTGCCACTCCTTATTCCATAGTCCATCGAATCCTTACCCAAAACTTGAAAACTTCACAACACAAAACTTAACAGAAAACTCGTAAGCTCCGTTAGTATAAGAAAATAAATCACCACTTCAAGGTACTGTAATGAACTCATTATTTATTTATATTGGTGTTAATACTACTGTATTCTAACTTCTATATGGTTTATAAACTCTTTTACTAGCCATAGATTCATCAAAATAAATAAACAACACAAGAAAAACAGAATCTGTCAAAAATAGAACAGTCTGTAGTAATCTGGATCAAACGTATACTTCTGGAACTCATAAAATTCTCAAATAAATTTCTGGACCTGAGTAATTTATCTATTAATCATATTAAAAAATAATTAACTAAATATCACTCTCCAAATAAAAATGGCAGCAATTCTCGTGAGCGCTAAAGTTTCTGTGTTTACAGCATGATCAACAAGACTTTCCCCAAGTCTTCCCAAAGGTTCTACTTGGCACAAACACTAATTAAAATCATAAAACCACATCTAAACAGAGGCTAGATGAATTATTTGTTACTAAACAGGAACAAAAAGCAAGGAACAAAAATAAAATTTGGTTGCCTCCCAACAAGCGCTATCGTTTAACGCCCCTAGCTAGGCATGATGATTTCAACGATGCTCACATAAAAGATAAGAATTGTAACATAAAGAGAGCATCATGAAGAATATGACTAACACATTTAAGTCTAAACCACTTCCTATGCATAGGATTTTGTGAGCAAACAACTTGTGGGAACAATAATCAACTAGCATAGGAAGGTAAAACAAGCATAACTTCAAGACTTTAAGCACATAGAGAGGAAACTTGATATTATTGCAATTCCTACAAGCATATATTCCTCCCTCATAATGATTTTCAGTAGCATCATGAATGAATTCAACAATATAACCAGCACCTAAAGCATTCTTTTCATGATCTACAAGCATAGAAAATTTACTACTCTCCACATAAGCAAAACTCTTCTCATGAATAATAGTGGGAGCAAACTCAACAAAATAACTATCATGTGATTGAAAATTAAGATCAAGATGACAAGTTTCATGGTTATCATTGTTCTTTAAAGCATATGTTTCATCACAATAATCATCATATATAGGAGGCATGCTTTCATCATAATAAATTTGCTCATCAAAACTTGGGGGACAAAAAATATCATCTTCATCAAACATAGCTTCCCCAAGCATGTGGCTTTGCATATCATTAGCATCATGGATATTCGAGGTATTCATACTAACAACATTGCAATCATGATCATCATTCAAATATTTAGTGCCAAACATTTTATAGATTTCTTCTTCTAGCACTTGAGCACAATTATCTTTTCCATCATACTTACGAAAGATATTAAAAAGGTGAAGCGTATGAGACAAACTCAATTCCATTTTTTATAGTTTTCTTTTATAAAAAAAACAAGTGAAAAAACAAGAAACTAAAAGACTCGATTTCAAGATCTAAAGATATACCTTCAAGCGCTAACCTCCCCGGCAACGGCGCCAGAAAAGAGCTTGATGTCTACTACGCAACCTTCTTCTTGTAGGTTAGTACCAAAAAACAGGAACTGACACTTATGTCAATAGGTTAGTACCAAAAAATGATATAAAATGATTATAAAACATCCAAGATTGATAATATAACAGCGTGGAACAATAAAAAATTATAGATACGTTGGAGACGTATCAGCATCCCCAAGCTTAACTCCTACTCGTTGATGTCTACTACACAACCTTCTTCTTATAGACGTTGTTGGGCCTCCATGTGCAGTGGTTTGTAGGACAGTAGCAAATTTCCCTCAAGTGGATGACCTAAGGTTTATCAATCCGTAGGAGGCGTAGGATGAAGATGGTCTCTCTCAAGCAACCCTGCAACCAAATAACAAAGAGTCTCTTGTGTCCCCAACAAACCCAATACAATGGTAAATTGTATAGGTGCACTAGTTCGGCGAAGAGATGGTGATACAAGTGGTATATGGATAGTAGATAAAGGTATTTGTAATCTGAAATTATAAAAACAGTAAGGTAACTAATGATAAAAGTGAGCGTAAACGGTATTGCAATGCGTTGAAACAAGGCCTAGGGTTCATACTTTCAGTAGTGCAAGTTCCCTCAACAATACTAACATAATTGGATCACATAACTATCCCTCAACATGTAACAAAGAGTCACTCCAAAGTCACTAATAGCGGGGAACGAACGAAGAGATTATGGTAGGGTACGAAACCACCTCAAAGTTATTCTTTCCAATCAATCCGTTGGGCTATTCCTATAAGTGTCACAAACAGCCCTAGTGTTCGTACTAGAATAACACCTTAAGACACAAATCAACCAAAACCCTAATGTCACCTAGATACTGCAATGTCACCTCAAGTGTCTGTGGGTATGATTATACGATATGCATCACACAAGCTCATATTCATCTATTCAACCAACACAAAGGACCTCAAAGAGTGCCCCAAAGTTTCTACCGGAGAATCAGGACGAAAACGTGTGCCAACCCCTATGCATAGGTTCATGGTCGGAACCCGCAAGTTGATCACCAAAACATACATCAAGTGAATCATGTGGTATCCCATTGTCACCACGGATACGCACGACAAGACATACATCAAGTGTTCTCAAATCTTTAAAGACTCAATCTGATAAGATAACTTCAAAGGGGAAACTCAATTCATTACAAGAGAGTAGAGGGGGAGGAGAAACATAAGATCCAACTATAATAGCAAAGCTCGCGATACATCAAGATCGTGCCAAATCAAGAACACGAGAGAGAGATCAAACACATAGCTACTGGTACATACCCTCAGCCCCGAGGGAGAACTACTCCCTCCTCGTCATGGAGAGCACCGGGATGATGAAGATGGCCACCGGAGAAGGATTGCCCCCTCCGACAGGGTGCCGGAATGGGTCTAGATTGGCTTTCGGTGGCTATGGAGGCTTCTGGCGGCGGAACTCCCGATCTATTGTGCTCCCGGATGTTTTTAGTGTATATGGAGATATATAGGTGGAAGAAGTACGTCAGGGGGGCCACGAGGGGCCCACGAGGGTGGAGGGCGCGCCCAGGGGGGTGGGCATGCCCCCTACCTCATGGCCTCCTCGAAGCTTCTCTTACGTGCACTTCAAGTCTTCTGGGCTTCTTTCCTTCCAAAAATGAGTTCCGTGAGGTTTCAGGTCAATTGGACTCCGTTTGATTTTCCTTTTCTTCGAAACCCTGAAACAAGGTAAAAACAGAAACTGGCACTGGGCTCTGGGTTAATAGGTTAGTCCCAAAAATGATATAAAAGTGTACAATAAAGCCCATAAACATCCAAAACAGTAGATAATATAGCATGGAGCAATCAAAAATTATAGATACGTTGGAGACGTATCACTCGTCCTCAAGTAGATAAGTGATAAAAATAAAATTTTTGATGTGGAATGCTGCCTATCATGTCATATCATATTCTTTTCTTTATAGCTTGGACAACTGGAATTTTAGTTGTTCAAAGCAATAGTCTGTTTTTGACATGATAATTTAGATACGCAAGCATATCAACAAGCAACCATGTCTTTCAAAATATCAACACTAAAATAAGTTATCCCTAGCCCATCATGCTCAAACATTGATCCATTCATGAAATACACTCAAATATTAGCTACACCCAATACTTAAGTACGATCATATTGCCTCCTAGTTGGTGCTTTTATAAGAGAAGATGGAGACTGAAAATAAAAATTGCATAAAGTAAAAGAAAGGCCCTTCGCAGGGGGAAGTAGGGATTTGTAGAGGTGCCAGAGCTCAAAGCGAAAAACTTAGAGATAAAAACATTTTGAGAGGTGTATCCATCCCACCAACGAAAACGACTTAGAGTTCCCAATACTTTCCATGCATAGATATATCATAGGTGGTTCCCAAACAGAAAATAAAGTTTATTCCCTTTTCCACCATAACTTTCACTTTCCATGGCTAGCCGTATCCACGGTTGCCCTCCATACCAACAATTACCAAGGAATTTATTATTTGACAACATAAAGTAAATTCAATTTTTTGCATTTCGAGACTGGGCATCCCTAATACCTTTGCCCTACTCTCGTGCAATGACAAGTGAATAAACACTCATCTTGAGAATAACACATCTAGCATGGAAAATATTAGCGACCCCTTACCGCCCCGCGAGTGAAACAAACCCACAAAAGAGATGTTTATTTTGAAAATTAGAGATGGCACATGCAATTTTTCTTAAAACGGCAAAAGAATACCACATATAGGTAGATATAGTGGACTCATGTGGCAAAATTGGGTTAAAGGTTTTTGGATGCACAAGTAGTGATCATACTTAGTGCAAAATGAAGGCTAGTGAAAGATTGGGAAGCGACCAACTAAGAAACAGATAATCTCATAAGCAAGCACTAAGTATAAATAACACCGAATAATGCATCATAAGTAGGATATAATTTCATCGCATGACTATTGACTTCCGTACTTGCATAGGAAATCACAAACCTTAACACCAATATTCTTACTAAAGCATAATTAGTCATCAAGATGACTCACATATCACATCATCATATCTCAAAACTATTACTAAGAATCAAGTTTATTTTGTCCGATGATCTTCATGAAAGTTTTTATTATATCCTTCTTGGATATCTATCACTTTGGGACTAATTTTCATCTATTGCTTTTGACAAGCTCCACCAAATATAATTGAAGATTATGAGCATAATAAATTTTTCTTTCTCTCAAATTAATTTAAGTGAAGCAAGAGAGAATTTCTTGAAAATTTTACTAACTCTCAAATAAATCTAAGTGAAGTAAGAGAGCATTTCTTCAAAAATACTAAAGCACACTGTGCTAAAAAAGATATAAGTAAAGCACTAGAGCAAGTCCATTGCTCATAAAAATTTAAGTGAAGCATAGAAAGCAATTCTAACAAGTCATGACATAATTTTGGCTCTCTTAAATAGGTCTGTCCAGTAAGGATTGATAAATTAAAACACAAAATAAAACAAGCAAAGACTCATATCATACAAGACGCTCCAAGCATAACACATATCATGTGACGAATAAAAATATAGTTTCGAGTAAAATACTGATGATCGTTGGAAGAAAGCGGGGATGCCACTCGGGGGCATCCCCAAGCTTAGTTGGTTGCTCATTTTTGGATAATAGCTTGGGATGCCGAGGCATCCCCAAGCTTAGGCTCTTCCATCCTTCCTTCATCCATCATAAGATAACCCAAAACTTGAAAACTTCAATCACACAAAACTCAACAAAACCTTCGTGAGATCCGTTAATGTAAGAAAAATAATAAATCACTACTATAAGTACTGTATAAAACCAATTAATTTTTTGTTCTTGTATTATATCTACTGTATTCCAACTTTTCTATGGCAAAAACTCATCAAAGAAAACCATAGAGCCATCAAAATAAGCACACAACACAAAGAAAACAGAATCTGTCAAAACAGAATAGTATGTAGCAATCTGACTATTTCGAGTACTTCTGTAACTCCAAAAATTCTGAAAAATTAGGACGGCCTGAGCAATTTGGATATTGATCTACTGAAAGAGGAATGGGTATTTTATCATTCGCTGTTAAAAAATGAAAATTAATTTCGTGAGCATAAAAATTCTGTTTTTTCAGCAAGATCAAACAACTATCACCCAAGAAGATCCTAAAGGCTTTACTTGGCACAAACACTAATTAAAACATAAAAACTCAATCATAACAGTAGCATAATTGTGCTAACACACAAAAAGAGGAAGCAAAAATAAAAAATAAATGTATTCATTGGGTTGCCTCCCAACAAGCGCTATAGTTTTATGCCCTTAGCTAGGCATAAAGCAAGGATCTAAGTTTTGTCATCTTTGGTTCAACATCCATAAGATGCCCTCATGATTGATTCATAAGGTGGCTTAATTATAAGGGACAATTGCATTTTTACCCCTAGTTGGTTCCTACCCACGGGTTCTGCCCTTACTTTTCGAGCTTGCTCAGTTTTTCCCTTACTTTTTCCGTCGAGGTCCCTCAAATGCCTTTGACCATTTGACCAAAACTTCGAAAATTCATAACTAATTCATATTAACTCAGAAAAATGCAAATAAGATATCAAAATGTTCAGATAAACATTACCTTTATGTGCATATTGTTTGCATTCAGGACAAAAGCGCCCTTTAAACAACCTAAGGTAATTAATGTTATTAACATTATTAAAAATAAAAAGGTATAAACAATTTTTTTTCATGAATAAAAATTACATGCAAATGTAGGTGATGTTTTCTGAACATCCAGATATCTTATTTGCATTTTTCTGAGTTCGTATCATCATGTTATGAATGTTCTAACGACTTTGTCAATTATTTGGAAACTTCATAACAAATTGATACGAACTCAGAAAAATGGAAATAAGATATCAGGATGTTCAGGAAACATCACCTACATTTTCTTGTAATTTTTATTCATGAAAAAAATATTGTTTATACCTTTTTATTTTTAATAATTTTAATAACATTAATTAACTCAGGTAGTTTAAATGGTGGTTTTGTCCTGAATGCAAATGATATGCACATAAAGGTAATGTTTATCTGAACATGCTGATATCTTATTTGTATTTTTCTGAGTTCATATGAATTACTTATGAATTTTCAAAGTTTTGGTCAAACGGTCAAAGGGCATTCGAGGGACCTCGACGGAAAAAGTAAGGGCAAAACTGAGCAAGCTCGAAAAGTAAGGGCAAAACCCGTGGGTAGGAACCAACGTAACACCCCGGATGTAACTTTCCCTATTTGTACTCCAACTCTTGCCGTTTCCGGCGTTAAGTTATATTTATTTCCTCAGGTTCAGGTCTTTGTCTCCGTGTGTTGTTGTCTTTGTCATGCATCTCATATCATGTCATCATGTGCATTGCATTCGCATACGTGTTCATCTCATGCATTCGAGCATTTTCCCCGTTGTCCGTTTTGCATTCCGGCGCTTCGTTCTCCTCCGGTGGTCATTTCTAGCTTTCTTTCGTGTGTGGGGATTAAATATTTCCGGATTGGACCGAGACTTGCCAAGCGGCTTTGGTTTACTACCGGTAGACCGCCTGTCAAGTTTCGTATCATTTGGACTTCGTTTGATACTCCAACGGTTAACCGAGGGACCGAAAAGGCCTCGTGCGTGTTGCAACCCAACACCCCTCCAATTTGGCCCAAAACCCACCAAACTCTGCTCCATATCCTAGAGCGTTCCATCACGATCGCGTGGCCGAAATCCGCACCTTATTTGGACTCTCCTAGCTCCACTTATGCCTATAAATAGCCCCCCGTTTTTCGGATCTCTCTCCCCCTCGAAACCCTAATTTTTCCAGATCCGCCACTCCCCCCGCCGATGGATACGTCCGAATCGGGCCGGACGTGTCCGCCCCACCATGCCCAGCCATCTGCCGCCTGCCACGTGTCGCCCTCCGCCGCCGCGGCCCGGGAGGCCCAAGCCGGGCCCCCGCGAGCCCGAGCGCCCCCTCGCCCCGCGCCTCCACCTCGCCGCCGACTCTCCACCTCCGGCGACCGGCGCCGCCGCGGGCCGCCTCCCCGCCGCCCGGCCGGCCGCCCCTCGCCGCCTCGTCGCCGCCCCGCCCGCCGCCGCCCCGCCGCCTCCACGCCGACAACTCCGGCGCCGGGCCGGATCCGCTACCCCGGCGACCCCGGCCTCTCCTTCCTCTCCGGCACGTCGACTCCGGTGAGCTATAGTGTTCGGTCAACCTGATCCGTCCGCCAAATCCAGATCAAAATACCCTAGCGGTTGACTTTTCCCCTCTCCCCTAATTTTTATGCCTACTTTGACCGCCGTATCTGCATCCGTAGCTCCGATTTGGCATATAGTATATCAAAATGTTCGCCTCGACGAGTACATCATTTCATTCCATTGCATCATTTTCATTTGATCTTGATGCCCGAAATGCTGTTAGAAGGAGGCTTCGTGAGTTAATTGTCAGATCTGCTAGTTCATCTTAGACTTTTGTCATTTTTGCCATGATTATTGTGTGCATGCTATGCCTGTGAGTCCTTCATATGTTTTGTTAAGGATTTTGTCTTCTTTCCAGAGGTGCAACCCATGCATTTTTAGGATGTGTGTGGTGACTTGTGCAAGCTTGCAAAGTGAGGCACCCGGTAAATCTGTTTTCAGGGACTTAGTAGTTTTCACTAAGTCTGGGATTATTTAGTTCATGATGCCATATGTTCAGCTTGTTTCCTAGTGATCCGTGCCTCTTTTGAGGATGATCAGTAAAGGAGTTTTGTTAATCATGTTATGCTCTATCCATCCATGTCTTTGTTTGCAATTATGGAGCACCCTAGCTTGAGTCAATCGAGCTCTACTTTTGCTTCGTTGTGAATCTGGGCAGATCGTCAACTCGTTTGCGATTTTGCCGATGTTATTGTAGTTGATCCGTGCATGCTATGCCATTGTTCTTGCCATGTCTAGCTAGTATTTTGTGCCTTCTTAATGGATGTATGCTTGCCTTGCCATGACTTGCACCGTAGTGAGTGCATCGAGCTCGTTTACATGCCTTCGTGAGTTATATTTCAGCATGTCTCAGTTTTCACTAAGTCTGAAAACTGATTGTGTTTTAGCTATGTTCGTGTGCCCGTTAGTATATTTTGTGAACCCTTTTGGCCCCAGGTCACTTTGGGTCTTTTGTTAAGCTTGTTGAGTAGCTCCATGCCATGTTCTTACTTGTCTTAATCAGGTCATGTATCATGTTGTTTTGCTGCTCCGAAGAGGGCTTCGTGATCTGAAATTTCAGACAAGTGTTAATTTCACTAAGTCTGGAATCTGTTTTGCATTTGCGTTTTTGCCATGCTTGTTTGAACCTCATAATGGATGAATTGGCCGTGGCTCAGTGCTAGTCTTTTGTTAAGCATCTTGTGTGCATCCCTGCCATGTATTTTGTTGTCATGTTTGGTGGCTGTAGCATGTTCATTTCATTGCATTTAGATGCCTACTTGCTGTAAATCGCAGACCGGTGTCATTCTTAAAACGCTTGCCATTTCCAAACCGTAACTCCGATTCCGGCGTTCTTTATATCGTTTTCAAGCGATTTCATCTCATCTTTCCAGTGGCACCCTTGGAATTCCAAGTTGAGGCCAGGTTCATGCATTTCCTGTCATATCTTGCATTTTGCATCCCGCATCGCATCCCGCATAGCATATCATCATTGCATCATATTGCTTGATCTTGCACGTGGTTGATTGTATCCTTGTTGCTTGTTTGTCTTGTTTGGGTAGAGCCGGGAGACGAGTTCGCTACCGAGGAGCCCGTTGAGTTTGCTTGTGAGGATCCAGTCAACTCTGACAACTGTGCAGGCAAGATGATCATACCCTCGAAATCACTACTATCTTTGCTATGCTAGTTTGCTCGCTCTTTGCTATGCCAATGCTACGATGCCTACCTTTTGCTTGTCAGCCTCCCAATTGCCATGTCAAACCTCTAACCCACCTTGTCCTAGCAAACCGTTGATTGGCTATGTTACCGCTTTGCTCAGCCCCTCTTATAGCGTTGCTAGTTGCAGGTGAAGATTGGAGGCCGTTCCTTGTTGGAACATCTTTATTTACTTGTTGGGATATCATTATATTGCTATGTTATCTTAATGCATCTATATACTTGGTAAAGGGTGGAAGGCTCGGCCTCTCGCCTAGTGTTTTGTTCCACTCTTGCCGCCCTAGTTTCCGTCATATCGGTGTTATGTTCCCGGATTTTGCGTTCCTTACGCGGTTGGGTTATAATGGGAACCCCTTGATATTTCGCCTTGATTAAAGCTTTTCCAGCAATGCCCAACATTGGTTTTACCATTCGCCACCTAGCCTTTTCTTTCCCTTGGGTTCTGCAGACTCAAGGGTCATCTTATTTTACCCCCCCCCGGGCCAGTGCTCCTCTGAGTGTTGGTCCACCTGTCAGCTGCCGGTGGCCACCAGGGGCAACTCTGGGCTGGCCTACCCGTACCTAGGACAATCTGAGTGTGCCCTGAGAAAGAGATATGTGCAGCTCCTATCGGGATTTGTCGGCACATTCGGGCGGTGTTGCTGGTCTTGTTTTAACCTGTCGAAGTGTCTTGAGTTACCGAGATACCGAGTCTGATCGGAACGTCTTGGGAGGAGGTCTATTCCTTCGTTGACCGTGAGAGCTTGTCATGGGCTAAGTTGGGACTCCCCTGCAGGGATTGAACTTTCGAAAGCCGTGCCCGCGGTTATGGGCAGATGGGAATTTGTTAATGTCCGGTTGTAGATAACTTGAACCTTAATTAATTAAAATGAATCAACTGAGTGTGTTACCGTGATGGCCTCTTCTCGGCGGAGTCCGGGAAGTGGACACGGTGTTGGAGTAATGTTTGCGCAGGTTGTTCTCTAGTTTCTCGCTCGCGCTTTGCCTCCTCTTCTCGCTCTCTTTTGCGAATAAGTTAGCCACCATATATGCTAGTCGCTTGCTGCAGCTCCACATATATTTGCCTTACCCTTCCTATAAGCTTAAATAGTCTTGATCGCGAGGGTGCGAGATTGCTGAGTCCCTGTGGCTCACAGATACTATAACTCCAGATGCAGGTCCAGGTGATTCCGCTCCAGGTGACGAGTACGAGCTCAAGTGGGAGTTCGACGAAGACTCTCAGCGTTACTACGTGTCTTTTCCTGATGATCAGTAGTGGTGCCTAGTTGGGGTTGATTCGGGCCTTGTCGCATGTTGGGTTCTTTTCTATTTTGGCGCCGTAGTCGGGCCATGAGTGTTTGATGATGGATGTTATTTATGTACTTTGATGTGACGTGGCGAGTGTAAGCCAACTATGTATCTCCCCTTTTATTATATATTACATGGGATGTTGTGAAGATTGCCTAACTTGCGACATTGCTTTCAATGCGGTTATGTCTCTAAGTCGTGCCTCGACACGTGGGAGCTATAGCCGCATCGAGGGCGTTACAAGTTGGTAATCAGAGCCTTCCCCGACCTTAGGAGCCCCATTGCTTGATCGTTTTTAGCGGCCGAGTTGTGTCTAGAAAAATGTTTTGAGTCATTTAGGAATTATATATCGGAGAGCTTAGGAATTCTTTTTACTTCCCAGTCTCCTCATCGCTCTGGTAAGGCATCCTGACGTAGAGTTTTGACTCTTCTCTTCTCAAATTTCACTAAAAAATTTTAGGATCACGCGAGTATCTTGGAATCGTTCCGATGGCTTATGATGAGAACATTGTCTTGGTGCCTCCTGTCAGGGGTTTAGTGGAAGTGTCCCGGGGAGTTGAGCTCTGAGGTGTTGTCATCATAATTTTATCGTTGCAATTCTGGAATACTTGAGATATGTTCGCCGACATCGAAAATCTCTTTTATGCAGTTCGTTGGTGAGATAACCTCGACGCCACCCAGTACTGGGGCGGGAGTTCGGGAGTATCGCCATAACTTGTATAACGGATGCTTTTCGAAGGTTGAGGTAGATGGTTTCCGAAGGTTTCTTGGTTATGTGTTGAAGGATGGATACAGCTGGATGTAGGATTTGCTAGTTTGGGTGAGATATTATGCTTCCCCTGTATCCCCAACACCTGATTGCATAACCGGAAAGGTTCGGGAGTTTCATAGGTGGGAATTCTAGTAGCTCTAGTTCTTCTTCCACGGATATTGGTTTGAGATTGGGATTTCTTACCGATTATTCGTTCTTGATCCGTACCTTGTTGATTTATTTCTCTACCTTAATTCTACGTGGCTTCTCAATTTATGGATATGTGACCATTTCAAGAGGAATGCATTCGTTCATTTTGTTCGGATGTGAAGACTATATGTTGCAATTTTCATTCCGTTGGATTCAGCTTCAATATTTATCTGTCAATGTGCTAATGGTGGTCAACCTCTTCAGGATGGCTCCTCCAACGCGCACGACTCCGAATCCTGATCCGCCACCACCTCCACCTCCTCCAGAGGCATGGCAAGCTGTGATGGCCGCAACCAATGCAAACACACAGCTGATCATGCAAATTCTTCAAGAGCGCAATCAAGGCAGTCAAGGGAATCAAGGCAGCAATCAGAGTCACTTTGCTACACTCAACCAGTTCCTTGCTAACGGGCCAAAGACTTTCAGCAATTGTGTTGAGGCAACCGATGCTGACGATTGGCTTGTGGATCTGTGTAAGCATTTCGAGTGCAGTAACGTCAGGCCTGAGGACTTTGTCAAGTTCGCTTCCTTCCAACTCAAAGATCAAGCTGCAGAATGGTTCCAGCAGTACAAGGATTCCAGAGGTGGACGTGTTATCACTTGGGATGATTTCCGTCGAGATTTCCGAGCTCATCATATTCCGCAGAGCGTGGTTGAAAGCAAGCGTGAGGAATTCCGCAATCTGAAGCAAGGCTCTTTGTCTGTCTATGACTACAACAAGTTGTTCCAGAAGCTTGCCCGCTTTGCCAAGCAGGACGTGCCTGATGAGAAGAGCATGATATACCAGTTCAGGGGTGGTCTCAGAGAAGATATTCAGCTCGCTCTTGTTCTCTTCGAGCCCTTGAGATACGATGAGTTCTACAACATGGCACTGAAGCAAGAGGCTGCTCAGTTGAGGTGTGATGCTTCCAGGAAGCGAGTCAGAGATGTTACTCCTTCTTCCTCTACTCAAGTGGCCAAGCAGCAGAAGTTTTGGCTTCCTCCTCCTCCGTTCCGTCAGCCGTATCAGCAGAAGAGCAAAGGTGGCAGTGGTTCTTCCCACCCACCCAACCCTGGCTTTCAGAACAAGACTTCGTCTCAAGCTCCAAGATCGAGTGCTCCGTATCACCGTCCGCTTTCTGAGGTCACGTGCAACAAGTGCCAACAGAAGGGTCACTATGCCAACAAGTGTCTCAACCAGAGGCGTCTTCCTCCTCCTCCTCCTGTCAGATCGGCAAGTACAGCTGTGGTCAAGCATAACCCCAAGCATGCCAAGGTCAATTTGATGAATGCAGCTCAGGCAGAGGACTCGTCAGATGTGATCATGGGTAACCTTCCTGTTAATGATATTCCTGCAAAAGTTCTTTTTGACACTGGTGCATCGCATTGCTTCATCTCGAGACCGTTTACAAATAGGCATGAATTGGTTTCGCAAGTTTTGCCTAGTCCTTTAGCAGTTGTCTCTCCCGGTAAGCGCATGCAGGCTAACTCCATCGTTCCGGATGTTTCTATCACTTTGGGTGACTACAAGTTCTTGGCTTCTCCTACGGTTCTCGGTGACTCGGATATTGATCTTATTCTCGGAATGGATTGGCTTTCTAAGCACAAGGCTCAGCTTGATTGTGCAGCCAGGCAGATTCAATTGACTCATTCGTCTGAGGATGTAATTGTCTTTGCCGCTCGTGATGATACCATTCGTCTGTTTTCTCTCAATGAGAAGGGTGAATTGGATGCCATCTCTCAAATTCCAGTCGTTTGCGAATATCAAGACGTCTTTCCAGAAGAGCTCCCAGGAATGCCTCCGCACCGGCCAGTTGAATTCGTTATTGAACTTGAGCCTGGCACGGAACCTGTGTGCAAACGTCCTTACAAGCTCGGACCTGAAGAGTTGAAGGAGCTGAAGAAGCAACTCGATGAGCAAGAAAGAATGGGTCTCATCCGGCCTAGTTCTTCTCCGTGGGGTTGTGGTGTTCTTTTTGTGAAGAAGAAGGATGGAACGGACCGACTTTGTGTTGATTACCGTCCAGTGAACAAGAAGACCATCAAGAACAAATACCCACTTCCCAACATCAATGAGCTGTTCGAACAACTCAAAGGTGCCCAAGTATTCTCCAAGCTTGATCTCCGTATGGGTTATCACCAGATTCGCATTCGTGAAGAAGATATTCCCAAGACAGCATTCAGAACAAGCTTTGGTTCATATGAATACACTGTCATGTCTTTTGGCCTCGCCAACGCTCCTCCGACGTTCTCTCGCATGATGAACTTCATCTTCAATGCCTACACCAATGACTTCGTTTTGGTCTATCTCGACGACATTCTGGTTTTCTCCAAGAACAAGGAAGATCATGCCAAGCACTTGCGTTTGGTTCTTGATAAGCTCAGAGAACATCAGTTCTACGCCAAGTTCTCCAAGTGTGAATTTTGGCTCGATGAGGTTCTTTATCTTGGTCATATCATCTCTGCCAAGGGCATTGCCGTGAATCCTGAGAAGGTGTCTGCAATTGTGAATTGGGAACCTCCTCAGAACGTGAAGCAACTCCGCAGTTTTCTCGGTCTCGCAAGCTATTGCCGAAGATTCGTTGAAAACTTTTCTAAGATCGCGAAGCCTCTCTCAAATCTTCTTCAGAAGCACGTCAAGTACGTTTGGTCTCCGGAGTGTGATATTGCTTTCAACACTTTGAAAGAGAAATTGATCACTGCTCCAGTTCTGACTCCGCCTGATGAATCCAAGCCGTACGAGGTCTTTTGTGATGCCTCTCTCCAAGGTCTTGGCGCAGTTTTGATGCAAGAGAAGAAAGTTGTTGCTTATACATCTCGCCAGTTGAAGCCTAATGAGAAGAACTACCCCACTCATGATCTCGAGTTGGCGGCAGTTGTGCATGCTCTTTTGACTTGGAGACATCTTCTATTGGGAAGAAAAGTGGACATTTTCACTGATCACAAGAGTCTCAAGTACATCTTCACTCAGCCTAATCTCAACCTCAGGCAAACTCGATGGGTCGAAATGATTCAAGAGTATAATCCGAGTATCGAGTATACTCCAGGCAAGGCCAATGTGATTGCTGACGCTTTGAGCAGAAAGGCTTACTGCAACAGTCTGATTCTTAAGCCTTATCAACCCGAGCTTTGTGAAGCTTTCCGCAAACTTAATCTGCAAGTTGTTCCTCAAGGTTTCCTCGCCAACCTTCAAGTCTCTCCTACCTTAGAAGACCAGATTCGCCAAGCCCAGCTTCTTGATGCTATGGTGAAAAAGGTGAAGATTGGGATTGCCAAGAGTCAGTCCAAGTACAAGTGCTACCGCCTTGATGACAAGGACACTCTCTTCTTCGAGGATCGTATTGTTGTGCCCAAAGGTGACCTCCGTAAAGTGATCATGAACGAGGCTCACAATTCTCTCCTCTCCATCCACCCTGGGAGTACGAAGATGTATCAGGACCTTAAGCAAGCTTATTGGTGGACTCGAATGAAGCGCGAGATCGCTCAATTCGTGAATGAATGTGATGTCTGCAGAAGAGTGAAGGCAGAACACCAAAGGCCAGCAGGTCTCCTCCAACCTCTTGCCATTCCAGAATGGAAGTTTGACCACATTGAAATGGACTTCGTGACTGGGTTTCCAAAGTCCAAGCGTGGCAATGATGCTATATTTGTTGTCATCGACAAACTCACCAAAGTGGCTCACTTTCTGCCTATCAAAGAGTCGATCACTGCAGCTCAATTGGCGGAACTCTATACCTCTCGCATTGTCTCTCTGCACGGTATTCCTCAAGTGATCTCTTCAGACCGTGGCAGCATCTTTACCTCGAAGTTTTGGGATTCTTTTCAGAAGGCCATGGGCACTAACATCCGCTTCAGCACTGCTTTCCATCCTCAAACAAGCGGTCAAGTCGAGCGTGTCAACCAGATTCTTGAAGATATGCTCAGGGCTTGTGTGATCTCCTTCGGCATGAAGTGGGAGGATTGTCTTCCTTATGCTGAATTCTCCTACAACAATAGTTTTCAAGCAAGTTCGGGCAAGGCCCCTTTTGAAATTCTGTATGGCAGGAAGTGCCGTACCCCTCTCAACTGGTCTGAAACCGGTGAACGTCAGCTGCTGGGTAATGACTTAATCACAGAAGCAGAAGAAATGTGCAAAGTCATTCGTGATAACCTCAAAGCAGCCCAATCCCGCCAGAAGAGCTACTATGATAGTAAGCACCGTGATTTGGCTTTCGAGATCGGAGATCATGTTTACCTCCGTGTCTCTCCTATGAAAGGTACTCGTCGCTTCGGTATCAAAGGGAAGCTTGCCCCTAGATACGTGGGACCTTTCAAGATTGTCAGCAAGAGAGGCGACCTCGCCTATCAACTCGAGCTTCCTTCAAACTTTGCAAATGTTCATGACGTGTTCCATGTCTCTCAGCTTCGAAAGTGCTTCAAGACTCCTGACCGCACCGTCAACTTCGAGGACATTGAGCTCCAAGAAGATCTCTCTTATCGTGAGCACCCAGTTGCTATTCTTGAAGAGACTGAACGCAAGACTCGCAACAAGTCAATCAAATTTCTCAAAGTCAAGTGGTCACACCATTCCGACCGTGAAGCTACCTGGGAACGCGAGGATCACCTCCGTTCTGAGTACCCGGAGTTCTTTCAGTCCTAGATCTCGGGACGAGATCCTTTCGTAGTGGTGGAGTGTTGTAACACCCCGGATGTAACTTTCCCTATTTGTACTCCAACTCTTGCCGTTTCCGGCGTTAAGTTATATTTATTTCTCGGGTTCGGGTCTTTGTCTCCGTGTGTTGTTTTCTTTGTCATGCATCTCATATCATGTCATCATGTGCATTGCATTTGCATACGTGTTCATCTCATGCATTCGAGCATTTTCCCCGTTGTCCGTTTTGCATTCCGGCGCTTCGTTCTCCTCCGGTGGTCATTTCTAGCTTTCTTTCGTGTGTGGGGATTAAACATTTCCGGATTGGACCGAGACTTGCCAAGCGGCCTTGGTTTACTACCGGTAGACCGCCTGTCAAGTTTCGTATCATTTGGACTTCGTTTGATACTCCAACGGTTAACCGAGGGACCGAAAAGGCCTCGTGTGTGTTGCAGCCCAACACCCCTCCAATTTGGCCCAAAACCCACCAAACTCTGCTCCATGTCCTAGAGCGTTCGATCACGATCGCGTGGCCGAAAACCGCACCTCATTTGGACTCTCCTAGCTCCACTTATGCCTATAAATAGCCCCGTTTTCGGATCTCTCTCCCCCCGAAACCCTAATCCAGATCCGCCGCCGCCGAGGACGTCCCGGCCGGAACGTCCGCCCCGCCGCGCCAGCCACCGCGCGCCACGTGCGCCCCGCCGCCCCGCCGCCGCCCGGCCCGCCGGGCCCCGCGGCCCGGCCCCCGCGCCCCGCGCCTCCCCCGCCGCCGCCTCTCCCTCGGGCCGCCTCCTCGGGCCGCCTCCCCGCCGCCCAGCCGGCCGCCCCTCGCCGCCTCCTCGCCGCCCCGGGCCGGCGCCGCCCGCCGCCTCCACGCCGACGAACTCCGGCGACCGGGCCGGATCCGGCTACCCCGGTGAGCCCCGACCTCTCCTTCCTCTTCGGCGACGTCGAGCACTCCGGCGAGCTACAGTGTTGTGGGTCAACCTCGGGATCCGTGCCGCCAGATCCAGATCCAAAATACCCTAGCCGGTTGACTTTTTCCCCTCTCCCTCTAATTTTTTATGCCTACTTTGACCAGCCGTATCTTCGCATCCGTAGCTCCGATTTGGGCATATAGTATATCAAAATGTTCGTCTCGATGAGTACATCATTTCACTCCATTGCATCATTTTCATTTTAGTTCATATTGATGCCTGAAATGCTGTTAGAAAGAGGCTTCGTGAGTTAATTGTCAGATCTGCTAGTTCATCTTAGACTTTTGTCATTTTTGCCATGATTATTGTGTGCATGCTATGCCTGTGAGTCCTTCATATGTTTTGTTAAGCATTTTGTAATCTTTCCATAGGTGCAACCCATGCATTTTTAGGATGTGTGTGGTGACTTGTGCAAGCTTGCAAAGTGAGGCACCCGGTAAATCTGTTTTCAGGGACTTAGTAGTTTTCACTAAGTCTGGGATTATTTAGTTCATGATGCCATATGTTCAGCTTGTTTCCTAGTGATCCGTGCCTCTTTTGAGGATGATCAGTAAAGGAGTTTTGTTAATCATGTTATGCTCTATCCATCCATGTCTTTACTTGCAATTATGGAGCACCCTAGCTTGAGTCAATCGAGCTCTACTTTTGCTTCGTTGTGAATCTGGGCAGATCGTCAACTCGTTTGCGATTTTGCCGATGCTATTGTAGTTGATCCGTGCATGCTATGCCATTGTTCTTGCCATGTCTAGCTAGTATTTTGTGCCTTCTTAATGGATGTATGCTTGCCTTGCCATGACTTGCACCGTAGTGAGTGCATCGAGCTCGTTTACATGCCTTCGTGAGTTATATTTCAGCATGTCTCAGTTTTCACTAAGTCTGAAAACTGATTGTGTTTTAGCTATGTTCGTGTGCCCGTTAGTATATTTTGTGAACCCTTTTGGCCCCAGGTCACTTTGGGTCTTTTGTTAAGCTTGTTGAGTAGCTCCATGCCATGTTCTTACTTGTCTTAATCAGGTCATGTATCATGTTGTTTTGCTGCTCCGAAGAGGGCTTCGTGATCTGAAATTTCAGACAAGTGTTAATTTCACTAAGTCTGGAATCTGTTTTGCATTTGCGTTTTTGCCATGCTTGTTTGAACCTCATAATGGATGAATTGGCCGTGGCTCAGTGCTAGTCTTTTGTTAAGCATCTTGTGTGCATCCCTGCCATGTATTTTGTTGTCATGTTTGGTGGCTGTAGCATGTTCATTTCATTGCATTTAGATGCCTACTTGCTGTAAATCGCAGACCGGTGTCATTCTTAAAACGCTTGCCATTTCCAAACCGTAACTCCGATTCCGACGTTCTTTTTATCGTTTTCAAGCGATTTCATCTCATCTTTCCAGTGGCACCCTTGGAATTCCAAGTTGAGGCCAGGTTCATGCATTTCCTGTCATATCTTGCATTTTGCATCCCGCATCGCATCCCGCATAGCATATCATCATTGCATCATAACGCTTGATCCTTGCACGTGGTTGATTGTGTCCTTGTTGCTTGTTTGTCTTGTTTGGGTAGAGCCGGGAGACGAGTTCGCTACCGAGGAGCCCGTTGAGTTTGCTTGTGAGGATCCAGTCAACTCTGACAACTGTGCAGGCAAGATGATCATACCCTCGAAATCACTACTATCTTTGCTATGCTAGTTTGCTCGCTCTTTTGCTATGCCAATGCTACGATGCCTACCTTTTGCTTGTCAGCCTCCCAATTGCCATGTCAAACCTCTAACCCACCTTGTCCTAGCAAACCGTTGATTGGCTATGTTACCGCTTTGCTCAGCCCCTCTTATAGCGTTGCTAGTTGCAGGTGAAGATTGGAGGCCGTTCCTTGTTGGAACACTTTTATTTACTTGTTGGGATATCATTATATTGATATGTTATCTTAATGCATCTATATACTTGGTAAAGGGTGGAAGGCTCGGCCTCTCGCCTAGTGTTTTGTTCCACTCTTGCCGCCCTAGTTTCCGTCATATCGGTGTTATGTTCCCGGATTTTGCGTTCCTTACGCGGTTGGGTTATAATGGGAACCCCTTGATATTTCGCCTTGATTAAAGCTTTTCCAGCAATGCCCAACATTGGTTTTACCATTCGCCACCTAGCCCTTTCCTTTCCCTTGGGTTCTGCAGACTCAAGGGTCATCTTATTTTACCCCCCCGGGCCAGTGCTCCTCTGAGTGTTGGTCCACCTGTCAGCTACCGGTGGCCACCAGGGGCAACTCTGGGCTGGCCTACCCGTACCTAGGACAATCTGAGTGTGCCCTGAGAAAGAGATATGTGCAGCTCCTATCGGGATTTGTCGGCACATTCGGGCGGTGTTGCTGGTCTTGTTTTAACCTGTCGAAGTGTCTTGAGTTACCGAGATACCGAGTCTGATCGGAATGTCTTGGGAGGAGGTCTATTCCTTCTTGACCGTGAGAGCTTGTCATGGGCTAAGTTGGGACTCCCCTGCAGGGATTGAACTTTTGAAAGCCGTGCCCGCGGTTATGGGCAGATGGGAATTTGTTAATGTCCGGCTGTAGATAACTTGAACCTTAATTAATTAAAATGAATCAACTGAGTGTGTTACCGTGATGGCCTCTTCTCGGCGGAGTCCGGGAAGTGGACACGGTGTTGGAGTAATGTTTGCGCAGGTTGTTCTCTAGTTCTCGCTCGTGCTTTGCCTCCTCTTCTCGCTCTCTTTTGCGAATAAGATAGCCACCATATATGCTAGTCGCTTGCTGCAGCTCCACATATATATTTGCCTTACCCTTCCTATAAGCTTAAATAGTCGTGATCGCGAGGGTGCAAGATTGCTGAGTCCTTGTGGCTCACAGATATTATAACTCTAGATGCAGGTCCAGGTGATTCCGCTCCAGGTGACGAGTACGAGCTCAAGTGGGAGTTCGACGAAGACTCTCAGCGTTACTATGTGTCTTTTCCTGATGATCAGTAGTGGTGCCTAGTTGGGGTTTGATTCGGGGCCTTGTCGCATGTTGGGTTCTTTTCTATTTTGGCGCCGTAGTCGGGCCATGAGTGTTTGAATGATGGATGTTATTTACGTACTTTGATGTGACATGGTGAGTGTAAGCCAACTATGTATCTCCCCCTTTTATTATACATTACATGGGATGTTGTGATGATTGCCTAACTTGCGACATTGCTTTCAATGCGGTTATGTCTCTAAGTCGTGCCTCGACATGTGGGAGCTATAGCCGCATCAAGGGCGTTACAACCAACTAGGGGCGAAAATGCAATTGTCCCTAATTATAATTCTAGGACAGTGTTCCATACCCTTCCTCAAAGGAAATTGGAACTTAATATTGTTGGGGAACGCAGTATTTCAAAAACTTTCCTACGCACACGCAAGATCATGGTGATGCATAGCAACGAGAGGGGAGAGTGTTGTCTACGTACCCACGCAGACCGACTGCGGAAGCGTTGACGCAACATAGAGGAAGTAGTCGTACGTCTTCCCGATCCGACCGATCCAAGCACCGTTACTCCGGCACCTTCGAGTTCTTAGCACACGTACAGCTCGATGACGATCCCTGGGCTCCGATCCAGCAAAGCGTCGGGGAGGAGTTCCGTCAGCACGACGGCGTGGTGACGATCTTGATGTTCTACCGTCGCAGGGCTTCGCCTGAGCACCGCTACAATATGATCGAGGTGGAATATGGTGGCAGGGGGCACCGCACACGGCTAAGGAACGATCTCAAGGATCAACTTGTGTGTCTAGAGGTTCCCCCTGCCCCCGTATATAAAGGATCCAAGGGGGAGGGGGCGGCCAGCCAGGAGGAGGGCGCAGGAGGAGTCCTACTCCTACCGGGAGTAGGACTCCCCCCAATCCTAGTTGGAATAGCATTCCCCGAGGGGGAAAGAGAGAGAGGGGGGCCGGCCACCTCTCCTTGTCCTAATAGGACTAGGGGAGGGGGGAGGCGCGCGGCCCACCTTGGGATACCCCTTTCTCCTTTCCACTAAAGCCCACTAAGGCCCATATAGCTCCCAGGGGGTTCCGGTAACCTCCCGGTACTCCGGTAAAATCTCGATTTCACCCGGAACACTTCAGATATCCAAACATAGGCTTCCAATATATCAATCTTTATGTCTCGACCATTTCTAGACTCCTCGTCATGTCCGTGATCACATCCAGGACTCTGAACTAACTTCGGTACATCAAAATGCATAAACTCATAATAACTGTCATCGTAACGTTAAGCGTGCGGACCCTACGGTTCGAGAACAATGCAGACATGACTGAGACACATCTCCGGTCAATAACCAATAGCGGGACCTGGATGCCCATATTGGCTCCTACATATTATACGAAGATCTTTATCGGTCAGACCGCATAACAACATACGTTGTTCCCTTTGTCATTGGTATGTTACTTTCCCGAGATTCGATCGTCGGTATCCAATACCTGGTTCAATCTCGTTACCGGCAAGTCTCTTTACTCGTTCTGTAATACATCATCCCGCAACTAACTCATTAATTGCAATGCTTGCAAGGCTTATGTGATGTGCATTACCGAGAGGGCCCAGAGATACCTCTCCGACAATCGGAGTGACAAATCCTAATCTCGAAATACGCCAACCCAACATCTACCTTTGGAGACACCTGTAGAGCTCCTTTATAATCACCCAGTTACGTTGTGATGTTTGGTAGCACACACAGTGTTCCTCTGGTAAACGGGAGTTGCATAATCTCATAGTCATAGGAACATGTATAAGTCATGAAGAAAGCAATAGAAACATACTAAACGATCGGGTGCTAAGCTAATGGAATAGGTCATGTCAATCAGATCATTCAACTAATGATGTGACCTCGTTAATGAAATAACAACACTTTGTTCATGGTTAGGAAACATAACCATCTTTGATTAATGAGCTAGTCAAGTAGAGGCATACTAGTGACACTCTGTTTGTCTATGTATTCACACATGTATCATGTTTCCGGTTAATACAATTCTAGCATGAATAATAAACATTTATCATGATATAAGGAAATAAATAATAACTTTATTATTGCCTCTAGGGCATATTTCCTTCAGTCTCCCACTTGCACTAGAGTCAATAATCTAGATTACACAGTAATGATTCTAACACCCATGGAGCCTTGGTGCTGATCATGTTTTGCTCGTGGAAGAGGCTTAGTCAACGGATCTATAACATTCAGATCCGTATGTATCTTGCAAATCTCTATGTCTCCCACCTAGACTAGATCCCGGATGGAATTGAAGCGTCTTTTGATGTGCTTGGTTCTCTTGTGAAATCTGGTTTCCTTTGCCAAGGCAATTGCACCAGTATTGTCACAAAAGATTTTCATTGGACCCGATACACTAGGTATGACACCTAGATCGGAAATGAACTCCTTCATCCAGACTCCTTCGTTCGCTGCTTCCGAAGCAGCTATGTACTCCGCTTCACATGTAGATCCCGCTACGACGCTTTGTTTAGAACTGCACCAACTGACAGCTCCACCATTTAATGTAAACACGTATCCGGTTTGCGATTTAGAATCGTCCGGATCAGTGTCAAAGCTCGCATCAACGTAACCTTTTACGATGAGCTCTTTGTCACCTCCATATACGAGAAACATATCCTTAGTCCTTTTCAGGTATTTCAGGATGTTCTTGACCGTTGTCCAGTGATCCACTCCTGGATTACTTTGGTACCTCCCTGCTAAACTTATAGCAAGGCACACATCAGGTCTGGTACACAGCATTGCATATATGATAGAGCCTATGGCTGAAGCATAGGGAACATCTTTCATTTTCTCTCTATCTTCTGCAGTGGTCGGGCATTGAGTCTGACTCAACTTCACACCTTGTAACACAGGCAAGAACCCTTTCTTTACTTGATCCATTTTGAACTTCTTCAAAATCTTGTCAAGGTATGTGCTTTGTGAAAGTCCAATTAAGCGTCTTGATCTATCTCTATAGATCTTTATGCCTAATATGTAAGCAGCTTCACCGAGGTCTTTCATTGAAAAACTCTTATTCAAGTATCCCTTTATGCTATCCAGAAATTCTATATCATTTCCAATTAGTAATATGTCATCCACATATAATATCAGAAATGCTACAGAGCTCCCACTCACTTTCTTGTAAATACAGGCTTCTCCGAAAGTCTGTATAAAACCAAATGCTTTGATCACACTATCAAAGCGTTTATTCCAACTCCGAGAGGCTTGCACCAGTCCATAAATGGATCACTGGAGCTTGCACACTTTGTTAGCTCCCTTTGGATCGACAAAACCTTCTGGTTGCATCATATACAACTCTTCTTCCAGAAATCCATTCAGGAATGCAGTTTTGACATCCATTTGCCAAATTTCATAATCATAAAATGCGGCAATTGCTAACATAATTCGGACAGACTTAAGCATCGCTACGGGTGAGAAGGTCTCATCGTAGTCAACCCCTTGAACTTGTCGAAAACCTTTTGCGACAAGTCGAGCTTTGTAGACAGTAACATTACCGTCAGCGTCAGTCTTCTTCTTGAAGATCCATTTATTCTCAGTCGCTTGCCAATCATCGGGCAAGTCAACCAAAGTCCATACTTTGTTCTCATACATGGATCCCATCTCAGATTTCATGGCTTCAAGCCATTTTGTGGAATCTGGGCTCACCATCGCTTCTTCATAGTTCGTAGGTTCATCATGATCTAGTAGCATGACTTCCAGAACAGGATTACCATACCACTCTGGCGCGGATCTCACTCTGGTTGATCTACGAGGTTCAGTAGTATCTTGATCTGAAGTTTCATGATCATTATTGTTAGCTTCCTCACTAACTGGTGTAGGTGTCACAGAAACAGTTTTCTGTGATGTACTACTTTCCAGTAAGGGAGCAGGTACAGTTACCTCATGAAGTTCTACTTTCCTCCCACTCACTTCTTTCGAGAGAAACTCCTTCTCTAGAAAGTTTCCGAATTTAGCAACAAAAGTCTTGCCTTCGGATCTGTGATAGAAGGTGTATCCAATAGTTTCCTTTCGATATCCTATGAAGACACATTTCTCCGATTTGGGTTCGAGCTTATCAGGTTGAAGCTTTTTTACATAAGCATCGCAGCCCCAAACTTTCAGAAATGACAACTTTGGTTTCTTGCCAAACCACAGTTCATAAGGCGTCGTCTCAACGGATTTTGATGGTGCCCTATTTAACGTGAATGCGGCCGTCTCTAGAGCGTATCCCCAAAACGATAGCGGTAAATCAGTAAGAGACATCATAGATCGCACCATATCTAGTAAAGTATGATTACGACGTTCGGACACACCATTTTGCTATGGTGTTCCGGGTGGCGTGAGTTGCGAAACTATTCCATAATTTTTCAAATGTACACGAAACTCGTAACTCAAATATTCTCCTCCACGATCAGATCGTAGAAACTTTATTTTCTTGTTACGGTGATTTTCAACTTCACTCTGAAATTCTTTGAACTTTTCAAATGTTTCAGACTTGTGTTTCATTAAGTAGATATACCCATATCTGCTTAAGTCATCTGTGAAGGTGAGAAAATAATGATATCCGCCACGAGCCTCAATATTCATCGGACCACATACATCTGTATGTACGATTTCCAACAAATCTGTTGCTCTCTCCATAGTACCAGAGAACGGTGTTTTAGTCATCTTGCCCATGAGGCACGGTTCGCAAGTACCAAGTGATTCATAATCAAGTGGTTCCAAAAGTCCATCAGTATGGAGTTTCTTCATGCGCTTTACACCGATATGACCTAAACGGCAGTGCCACAAATAAGTTGCACTATCATTATCAACTCTGCATCTTTTGGCTTCAACATTATGAATATGTGTATTACTACTATCGAGATTCAATAAGAATAGACCACTCTTCAAGGGTGCATGACCATAAAAGATATTACTCATATAAATAGAACAACCATTATTCTCTGATTTAAATGAATAACCGTCTCGCATTAAACAAGATCCAGATATAATGTTCATGCTCAACGCTGGCACCAAATAACAATTATTTAGGTCTAATACTAATCCCGAAGGTAGATGTAGAGGTAGCGTGCCGACCACGATCACATCGACTTTGGAACCGTTTCCCACGCGCATCGTCACCTTGTCCTTAGCCAATCTTCGCTTAATCCGTAGTCCCTGTTTCGAGTTGCAAATATTAGCAACAGAACCAGTATCAAATACCCAGGTGCTACTGCGAGCATTAGTAAGGTACACATCAATAACATGTATATCACATATACCTTTGTTCACCTTGCCATCCTTCTTATCCGCCAAATACTTGGGGCAGTTCCGCTTCCAGTGACCAGTCTGCTTGCAGTAGAAGCACTCAGTTTCAGGCTTAGGTCCAGACTTGGGTTTCTTCTCTTGAGCAGCAACTTGCTTGCTGTTCTTCTTGAAGTTCCCCTTCTTCTTCCCTTTGCCCTTTTTCTTGAAACTAGTGGTCTTGTTGACCATCAACACTTGATGCTCCCTTTTTGATTTCTACCTCCGCAGCTTTCAGCATTGCGAAGAGCTCGGGAATAGTTTGTTCATCCCTTGCATATTATAGTTCATCACGAAGCTCTTGTAGCTTGGTGGCAGTGATTGGAGAATTCTGTCAATGACGCAATCATCTGGAAGATTAACTCCCATCTGAATCAAGTGATTATTATACCCAGACATTTTGAGTATATGCTCACTGATAGAACTGTTCTCCTCCATCTTGCAGCTATAGAACTTATTGGAGACTTCATATCTCTCAATCCGGGCATTTGCTTGAAATATTAACTTCAACTCCTGGAACATCTCATATGCTCCATGACGTTCAAAACGTCGTTGAAGTCCCGATTCTAAGCCGTAAAGCATGGCACACTGAACTATCGAGTAGTCATCAGCTTTGCTCTGCCAGACGTTCATAACATCTGGTGTTGCTCCAGCAGCAGGCCTGGCAGTCAGCGGTGCTTCCAGGACGTAATTCTTCTGAGCAGCAATGAGGATAATCCTCAAGTTACGGACCCAGTCCGTGTAACTGCTACCATCATCTTTAAACTTTGCTTTCTCAAGGAACGCATTAAAATTCAACGGAACAACAGCACGAGCCATCTATCTACAATCAAACATAAACAAGCAAGATACTATCAGGTACTAAGTTCATGATAAGTTTAAGTTCAATTAATCAAATTACTTAAGAACTCCCACTTAGATAGACATCCCTCTAATCCTCTAAGTGATCACGTGATCCAAATCAAGTAAACCATGTCCGATCATCACGTGTGATGGAGTAGTTTCATTGGTGAAGATCGCTATGTTTGATCATATCTACTATATGATTCACGCTCGACCTTTCGGTCTCCGTGTTCCGAGGCCATATCTGTATATGCTTGGCTCGTCAAGTATAACCTGAGTATTCCGCATGTGCAACTGTTTTGCACCCGTTGTATTTGAACGTAGAGCCTATCACACCCGATCATCACGTGGTGTCTCAGCACGAAGAACTTTTGCAACGATGCATACTCAGGGAGAACACTTCTTGATAATTTAGTGAGAGATCATCTTATAATGCTACCGTCAATCAAAGCAAGATAAGATGCATAAAAGGATAAACATCACATGCAATCAATATAAGTGATATGATATGGCCATCATCATCTTGTGCTTGTGATCTCCATCTCCGAAGCACCATCGTGATCACCATCGTCACCGGCGTGACACCTTGATCTCCATCGTAGCATCGTTGTCGTCTCGCCAAGCTTGTGCTTCTACGATTATCACTACCGCTTAGTGATAAAGTAAAGCATTACATCGCGATTGCATTGCATACAATAAAACGACAACCATAAGGCTCCTGCCAGTTGCCGATAACTCGGTTACAAAACATGATCATCTCATACAATAAAATTCAGCATCGTGCCTTGACCATATCACATCACAACATGCCCTGCAAAAACAAGTTAGACATCCTCTACTTTGTTGTTGCAAGCTTTACGTGGCTGCTACGGGCTTAAGCAAGAACCAATCTCACCTACGCATCAAAACCACAACGATAGTTTGTCAAATAGACTCCGTTTTAACCTTCGCAAAGACCGGGCGTAGCCACACTCGGTTCAACTAAAGTTGGAGAGACAATCGCCCGCAAGCCACCTATGTGCAAAGCACGTCGGGAGAACCGGTCTCGCGTAAGCGTACGCGTAATGTTGGTCCGGGTCGCCTCGTCCAACAATACCGCCGAACCAAAGTATGACATGCTGGTAGGCAGTATGACTTATATCGCCCACAACTCACTTGTGTTCTACTCATGCAAATAACATCAAACCATAAAACCTAGGCTCGGATGCCACTGTTGGGGAACGCAGTAATTTCAAAAAAATTCCTACGCACACGCAAGATCATGGTGATGCATAGCAATGAGAGGGGAGAGTGTTGTCTACGTACCCACGCAGACCGACTGTGGAAGCGTTGACGCAACGTAGAAGAAGTAGTCGTACGTCTTCCCGATCCGACCGATCCAAGCACCGTTACTCCGGCACCTCCGAGTTCTTAGCACACGTACAGCTCGATGACGATCCCTGGGCTCCGATCCAGAAAAGCATCGGGGAGGAGTTCCGTCAGCACGACGGCGTGGTGACGATCTTGATGTTTTACCATCGCAGGGCTTCGCCTAAGCACCGCTACAATATGATCGAGGTGGAATATGGTGGCAGGGGGCACCGCACACGGCTAAGGAACGATCTCAAGGATCAACTTGTGTGTCTAGAGGTGCCCCCTGCCCCCGTATATAAAGGATCCAAGGGGGAGGGGGCGGCCTGCCAGGAGGAGGGCGTAGGAGGAGTCCTACTCCTACCGGGAGTAGGACTCCCCACCCAATCCTAGTTGGAATAGGATTCCCCGAGGGGGAAAGAGAGAGAGGGGGCCCGGCCACCTCTCCTTGTCCTAATAGGACTAGGGGAGGGGGGAGGCGCGCCGCCCACCTTGGGCTGCCCCTTTCTCCTTTCCACTAAAGCCCACTAAGGCCCATATAGCTCCTAGGGGGTTCCGGTAACCTCCCGGTACTCCGGTAAAATCTCGATTTCACCCAGAACACTTCCGATATCCAAACATAGGCTTCCAATATATCAATCTTTATGTCTCGACCATTTCGAGACTCCTCGTCATGTCCGTGATCACATTCGGGACTCCGAACTAACTTCGGTACATCAAAATGCATAAACTCATAATAACTGTCATCGTAACGTTAAGCATGCGGACCCTACGGTTCGAGAACAATGCAGACATGACTGAGTCAGATCTCCGGTCAATAACCAATAGCGGGACCTGGATGCCCATATTGGCTCCTACATATTCTACGAAGATCTTTATCGGTCAGACCGCATAACAACATACGTTGTTCCCTTTGTCATCGGTATGTTACTTTCCTGAGATTCGATCGTCGGTATCCAATACCTAGTTCAATCTCGTTACCGGCAAGTCTCTTTACTCGTTTTGTAATACATCATCCCGCAACTAACTCATTAGTTGCAATGCTTGCAAGGCTTATGTGATGTGCATTACCGAGAGGGCCCAGAGATACCTCTCCGACAATCAGAGTGACAAATACTAATCTCGAAATATGCCAACCCAACATCTACCTTTGGAGACACCTGTAGAGCTCCTTTATAATCACCCAGTTACGTTGTGACGTTTGGTAGCACACAAAGTGTTCCTCCGGCAAACGGGAGTTGCATAATCTCATAGTCATAGGAACATGTATAAGTCATGAAGAAAGCAATAGCAACATACTAAACGATCGGGTGCTAAGCTAATGGAATGGGTCATGTCAATCAGATCATTCAACTAATGATGTGACCTCGTTAATCAAATAACAACACTTTGTTCATGGTTAGGAAACATAACCATCTTTGATTAACGAGCTAGTCAAGTAGAGGCATACTAGTGACACTCTGTTTGTCTATGTATTCACACATGTATTATGTTTGCGGTTAATACATTTCTAGCATGAATAATAAACATTTATCATGATATAAGGAAATAAATAATAACTTTATTATTGCCTCTAGGGCATATTTCCTTCAAATATTGCCTTCTTTCGTATCAATCACGGCACCGATAGTGCGTAAAAACGGTCTACCAAGAATAATTGGACGAGACGGATTGCAATCAATATCAAGAACAATAAAATCTATGGGCACATAATTCCTATTTGCAAGAATTAGAACATCATTAATTCTTCCCATAGGATTTTTAATAGTAGAATCCGCCAAGTGCAAATTCAAAGAACACTCTTCAAGATTAGTAAGACCAACCACATCACATAAATATTTCGGAATTGTAGAAACACTAGCACCCAAGTCACACAAAGAAAAACACTCATAATTTTTAATATTGACTTTGATAGTAGGTTCCCATTCATCATGCAATTTTCTAGGAAATGAAACTTCTAATTCCAATTTTTCTTCAAGAGCTTTCATCTTAGCAGCGACAATATGTTTAGTAAAAGCTTTATTCTGTTCATAAGCATGGGGTGAATTTATCATGGACCGCAACAAAGAAATACAATCAATCAAAGAGAAATTATCATAATTAAAGTCTTTTTAATCCAAAAGAATGGGTACATCACTAGCTAAAGTTTTGACCTCTCCAAACCCACTTTCATCAATTTTCTCAACAAGATTTTCACCCTCCAAAATATTGGGACGCCTTCTACCTAAAGTTGACTCTTCTCCAGTCCCCTTTTCATCAATATTAACTTTTCTAGACAAGGAATCAATAGAAGAAACACCAATCATTTTAACATCTTCATCACTTTTGCGAAAGAAATCACTAGAAAATGTTTTTTCTAAAAATTCTCTTTTAGCTCTAAGCATAGCGGTTCTTTTCTTACTTTCATCCATAGAAACTTAAAGAGATTTAATTGATTCATCAACCTTAGGTAGAAAAAAATTCATCTTGAGTTTTTCTACATCATGAGCAATTCTATCAACACTTCTAGACAAATCATCAATCTTACTCAACTTTTCTTCTATGGAAGTGTTGAAAACTTTTTGTGTATTGATAAATTCTTTAATATTATTCTCAAGATCAGAGGTGTTCCTATTATTATTATAATAAGTATTTCCATGGGAATTGCCACAATTATTAGAGGAATCATTAGGAGAAGGCCTAGGATTAAAATTACCTCTGTAATCATTGTTGTTGACATTATTTCAAGAGATAAAATTCACATCTATGGTATCACTAGTTTGCTCAATCAAAGTAGACAAAGGCATATCATTAAAATCAATAGGAGCACTTTTACTAGCAACCAATTTCATAAGAGCAACAACTTCTTCACTCAAAGAAGAAATTTCTTCAATAGAATTAACTTTTTTACTAGTAGGAGCTCTTTTGGTATGCCATTGCGAATAATTTGCCATAATATTATCAAGAAATTTGGTGGCCTCACCCGAAGTAATTTCCATAAAAGTACCACCCGCGGTGGAATCTAAAATATTACGAGAAACAAAATTCAAGCCCGCATAAATTTTTTGTATGATCATCCAAAGATTTAACCCATGAGTTGGGCAATTACTTAGCATCATTTTCATCCTGTCCCAAGATTGTGCAACATGCTCATGTTCAAGTTGCTTTGAAATTCATGATCTAGGTTCTAAGGGAAATAATTTTTGCCAGAGGAAAATACTTAGTGATAAAAGCATCTTTGCACTTATTCCAAGAATTGATACTATTGCGGGGCAAAGAAGAGAACCAATTTTTTGCAGAATCACGCAAAGAAAACGGAAATAATTTCATCTTGGCCACATCATTGTCCACATATTTTTTTCTTCTGCATATCGCATAATTCCACAAAGGTATTAAGATGGGACGCGACATCCTCATTAGGAGTACCGGAAAATTGGTCTTTCATAACAAGATTCAACAAAGCAATATGAATATCACAAGACTCCGCACTAGCGGCGGGAGGACCAATCGGAGTGCCAATCAAATCATTGTTGTTGGTATTTGAGAAATCACATAAATTCCTGTTCTCTTGAGTCATGATGACTACACAACAAGATTGCACTCAAAAATAGATCCAGTAAGGAAATGGCGAGCGAAAAAGAGAGGCGAATAAAACGACATTTTTTTGAAGTGGGGGAGAGGAAAACGAGAGGCAAATGGAAAATAATGTAAATTGCAAGGAGATGAGATTTGTGATTAGGAACCTAGTATATGTTGAAGATCCTCCCCGACAATGGCGTCAAAAATTCCTTTTGATGTCACTTGAAGCTACGTCGGTATTTCCCCAAAGAGGAAGGGATGATGCAACACATCGGCGGTAGGTATTTCCCTCAGATATGAAACCAAGGTTATGGAACCAGTAGGAGAACTAAGCAACACAACATAAACATCCCCTGCAAACAGATAACAAATCCTCGCAGCCCGACGTGTTAAAGGGGTTGTCAATCCCTTTCGGGGTACGGCGCCTCAAGATAGGCAAACGGACGTGAGATAAATTTGTAGTAGATTGATAGATCGAGCGACAAATAAAATAAATAAGGAAAAATTGCAGCAAGGTATTTTCGGGTTTTTGGATTAATATATCTGAAAATAAATGCTAGAGAAAAGTAGATCGCAAAGGCAAATAATATGAGAAAGAAGACCTGAGGGCCGTAGGTTTCACTAGTGGCTTCTCTCGAGAAAAATAGCAAACGGTGGGTAAAAGATTTACTGTTGGGAAATTGATAGAACCTCAAATAATTATGACGATATCCAGGCAATGATCTTTATATAGGCATCACGTCCACGATTAGTAGACCGACTCCTACCTGCATCTACTACTATTACTCCACACATGGACCGCTATCCAGCATGCACCTAGTGTATTAAGTTCATGGAGAAACGGAGTAATGCAATAAGAACGATGACATGATGTAGACAAGATCTATGTATGTAGAGATAGACCCCATCGTTTTATCCTTAGTAGCAACGATACATACATGTCGTTTCCCTTTCTGTCACTAGGATCAAGCACCGTAAGATCGAACCCACTACAAAGCACCTCTTCCCATTGCAAGATAAATAGATCAAGTTGGCCAAACAAAACCCAAATACCAGAGAAGAAATACGAGGCTATAAGCAATCATGCATATAAGAGATCAAAGAAACTCAAATAACTTTCATGGATATAAAAAGATAGATCTGATCATAAACTCAAAGTTCATAGATCCCAACAAACACTCCGCAAAAGAGTTACATCATATGGATCTCTAAGAGACCATTGTATTGAGGATCGAGAGAGAAAGAGAGAGAGAGATGAATCCATATAGCTACTAACTACGGACCCGAAGGTCTACAAAGAACTACTCACGCATCATCGGAGATGCACTAATGGAGGTGGTGAACCCCATCCGAGATGGTGTCTAGATTGGATCTGGTGGTTCTGGACTCTGCGGCGGCTGGATGAATATTTCGTCGACTCCCCTAGGGTTCTAGTATTTTTGGGGTATTGATAGAGCAAAGAGGTGGTCCGAGGGGCACCCAAGGTGGGCACAGCCCACCAGGGCGCGCCTGGGCCTCCTGGCGCGCCCTGGTGGGTTGTCCCCTCCTCAGGACTCCCCTAGGTGCAACCAGGGCCCAACATGTTCCTTCTGGTCCATAAAAAATCTCCGTAAAGTTTTGTGGCATTTGGACTCCGTATGGTATTGATTTTCTATGATGTAGAAAACACGGAAAAAACAGGAACTGGCACTTGGCACTGTGTCAATAGGTTAGTACCAAAAAATGATATAATATGACTATAAAATGATTATAAAACATCCAAGATTGATAATATAACAGCATGGAACAATAAAAAATTATAGATACATTGGAGACGTATCATTCCCCAACAAGAACAACTTCACCAAGAAGGCTCCTCCCAAGGGGTTGGTGGTATAAGAAGAGTACAATGAGGATGATGATGATGATGATGAAGACGGTGAGATGGTTGCTATGGCCTCCGTTGCCATTGCCTCAACTCCACGGGTGTCCCTCTTTGATTCACCCAATGAGAACATCACCGCCAAGTGCCTCATGGACAAAGCTACCAACATGGTAACCCCCAACATCAAAACTACCATCACTACTAATCCTTCTTTGACGGATTGCATAGATGAATGTGAGGGGTCAAATGAGGAAGAAAATGAATTTGAGTCTTTTATGAGTGAGCTCAAGGGTAAATCCAAGAAGCACTTTGTTGCTCTCTTGGAACAACTTGGTGAAGCCAATGACATGATCGAGGCCCACGAAGAAACCATCTCTAAGATGGAAGGGCATAGTCATGACTATGCTGATGAGATATCGGATCTCTCTAATGTGCTTGAGGAAGAGCGTGGTCAACGTTTAGCTCTTGAGGAGTCACACAATGATGATCATGCTAAATTAAAGAAAGATCTTGATCATTCTCTTGTTGTATCTCGTGTGCTAAATTTCGAGAAGGCCAAACTTGGGGTTGACCATGCTAGACTCAAGGAGGAGTTTAGTATACTTGACAAGGCTCACAAGGCCTTGAAGGGTGCTCATGCTAGCCTCAAAGAGTCTCATGATCAACTCCAAGTGAAGCTAACCAAGGAGAAAGCCACATTTCCTCATATGGTTTTAATTGATAATGCAAATGCTACTAACCCGTGTTGTGAGCATGTGCATCTTGTGGAGGAGAATGCAAAGATGAAGGAGCAACTTGAGAAAGGCCTTGTGTCTTGCATACAAGGTGAGAAGAACCTCAACGACCTTTTGAGCAATCAAAAGGAAGTTGTGAGCAAGGAGGGAATTGGGTTTGCACTCAAGTCTAAGAACAAGAAGAAGAATGACAAGGCCAAACGGCCTCCCCCTCTCAAGCTAACTTTTTTGAAGGAGGGAGAGGGTGATCCTAAGGAGAAGAAGAATAATGTGAAGGGTGGTGGTGTCAAGAAGGGCAATGCCACCCCTCCCAACCAAGTCGGCGACTTTAACCCTTCTTATGTGTTATGTCGTGATAGTGATGGGCATGTATATTGAATGGTATATTTGGGTTACTAAGAACCTTGTTACTAACATCAAAGGACCCATTACAAAATGGGTACCTAAAACCAAGCATTGATCTCTTGTAGGTGTTTGCTTTCGGCGGGGGGTCATGGTTGCTTGATAGTGGGGCCACAAATCATATGACCAAAAGCAAGGACTTGGTGGTGGATGTGCACAGGATTTCATTTACGCCCACCAATGTCGAGTGGGGTGATGCCTCGTCTTCTAAGGTATTGGGTCTTGGCAAGGTTGTCATTTCTCATGATCTCACGATCGAGAAAGTCATGCTTGTTGAGTCCCTTGCATACAATTTACTTTACGTTCGTCAACTTGCGCTCATGGGCTTTGCCACTTTCTTTGATATTGATACCATGGCCCTCTTGTGGAGCAAGACTCTTAAAGTAGCCTTTGTTGGGCATGTCGAGAATGGTCTTTATGTGATTAACTTTTCGGAGCGACCCACTAAGACCACGACATGCCTAATGGCTAAAGTTGACGTGGGATGGCTTTGGCATCGCCATTTAGCCCATGTCAATATGAGATCTGTGCAAAGTCTTCTCAAGGGGGACCATGTCCGTGGACTAACAAATGTTAGTTTTTCCAAAGATCGTGCTTGCAGTGCTTGTATCAAAGGAAAGCTACATGAGAAGGCTCACCCTCCCACGACTATCATCTACTCGAAGAGGCCCTTGGAGCTCCTTCACTTAGATCTCTTTGGACCCCCATCCTTTGATAGTATTGGGGGTAGAAAGTATTGCTTGGTGATTGTGGATGATTATTCAAGATACACTTGGGTATATTTCTTCAAGAGGAAGAGTGGGACTCAACAAACCATCATCGACTTTGAAAATGAAGCTCATCACCAACACAATGCAAAGATCTTGACGATACGAAGTGACAATGGCACCGAGTTCAAGAACTACACCTTGGATGAGTTTCTTAGTGATGAGGGGATCAAGCATCAATATTCCGCACCTTACACCCCTCAACAAAATGGTGTAGCGGAGAGAAAGAACCGGATGTTGATGGATGCGGCAAGTGCCATGATGGCGGAGTTCAAATCTCCATATAAATTTTGGGCCGAATCCATCAACACCGCTTGCCATGCATTCAATTGGCTCTATCTCCGCAAAGGCTTGAACAAGACTCCATATGAGATACTCACCGGCAACAAGCCCAACCTCAAGTACTTCCGGGTGTTCGGGTGTAAGTGTTTCATCCTCAAGAAAGGTGTTCATTTGTCTAAATTTGAGGCTAGAGATCATGAGGGCATATTTGTTGGTTATGCTACAAACTCTCATGCTTACCATGTCCTCAACAAGTCCACTGGACTCATTGAGGAGACGTGTAACATGGAGTTTGATGAGAATAACGGCTCCCAAGTGGAGCAAAGTGGTACTTGTGATGTAGGTGATGAAATTCCTCCCCAAGACATAAGAAGAATGGGTGTTAGTCATATCCTACCCATTGAGAACCCCTTGTGGCCGAAGGAGGAGGACAATGTTTCACCCATGTGGAACCATCACCAACCCAAGACCCACATGCTTCCGAAGAACAAAGTGAAGGCCCTCAACCAAATGAACAAGAACAAGGGCAATATCAACTTCAAGATGGTGGTGAACCACCAAGTGATGCCCAAGGTCAAGTTCTCGCCACCGAGCAAGTTCAAGATCAAGAGCAAGTTCAAGATCAAGAACAAGCTCAAGACGACACTCAAAATGATCAGGTTACCACTCCTCAACTCTCTCTTGAGGAGGAATTGGAGAGTCGTGCCGCCAAGATTGCCTCCAAGCTCACTACCAAAGATCATCTCATGAAGAATGTGCTTGGAAGCTTAAGAAAGGGGGTAAGCACTCATAGACAATTAGCAAACTATTGTGAACATCACGTGTTTGTCTCTTGTGTTGAGCCCCAAAAGGTCTATGAGGCACTCGAGGATCCGGATTGGCTCAATGCCATGCATGAAGAACTCAACAACTTCGAGCACAACAAGGTGTGGAGATTGGTGCCAAGGCCAACAGGTAACCATAATGTCATTGGAACCAAGTGGATATTCAAGAACAAGCAAGATGCTCATGGAATTATCATTTGCAACAAGGCTCGTTTGGTAGCACCAAGCTACTCCCAAGTCAAGGGTATCGACTACGGTGAAACCTTTGCCCCCATTGCTCGCCTTGAATCTATTCATTTGTTGATTGCTTATGCTTCTCATCATAACTTCAAGTTGCAACAAATGGATGTGAAGAGGGATTTTCTTAATGGTCCTATTAATGAGTTGGTATATGTCAAACAACCCCCGGGGTTTGAGGATCCCGAGTTCCCCAATCATGTGTACCAACTCGATAAGGCACTCTATGGCCTTAAACAAGCCCCACATACATGGTATGAGCACCTTACCGAGTTGTTGCAAGATCGCGGGTATGAAATTGGGAAAATCGACCCCACTCTTTTTACTAAGAAGGTCAAAGGGGAGTTGTTTGTATGCCAACTATATGTTGATGATATTATCTTTGGTTCCCCTAACAAAGCTTTCAATGAGGAATTTGCCGCTCTCATGACCTTGAAGTTAAAGATGTCCATGATGGGAGAGTTGAAGTTCTTTCTCGGGTTCAAAATCAAGCAAAGAAGAGAATGAACCTTCATCAACCAAGCCAAATACACTCAAGACATGCTCAAGAGATTCAAGCTAAGTGATGCCAAGCCGGCTTCCACTGCAATGCCTGTCAAATGCCAACTTGACATCGATCCCAATGGTAAAGCGGTGGATCAAAAGGTATATCGCTCCATGATTGGCTCCTTGCTTTACCTTTGTGCATCTAGACCGGATATCATGTTGAGTGTGGGAATTTGTGCACGGTTTCAAGCCGCACCTAAGGAAAGTCACTATGTGGCAGTCAAGTGAATCTTTCGATATTTGGCTCATACCCCAAACTTTGGCTTATGGTACCCAAGAGGAGCTAACTTCAACCTTGTGGGCTTTTTGGACTCGGATTGGGCGGGAGACAAAGTGGATAGGAAGTCAACTTCTGATGGGTGCCAATTTCTTGGTTGCTCTTTGGTGAGTTGGTCTTCTAAGAAGCAAAGTTGTGTGTCTCTCTCGTCCACCGAAGCGGAGTATGTGGCTGCCAGTAGTTGTTGTGCACAACTTCTATGGATGAGGCTAACTTGAAAGGATTACGTTGTCATTTGTGACAAAGTGCCTCTTTGGTGTGATAATGAAAGTGTGATAATGAAAGTGCCATCAAGATTTCTCTCAACACGGTGCAACACTTCAAGACGAAGCATATTGAGATTCGGTATCACTTGATCCGGGATCACATTAGGCGAGGGGAGATCGAGCTCAACTATGTCAACACTCATGATAACCTTGTAGATATCTTCACGAAGCCCTTGGATGAAGCAATATTTCGCGAGTTAAGGCATGAGCCAAATATCATTGATTCGAGCAATGTGGCTTGAACCTTTGCACACCCCACCATACTCATCGTGATGTCCTATTCTAGGTGTAGGCATGGACATAGGGGGAGTATTGTTCTCTTAATGAACTCTTCCTCCCCCCATTATGCATAAATTGATCAAGTCTTTCACATTAGCCATTTTTGATGGTACTTGTGCTTTAAAGATGAGTTTTGGTCATGGGACCAAGGTTAAAATCTTCACAGTGCCATACCTTTACACTCAAACATAGGTGGCCTCGGCCACTGCCCTTTTTCTTTAGAAGGGGAGTTGGTTTCCTTGGGTCTTTTTTGCTCTTGCATAGTCCTTTGTTAGGTCCTAGGTGTTGTGATCTCCAAGTTGGGGGTTTTCTCGTTGGTTGCTTATTGCTCTCTTGGAGATCATCACACCATATTATAGTGTCTTGCTCCATCCCAAGCCTTTCTCTACCTCTGAAACATCTCATCCAATTGCACACATCTTGATCTTGGTATGGGCAATGCTGACTGGGCGGTTCAACCGCTGGTACACTCAGTTTGTACCGTCCCAGGAGGACTCCCAGGGGTGTTTGAGCGGTTCCACCGCTTGACCCAAGGTCGTGCTCCTGGCCGGTACTACCGCTCAGTTACAGGCGGTACTATCGCTGCCTTCCAGCCAACGGAAGTACCACCCGCAACCACTGGTACGTATCAGGAAGCGGTACAACCGCTCCTAGGAGCGGTACAACCACTTCGCTTCTGTGGGCATATATAAGGGTAGGGGTCGAAGGGGTTTTCTTTTCCCCTTATCCCCTTTTCCCCTTATCTCTTGCCCTCGTCGCCAGTCGCCATTGTTCCTGCCCCGGAGTGCTCGCCGTGCTCCGGATCCATGGGTTCTCCGTGGATCCGCTCCATGGAGGCCCCCTCCTTCCCGATCTCTTCCCATGGATGCTGGTAATGCCCCATTTCTTTTCTCTCTAGTGTTTCCTTCCCTTCTTCTAGGGCATTGCTTGACATTCTGCATTTATTGTTCAAACTATTGGGTGGAACAGATCTATATGCCTCCTGCTTTGTTTGCATTGTCTTAGAAGTTAGAATATTGTTAGTTTGATTCAAATCTCATGGGTAGTCATTCTACTACTGGTAGTGCTGTTCTCCAAGTGGTTCTGCTGCCTCTAGGGCGGTACAACCACTAGAGCGGTACTACCGGTTGTAGAACCGGTACAACCGCGATGTGTGAACCACATAGCACTATTCTATCTTCTCTGTTTCGCAAGAAATATATTCCCCTGCTCTTGTGTGCAATCCTCTCATCTCTGCTGGGTTTCTTGTGTTCTTCCCGTGTGTGTGTGTGTTGTGTGTGTGTGTGTGCAGGAGGCTCTGGTTCTCGCTCTGCTCCTCGTAGCAAGACCAAGAAGAGGGCTCGGCGTTGCAAGAGCCCAGTTGAGTCTGATGAAGAAGAAGAAGTTGTGATTCCCACCAAGCCTACTCGCCGTGAGAAGTCTGCTGCTGCCAAGAAACATGTGGTCATGCCTCTGCACAAATGGAAAGCCAAGGATTGGGACGCCTTCCGGACAAAAATCCATACTTGGTTCCTGTTGCGCCTTGTTGGACCACTGTTCAATTCCAGAATGAGATGCAAGTAAGGATTGTTCATGAGCTGTTTGAGCACAACAAGAACCGGTATGCCAAGCAGTGGAACATTGATCTTGATCACTGGAGGAGCAACTTGGATTACTTTGGGGAGGCCTTGACTCTTTGTGAGGAGTTTGACTTGGTCAAGCTCATGTCTGTCAACTGTGACTTTGATGTCCAGCTTATCCTTCAGTTTTATGCCACTGTTCATTTTGGAGAAGATGGCACTCGCACTTTCTCGTTCATGTGTCATGATGAGCTCTTTCAGGTGCCCTGGAGGGCTTTTTGCAATGCCATTGGATATGAGGATACCGGTCTCGAAGGGAATGGTGGCATTCGTCCTCACAACCATCCCCATTCTATGCCTAAGGAGAAACTTGCTCCTCTATACATTCGGGGACGAGGCATTATTGGAGAATCCAAGGATCTTGAGAAGGTCTATGATATCATGCATCGTGTGTTTTGCAATGTGCTTTTGCCCAAGGTTGGAAATCAGTATGAGGTCTGTGGGTACCTGGTTGACTTGCTTGTTGCTATGAAGACCAAGGTGGGTTCTGGTGCTACCTTTGATGTGTCCAACTAGATGTGGCACAAGATCTACAACATGGTCATCTACAGAAAGGTCCCCATTTATGATCCTTTAGTCATGTGCTTTCTGAACTCAGTTTGGGCTATTCGTCGCCCTGGAGAGATTCTCACTTCTCTAGATAACCTCATCGTGCACGAGGTCAAGCAACTCAAGAATAAGAAGCATGCCGAGCCTCACTTCCCTGCTAATGACCCCGAGGATGTCTATGCCACTTCAGATGATGAGGACTTTGAGATGGGACCAGGGGCCAAGCCGTCATGGGTGACCAAGCTCACCACTAAAGTGAAGAAGACTTTCTGCCTTCAAACTGACATTCAGAAGATGTATGAGGCCCATGTCAATGAGAAGCTTGCCCGGCGTCGTCAGATTGCTATGATGAAGCACCTCAACATGCCTGTAAAGAGTGGATCTGAGAAGAGCATCGCCCCTGAGGACCGGTGGATCTCTGCGCATAGCACTTGGTTAGATGATGAGGCTCCTGGCCAGCCTTCTACCTCCTTTGCTTCTACCGATGATATCATGGAGGATGCTGATAAGGACGATGATGAGGACTCTGATGATGAGGATCCAGATGCGACTGAGGAGTCAGAGGAGGCCTACTGAGCTCTAGGGCGCTAGCTTCGCTCTTTTCCTTTTTTGGTGTCTTGATGCCAAAGAGGGAGAGAGTTCTATTAGGTCTCGGGATTTGCATGGGATTTGCTTGGGTTTGTGTTCTTTCGTGCTTAGTGTTGAACTTTAGTTTGTGGACCTTGTTACTTATCTCGACTTGCATGGTGTGAGACATGCGCTCCTCTATCTATCATTAATGCCGGTTATCCTTGAAGTCTTTACCTTCTTATTATGCACTTACTGCTTATCTTCACATGTCTAGTAGGAGTGGTGGGTATATAAAATATAGGGGGAGTCTTGCTCCTAATGTGTGCCTTTGCATTCCAAAAGAAAATTCAAAATAGTGCACACATCCAGGGGGAGTCCCGTCTATATTTTCTAGACCTCTTATGCAAATTGTGTTGTTGTCATCATCGACCAAAAAGGGGGAGATTGTTAGGTCATTTACCATCTTTGTGTTTTGGATGATGATGACAACTCTATCTTGGTGTAATTATGTGATATGTGCTTCAGGTTCTCAGTGTTTAGGTATGCATCAATTAGTCATTATCTCTAGAAGGCAAATATCGAAGACGGTGTTTTTCTACGTGTTTATCCTGTTGGTCGCAGGAAACCCGTACTATTAAGAGGGAATCCACATCTGAAGGCTTTGGGTGAATCTTTTCACGTACACACTTCTTTGACCCACCCTCACCTTCCGTTTCTTGTTTGAGAGAGAGTTTTCCTTCTTTTCAACTATTGTTGTGAACTCTCAGCGGTTGTACCGCTCGCTCGAGCGGTTGTATCGCTCGCTCGAGCGGTTGTACCGCTGACCTGTGGTACCGGCCTAACCACCGCCCCAGGGGTGATACCCAGGGGTTGGACTGCCCAGTGTCGCCAGAGCGGTTGCACCGCTGCCCCAGTGCGGTGGTACTACCACCATGCTCAAAAGCACTGGGTGTTGCATCCTTGGCAGTTGTACCGGCCAGGTACCGCCCAACAACCGGGGTAGCTTCTATATTGGGGCGGTACTTGCGCGGTAGTAGCCCGGTTGTTCCGGTTGTGCCTTGCACACCGGTACTACCGGTGTCCTAAGTGGTACCGCTTAGGACTTAGCCGCTGCTAGTACCAGGGGCAGGCAGTAGTTTCGGCCCACTACCGCTCAACCACCGCTCACTACGGTGTCTCCCTTCTGTTTTGTAGCGGTTGTTGAGTGGTAAATGAGCGGTTGTTCCGGTTGATCTTGGTAAGCGGCACAACTTCTCGGGTGTCCGGTTGTACCGCCTGTTAGGGTTTCTATAGTATACCCATGAGTCCCGGTTGTACCGGGGCAAGGAGCGGTTGTACTGCTGCAGTGCTGTTTTCGCAGTAACGGTTGGAATTTAGGGTTTCCTATATAAAGGAGGTTCTTCCACCTACCTCCTTCACCTCTTGCCTCTCTCTCTCCACCATTAATGCCCTTCAAGCTTTCTTGCCTGATCTCTCTCTCTAGCCACTCAAAATTGTTGATTTGCTAGGGATTGAGGGACGAGACATAGATCTACACTTCCACCAAAGGATATTTGATTCCCCCATACTTCCTTGTGTGGATTTTGTTACTCTTGGGTGTTTGAGAACCCTAGACGATTGAGGTCACCTCGGAGCCACATTCCATTATGGTGAAGCTCCGTGGTTTTGTTGGGACTCCAATTCGGTTGTGGAGAGAGCCCCAACCTTGCTTGTAAAGGTTCGGTCGCCGCCTTTAAGGGCACCAATAGTGGAATCACGACATCTCGCATTGTGTGAGGGCATGAGGAGAATACGGTGGCCCTACACTACTAGGAAAAACCTTATACACAGAATCTTACCAGTAGCGTGTGTTAAAATGAGGCACTACTGCTACTTAGCAGTAGCGCGTGGTCAGAAAGGGCGCTACTACTATCCACTTAGCAGTAGCGCAGCAGGAATAAAACTCGCTACTACTATAATTCCCACACCGTTGCCGACATGATAGGTATAGTAGTAGTGCCCTTCGACGAACCGCGCTACTGCTCTCAAATTAGTAGTAGCGCGCTTTTAGGGTAGGGCGCTACTGCTAAGTTTGAACTTGTCCACGAGACGGGCCCAGCTTACCAGTAGCGAGTTTGTGAGGAGCGCGCTACTGCTACGGATTTTAGCAGCAGCGCGTTTTCTTTTCCCACGCTACTGCTAAAGCTATTTTGACATAACCCCCATGCGGGCTTCCCTCCTCTGCCTTCTCCCCCAATTCCCCACTCTCTCTTCTCCCCTCATCGCCTCCGCCGTAGCCCCTGCCCTCGCTCTTCGTCGGAGTCTGCCCTCGATGTCGCTGTGCGCCTGTGCTCCTCCCCCTCGACCTCGACCTTGCCGGAGCCCCTGCCCTCGCTCTCCGCCGCCGTCTCCCTCGACCCCGCCTCGCCGCCGTCTCCCTCGACCTTGCCTCGCCACCGTCTCCCCCGACCCCACCTTGCCGCCGTCTTCCCTGACTCCCCCTCGCCGCGCCACGGTGCCGCCATCTCCCCCGACCCATCTCTCTCTCCGCCCAATGTAAGCACTCTCCCATCCCCTCTTCTCTGCTCTCTGCTCTGCTCTCTCTCTCTCTCTCTCTCTCTCTCTCTCTCTCTGTTAGTATGAACCCTAGTTATTTAGTGCTAGTTAGTATGAACCCTAGGCTATTTTTAGTGCTAGTTAGTTAATTATAATTAGTATGAACCCTAGTTAAAAAAACCTAGGACAGATTATTGGCTATTTTTTAGTGGTACTTAGTAAAAAACCTAGCAATAGGTTTCAAACTATTGCTATTTTTTAATTAAAGCAATTGTTGCTATTTATTATTATTTTAGTTAAAGCAATTGTTGCTATTTAAAAAAACTTCTTGCATTTTTCTTCAAGTTCTATATTTTTCTTCCTGCTATATGCAAATTTGAAGTGGACATGTGATATGTGGACATGTGATTTGGACATGTCACATTTGGAATTTGGACATGTCATATTTGTACATGTGATGTTTTGGACATGTTATATTCGGAAAATGATGATTATGTGCAGGGTAAATGATCCGAGCGGTTCTCAGGCACCAGCCATAAATGGTTCAAAAGCAGACATGAAGCAGAAGCTAGTTACTTGAGGTTCACGCTAACGCGAGAGAGGACTCATAACCGCCGCCTCATGTACTGCATAGTTCTGCTCTCACTCATAGTGATAGCTCTTCTTGTCTATATCATTGTTTAGATGGATGACGATGTAGTTGCAAGTATTTGAGGCATCTCATAACTTGTATCGCTATTTCGAGAGAGACGTCATTTTGTGTTGGATGATGATTATGGTGATGACATGATCGATTTGATGAGGATATTTGTATGTGTATGATATGATCATATTTGTATGTGTATGATATGCTAGAGACTATTGTATAAAACGCTAAACAAAATTCAGCAGCACAAAATATGGAGCAGAATTTTTTTCAGAAACTAATAACAGTAGCGCAGGGTATGGCTTTAGTAGCAGCGAGGTCTTAGCAGTAGCGCTTTTTATACTAGGGCGCTATAGATATTAGTAGCAGTGCGTTTTTACGACGACCGCTGCTGCTATCCCTAGATAGCAGTAGCGCGGGTCAGCACGCGCTACTGCTAAGCGTTAGTTGTAGCACCGTATCAGTAGCGCAGCTGCCCGCGCTACTGATAAGCATTTTACCCGCGCGACTGCTAGGCTTTCCCCTAGTAGTGCTAGTGGCTTCTTGGGGAGCATTGGGCCTCCACACTAATCTAACGGAGACGTACTTCCTCTCAAAGGGAAGGAACTTCGGTAACACACCCTCGTCTCCACTGGCTCCACTCTTGCTTATCTCTCACCTTTACGTGTGCAAGCTTGTATTGAGTTGTATCCCTTGCTTTCTTGTGTGCTTGTTGTTGTTGCATCATATAGGTTGCCCACCTAGTAGCATATATAGACAACCTACTTTGATGCACAGTTTAATTTGGTAAAGAGAAGCTAAAAATTGTTAGTTGCCTATTCACCCCCCTCTAGTCAACTATATCGATCCTTTCAAGTTGTCTCGTACGTGCTGCCTATATACATGACCATTGCATTAGATATCGTCATGATTATTCGCTTTTCTATCAATGGCCCAACAGTAATTTGTTTACCCACTGTATGTTATCTTAGAGAGAGAAGCCACTAGTGAAAACTATGGCCCTCGGGTCTATTGATTTATTTTTATCCTTAATGGAAATGATACAAATACATGTCATGTCCCCTTCTGTCACTGGGTTGAGCACCGCAAGATTAAACCCATCACAAAGCACCTCTCCCATTGCAAGAAAAATTAATCTAGTTAGCCAAACGAAATCAATAGATCAGAGAGAAATACAAAGCTATAACAATCATGCATTAAAGAGTTCAGAGAAAACTCAAATAATATTTATGAGAATCTGATCATAAACTCATAATTCATCTGAACCCAACAAATACAACGCAAAAAGTGATTACATCGGATAGAACTCCAAGAACATTGAGGAGAACATTGTATTGAAGATCGAAAAGAGAGAGATAGAGCCATCTAGCTACTAATTATGGACCCATAGGTCTATGGTAAACTACTCACACATCATTGGAAGGGTAGCAAAGTTGATGTAGAGCCCCTCCGTGACCAAATCCTCCTCTAGCGGAATGTCGAAAAAGGCCTCCAAATGGGATCTCGTGGTTCTGGAACTTACGGTGGCGGAAAAAGTATTTTGGTTGGCTCCTTGTTGGTTTCCCAATTTTAGAGAATTTATAGAGGTGGAGTTAGGTAAAATGGAGCCACGTGGGCCCACCAACCACCACAACACGCCCTGGTGCCTCGTGGGCCACTGGTCCATCTTCTGGTCCACTCCCGAAGCTTACAGGGTCTCTTATGTCCAGCTAAAAATCTCCAAAAAGTTTCGTGGTATTTCGACTTCGTTTGGTACTGATATTTTGAAAAACCAAAAACTGGCCAAAACGAGCACTGGGCACTAAATTAATAGGTTAGTCCCAAAAAATGATATATAATTGCTTGTAAATGCATATAAAACATCCAATATTGATACCATAATAGCATGGAACAATCAAAACTTTTTGATACGTTGGAGTGTATGAGGGGGTAGGCTCGCCCTGGTGGCTTGTGGGGCCGACGTTCACCCTTTTGACCTAATTCTGCCTCTATAAAATTCTCTAAAATCGGGAAACAAACAAAGAGCCACACAAATACTTCTTCCTCTGTCGCAAGTTCCTATTCTCGATAGATCCCATCTGGGGCCTTTTCTGTCACTCTGCTAGAGGGGGAATCAACCATAGAGGGGTTACACATCAACCTTGCTACTGATAGCGGCTTGAAGCTACGTCGGTATTTCCCCAAAGAGGAAGGGATGATACAGCACAGCGGCGGTAGGTATTTCCCTCAGTTATGAGACCAAGGTTATCGAACCGGTAGGAGAACCAAGCAACACAACGTAAACATCCCCAGCACACAAATAACAAATACTCGCAACCCGGCGTGTAAAAGGGGTTGTCAATCCCTTTCGGGTAGCGGCGCCCCAAGATAGGCAAACATACGTGAATAAAATTGTAGTACATTGGTAGATCGAACACCAAATCAAATAAATAAGAATAAAACACAGCAAGGTATTTTTTGTATTTTTGGTTTAATAGATCTGAAAATAAAAGTGAAGGAAAAGTAGATCGCAAAGGCAAATAATATGAGAAAGAGACCCAGGGGCCGTAGGTTTCACTAGTGGCTTCTCTCGAGAAAAATAGCAAACGGTAGGTAAATAAATTAATGTTGGGCAATTGATAGAACTTCAAATAATCATGATGATATCCAGGCAATGATCATTACATAGGCATCACGTCCAAGATTAGTAGACCGACTCCTGCCTGCATCTACTACTATTACTCCACACATGGACCGCTATCCAGCATGCACCTAGTGTATTAAGTTCATGGAGAAACGGAGTAATGCAATAAGAACGATGACATGATGTAGACAAGATCTATCTATGTAGAGATAGACCCCATCGTTTTGTCCTTAGTAGCAACGATACATACATGTCTGTTCCCCTTTTGTCACTGGGATCAAGCACTGTAAGATCGAACCCACTACAAAGCACCTCTTCCCATTGCAAGAAAAATAGATAAAGTTGGCTAAACAAAACCCAAATATCGGAGAAGAAATACGAGGCTATAAGCAATCATGCATATAAGAGATCAAAGAAACTCAAATAACTTTCATGGATATAAAAAGATAGATCTAATCATAAACTCAAAGTTCATCCATTCCCAACAAACACACCATAAAAAGAGTTACATTGTATGGATCTCCAAGAGACCATTGTATTGAGAATCAAACGAGAGAGAGGAAGCCATCTAGCTACTAACTACTGACCCGAAGGTCTACAAAGAACTACTCACGCATCATTGGAGAGGCACCAATGGAAGTGGTGAACCCCTCCATGATGGTGTCTAGATTGGATCTGGTGGTTCTGGACTCTGTGGCGGCTGGAATTGATTTTTGTCGACCCCTAGGGTTTTTGGAATATTGGGGTATTTATATAGCAAAGAGGCGGTCCAGGGGGCACCCGAGGTGGGCACAACCCACCAGGGCGCGCCCTGGTGGCTTGTGCTCCCCTCGAAGCACCCCCAGGCACTGCCTTGGCCCACTGGGTGTGTTCTGGTCCATAAAAAATCTCCGTAACGTTTCGTTGCATTTGGACTCCGTTTGATATTGATTTCCTGCGATGTAAAAAACATGCAGAAAACATCAACTGGCACTTGGCACTATGTCAATAGGTTAGTGCCAAAAAATGATATAAAATGATTATAAAACATCCAAGATTGATAATATAACAGCAGACAACAATAAAAAATTATAGATACATTGGAGATGTATTAGAATCCCCAAGCTTAACTCCTGCTCGTCCTCGAGTAGGTAAGTGATAAAAACAAATTTTTTGATGTGGAATGGTGCCTAACATGTCATCTCATATTTCTTTTCTTTATAGCATGGACATTTGGACTTTTATATTGTTCAAAGCAATAGTCTAGTTTTAACATGACAACTTAAATACTCAAGCATATCAACAAGCAACCATGTCTTTCAAAATATCAATGCTAAAATAAGCTATCCCTAGCCCATCATGCTTAATCATTGATCCATTCATGAAGTACACTCGCATATTAACTACACCAATGCTCAAGTACGATCATAGTGCCTCCTAGTTGGTGCTTTTATAAGAGAAGATGGAGACTCAAATTAAAAAATAAAAATTGCATAAAGTAAAATAATGGCCCTTCGCAGAGGGAAGTAAGGATTTGTAGAGGTGCCAAAGCTCAAAGCGAAAAACTTAGAGATAAAAACATTTTGGGAGGTGTGCCTTTCCCACCAACGAAAACGACTTAGAGTTCCCAACACTTTCCATGCTAGATATATCATAGGTGGTTCCCAAACAGAAAATAAAGTTTATTCCTTTTTCCACCATACTTTCACTTTCCATGGCCATACATATCCATGGGTGCCTTCCATACCAACACTTTCCAAGGAATTTATTATTTGACAACATAACGTAAATTCATTTTTCATTTCGGGAATGGGCATCCCTAATACGTTTGCCTTACTCTCGTGCAATGACAAGTGAGTAAACACTCATCGTGAGAGTAAAACATCTAGCACGGAAAATATTAGCCACCCATCACCGCCCCGCGAGCGGTACGAACACACAAAAGAGAAGTTTATTTTGAAAATTAGAGATGGCACATACAAATTTGCTTAGAACGGAAAAAGAATACCGCATATAGGTAGATATAGTGGACTCATGTGGCAAAACTAGTTTAAAGGTTTTTGGATGGACAAGTAGTGATTATACTTAGTCCAAAATGAAGGCTAGCAAAAGATTGAGAAGCGACCAACCAAGAAACGAATAATCTCATAAGCGAGCATTAAGCATAATTAACACCAAATAATGCACCACAAGTAGGATATAATTTCATTGCATAGGGAATCACAAACCTTAACAGCAATATTCTTACTAAAGCATAATTACTCATCAAGATGACCCACATATCACATCACCATATTTCCAAACTATTACTAAGAAACAAGTTTATTTTGTCCAATGATCTTCATGAAAGTGTTTATTATATCCTTCTTGGATATCTATCACTTTGGAACCAATTTTCATAAGTTGTTTTTGATAAGCTCAAACAAATATAAGTGAAGATCATGAGCATAATATTTCTTTCTCTCTAATTAATTTAAGTGAAGCAAGAGAGAATTTCTTGAAAATTTTAATAACTCTCAAATAAACCTAAGTGAATCAAGAGAGCATTTATTCAAAAATGCTAAAGCACACCATGCTAAAAAAGATATAAGTGAAGCACTAGAGCAAGTCTGTAGCTCATAAAAATTTAAGTGAAGCATAGAGAGCAATTCTAACAAGTGATGACAAAATTTTGGCTCTCTCAAATAGGTGTGTCCAGCAAGGAATCAAGACTTAAGACACAAAATAAAAAAAAACAAAGACTCATATCATACAAGACGCTCCACGCAAAACACATAGTATGCGACGAATAAAAATATAGCTTCAAGTAAAATACCGATGGTCGTTAGAAGAAAGAGGGGATGCCACTCGGGGCATCCCCAAGCTTAGTTGCTTGCTCTCTTTTGGATAATAGCTTGGGATGTCGGGGCATCCCCAAGCTTAGGCTCTTCTTACTCCTTATTCCTTCATCCATCGTAAGATAACCCAAAACTTGAAAACTTCAATCACACAAAACTCAACAAAACCTTCGTGAGATCTGTTAGTATAAGAAAGCAAATCACTACTATAAATGTTGTAGAAAACCAATATAATTTTTTTCTTGCATTATATATACTGTATTCCAACTTTTCTATGGCAAAAACTAATCAAAGAAAACCATAGAGCCATCAAAACAAGCACACAATGCAAAGAAAACAGAATCTGTCAAAAACAGAATAGTCTCTAGCAATCTGGATATTTCGAATACTTCTGTGACTCCCAAAACTCTGAAAACTTAGGGCGATCTGGGAAATTTGTATACTAATCTTCTGCAAAAAGAATTGGCATTTTGTCGCTCTCTGGTTAAAACGAAAATTATTTTCGCGAGCACAAACGTTTCTGTTTTTCAGCAAGATCAAACAACTATCACCCAAGAAGATCCTAAAGGCTTTACTTGGCACAAACACTAACTAAAACACAAAAACACAATCATAACAGTAGCATAATTGTGAAAACACTCAAGAACAGAAAGCAAGAAGCAAAAATAAATTTTATTCATTGGGTTGCCTCCCAACAAGCGCTATAGTTTTACGCCCTTAGCTAGGCATAAAGCAAGGATCTAAGTTTTGTCATGTTTGTTTCGGGATCCATAAGATGCCCTCATGACTGATTCATATGGTGGCCTAATTCTTGGTCTAGGAAAGTGTTCCATACCCTTCCTCAAAGGAAATTGGAATTTAATATTGCCTTCTTTCATATCAATCACGGCACTGGTAGTGCGTAAAAATGGTCTACCAAAAATAATTGGACCAGATGGATTGCAATCAATATCAAGAACAATAAAATCTATGGGCACATAACTCCTATTTGCAAGAATAATAACATCATTAACTCTTCCCATAGGCTTTTTAATAGTAGAATCCGCCAAGTGCAAATTCAAAGAACAAGATTCAATATCAGTAAGACCAACCACATCACATAAAGATTTCGGAATCGTAGAAACGCTAGCACCCAAGTCACACAAAGCAAAACACTCATAATTTTTAATCTTGACTTTTATGGTAGCTTCCCATTCATCATGCAATTTTCTAGGAATTGAAACTTCTAATTCCAACTTTTCTTCTAAAGCTTTCATCATAGCATCAACAATATGTTTGGTAAAAGCTTTATTTTGTTCATAAGCATGGGGTGAATTTATCATGGATTGCAACAAAGAAATACAATCAATCAAGGAGCAACTATCATAATTAATGTCTTTGTAATCCAAAAGTGTGCGAGCATCACTAGCTAAAGTTTTGACCTCTTCAAACCCATTTTTATCAATTTTCTCAACACAATTTTCACCCTCTGAATTATCAGGATGCCTTCTAACTAAAGTTAACTCTTCTCTAGTCCGTTTTTCATCAATCTTAATATTACTAAACAAGGAATCAATAGAAGAAACACCAATCATTTTAAGATCTTCCTCACTTTTATGAGAGCAATCACTAGGAAATGCTTTTTCTAAAAATTCTCTTTTAGCCCTAAGCATAGCGGTTATTTTCTTACTTTCATCCATAGAAACATAAAGAGCTTTAATTTATTCCTCAACCTTAGGCACACAAATTTTCATCTTGAGATTTTCCACATCATGAGAAATTCTATCAACACTTCTAGACAAATCATCAATCTTATTAAACTTTTCTTCTATGGTTGTGTTGATTTTTTCCGTGTTGATAAATTCTTTAACATTATTCTCAAGATCAGAGGTGTTCCTATTATTATTATAATAAGTATTTCCATGGGAATAACCACAATTATTAGAGGAATCATTAGGAGAAGGCCTAGGATTAAAATTACCTCTGTAATCATTGTTGTTGACATTATTTCGAGAGATAAAATTCACATCTACGGTATCACTAGTTTGCTCAATCTAAGTAGACAAAGGCATATCATTAAAATCAATAGGAGCACTTTTACTAGCAACCAATTTCATAAGAGCAACAACTTCTTCACTCAAAGAAGAAATTTCTTCAAGCGAATTAACTTTTTCACTAGTAGGAGCTGTTTCAGTATGCCATTGTGAATAATTTGCCATAATATTATCAAGCAATTTGGTGGCTTCACCCAAAGTAATTTCCATAAAAGTACCACCCGCTGCAAAATTTAAAAGATTACGAGAAATAAATTCAACCCCGCATAAATTTTTTGTATGATCATCCAAAGATTTAACCCATGAGTTGGGCAATTCCTTAGCATCATTTTCATCCTTTCCCAAGATTGTGCAACATGCTCATGTTCAAGTTGCTTGAAATTCATGATCTGGGTTCTAAGGGAAATAATTTTTGCGGGCGGAAAATGTTGGGGAACGCGGTAATTTTAAAAAAAATCCTACGCACACGCAAGATCCATCTAGGTGATGCATAGAAATGAGAGGGGATATAGTTGTCTATGTACCATCATAGACCGTAAGCGGAAGCGTTATGACAACGCGGTTGATGTAGTCATACGTCTTCACGATCCGACCGATCCTAGCACCGAAGGTACGGCACCTCCACGATCTGCACACGTTCAGCTCGGTGACGTCCTACGAACTCTAGATCCAGCTGATGTCGACAGAGAGTTTCATCAGCACGACGGCATGATGACGGTGATGATGAAGTTACCGACGCAGGGCTTCACCTAAGCACTACAACGATATGATCGAGGTGGAATTTTGTGGAGGGGGGCACCGCACACGGCTAAACAATCAACTTGTGTTTCTATGGGGTGCCCCCTCCCCCGTATATAAAGGAGTGGAGGAGGGGGAGGGCTGGCCCTCTATGGCGCGCCTCAAGGGGGGAGTCCTACTCCCGTTAGGAGTAGGATTCTCACTTTCCCTTGTTGGAGTAGGAGAGAAGGAAGGGGCAGAGAGGGAGAAGGAATGGGGGGCCGCCCCCACCCCAATTCGGATTGGGATTGGGGGGGCGCCCCCACCTTGGCCGCCTCCCCCTCTCCCACTAGGGCCCATTAAGGCCCATACCTCCCCAGGGGGTTCCGGTAACCCCCCGGTACTCCGGTAAATGCCCAAACTGATCCGGAACTATTCCGATGTCCAAACATAGTCTTCCAATATATCGATCTTTATGTCTCGACCATTTTGAGACTCCGAACTACCTTCAGTACATCAAAACACATAAACTCATAATACCGATCGTCACCGAACGTTAAGCGTTCGGACCCTACGGGTTCGAGAACTATGTAGACTTGACTGAGACTCATCTCCGGTCAATAACCAATAGCTGAACCTGGATGCTCATATTGGTTCCTACATATTCTACAAAGATCTTTATCGGTCAAATCGCATAACGACATACGTCGTTCCCTTTGTCATCAGTATGTTACTTGCCCGAGATTCGATCGTCGGTATCTCAATACCTAGTTCAATCTTGTTACCGGCAAGTTTCTTTACTCGTTCCGTAATGTAACATCCTGTAACTAACTCATTAGTCACATTGCTTGCAAGGCTTATAGTGATGTGCATTACTGAGAGGGCCCGGAGATACCTCTCCGATACACGGAGTGACAAATCCTAATCTCGATCTATGCCAACTCAACAAACACCATCGGAGACACCTGTAGAGCATCTTTATAGTCACCCAGTTACGTTGTGACGTTTGATAGCACACTAAGTGTTCCTCCGGTATTCGGGAGTTGCATAATCTCATAGTCATACGAACATGTATAAGTTATGGAGAAAGCAATAGTAGTAAACTAAACGACCATCGTGCTAAGCTAACGGATGGGTCAAGTCAATCACATCATTTTCTAATGATGTGATCCCGTTCATCAAATGACAACTCTTGTCCATGGCTAGGAAACTTAACCATCTTTGGTTAACGAGCTAGTCAAGTAGAGGCATACTAGTGACACTCATTTTGTCTATGTATTCACACATGTACTACGTTTCCGATTAATACAATTCTAGCATGAATAATAAACATTTATCATGATATAAGGAAATATAAATAACAACTTTACTATTGCCTCTAGGGCATATTTCCTTCAGTCTCCCACTTGCACTAGAGTCAATAATCTAGATTACAATGTAATGATTCTAACACCCATGGAGTCTTTGGGTTGATCATATTTTGCTCGTGAGAGAGGCTTAGTCAATGGGTCTGCAACATTCAGATCCGTATGTACCCTGCAAATCTTTGTGTCTCCCTCCTTGACTTGATCGCGGATGGAATTGAAGCGTCTCTTGATGTGTTTGGTTCTCTTGTGAAATCTGGATTCCTTTGCCAAGGCAATTGCACCAGTATTGTCACAAAAGATATTCATTGGACCCGATGCACTAGGTATTACACCTAGATCGGATTTGAACTCCTTCATCCAGACTCCTTCATTTGCTGCTTCCAAAGCAGCTGTGTACTCCACTTCACACGTAGATCCCGCCATGACGTTCTGCTTGGAACTGCACCAACTAACAGCTCCACCATTCAATAAAAATATGTATCCGGTTTGTGACTTAGAGTCATCTGGATCAGTGTCAAAGCTTGCATCGACGTAACCGTTTACAACGAGCTATTTGTCACCTCCATAAATGAGAAACATATCCTTAGTCCTTTTCAGGTATTTTAGGATATTCTTGACCGCTGTCCAGTGATCCACTCCTGGATTACTTCGGTACCTCCCTGCTAAACTGATAGCAAGGCAGACATCAGGTCTGGTACACAACATTGCATACATGATAGAACCTATGGCTGAAGCATAGGGAATGACTTTCATTTTCTCTCTATCTTCTGTAGTGGTTGGGCATTGAGTCTGACTCAACTTCACACCTTGTAACACAGGCAAGAACCCTTTCTTTGCTTGATCCATTTTGAACTTCTTCAAAACTTTATCAAGGTATGTGCTTTGTGAAAGTCCAATTAAGCGTCTTGATCTATCTCTATAGATCTTGGTGCCCAATATATAAGCAACTTCACCAAGGTCTTTCATTGAAAAATTCTTATTCAAGTGTCCTTTTATGCTATTCAGAAATTCAGTATCATTTCCGATCAGCAATATGTCATCCACATATAATATCAGAAATGCTACAGAGCTCCCACTCACTTTCTTGTAAATACAGGCTTCTCCAAAAGTATGTATAAAACCATATGCTTTTATCACACTATCAAAGCATATATTCCAACTCCGAGAGGCTTGCACCGGTCCATAAATGGATCGCTGGAGCTTGCACACTTTGTTAGCACCTTTTGGATCGACAAAACCTTCTGGTTGCATCATATACAACTCTTCTTTAAGATATCTATAAAGGAATGTAGCTTTGACATCCATTTGCCAAATTTCATAATCATAAAATGCAGCAATTTCTAACATGATTCAGACAGACTTAAGCATCGCTACGGGTGAGAAGGTCTCATCGTAGTCAACTCCTTGAACTTGTCGAAAACCATTTGCAACAAGTCGAGCTTTGTAGACAGTAACATTATCGTCAGCGTCAGTCTTCTTCTTGAAGATCCATTTATTCTCTATGGCTTGTCGATCATCAGGCAAGTCAACCAAAGTCCACACTTTGTTCTCATACATGGATCCCATCTCAGATTTCATGGCCTCAAGACATTTTGCGGAATCTGGGCTCATCATCGCTTCCTCATAGTTCGTAGGTTTGTCATGGTCAAGTAACATGACCTCCGGAACAGGATTACCATACCACTCTGGTGCGGATCTTATTCTGGTTGACCTATGAGGTTCGGTAGTAACTTGATCAGAAGTTTCATGATCATCATCATTAGCTTCCTCACTTACTGGTGTAGGAATCACTGGAACTGATTTCTGTGATGAACTACTTTCCAATAAGGGAGTAGGTACAATTACCTCGTCAAGTTTTACTTTCCTTCCACTCACTTCTTTCGAGAGAAACTCCTTCTCTAGAAAGGATCCATTCTTAGCAACGAATATCTTGCCTTCGGATCTGTGATAGAAGGTGTACCCAATAGTCTCCTTTGGATATCCTATGAAGATACATTTCTCCGATTTGGGTTCGAGCTTATCAGGTTGAAGCTTTTTCATATAAGCATCATAGCCCCAAACTTTAAGAAACGACAACTTGGGTTTCTTGCCAAACCATAGTTCATAAGGAGTCGTCTCAATGGGTTTTGATGGTGCCCTATTTAACGTGAATGCAGCCGTCTCTAAAGCATAACCCCGAAAAGATAGCGGTAAATCAGTAAGAGACATCATAGATCACACCATATCTAATGAAGTGTTGTTACGACATTCAGACAAACCATTATGTTGTGGTGTTCCAGGTGGCGTGAGTTGCGAAACTATTCCGCATTGTTTCAAATGAAGACCAAACTCATAATTCAAATATTCACCTCCACGATCAGATCGTAGAAACTTAATTTTCTTGTTACGATGATTATCCACTTCACTCTGAAATTCTTTGAACTTTTCAAATGCTTCAGACTTATGTTGCATCAAGTAGATACAGCCATATCTGCTGAGATCATCTGTGAAGGTAAGAAAATAATGATACCCGCCACAAGCATAAACACTCATCGGACCGCATACATCAGTATGTATTATTTCCAACAAGTCTATTGCTCGCTCCATTGTTATGGAGAACGAAGTCTTAGTCATCTTGCCCATGAGGCATGGTTCGCAAGCATCAAGTGATTCATAATCAAGTGATTCCAAAAGCCCATCAGCATGGAGTTTCTTCATGCGCTTTACACCAATATAACCTAAATGGCAGTGCCACAAATAAGTTGCACTATCATTATTAAACTTATAGTTTTTGGCTTCAATACTATGAATATGTGTATCACTATTATGTAAAAATAGACCACTCATCAAGGGTGCATGACCATAAAAGATATTACTCAAATAAATAGAACAACCATTATTCTTTGATTTAAATGAATAACCGTCTCGCATCAAACAAGATCCAGATATAATGTTCATGCTCAATACTGGCACCAAATAACAATTATTTCGGTCTAAAACTAATCCCGAAGGTAGATGTAGAGGTAGCGTGCCGACGGTGATCACATCGACTTTGGAACCATTTCCCACGTGCATCGTCACCTCGTCCTTAACCAATCTTTGCTTAATCCGTACCCTCTGTTTTGAGTTGCAAATATTAGCAACAGAACCAGTATCAAATATCCAGGCGCTACTACGAGCATTAGTAAGGTACACATCAATAACATGTATATCAAATATACCTTTCACTTTGCCATCCTTCTTCTTCGCCAAATACTTGGGGCAGTTCCGCATCCAATGACCAGTCCCTTTGCGGTAGAAGCACTCAGTCTCAGGCTTAGGTCCAGACTTGGGCTTCTTCACTTGAGCAGCAACTTGCTTGCCGTTCTTCTTGAAGTTCTCCTTCTTCCCTTTACCATTTTCCTTGAAACTGGTGGTCTTGTTGACCATCAACACTTGATGCACCTTCTTGATTTCTACATCCACAGCCTTTAGCACTATGATGTAGTGACCCGACCCGAATGGATCAAGTCTCTGTGCTTAAGTGTCATCCCTGGATCGGTATGCTGACACATAGTACTCGAAGGATTTATAACAAAGGTAAATCACATGTATAAAATAACGTAAATACTATTACCTCAATCCAAATAGCGGAAGTAACAAAGGTTATGGATACCCATGAACACCAATGGCAAAGTTGAGTGTAGAAATCATAACCCAAACGTATCACTTACTCGTCGTAAGAAGTCCTGCAACATGAGACGTTGCAGCCACAAGGGTTAGTACATTGAATGTACTAGCAAATTCACACCATAGGATAATGATGAATAATAGCTATCACTACATGTATATTTGGCTGGTGGAAAGCTCTATGGTTATAGTTTTTGCGAAAAGCCAATTTTTCCCTACTTCAAAGGAATAAATTTTATTTAACTATCAAGGTGGTTGTTAAACATTGAGAGTGTAGACACCCTCTCAATCCCAATTAAACATCATCATTAAAACCCAACAAAATTAATTAAAGTCACATGATGAGATTCACATGATATTCCAAGTACTAGATACTCAGGACGTCCATAACGGGGGACACGGCTAATCATGATTAGTTTATACACACTGCAGAGGTTTGTGCACTTTTCCCCACAAGACTCGATCTCCTCCGCTGGGATTCTCGCACTACATGATGTTTGAGAAACGGATTACCGAGACATAGTCTTTCAGAAGCGCTAGCACCTTACGATCGGGTAGACAGTACCAACCTACATCCACTACATCTGCTAGTCTACCACTGTAAGAGTTCGCACGACTTAGTCAACTATGCTAGAGCCCATAGTAGCTTGTGGTTGCACGCGGAAGTTTCTAGTATGAATAATCTCATGATCCCTTTGAGCCTGGGTGGCGGTCCATAAAGAAAAACAGGCAATCGCTGGAATACCCAGGTGCCTCAATCCACCCAGATGTGTGTTTGAGTTGCCACCTTAAATAAACCATTAATTGAACAATCTCACATCTATCATGGATACACTCACCCAATCCACGTCTACTAGCATAGCATGGCATAACAAGCAAACGTAGAAGTAACTCCCAAGGGTTTGATAATAAAACAGGCAATAGGTACGACCTCATCTACTTCCCAAAACCCACATATTATCAAATCCTAACCATGCAATGTTTGAGGGTGAAACTAATGCATAAAAACTGGGTATGAAAAGGGATATGATCAAAGTGTGAACTTGCCTGCACTATTGATGAAGAAGATTCGCACTCAAAACACTTGATAGATCTACTCATCACACTCCGGTCAATCTATCGTAAGCAATCAATAGTAACCACACATAAGCAATCACTTAGAAGATCAGAAAGATCGAATAAAAAGACGATTCGGAAAACATCAAAACCAAGCAAATAACTCTTGCAACATAAAACAATTTCTAATAGTACCAAAATTATGTGAATTTGGCCTTATCAGAATGTTTGGGTCAAGAGCTTCGATATGCAAAAAGAATCAACTCAAACGGAGCTACGAAACTCAAGTTACGACCAAAAGAAGATTCAAACTCAAAACTGTTTGAAATCATATTTTAAATTTTCAAAAACATGTTTAAGTTGTTTTACTGGATAGAGGGGGTCATAACGAAGAAGTGGGCATTGGTTTCGTTGAATTTGGATAAACGAGTAAAAAGATGTGGTCGTTTGAAAACCAAGGGCTAATCTGTAAAATAAAACCTAGCCAATAGGTCCCTCGCAGAAAACTAAAATAAAAGGAAAAGACTAAATAGTGAACGTTCGTTACCGATCGCTAACGAACGAAAATCGTTCGCTACCGAACCCTAGCTAATGAACGCTCGTAGAATAAGTTAACCTAAAAAAATAAACCGTTTTTTTAAGAAAAACCGAAGTAAATCTAAACCCTAAAAAAACCAGACCGGGCAGTTTTGTACCGGTTCAGGTGGCGGTTCGGGTCGACGACGGCGAATGGCAGCGGCGACTCCAGCGTCGAGGCGAACGGCGGCAGCGGCGGGGTTCGGCGCGGCGGCTCCAAGCGGCGGCGGGGAAGGCACGGGCGGCGAGGGTCGAGGCGGCGCGGGGCGAGGCGACGTGGGGCGGCGCTGCAAGCGGCGGAGGCGGCGGTTGACAACGGCGGCGACGGCTGCGGGCTCAGGCGGCTCGGCAAGATGCAGCAGTGGCACGGCGAACGAGGAGAGATAGAGGGGACGGTCTCGCCTTTTAAAGGCGAGAGGGCGTGGAGGAGGGTCAAAGGCGGCGAGGAGAGGCAGGGCGGAGCAAGGCGGCGACGCGACGTCGTACGGGCGACGGACTCCCGCCTGGAGTCGGGGCGATGGCGGTTGACGGCTTGGGCTGGGCCGTGGCCTGGGAGCTGGGCCGGCCCATTCGGCGGAAGTTTTTTAAAAAAAAATTGCAGACAGAAGAAATAAAATAAAATATAACATAGGCATATAATATATCAAAATTTTCGGAAAAAGATTTCCTACAAGCTGAACATTTTTCTAGAGTCAAATAAAATCCACACAAATTCAAATAAAGCAAAGAGTGCTACTGCTCTAGTAAAATCCAGTAAAAATCATTTTAAAAATACCAAAATGATTTCAAATTTATTTCCCTCCAACTTTCTGTTATAGGGAATCATGTTACCCTAATTTCCATATATTTTATTTTTGGAGAAAAATAATTTGAATAAAACCCAAATAACTCCAAATTGAAAATAATTTCAAAAGGATTTTAATTTGATCCTTTTAAACTTCCAACTCATATTTCATCTGTTTTGAAGAAGTCATTTTATGTTGTCTCATGAAAATCATTGAGTTGCATGAAGTTTATGAGTTGAGATATTTCCAAATGAAATTCAAATATTTTCAAATACCCTTTCATTTAATTAAATGGAAGAAGTCATATCATGTTCGCTCAAGGGTTTTGTATTTGAAAAAATTTGAATTCATGCAGATCAGAAAGCAAAGATGAAAGTTTGGGAAAGTCCTTTTATTCCCTCTCATTTAACTTTCAAAAAGTTTCGAATTCACTCACTTTCAGACAAATCAATCAAACAAACAATCAAATCTACTTATTTATTTTAACATTCCAAAATTTAGAATTTTGGGATGTTACAAACCTACCACCCTTAAAATGAATCTCGTCCTTGAGATTCGGAGAGGCTAGCAAGAAAGAGGTTAGGGTTTGGGGGTCTTCTCAAAATCCATCGATCGTCTTTGGGGTGTGGAGTGCTACCACCCCTAGAATCATGGTTACTGTTCCATCAAAACTCATATACTCCATCCTTAGTCTTGACAGTGTCGGTCTTCTCAGATCGTAAGGATAATTCCTTCTCTGGGCTCTTCCGGTAGTGGCATAACCTTTTCCACAATTCTACTGTACTTTCATCCTGGTAAGGTTATTCCGAGATTGGGTCTTCTTAGCTGACGGGTCTGGCGCCAATACTAAAGAGGTACTGATATCTCATGGTGGTCAACAATTTATGGTTTCTCCTGCAGGAAATGGGTCTGGGTTGATCCTCACCGTATAACCTATGGTTGGCAACAACTGCCTTGTACAAGGGAAAAAATACTTATACCCTTCTAAGGTTTAAACAAGATTTTCATTGTAGTCGCTCTACTATAGGTAAGTCACTCAGATTTACCATCCCTTATAGCAAGGCGAATAATAAGAGTAAGTCGGTATGGTGATCAATCCATCCCGCACCCAAATCATTACACTGTATACGGTTTTGCGAATCTCGCATTCTATCACTCGGTCATCCTCACAAGCATTGCAGAATTTCTCTTGTCGACGAACCAAGTTCGAATATATCCATAGATTCTGCAAGCGGAACAAACATCTATCATTTCTTCACAACTCTTAGGTTTTGCGTAAACTCCTATAAAATCGTCTGTCGACAAAGGTATATCCTCTTCCAGGGTTTTTCCTTCAGCAAGAATGTGCTTGCTTCTTGGCAGGTCCTGGGCCTGTGGGTTATGGCCCATCTCATTACTTGTAATCCTTGAACTCATCCTCAGGGCAGCTGATCATTATTCCAACATCCAACTTCCAGCTTCCAAGCATACTTAAAATCCATCCAATTATATTGTCTCCCTTCCTTCTATTTGCACCAAACTAAGACGTGATTACTCAGACTCATCATGGAATTTCCCTTGATCCATATTTCCAACATCATACCTCCTTTATATCCAATAGTAAATCATCTCTTCATCCTCATGGGATATCCCTCATACCGAGATAAAAACTTATACTTATGAAGTCCATACTCCCCTTCGTGGAACATCATTATCCTTTCCAGGGTCAAGCGTCCTTACAGGTGAATATTGGCCATCTTTGCATGGCACTTCTTCAACTGGGAAACGTGAAACACATCATGAACTCCTGACAGTCCTTCAGGTGACTCCAACTTGTTGGCCACTTCTCCCGTACGGTCCAAAACTCGGTATGGTCCTACAAATCTCGGGGCTAACTTTCCCTTAACTACAAATTGTTTAACTCCTCGCAGAGGGGACGAAGACATGCTCTATCTCCAATCTCATAGACTACCTCCTTGAGTTTTTGAGTCTACATAACTCTTCTGCCTAGGCTGGGCTACCTTCAGTCTATCTCGAATCAACTTAACATTCTCTTCTGACTCCTTGATCACATTTGGTCCAAACAACTGACAGTCTCCAACTTCATCCCACATACTCTTGGGGCATCACACATATCGAGACAAAACTCGTATTTATTTTGTCCGAAATCCACTCAGTGGAGTATCCTTATCTTTTCCAGGGGTCAAGGGTTCTTACAGGGTACTACCACCCTTAAAATGCACAAATCTTGCATAGACCATATTTCTCATATCCTCAAAAATTGTCAAAATTCTTCTTCATAGGGTAACAACTCATAAAATCCATATCAGTACCAATGATGCTACTTTATTCATTCTCAAATGATTACATTCTCTCGCTTTTCCATTACATGTCTCAACTCAACACCTCAATATAAAAGAAAATGTTCTCACTTCTACTACTCCATTTCTTTTGTTGCAAACTCAACTATCTAGCACAAGTTTCCTTCTCCTTGGGGCATTCTCTAGCAAAGTGCCCTGCTCCATTACAACTAAAACATATTACTTCTGTCAAGTATCGAGGTTTCCTTTTTGGGCAACTGTTGAGGTAGTGCCCTGACTCCTTGCACCTGTAACAGGTGATATGACTCAGGTCCCTCCTGGGCTCCAATCGGTTTCTCTTCCTGGACTTTTCCATTCCAATCAGGGCTTCTATTTCCTGTGGGTCATATTCTACTTCCTCTGTCGGGAATTCTACTAGATCCCCATTCATACAATTCTGGGAGATGTGTCCTTCTTCTCCACATGAATAGCAAGACTTAGTGCAGGGTTTACTCGGGTCTTCTTTAGGTGTGTCATCCATCTCTTCCTTCATCACAACTTCTTCTAAAATTTCCATGAGGGCTCCTTTCATTACTTCTTTCTTCTGCTGGATGGTTCGTTGTCCCATGGGGTAAATGTGACACTGAGCAGGATAGTGGGTAGTCCCTTCACACAAGAAACAACTAATCTGCCTAGTTGGGCATTCTTCAACTGGGTGACTTCCTTCACAATTAGGGCATTCATCCTTGTGTTCTTTATGGGTGTGTCCTATTTTTCCACAAATCTTGCATGCACAAGGTTTCTTCATATCCTTTCCATAAGGCTTCAACTTCTGGGACACAAACCGAGACTTTGGCAAAGTCAACTTAAATTCTTTCCAAGTGGTTACTCCTTGCCATCCATTGATGGTTTGGTACATCCTCCACCAAGTAGCAGCACCTCTTTCAAAGCACTGAAGAGCATGCTGGGTCATATCCTTTCCGACTATAGGGTTATTCTTCATGTGATCCTCCATGTTCTGAATCCATTGGTCTGTCTCCAATTAACTCATCGGTCCAGAAAATATAAGCTCATATTCATTCATCCTCTATTGGGTCCATGGGTTTGGGGTGAGATCAGAGAGATAGAGAGGGATACACACAATGCAAACAACAGTTTCAAACAAACAGATTTTATTGTGGCTGTCAGAAAACATCAAACAAATGATAGCTCACAATCGTCGCATCTAACATAGGTTTATGACAGGGGTTTGGTCTTCTAAAGGTCAATAAATCTTCAAGGTCGTCTAACTCTTCAAGTCTTGTTCATGCCTCCAATGGCTTCTTCCGATCATGCTTGTCTTTCTCAAGTCCTTTTGCCAGCTCATCTCTGTTGTAGCAAAGCCTCTCGTGACATCCTTGAATATTCTGGAGTTGCATTCCAAACTTCTGGGTTTCATCAATCTCAACATGGACCATGATCCTACTGTCCTTCAGTTCATGACGAATCTTTGATGTCTCAAGGTTTTTCTCCTCTAGCTTGGCTACTTTAAGCTTTTGGTTCCTGAGTTCTTCACGAATGGCCTCCTTGTCAAATATGACTTCCTACAAGTCCATCTTAAACTTCTTGATGTATTACACCAGATCCTGGTGATACACCGGCTAAGGTTAAAACTTCGTCTTACTGATAGGTGCTCCATCAGCCTTCTTCCATTCAATCCATTCTGAAGAAATGCATCCTTAACTCAACATGGTGACAATAGCATCAGCGGGCGTTGACATCACGGATAACCGTGTTTCTGCCCTTGTCATTGCCATGAGCTATCTCTCCGTAGTTGATATCTCCTGCCTTAGGGTTTTCCTTGACAAAACTTCGAGTTCTAATGCTCCATGTTCCGGTCTTTCTCCGATACACCTTGATCTCGGGTATTGACAGCTTCCATATTTTGCCAAGTTCCATAAGGGTAGCCTTCCTAGGTCATACAAATCTAGAAATTCTTCGAAGCCTCCAATTCTCCTAGTCTTCAGAGTCTTCAACGGTTGTAGTTTCCATTATCATAATGTATCGTAAAACCCTCTTCATTCTGAATGGTCTTAGTTGTCCAATATCCTATACTTCTTGGATTGGTCTCATCAGTCGAATCTTTGAGTGGTCAAAAGGGAAAAAGGGGTATGGTCTCACCAAAAGGGAATATTTGAATAAGCTCAGAAGAGAAGAGAAGTAAAAGATCTTTTGAAAATGAAGTTGTAGAGAAAATCTTTCCTATGGGCTTGCCAATCTCTAGGGTCATGTCCTACAGTCAACATGTGCTCTGATACCATCTTGTAGCGACCCGACCCGAATGGATCAAGTCTCTGTGCTTAAGTGTCATCCCTGGATCAGTATGCTGACACACACAGTACTCGAAGGATTTATAACAGAGGTAAATCACATGTATAAAATAACGTAAATACTATTACCTCAATCCAAATAGCAGAAGTAACAAAGGTTGTGGATACCCATCAACACCAACAGCAAAGTTGAGTGTAGAAATCGTAACCCTAACGTATCACTTACTCATTGTAAGAAGTCCTGCAAACATGAGACGTTGCAGCCACAAGGGTCAGTACATTGAATGTACTGGCAAATTCACACCATAGGATAATGATGAATAATAGCTATCACTACATGCATATTTGGCTGGTGGAAAGCTCTATGGTTATAGTTTTTGCGAAAAGCCAATGTCTCCCTACTGCAAAGGAATAAATTTTATTTAACTATCAAGGTGGTTGTTAAACATTGAGAGTGTAGACACCCTCTCAATCCTAATTAGACATCATCATTAGAACCCAACAAAATTAATTAAAGACACATGATGAGATTCACATGATAATCCAAGTACTAGATACTCAAGACGTCCATAACGGGGGACACGGCTAATCATGATTAGTTTATACACTCTTCAGAGGTTTGTGCACTTTTCCCCAAAAGACTCGATCTCCTCCGTTGGGATTCTCGCACTACATGATGTTTGATAAACGGATGACTGAGACATAGTCTTTCAGAAGCGCTAGCACCTTACGATCGGGTAGACAGTACCAACCTACATCCCCTACATCTTCTAGTCTACCACTGTAAGAGTTCGTATGACTTAGTCAACTATGCTAGAGCCCATAGTAGCTTGTGGCTGCACACGGAAGTTTCTAGTATGAATAATCTCATGATCCCTTTGAGCCTGGGTGACGGTCCATAAAGAAAAATAGGCAATCGCTGGAATACCCAGGTGCCTCAATCCCCCCATATGTGTGTTTAAGTTGCCACCTTAAATAAACCATTAATTTAACAATCTCACATCTATCATGGATACACTCACCCAATCCACATCTACTAGCATAGCATGGTATAACAAGCAAACGTAGAAGTAACTCCCAAGGGTTTGATAATAAAAAAGGTAATAGGTACTACCTCATCTACTTCCCAAAACCCACATATTATCAAATCCTAACCATGCAATGTTTGAGGGTGAAACTAATGCATAAAAACTGGGTATGAAAAGGGATATGATCAAAGTGTGAACTTGCGTGCACTGTTGATGAAGAAGATTCACACTCAAAACACTTGATATTTCTACTCGTCACACTCTGGTCAATCTATCATAAGAAATCAACAGTAACCACACATAAGCAATCACTCAGAAGATCAGAAAGATCGAATAAAAAGATGATTCGAAAAACATCAAAACCAAGCAAATAACTCTTGCAACATAAAACAATTTCTAATAGTACCAAAATTATGTGAATTTGCCCTTATCAGAATGTTTGGGTCAAGAGCTTCGATATGCAAAAAGAATCAACTCAAACGGAGCTATGAAACTCAAGTTACGACCAAAAGAATATTAAAATTCAAAACTGTTTGAAATCATATTTTAAATTTTCAAAAACATGTTTAAGTTGTTTTACTGGATAGAGGGGATCATAACAAAGAAGTGGGCGTTGGTTTCGTTGAATTTGGATAAATGAGTAAAAAGATGTGGTCGTTTGAAAATCATGGGCTAATCTATAAAATACAACCTAGCGAATAGGTCCCTGGCAAAAAACTAAAATAAAAGGAAAAGACTAAATAGTGAATGAGGGAGTCCTGGATTAGGGGGTCTCGGACAGCCGGGCTATCTCCATTGGTCGGACTGTTAGACTATGAAGATACAAGATTGAAGACTTTGTCTCGTGTCCGGATGGGACTCTACATGGCGTGGAAGGCAAGCTAGGCAATACATATATGGATATCTCCTCCTTTGTAAACGACCTTGTGTAACCCTAACCCTCTCCGGTGTCTATATAAACCGAATGATTTTAGTCCGTAGGATGACAATCACAACATACAATCATACTGTGGGCTAGCTTCTAGGGTTTAGCCTCTCTGATCTCGTGGTAGATCCACTCTTGTAACACCCATATCTTCAATATTAATCAAGCAAGACGTAGGGTTTTACCTTCATCAAGAGGGCCCGAACCTGGGTAAAACTTCGTGTCCCTTGCCTCCTATTACCATTCGGCCTAGACGCACAGTTCGGGACCCCCTACCCGAGATCCGCCGGTTTTGACACCAGCATTGGTGCTTTCATTGAGAGTTCCTCTATGTCGTCACCGTTAGGCTTGATGGCTCCTACTATCATCGGTAGCGATGCGGTCCAGGGTGAGACTTTTCTCCCCGAACAGATCTTCGTATTCGGCAGCTTTGCACTGCGGGCTAATTCGCTTGGCCATCTGGAGCAGATTGAAAGCTACGCCCCTGGCCATCAGGTCAGATTTGGAAGTTTGAATTACACGGCCAACATCCATGGGGACTTGATCTTCGACGGATTCGAGCCACAGCCGGGTGTGCCGCACTGTCGCGATGGGTATGATCTAGCTCTGCCACCGGACGGTACCCCAGAAGTTGCGCCCGCATCAGCTCCGACCCTTAGCTCGGAGCCAACTGCGCCAATCGAGGACGGGTGGCTAGACACCGCCTCAGGGGCTGCAGTCTCGACGGTGATCAAGCCAAACACCAGCATAATCCTCGGCACGGCCCGTGACTCCAAGGTGTCAGACTCTCTTCCGGACCTAGAACCATCCGCGCCCCTGCCAATCGAATCCGATTGGGCGCCGATCATGGAATTCACCGCCGCGGATATCTTTCAGCACTCGCCCTTCGGCGACATCCTGAATTCACTAAGGTCTCTCTCTTTGTCAGGAGAGCCATGGCCGGATTATGGCCAACAGGATTGGGATGCGGACGACGAAGAACGACGCCCACCCACCACCCACTTTGTAGCCACTGTCGATGATTTAACCGACATGCTCGACTTCGACTCCGAAGACATCGACGGTATGGACGACGATGTAGGAGACGAACATGAACCAACACCTATAGGGCACTGGAAAGCCACCTCGTCGTATGACATATACATGGTGGATACACCCAATGAAGGCAACGGCGACGAGATAGAGGAGGATGACCCCTCCAAGAAGCAACCCAAGCGCCGACGTCAGCGGCGCCGCTCTAAGTCCCGCCAAAGCAAAAGTGGTGATACCGGCACAGGAGATAATAACACTCCGGATAGCGCCAAAGACAACAACAATCCCCTCCAGCAAGATTTAGAGCAGGAGGATCAAGGAGCCAGCTCTCCTGAGAGGGCGGCTAGCAGAGAGGAGGAGGATGACAATTACATGCCCCCTCTGAAGACGAGGCAAGCCTCAGCGACGATGAATTCACCGTACCAGAGGATCCCGTCGAACAAGAGCACTTCAAGCGTAGGCTTATGGCCACGGCAAATAGCCTGAAGAAAAAGCAGCAGCAGCTTCAAGCTGATCAAGACCTGCTAGCTGACAAATGGACTGAAGTCCTCGCGGCCGAGGAATATAAACTCGACCGTCCCTCCAAGAGTTACCCAAGGTGCAGGTTACTACCCCGACTGGAGGAAGAAGCGTATGATACGGCTGATCGGCCACCTCGTGGCCGCGATAGAGAGGCATTCCAGCCAAAAGCTCAGCCTCCACCCCAACGCCATCCAAATAAAAAGGCATGGGGAGATACGCCAGACCTGCGAGACATATTGGAGGACAAAGCAAAGCATTCAAGATCGATCTACTGATTACGAGGGCGCACCACTCTACGAGACGGTAAACGTCATGTCGGATACAGTAAAAGCAAATCCGGCCGAGCCGAACACAGCGGGTAGGACCCATACGAGCTGCGTCGCGATATAGCCCAATACAGAGGCGCTGCACACCCCTTATGCTTCACAGACGAAGTAATGGAACATCAATTCCCAAAAGGTTTCAAACCTGTAAACATTGAATCATACGACAGCACAACAGATCCCGCAGTATGGATTGAGGACTTCCTCCTCCACATCCACATGGCCCGTGGTAATGACTTACATGCCATCAAATACCTCCCACTAAAACTCAAAGAACCAGCGCGGCATTGGCTTAATATCTTGCCAGCGGACTCCATTAGCTGTTGGGAAGATCTGGAAGCCGCATTCCTCGACAACTTTCAGGGCACTTATGTGCGACCACCAGACGCCGATGACTTGAGCCACATAATTCAGCAGCCAGAAGAGTTGGCCAGGCAATTCTGGACTCGGTTCCTTACAAAGAAAAATCAAATTGTCGACTGTCCGGACACGGAGGCCTTAGCGGCTTTCAAGCACAACATCCGAGACGAGTGGCTAGCCCGGCACCTTGGTCAGGAAAAGCCGAAATCTATGGCAGCCCTCACGACGCTCATGACCTGCTTTTGTGCGGGAGAAGACAGCTGGTTGGCTCGCAGTAACAACATATCAAAGAACCATGGTACCTCAGATACCAAAGATGGCAACAGCAGGTCACGTCGCAACAAGCATAAGCGCCACATTAATGGCGAAAGTACTGAGGATACGGCAGTCAATGCCAGATTCAAATGCTCTAAACACGGTCAGGGGAAAAAGCCATTCAAACAAAGTATGTCGTGTCCGTCCAGCTTGGACCGTACACTCGATCGCTCGTGTCAAATACACGGCACCCTAGACAAGCCAGCCAATCACACCAACATGGATTGTTGGGTGTTCAAGCAGGCCGGCAAGTTAATCGCCGAAAACAAGGACAAGGGGCCGCATAGCGATGACGAGGACGAACCCCGGCAGCCGCACACTGGAGGACAGAAGAGGTTTCCCCCGCAAGTGCGGACGGTGAACATGATATACGCAATCCACATCCCCAAGAGGGAGCGGAAGCATGAGCTCAGGGACGTATATGCGCTGGAGCCAATCGCCCCAAAGTTCAACCCTTGGTCCTCCTATCCGATCACCTTTGATCGCAGGGACCACCCCACTAGTATCCGTCACGACGGATTCGCCGCACTGGTCTTAGACCCAATCATCGACGGATTTCACCTCATTCGAGTCCTTATGGACGGCGGCAGCAGCCTGAACCTGCTTTATCAGGACACAGTGTGCAAAATGGGTATAGACCCCTCAAGGATCAAACCCACAAAGACGACCTTTAAAGGCGTCATTCCAGGCATAGAGGCCCACTACACAGGCTCAATTACACTGGAAGTGGTCTTCGGATCCCCGGATAACTTCCGAAGCGAAGAGTTAATCTTCGATATAGTCCCGTTCCGCAGTGGTTACAACGCCCTGCTCGGACGAACCGCATTCGCTAGATTCAATGCGGTGCCACATTATGCATACCTCAAGCTCAAGATGCCAGGACCCCGCGGAGTTATTACAGTCAACGGAAACACAGAGCGCTCTCTCCGAACAGAGGAGCACACCGCGGGCCTTGCAATAGAAGCGCAAAGCAGCCTCTCAAGGCAATCTACCAGTTCGGCGTTTCAAAGCCCGGACACCTTCAAGCGCGCTCGGGGCAATCGGTAAACAGACCACCTGGCGCGATCTGAGCTCGCGTAGCAATACGGCGGCCACCCCAATCCTAGCCCAACGGCGTTGTTGGTGCCGCGCGTACATAATTACGCATTAAAAATACCATGGGCACAGGTGGGAGGGGGGCACAACCACGACACGCCCCAAAACACGGCCTAAACCGCACCAGGGGCTTCCCGTTTGGTCATTTTTCTTTTTCTTTCAGGACTTCAATCTCTGGAAACACTGTCCGGCAGCTCTATTGTCGAACACATGATACAGCAACCAAGGAGGCCGACAACTACGTAATTCCCAGGTGGATTACAGATTTCATATAATTTCTCAGCTCGCCCTTGGAAGGGACATAGTCCTACTCTTTTGCTTATTACACTATCTGTATCACTCAGCTTTAATGCAATTTTTTAATATACATGGCATGACATTACGACTATTATCGCATTTTTGTTATATGTATACATATCTATGTATTCATTAATGACGCCTAGCAACTTTACACTCTGGTACGGCCAATGCACCAGGGGCTTACGTACTCACAATATGGTGTGAAAAGTCCGAACACTTTCACAAGTGCGGCACCCCGAACTTATAGCATTATATGCATCAGCTCCGAATCATGTCTTTGGTCAAATGTTGGGTTTGCCCGGCTCCTATGTTTTGGTACCTTACATTCCGCTCTATCGGCTAAGGTAGCGCTAGGAGAACTACTGCGATTGTGCCTCGGTTCTGCCGGGCCAAGCACCCCAGTAGAGAAAGCTAAAACTGACTGTCATGATAAGGCGAGAGACTGGTTGCTGTTCGGTGAGGTTTTTCGAGTCCCTAAAGACTTATGCCACTTAGGGCGAAGGGCCGGCTCCGTCCGGCCTAAAGGCGTGTATCGTGCCCCGAATTCGGCCTTCCGAATACCAGGGGCTTCACCGAAATTTAAAATTATAGAACTCTATGGCTAAGTGAGAGTGATAAAGCATTATTAGTCCGGTTGCCTTGTTCGTTGGGCTGAGCACCTCCCTCGAAGGACCCAAACATGGGAACAAGAGTGCTCAGGTTTATCCCGAACACCCCAGCACTCGTGGTATGGGGGCAGAAGCCGAGGACTAGCCATCTCTCAGATTGGATAAAACAGCTAAATAGAAGGTAATATTTTAAATTCACACAAGCGTTGCATAGCGCATATGAAACAAGTTTTCATCACACAGGATACAAAACGAGCAAGTCTCATTCAAATATTACATTTTTTGAACACTCATCCGCGATAAGACGGGCGCCCGGCAGAACACCCTCGTAGTACATCTCGGGGTGGCAGTGCTCCTTGCCCTTCGACGGCCCCTCCTTGATAAGCTTCACGGCGTCCAGCTTGCCCACTGCGTTTTCACATGGGCGAAGGCCCGGCGTGCACCTTCAATGCAGACGGATCGCTTGACGACCTCCAGCCATGGGCAAGCATCCACCAGCCGCCTCACCAGGCCGAAGAAGCTGTTCAGAAGGGTATCGCCAGGCCACAACCGGACTATGAATCCCTTCATGGCCTGATCGGCCGCCTTATGTAGCTCGGCCATCTGCTTTAGCTGGTCGCTCAATGGCACCGGATGTTCGGCCTCAGCATACTGAGACCAGAACAGCTTCTCCATCGAGCTCCCGTCCCCGGCATAGTAGAATTGTGCGGCATCGGACACACTGCAGGGCAAATCTACGAATGCTCCTGAAGAGCTCCGGATTCGGGTAAGTAATCGGTAATTCACCTTTACATGCTCGCTTTGCATATAGAAAGCCTTACCCGCCGCTATATTTTTCATCGCGTCGATCTCCTGAAGGGCCTTCTGGGCCTCGGCCTTGGCACTCTTCGCGCTCTCACGGGTCGCAGCAAGCTCAGACTCTCGCGTCTTCAAGTCAAGATCCAACGCCTCATGCTTCGTCACGAGAGCCTGGAGCTCTTGCTACACCTCGCCCACCCGAGCCTCGTGCCTCTCTCGCTCGATGCGCTCCTGGGCCGCCTTCTCTTCAGCTGGGACAGCGCTTGCTTCAGGGTCGCCACCTCGGTCGTGGCCCCTGGCAAACATATAATGATCCTGTCATTTAGCAATCGCGTCCTTTTTCTCATCTATAGACGGGGTATTACTTACCCTTGTTCTCCTCGAGCTGCCTCTTAGCAAGGCCGAGCTCTTTCTGGGACCCCTCGAGGGCCTCCTTCAGTACGGTGACCTCCACAGTTAGTGCGGCGGACGCCAGAAGCGAAGCCTGCATATGCATATTGACATACTTATATTAGACTCCTGTGATATTATTTGATCCTCTGTTCGGGTTTTCTTCACGAACACCGAACAAAGCATCAGGGACTACTGTCTATGCGGTAATATTTCTACTACATTTTAAAACACTTACCTCGAAGCCTGTTAGAAGGCTAGTACAGGCTTCAGTCAATCCACTCTTGGCGGACTGAACCTTCTGGATCACCGCACTCATGATAGTGCGATGCTCCTCCTCGATGGAAACGCTGTGAAGCGCTTCCAACATAGTGTCCGACGCCTCTGGATGGACAGAGGTCACCGGCACAGGCGTCTCACGCCCCTCTGAAGGGGGCCGCCTACCCGAGCTCGGAGCCGTTGGAGGGTCCGGCGCGGTGTTCGGCTGAGGGCCGAACTCGGAGCTCCCGGGGACCCCGTCCCCTCGGCTCCAGGAGTCCGGAAGGTCGCCTTGAGGCGCCTCCGGGACTGTCCCCCCTCGATCCGGTGCCTCTTGAGACAGTACCTCGGTGTCGTCGGCTAGATGAGGGGATGTGGCGGTCAGGACTGGGTCGCTATCCATGTCCGACGCGCCCAGGGAGCCATCCGAGGATACCTCGATATTGGCTCGGGGTGGCCAGCGCAATGGAGTTCGGCGTTAGGGAAAGCAATGCGACAAAGGAATCCTATGGGTTACTTTGGTATCCGAATACATACAATCTCCCCTGGGGCTTGCCCCTGGGCAACCACTCGTCTTCACTTTCGTTGGCGGCGGTGGAGCTGTCCGGAAGGAGCGTCCTTCCCTTGTTGGACCCTCCGGCCTCCCCAGTTGGGGCGGCCTTCCTTTTATTGTCTCCCTAGTTGGTGGGGGAGCCTCTCCTTCCTCTTCCTCGTCTTCGGGGGAAGAGTGCACCGCAGAATCATCGGACGGTGAGTCCGATGATGCCTGGCGTCGGGAACTCTTTCGAGCTCCCTTGGTCTTCTCCGGCACCTTATAAGGGGCCGGAGTCAGCATCTTCGTCAGAAGAGCGTCTGCGGGGCCTTCAGGCAAGGGAGCCGGGCAGTCAATCTGTCCGGCCATTTTCTGCCAGTCCTATTAACGGCACGGGAGTTTAGATCCCACATAGAATCAATCTATATAGAAAACAAGTATCCTATGAAAGGTAAAACAACTTACCGAACTAGCGTGGCGCTTCTCGCTGAATCCGCGATCCTCAGTAATGGGGGGAGGAACCGCGGCGCCTTGAACAGCACCCTCCAGGCATCTTCATGTGTCGTGTCGAAGAGCCTGTTGAGAGTTCGGTGCTGCACCGGATTGAACTCCCACAAGGTAAACTCCCATTGTTGGCACGGGAGTATCCGGCGGACGAGCATAACCTGGACTATGTTGACAAGCTTGAGCTTCTTATCCACCATGTTCTGAATACATGACTGGAGTCCGGTCAGCTCTTTTGAATTACCCCAGGACAGACCCTTCTCTTTCCAGGAGGTGAGCCGCATAGGGATGCCAGATCGGAACTCGGGGGCCGCTACCCATGCGGGGTCGCGTGGCTCGGTGATATAGAACCACCCCGATTGCCACCCCTTTATGGTGTCCACGAAGGTGCCCTCGAGCCATGTGATGTTGGGCATCTTGCCCACCATGGAGCCTCCGCACTCCGCCTGGCGGCCGCTCACTACCTTCGGCTTGACATTGAAGGTCTTCAGCCATAAGCCGAAGTGGGGCTTGACGCGGAGGAAGGCCTCGCACACGACGATAAACGCCGAGATTTTGAGGATGAAGTTCGGGGCCAGATCGTGGAAATCCAGGCCGTAATAAAACATGAGCCCCGAACGAAGGGATGGAGAGGGAATCCCAGTCCGCGGAGGAAATGGGCGAGGAATACCACCCTCTCATGGGGCTCGGGGGTGGGGATGAGCTGTTCCTCATCTGGGAGCCGGTGCGCGATGTCGTCGGGCAGGTATCCGGCTCTCCTCAGTTTCTTGATGTCTCCCTCCGTGACGGAGGAGACCATCCACTTGCCTCCCGCTCCGGACATGGTTGGAGAAGGTTGAGATGGAAGTGAGGACTTGGGCGCTAGAGCTCGAGTGTGCGGGAGCGGATGAGCAGAGGAGGAAGAAGGCGTGGATAGAAAGGTGAATCCTTATCCCTTTATATGGGCGGACAGAATTAAGCGTCCCCACTTGCCTGGTAAAACTCGCTTATCCCCCAAGCGCCGCAATTGATGGCGCGGTTGGGTTACCCATGCCCGTATTGATGAGAATCCCGTAATAAGGGGACACGATCTCTGCTTTGATAAGACGTGTCGAAAAACTGCCTCGCGTTATGTGCGGGGCTGGTTAAAAGAAACGGTTCGAATAATCACCGGGCCATGATGTAACGTCATGTTGCCAGAACAAGCTAGCGGATTAGATCTGCAAAAACATTATTCTCTCTACGGTGAAATGTGGGATTTATTCTGCAGGGTCGGACACTATCCTCATATTCAAATTCTTCTGTGATGTATTCGGAGAAGGAACCCGCCTTGCAATGCCGAAGACAACTGCGCGTCGGACTCATCATCATTGAAGCCTGGTTCAGGGGCTACTGAGGGAGTCCTGGATTAGGGGGTCTCCGGACAGCCGGACTATCTCCATTGGCCGGACTTTTAGACTATGAAGATACAAGATTGAAGACTTCGTCTCGTGTCCGGATGGGACTCTACTTGGCGTGGAAGGCAAGCTAGGCAATACATATATGGATATCTCCTCCTTTGTAACCGACCTTGTGTAACCCTAACCCTCTCCGGTGTCTATATAAACCGAAGGGTTTTAGTCCGTAGGACGACAATCACAACATACAATCATACCATAGGCTAGCTTCTAGGCTTTAGCCTCTCTGATCTCGTGGTAGATCCACTCTTGTAACACCCATATCTTCAATATTAATCAAGCAGGACGTAGGGTTTTACCTCCATCAAGAGGGCCCGAACCTGGGTAAAACTTCGTGTCCCTTGCCTCATGTTACCATCTGGCCTAGATGCACAGTTCGGGACCCCCTACCCGAGATCCGCCGGTTTTGACACCGGCAGTGAACGTTCGTTACCGATCGCTAATGAACGAATATCGTTCGCTACCGAACCCTAGCTAATGAACGCTCGTAGAATAAGTTAACCTAAAAAAATAAACAGTTTTTTAAGAAAAACCGAAGTAAATCTAAACCCTAAAAAAACCGGACCGGGCGGTTTTGTACAGGTTCAGGTGGCGGTTCGGGTCGACGGCGGCAGGTGGCAGCGGTGGCTCCGGGGTCGAGGCGAATGGCGGCAGCAGCGGCTTCGGCCTCGGCGGCGGGATTCGACGTGGCGGCTCCAAGCGGCAGCGGGGAAGGCGCGGGCGGCGAGGGTGTCACAGCCCTAGTTCTAGTATGCACTAGGCTAGCCCTTCATGTGAGGATCATGTTTAAATTCAAATGAAATTTGAATTGAGGAATTTTCAAAAGCCTCGGAAGACCTCTAAAAATAACCAACATTTAAATCTCATCAAATGAGTCCAAGAAAATGTTCCTGTTAATCTCTGGAAATATTGGGAAGGGAAAATTTCAAACCAATATTTCTAGAATCTCAGAAACAATTATTTTGGGCCTTTGAATTAATCCAACAAATATTTGAATTGGATCTATATTTGTTATATAATAAATATATGTTCAATAATTATGGAAATTGTTGTGTAGCTTTGGATAAGTCCAATTAGTTCACACAATTATTTTCATGAATTTTGAAAATGGTTTGGTCTTTGAACTAAATCAAAACATAATAGCAAAAATAGAAAAACAGAAAACAAAATAGAAAACCAGAGAGAGGAAAGAGCTTACCTGCAGCCCACCTGGCGGCCCACTTACCTAGCCCAGCCACCAGGGGCAAGGTTGTCTTGAACCTTGTGCCTACTGGCAGCCAGCGCACGCGCCCAAGCGGCCACCTCCTGCTTCGCGCTGTCGACGCCCCCTGCGCCCTCGCCTGGTGTCGTTGAGCTGCCCTGGACGCCCTGAACCTTCTCCCTCTCTCTCTGCTCTCTCCCTCGAACTCTAGCCCTCTCTCCCGAACGCGCCCGAGCGCCTCCGTCGCCGCCGTCCGCTGCCACCGTGGCCACCGCGCTCCCCTCTCCCCTCCTCTTGGTCCACGAGCTCCGCTATGACACGAAGCTCCTCCACGCCGAAGCACACGAGCCTAGAAGCACCATAACGTCACCATCAATCGTTCTTCTCCGAGCACGGCCGCCGGACTCCATCGATGGATTCGTCGCCGTCACGACTTCCCCGAGCCCGCCGAGCTTCCCGTCTGATGCACCGTGAGCTCCTCTCCATTTCCCCCCTGCCCCCTTCCTCTAGCGCGTCCTCTAGCATCGATTCCGCCATGGCCGAAGCTCGCCGTTCGCCATTGCCGGTGCTCTACTTGTTGTCGAGCTTGTCTCTCCTTGCACTGCTTCTCGTCGTTCTCCGGGTGGCCAGGTGATGCCGCCCAGCCACTCCTTTGGGTCGCTAGCACCACGCGGCCCCGCGCACACACACCACCGTAGCTCCGGTCGCCGCCCAACTCGCCGTCCCCGCCGTTGCATGCCATGCCAGCGCCGCCCGAGGCCACCAACGGACGCGCTTCGTTGCGCCGCTTCCAACGCGCCCGGCCATGCGACCTCTCATTGCCGGAGTTGGCCGGACGAGCAGCCTCGCCGTGCTCTGTTTACGCCGGGGGTTATAACGCTGCCGATGGTGACGTGGCACCGTCATTAGCAGTTAATGACCCCGCTAATTAACCCGCACTCTCACTGACATGCGGGCCCTGCTGCCTAACTTACCAGCTAACAAAATAGATTAAAATTAATCTAAACACAGTGGCCTCACGTGTCGGCGTTGACCTCGCTGACGTGGCCGTTGACCAGACCCATGTGTCTGTGACACTAAATGTCACTGGGTCACTGACCAGTGGGTCTCACTGGTCAGGTTTGACATGGAGCATGCCCGGTTGACCTGGTGACATCACCCTGATGCACTGCTGACGCAATAACTAATTTCTGGATTTATTGTTATATAGAAAATTCCAGAAATTGTTGCAAACTTTAAAAAATCATAGAAATTCAACCATAGCTCAGAATGAAATAATTTATATATGAAAAATGATCAAAAAATCCAATCTATCCATCTGTACAATTTTCATGCATGTTTGAGCAACTTAACCTCACTGTTTAGTCCAAAACATGATAATTCACTATTTGAATTCATAGTTTGAATTTGAATTTGAACCTTGAGTTCAAATCAACCCAAACCTTTCTGTTACTAGTTGCATTAGCTCAAATCACAACATATTGTCATGTGATGATCATGCATCATATTGTGCATTGCATTGATTGTGCTCTTCCTTGTTTGCCGGTAATTGTCCCCTCTCGGTAGACGCTGCTCCGATGCTGTGATCGTTGACACTGATGAAGACTCAATGTTATCTTCAGAAGTGCCAGGCAAGCAAAATCCCCTTGTTCATTCCGATACAATCGCACTCTCTCGCTCCTGCTCTTTTACTGCATTAGGACAACAACGTTTCAACTGTTACATGCTACGGTAGCTGAACCCCTTTCCACTGCATGACCTGTCATTGCCACAGTAAATAGATGAAACCCACTAGCATGAGTAGGAGTTGTTTGAGACCTGATGTGCCTACTCATTCATGTTTGTTTGTCATGCCTGCTACTGCTTAGAGTTGAGTCAGGTCTGATTCATCGGGGATGAATTGGAATGTGGTGAACATGTCCTACTGTTGAGAGCTAAGTGTGTGAACACGATTTGGTAAAGGTAGCGGTGAGAGGCCATGTAGGAGTACATGGTGGGTTGTCTCATTGCAGCCATCCTTAGGAACTGAGTTCTGTGTTTGTGATCCATGAACAGTTACTACCACACATTGGGCTCCGGTAACTCAAGCCCCTCTCGACTTATTAATCAACTCGATCTCTGTCCAGGAGTTGCAACTAGTTTCTGGTGTTTGTAGGTAGTGTTAGTAGTCTACCAAGTGGCACCCGGTACAGGTGGGCTTGGGACAGACTAGGCACAGTGGCCCGGTGTACCAAGTGGCACCCAGATGGTGGGCTTGGGAACCCTGTACACATCGTTTGGGGCCGTGAGTGAGACCCCGGCCGGATCTCCTTGCAGATGGAACCCGAATAGGCGATAAACCTGGACTAGAGACTTGTTGGTTAGTCAGGTCGTGGCCGACTCCCTCGCCCGGCTTCCGCTTGAAGGTTGCCGAGGTACATGGCGTGTACAGGGCGATAAGTGGCGAGAGCGTGTGTGAAGAAGTACACCCCTGCAGGGTTATCATTATCTATTCGAATAGCCGGATTCCTCGGATATGGAAGCTTGGAACCCTTGCATAGTTCATAGACAAGTGAAAGTGGATACTCTAAAATGCGCAAGATAAGCGTGAGTGCTATGGATGGCGTTCTCGTAGGGAGACGGGAGCGGATCCATATTGGAGTATTGATATGATGAATATGTGGACTCGTGTGCGCCACCTCAAAAGAGTTACTTGCAGTCGTAGTTCAGGATAGCCACTGAGTCAAAGCTGGCTTGCTGCAGTCAAACTCCACCACCTCTTTGTTGATACCGATGCATATGTAGTTAGTTCTGATGTAAGTCTTGCTGGGTACATTTGTACTCACATTTGCCTATTTTATGTTTTTGCAGAGAGACGTCAGTCTCGCTAGTAGTTCCGCGTGGACTTCGACGTTTAGCTTGTTACCTCAGCTACGATCTTGTGCCCTCGGCAGGATCTGGTAGATAATCAGGCTTCTCAGCCTTTTTCATTTATAGATGTCTGTACTCAGACATGTTAAGCTTCCGCATGTGCTTTGATTGTATGCTATGATTGTTGGGTCATGAGACCCATGTTTGTAATATCTCGCTCCTCGGAGCCTAATGAATAATACTATGAGTCGTAGAGTCTTGTTGTGATGCCATGTTGTATTGCACATATTGAGCATATTGTGTGTATGATTGAAATGCTTGGTATGTGTGGGATCCGACAACCTAGTTGTTTATCCTTAGTAGCCTCTCTTATGGGGAAATGTAGTCTTGTGCTTCCATGAGCCATGGTAGTCCACTATAGCCCGGTTCACCGGAGTCCTGCTAGCCCAGCACTACTGCTCCGGAACACTTGACTGGCCGGCATGTGATTCACTTCGTTCCTGTGTCTGTCCCTTCGAGGAAATGTCACGCGGTGACTTCCGGAGTCCTGCCTAGCCTGCTACAGCCTAGTTCATCGGAGTCCTGTTAGCCCAGTGCTACAGCCTGGATTCACACGCTGCTGACCGACATGCTCGATGTTGATTCATGTATGCCTGTCCCCGTAAGTTAGTGCCACTTTGGGTTCACGACTAGTCATGTCGGCCCGGGTTCTCTATCATATGGATGCTAGCGACACTATCATATACGTGAGCCAAAAGGCGCAAACGGTCTCGGGCCATGGTAAGGCGACACCCGTTGGAATAGCGTGCGTGAGGCCGCAAAGTGATATGAGGTGTTACCGGCTGGATCGATGTGACTTGGAATCGGGGTCCTGACAGCATTGGTATCAGAGCCTGACTGCCTGTAGGATTACCAAGCCAAGCTGGTCGAAGTCGTGTCTAGAAATGCTTTAGTTATATAAGGGAATTGATTGTGGATGGGAACGTAAGGCTCTTTTTACTCCTTATCCTCATGACCTTCTGATCTGAGTCAACCTCTTCTTTTCTACGGGGGTTAAGAACTAGGCTTCTCTTCTATCTCTCAGGATGACGTGTTACTAAACCATAGTTGCCTAGGATTGTTGAGTTCAAGCCTCAGTTCAGTTTCCATTACTTCGGTATGTTCATTGCTGGCCTCAAAAATTTGATATTGTGATGTTAAGTGGTTATGCCACCATTTTGCAGGATGTCTCAAATATCTTTGAGCATTTACAGCCGTTATGCTGTCCGAGTAATCCCAGGTTTCTAAACAATCTGATGCATTTGCAAATCCTTTCTTTCCATTCCCGATGTCCTTTTGGTTAGAATAAGCACACTAATCAATGAGTTGAGGTACTATATTGTCTTGACATATATGTTTGAGCTATTATTATGACCCTAGGTGTGTTAGAGGGTCACCTAGTAATCTAGCAATGCTTTGTAATCCCAGTGTGATGATTCTGGCTATTGTTCTCGAAAGCATCCCGTAATGCCATTTAGTAGTAGGTATTCTACTCTTGGGTTCCTGACCCAAGATTCACTCCACTTACCTTCCGTTGATAGTGTTTGCTAGTTCCTTTAGAATATTAGTAACCTTTGCGATAGTCCTCGAGGTCCGTGGTATTTTCTTCTTCCAAGTACCATGGACTTCTTATGGCAGAAGTTCTTTTGAACCAAAAGATCACAATAAGAGTGCTCTTGATGAGTTCTTCGTTCTACATTGTGACTCTGCCAGTTCTACCTTTCTACATGGGTTATCCGGAAGAAATGTTGAGCTTTGCTCGACATACTAATCTATGCATCCACAACTCAGAAAGATATATGTTCCTTGAGTTGTCCCTCCTTAGTTGTTTCTGACCTTCGTCTATCAATTGATAGTCGAGGGTATATCATTGCATTCGTTCGTCAAAGTCTATTATTCTTGTGGTCCGTCGAGCCGTTCTATTTCAGAATGACTAGGAGAAACAAACTCCAGTACCTCATCCATATCGAGGATTGGGTCAAAGCAGTTGTATTCCGCAGATCAAAATGCCAATCCAGCTTTTGATTCTGTTCTACCCTGAAGTATTGCCCTCTTGATGCTAGGAATGCCATGATAATTGCACCAACTCTTATAAATTCATGTTGCAGTGATACTTCTTGCCATCATTGTTCATTCCTCGGTTCTCGTGTTATTGTAACCGGAATGCCAACAAGTGAATAGTGATGTGTGAAATCAATACTCCTAGCAACCGTGTTGCTTGGTAGTTAATGGACACTAATATCATTCTTAGTGGGTTGGTTATCGAAACACTACTCTAGGATTGATCGTGTTGCCTTGTCCTTATTTCTGGTGCACTCTTCGATCTTTGAGTTAGGATTGAAACCCTTGCTTGTTAGATCATATCGTCTTGTCTGAAAAGCAAGATTGTTCTCGAGCTTAGTAACATATCGGTGGTTTGTGATTTTTCGACTATCTTCTTGGAAGTGTTACCAGGTTGTCACCTGACCGCTATGTTGAGTTCGTGATCAAGTTGGTTTCTTGTAAACCACTCTTTCTCCAAGAATCCGTGTTAGACACCCCTGAGCTAGTTGGTTAAGCTAAACAACAACTTGGAGAGTTGGAAGATAAAAGCTTAATCCACTTAGTTCACTTCCAAGGGGATATCTTGCGTGTGTGTGTGTGTTGAAGAAAGATGATATCTCCATCGAGTGGTCCTTGTGATCAGTGGTTGGATCTATTGCCTTGTCAAAACTTTGACTTGAGTATGGGCTATCGTCAAGTCAAATCAGAACCAACGATGTTCATAATGTTGTCTTACTCGTGGTTGATCCCTCAAGCATGCACCATTATATCTTTTGGGTCTGACCAATGCTATCACTTGTTCACATAATTATGGAATTCCACCTACATGGAAACCTAGATGAATTGTTGTTGAACCCATCAGCAACATTTTTAACTTCCCCATGATTCGTGTTGAACATCCAGTTAGTGTTGGAAACTTTATAAGCATTGCCCTCATGTTCCGTTCATGAAGCATATGTCTGGTTGAAATATGTGACTTCCTTTAATTCATGTGCATCTGATGCAAGTTGCCGCCGTGGATTCAAGAAAGCTTGTCTTGCTTCCTTTGGAATCATCCCAAGTTAGTCATGCATGTGCGAAGTATTCTATGGTTTGATAGGCTCGCTACCTCCATTCTATATGTGTTCCCTAGCACACCAAGCCACTGAATGACTTGTTCAAGGAGAAGAAGTTCCTTCTTAAGAATCATGACTTATGTTAGGACTTCGTTATCCTCGATGACGGTTCCCCAACCTGAACTTGGTAGTATTTTATTATAAGACTACCACGTGGTCACGCTTGTCTCGGACAACGTGTTCACCTGTTTGTAGCAAAACCAGCTCATATTTTGGAGCTTACTACCGTAGTCCATTTCCTGAGAATCTCGCAACGTCGTTTTCGTCGAATTATGTTGCAAACTATCATTTTTCTTTCTAGACTCAATGAGTCTGGAATATCCTGACACCAACTAGATCTGAATCTCAGGCAGATATGATGGTTGGAACGTTTTTCCTAAGAACTATAATATTGGTCTCTGTGTAACCCGGTAAAGTGGATGTCGTGGCTGACACACCCAGTCGGAAGACCTAATATTGTAGTATCTTGATTGAAGAAGTTGTCCACCTCCCCTCAAGGATTTCGTAGGATTTACTCCAGAAGTTGTTCCTTATGGATCCTTTGTATTCCGAAGTCCGACCACTACTTGATGGCTATGTTGATGCTTTCAGGCATGACCATGGTAACCAGTACATCAAGGAGAACATTAGAAGCGGAGTGCTAAATGTCTCTCGGTCGATCATCCAAATTTCGTCACCTTGGCCTCGCTAAGGTGAAATCTGAGAAAGGGTTGTCTTTCTAGGCATCTGCATTGTCCATCACTATTCGTCAAGGTAGTAGGATGTGTTGCCAGGATCCTCGACTCAGGTGTTCGTAGAACCTTGATGAATATGGAAATGCTCAAGTTCTTGAGAGCACATGCAAGCAAAATCATCCCTTGTCTTGTCTTCAACAAGGTAGTCCACATCATCCATTCTAGTCTCGGTATGCCATCCCTACTTACTCCGCCAAACAATTGCTCGAGATTTTCCCTAGGCTGGTATAGAGAATTTTATTGATCTCTGGATCAAAAGTAATTCTTTTTGCCACTTAAGGGATGATTCTACGGGTCACCCTCCTCCAAGATGTCTCGTTTTGGTGTCATGGCAACTCAATTCCTCGCTACGTTGGCAACCGTCCACCACCCTCTTAGGTGTGGAATTTTTGCCTACCTAGTGAAGCTTTGTCATGTGTTTCACTCCATTCCTCTCGATGTATGCTTCACGTCTCAGCTCGAGAGTTGTTTCAACGTCTCGCTCCACGAGTTGATCCTGAGCTGTTCGATCTTCGATACGATCAATCCTTCTAGAGTTTTCCCTTTCCTCTCATTGTCATGCTAGTTGTAGTTCTCAAAGCAAGATGTCAAGATCAAGGTGATGCAATGAATCAACATCCTCGAGAAAGACATCTGGATCGTGAAGATTGCGTTAGCTTGTGTCCCTCTGTCTTCTTACCTCATGATTTGAATCTCGGGATGAGGTTCTTGTTTAGTAGGGGTGAGCTGTCACATCCCTAGTTCTGCTATGCACTAGGATAGCCCTTCATGTGAGCGTCATGTTTAAATTCAAATGAAATTTGAATTGAGGAATTTTCAAAAGCCTCAGAAGACCTCTAAAAATAACCAGCATTTAAATATCATCAAATGAGTCCAAGAAAATGTTCCTATTAATCTCTGGAAATATTGGGAAGGGAAAAAATTCAAACAAATATTTCTAGAATCTCAGAAACAATTATTTTGGGCCTTTGAATTAATCCAATAAATATTTGAATTGGATCTATATTTGTTATATAATAAGTATATGTTCAATAATTCTGGAAATTGTTGTGTAGCTTTGGATAAGTCCAATTAGTTCAGACAATTATTTTCATGAATTTTGAAATGGTTTGGTCTTTGAACTAAATCAAAACATAATAGCAAAAATACAAAAACAGAAAACAAAATAGAAAATCAGAGAGAGGAAAGAGCTTACCTGCAGCCCACCTGGCGGCCCACTTACCTAGCCCAGCCACCAGGGGCAAGGTTGTCTTCAACCTTGCGCCTACTCATAGCCAGCGCACATGCCCGAGCGGCCACCTCCTGCTTCGCGCTGTCGACGCCCCCTGTGCCCTCGCCTGGCGTCGTTGAGCTGCCCTGGACGCCCTGAACCTTCTCCCTCTCTCTCTGCTCTCTCCCTCGGACTCTAGCCCTCTCTCCCAAATGCGCCCGAGCGCCTCCGTCGCCGCCGTCCGCTGCCACCGTGGCCACCACGCTCCCATCGCCCCTCCTCTTGGTCCACGAGCTCCGCTACGACACGAAGCTCCTCCACGCCGAAGCACACGAGCCCGAAAGCACCATAACGTAACCATCGATCGTTCTTCTCCGAGCACGGCCGCCGGACTCCATCGATGGATTCGTCGCCGTCACGACTTCCCAGAGCCCTCCGAGCTTCCCGTCTGATGCACTGTGAGCTCCTCTCCATTTTCCCCCTTCCCCCTTCCTCTAGCGCGTCCTCTAGCACCGATTCCGCCATGGCCGAAGCTCGCCGTCCGCCATTGCCGGTGCTCTACTTGTTGTCGAGCTCATCTCTCCTTGCACTGCTTCTCGTCGTGCTCCGGGTGGCCAGGTGATGCCACCCAGCCACTCCTTTGGGTCGCTAGCACCACGCGGCCCCGCGCACACGCACCACCATAGCTCCGGCCGCCGCCCAACCCGCCGTCCCCGCCACTGCACGCCACCCCAGCGCCGCCCGAGGCCACCAATGGATGCGCCTCGTTGCGCCGCTTCCAACGTGCCCGACCGCGCGACCTCTCATCGCCGGAGTTGGCCGGACGAGAAGCCTCACCGTGCTCTGTTTATGCTGGTGGTTATAATGCCGGCGATGGTGACGTGGCACCATCATTAGCAGTTAATGACCCCGCTAATTAATCCGCACTCTCACTAACGTGCAGGCCCCGCTGCCTAACTTACCAGCTAACAAAATAGATTAAAATTAATCTAAACACAGTGGCCCCACGCGTCGGTGTTGACCTCGCTGACGTGGCCGTTGACCAGACCCACGTGTCTGTGACACTAAATGTCACTGGGTCACTGACCAGTGGGTCCCACTGGTCAGGTTTGACCTGGACCGTGCCCGATTGACCTGTTGACGTCACCCTGACGCACCGTTGACACAATAACTAATTTCTGGATTTATTGTTATATAGAAAATTCCAGAAATTGTTGCAAACTTCAAAAAATCATAGAAATTCAACCATAGCTCAGAATGAAATAATTTATATATGAAAAATGATCAGAAAAATCCAATCTATCCATCTGTGCCATTTTCATGCATGTTTGAGAAACTTAACCTCACTGTTTAGTCCAAAACATGTTAATCCACTATTTGAATTCATAGTTTGAATGTGAATTTGAACCTTGAGTTCAAATCAACCCAAACCTTTTTGTTACTAGTTGCATTAGCTCAAATCACAACATATTGTCATGTCATGATCATGCATCATATTGTGCATTGCATTGATTGTGCTCTTCCTTGTTTGCCGGTAATTGTCCCCTCTCGGTAGACGCTGCTCCGACGCTGTGATCGTTGACACTGATGAAGACTCAATGTTATCTTCAGAAGTGTCAGGCAAGCAAAACCCCCTTATTCATTCCGATACAATCCCACTCTCTCGCTCCTGCTCTCTTTTACTGCATTAGGACAACAACGTTTCAACTGTTACAAGCTGCGGTAGCTGAACCCCTTTCCTCTGCATGACCTGTCATTGCCACAGTAAATAGATGAAACCCACTAGCATGAGTAGGAGTTGTTTGAGCCCTGATGTGCTACTCATTCATGTTTGTTTGTCATGCCTGCTACTGCTTAGAGTTGAGTCAGGTCTGATTCATCGGGGATGAATTGGAATGTGGTGAACATGTCCTACTGTTGAGAGCTAAGTGTGTGAACACGATTTGGTAAAGGTAGCGGTGGGAGGCCATGTAGGAGTACATGGTGGGTTGTCTCATTGCAGCCATCCTCAGGAACTGAGTTCTGTGTTTGTGATCCATGAACAGTTACTACCACACATTGGGCTCCGGGCGCTCCAAGCGCTCTCGACTTATTAATCAACCTGATCGCTGTCCAGGAGTTGCAACTAGTTTCTGGTGTTTGTAGGTAGTGTTAGTAGTCTACCAAGCGGCACCCGATATAGGTGGGCTTGGGACAGACTAGGCACAGTGGCCCGGTGTACCAAGTGGCACCCGGATGGTTGGCTTGGGAACCCTGTACACATCATTTGGGGCCGTGAGCGACACCCCGGCCGGATCTCCTTGCAGATGGAACCCGAATAGGCGATAAACCTGGACTAGAGACTTGTTGGTTAGTCAGGTCGTGGCCGACTCCCTCACCCGGCTTCCGCTTGAAGGTTGCCGAGGTACATGACGTGTACAGGGCGATAAGTGGCGAGAGCGTGTGTGAAGAAGTACACCCCTGCAGGGTTATCATTATCTATTTGAATAGGCGGATTCCTCGGATATGGAAGCTTGGAACCCTTGCATAGTTCATAGACAAGTGAAAGTGGATACTCTAAAATGCGCAAGATAAGCGTGAGTGCTATGGATGGCGTTCTCATAGGGAGACGGGAGCGAATCCATAGTGGAGTATTGATATGATAAATATGTGGACTCGTGTGCGCCACCTCAAAAGAGTTACTTGCAGTCGTAGTTCAGGATAGCCACCGAGTCAAAGCTGGCTTGCTGTAGTCAAACTCCACCACCTCTTTGTTGATACTGATGCATATGTAGTTAGTTCTGATGTAAGTCTTGTTGGGTACATTTGTACTCACGTTTGCCTATTTTTTGTTTTTGCAGAGAGACGTCAGTCTCTCTAGTAGTTCCGCGTGGACTTCGACATTTAGCTTGTTACCTCGGCTACGATCTTGTGTGTTAGGACCCCGATTCCAAGTCACATCGATCTAGCCGGTAACACCTCATATCACTTTGCGGCCTCACGCATGGTATCCCACAGGTGTCGCCTTACCATGGTCGGGACCGTTTGCGCCTTTTGGCTCACGTATATGATAGTGTCGCTAGTATCCATATGACAGAGAACCCGGGCCGACATGGCTAGTCGTAAACCCAAAGCGGCACAGACCTATGGAGACAGGCATACATGAATCACATCGAACATGTTGGTCATCAGCGAGTGATTCTGGGCTGTAGCACTGGGCTAACAGGACTCCGGGGAACCCGGGCTGTAGCAGGCTAGGCAGGACTCCGGAAGTCACCACGTGATATTTCCCTGAAGGGACAGACATAGGAACGAAGTGAAACACATGCCGGCCAGTCAAGTGTCCTGAACAGTAGTGCTGGGCTAGCAGGACTCCGGTGAACCGGGCTGTAGCGGACTACTATGGCTCGAGGAACACTAGACTACATTTCCCCATAAGAAAGGCTGCCAAGGATAAACAACTGGATTGTCAGATCCCACTCATACCAAGAATTTCAATCATACACACAATATGCCCGATATGGGTACATACAACATGGCATCACAACAAAACTCTACAATTCAAGTACTTTATTTAAAGGCTCCAGAGAGCCATACATAACATGTTCATACAGATAGGGGTCACATGACCCGACACTCAAGTCATACAAACATACAAGCACATGCGGAAGCAACTAGTCTGAGTACAGACTCTAGAAAGAAGGAAGGCTTCTCGAAGCCTGTCTATCTACATAGGGCCCTCCATGGCCAGGATCACCACCTGGGTGGCTAGTCACTCGTCGACGTCAAGGTCTACGTAGAACCCATCGAGTGGGCGGTGTCGTCTGAAAACAGTAATTAAGCGAACATGAGTACAAAGGTACTCAGCAAGTCTTACATCAGAACCTACTATACATGCTTATTCTCAAGAAGGTGGTGGGGTTAATGCAGCAAGCCAGCTTTGACTCTTGGCTAAGCTATCCTACGGAACTTCACCAGTAAAATAGTTTTCCGCACACGAGTCCACTAATCACCAACACAATACTCCACCGGGGATCCTCCCTCGTCATCCTACGAGAGGGCCATCCTCGGTACTCACACTTATCTTGAGTCTTTTAGTAGTATCCATTAACTTGTCTATGAACTGTATAGGCAACCAAGTAGTCCTTTACCGCGGACGCGGCTATTCGAATAGTTTTATACCCTGCAGGGGTGTACTTCTTCATACACGCTTTCACCACTTACCGCCGCTTACACGACATGTACTCGGCAACCTTCAAGCGGAAGCCCAGCGAGGGTGTCGACCACGGCCTACCTAAACACTTAAGTCTCTAGTCCAGGTTTATCGCCTATCCAGGTTCCATCCGCAGGGAGTCCGGCCGAGGTTTCCACATACGGCCCCGAACGATGTGAACAGGGTCCCGAGACGCCTAACGGGCGCCCGGCATACCCGGCCACGGTGTATCTACCGCAACATAGCCCACCCCTAGGGTCAGCGCTACGCACGGCCGCCAACACATAACCTACAAACACCAGAAACTATTTGCAACTCCTGGACAGAGTACTAAGGTGATTAAGAAGCCGAGAGGGTCCATTGGTTTCGGGCCCAATGTACGGTAGTAACTGCATCTTAAATCACACATACAGATCTCAGTTCTTAGGGACGGCCTCAATGAAACAACCCACCATGTACTCCTACATGGCCTCTCATCGATACCTTTACCAAAACATGTTCAACACATCCCTCACATTACCGACATAAGCATTTCACTCTAGCCCATCACCCAGATGAACCAGACCTGACACAACTCTAAGCATAGCAGGCATAGCAAGGTAGGAATCACATACATGGCTCAATCAACTCCTACACATGCTAGTGGGTTTCATCTAGTTACTGTGGCAATGACAGGTCATGCAGAGGATAAGGGTTCAACTACCGTAGCACACAGCAGTTTGAATCGCGTTGTCTTAATGCAGTAAACAAGAGCAGAAGCGAGAACATGGGTTTGTATCGGAATGATCAATGGTTGCTTGCCTGATGGAGTGGTAGTGGGATACTGCCCTTCGGTTGGATACTCGTGAATATCCTCGGAGGAAGAACCTACCACGAAGAACACATCGGAACACAATCAACACATGACGATATGCAACAATATGATGCATGCTATGACATGGCAATATGAATGTGTCTTGGCCTAATGCAAGTTATAATAGAAAGGAATGAACTCATTTGAATCAAAGATTCAAATATTAGCTCATTAAACATGGCCTTAATAGTGCATTTCCTTATTCTGCTTAAACAGCAAGGTAAACTTGTTTTGTCATGCATGAAACCATTACAGATGGATATATTGAATTTTTCTGATCATTTTTCATATATAAATCTTTGCATTTGGAGCTATGGTTGATTTTCTATGATTTTTAGAAGTTTTAAACATTTTCTGGAATTTCCTGAATAAAAATAAATCCAGTAAATCAATTACTGCGTCAGCAATGCGTCAGGGTGACGTCAGTGGTCAACGGGGACGTCCAGGTCAAACCTGACTGGTGGGTCCCGCGTGTCAGTAGTTAATTAAGCTAATTATCTTTAATTAAAACTAATCTGATTTAGTTAACAGAGGGGGCCCACTTGTCATTGACTCAGGGAAGTCAACTGGGCCCACCCAGTCCACGTCAGTGGTCAAACCCACCGGTCATTAGGGCTAATCCCGCCGGCGTTGAGTCACCAGCGAGGCCGAGACGGCGGAGGGCTTTGGAAAACACCCTCAGGCGACCAAAACGACGGTGTACGCGTAGCTGGGGCTCGTGCGCATCTAGTGGGTCAAATGGTTGGACACGGGGACGCCGGAAACGACGCCGGCGAGCTCGACAGCGGCGGCCGGAGTTCAGCCAACGGCGGGTTAGGCGATGCAGGGCGCTAGGGGAGGCGCTGGTGTGTGCTACGTGCTCCTGGTGAGGTGTGGAGCACGGTGGTGTGCCCGACTTCAAGCCACTGTGGCTCTGGCCACGGCGGCGACGAGGCACGGCACCGACGAGCTTCGGCCGTGGTGGAAGATGGAGCTAGGGGACGGAAACGGAGGGGGCGAGCACGGGGAAAGAAGCAGGAGCTCACAGCAGAGTCGGGGAGGGGGTCAGCGAGCTCGGGGAGGTCCTGGCGATGGCGAATCGACCGGAGAAGGCTCGGGTGCCCGAGGTTGAAGACGAGGGCGAAGGCGGCGTTGCAGGGCCTCCGGCGATGCGTGGCTCGGTGGGGAGGATGAGGGAGTCGAGGCGGAGCTAATGAGCTCGTCGGAGAGGCGAGGGGATGGCTGTGGTGGCAACTACGGCAATCGGCGGCGAGGGACGCGCTCGGCCATCATGGGAGAGGATCAGGGAGACGAGGGGGAGAGTGAGAGAGGATGAGAGGGGGACGTGGGGGTCGCGTGGCACCTCTAGGCGTCTCCCGGGCGTCGGCAGAAGCAGGAGGTGGCCGGCGCGTGGCCGGCGCGCGGCGAGCACGCGCCCCTGCCTCCTGGCGCGAGGTAGGGGGTGACTGGCGCTGGCCAGTCGGCTGGGCCGAGCCAGGTAAGGCCCAGGTGGCTTCCTTCTCTTTTTTTTGATTTTGTTTCTGTTCTCTATTTAACTGCAACTGTTTAGCTTTATTAAAAATACTAAAACATTTCCAAAAATCCTGAAAATAAATGTAAGCTCTGTTTAGAATATTTCCAACAGGAAACATTTATTCCCAGAATTATTTGAGCATTTAAATTATTTTATAGCATTTAAATGCCCAAATTCAAATACTTATGATTTAATTCAATGACCTTCTGTTGACCTAGAAAATTGTGCACCAATTTTGCCAGAGGTTCTAACCTAAGACAAAGAGGGTGAACTTTTTAGAAGGGCATTTCAGGTTCATTGAAAATAATTTTAGTAAACCCTAGTTGTTTCCAGGGGGGTGTTGGGGGTTCTGTCATCCCCATTTCAAATTTAAGAGAAAAATAGACATGATGCACATTCTAATGCTTGAACTAGCTAGGGTGTGACAACTCACCCCCACTCAAAAGAATCTCGTCCCGAGATTTAGGATCCTCCGGGAAGAAGGTGGGGTACTCAAGTCGAAGACGATCCTCCCTTTCCCAAGTGGCTTCTTTCTCGGAATGGTGTGACCATTGAACCTTGAGAAACTTGATATTCTGACGTCGAGTGGTACGCTCGGCTTGATCAAGGATACGAACGGGATATTCCCGGTAGGAGAGGTTATCTTGTAGATCAAGCGTTTCGTGGTCCACTCCACGGATAGGATCCGCGAAGCAACGCCTGAGTTGTGAAACGTGGAAGACATCGTGAACTCTGGAAAGATGCGGAGGTAGTTCCAATTGGTAAGCAACTTCTCCTCGTTTGGCAAGAATGCGAAAGGGTCCAATGTAACGAGGAGCCAATTTGCCTTTGATACCGAAACGATGGGTTCCCTTTAATGGAGTAACCCGAAGGTAAGCCTTCTCGTCGACTTCATAAGTCATAGGCTTATGTTTACGATCATATTGACTCTTTTGACGAGATTGGGCTGTTTTCAATTTCTCACGAATAACGCGAACCTGCTCTTCTGCTTCCTGAATCATATCCGGGCCAAAGAGTTGTCTTTCCCCGGTTTCTGACCAGTTAAGAGGCGTTCGACATTTTCGTCCATAGAGAACTTCAAAAGGAGCCTTGCCTAAGCTGGCTTGATAACTATTGTTATAAGCAAACTCCGCGAATGGAAGGCATTTCTCCCAACTCATTCCGAACGAGATGACAGAAGCTCGGAGCATATCTTCCAGAATTTGATTGACTCGCTCTACTTGACCACTTGATTGAGGATGGAAGGCAGTGCTAAAGGAGAGACGAGTTCCCATAGCATTTTGGAAACTTTCCCAAAATCGAGAGGTGAAGAGACTCCCACGGTCTGAGTTAATTTCCAATGGAACACCATGAAGAGACACTATTCGGGAGATGTATAATTCGGCTAGCTGGCTAGCGGTGATACTCTCACGAACAGGTAGAAAGTGGGCTACTTTGGAAAGACGGTCGATCACGACGAAAATGGCATTATTCCCTCTCTTGGTCCTGGGAAACCCAGTGATGAAATCCATACTGATTTTATCCCATTTCCATTCGGGAATAGCCAAAGGTTGAATGGTGCCAGCAGGCCGTTGATTCTCTGCTTTAACACGACGACAAACGTCGCAATTAGCAATATATTGAGCGATTTCTCTCTTCATCCTAGTCCACCAAAACCTCTGGCGTAGGTCTTGATACATTTTAGTACTACCGGGATGAATGGTGAGAGGGGATTCATGAGCTTCCTTAAGGATCAGCCGCCTCAGGTTTCGTGCCTTTGGAACCACTAGGCGATTCCCAAAGTATACGACACCTTGATCATCAATGGAGAAACAATTCGCGACTCCTCTCTTAATGTTTCTCTTAATACGGGAGATTCCCGGATCTACCTTCTGTGCCTTGATGATCTGATCCGTAAGGGTAGGTTTCGCCACCAGGGTGGATAGGAATCCTTGAGGAACAATGTGAAGATTTAGCTTACGAAATTCCTCATGGAGAAATGGTTGACTTTGTTGTAACATCAGGTTGTTACAATAGGACTTACGGCTTAGCGCATCAGCCATGACATTGGCTTTGCCCGGGGTGTAAGTTATTCCTAAGTCGTAATCCGAGATCAACTCAACCCAACGTCTTTGCCTGAGATTCAAATCTGGTTGGGTGAAGATATATTTCAAACTTTGGTGATCGGTGAAGATCTCGCAACGATTACCGAGAAGGTAATGTCGCCAAGTTTTAAGTGCATGGACTACAGCTGCAAGCTCTAGATCATGTGTGGGATAATTTTCCTCATGTGGGTGTAATTGCCGTGAAGCATAGGCAATTACCTGACGATCTTGCATGAGTATGCAACCTAGTCCTTGTCGCGAGGCGTCGCAATAGATAATAAAGTCCTTGGAGAAATCTGGTGGTACCAGTACGGGAGCAGATGTCAGGCGTCTTTTCAGTTCCTGAAAACTGAACTCGCACTGTGGAGTCCACTCGAACTTTTTATCTTTCTTGAGGAGTTCAGTTAGAGGTTTAGCAACCTTGGAGAAATTCTCGACGAAGCGGCGGCAATAGCTCGCTAAGCCAAGGAAGCTCCGAACTTGCTTAACCGTCTCAGGTGGAGTCCAATCAAGGACGGCTTGAACTCGCTCGGGATTGACAGCAATACCCTTGCCAGAGATTACATGGCCTAGATAGGTCACTTCTGGCAACCAAAATTCACACTTGGAGAATTTGGCATAAAGGCGATGCTCTCGAAGTTTCATCAATACCAGCCTTAGATGTTCGGCATGTTCCTCTTCATTCTTGGAGTAGATGAGTATGTCATCGAGGTATACTACGACAAATTTGTCCAAGTACTCCATGAAAACTGAGTTCATTAACCGGGAGAAGGTGGCTGGGGCATTGGTTAAACCGAAGGACATCACGGTGTATTCGTATTGGCCATAACGAGTAACAAAGGCCGTTTTGGGAATGTCCCCGTTTCTGATTTTGATTTGATGGTAGCCCAACCTCAAATCCATCTTGGAAAAGACTGAGGATCCAGCGAGCTGATCATACAGATCGTTAATCCTGGGAAGCGGGTATTTGTTCTTGATGGTGACCAGGTTGACAGGGCGGTAGTCTACAACCATTCGATCCGTTCCATCCTTCTTCTTGACGAAGAGGACGGGACAAGCCCAAGGAGAGGAACTAGGACGGATGAAACCCTTTTTCAAGGACTCATCGAGTTGGTTCTTAAGCTCGGCTAGTTCTAAGGGTGCCATCTTGTAGGGTCTTCTAGAAATTGGAACGGTTCCTGGAACAAGGTCTATCACAAACTCGACATCCCTGTCAGGTGGAACACCTGGCAGTTCTTCTGGAAAGACATCCGAAAAATCTCGGACTACCGGAACATCCTCAAGGTCTGGAAGGGGGTTGGCATTTAAGGAGTAAAACTGGCGCTTGGCCACTCGAGTTAAGACATTGACTGTCTTGCCCGATGGGTGAGTAAGTTGAACGGTTCTAGTGGCACAATCGATCTTAGCATAATGAGCTGACATCCAGTCCATACCCAAGATGATGTTTATGTCCGAGGACTTGAGAGCTATTAAGGATGCAAGGAAAACAAGTCTATCGACAAGGATTTCGTTCCCATGGCTTACTCTAGAAGTTTGCCATCTAGAGCCAGGGGTTTGAATTTCCATGGTAGAGGGCATGTCACAGAATGTCGTGTTGTGCAATCGAGCATAGTTCTCGGATATGAATGAATGAGATGCTCCAGTATCGAAAAGAACAGATGCCGGATGGCAGTTAACAAGGAGCGTACCAAGGACGACGTTGGGATCCTCATGAGCCTCCTCGGCTGAAACATAGTTGACATGGCCACGTGCAGTGGTGGCCGGCTTGGCGTAGAATGTTTTTCCCGCGGGCTTACCACGGCCAACGGACTTCCCAGTTTGATTGGGGTTGTTGTTCAGGGGACACTCTCGGCTATAGTGACCCGGCTCTCCACACTTAAAGCATGTCACCACATTGGAGCGTGGAGCAGCATTAGCAGCGGGGCCACCATAGGGCTTGGGCGGTGCGAATTGCTGGTTGGGACGAGGCGCCTCAAAGGATGGCCTCGGAATGAACCTGGGTGGCAGTGCCGTGCTTGGAATCCACACCCGGCGCTTCTGAGCTCCAGAGCCGGATGAAGAGCCAAAGTCACGGGAGTGCTTGCGTGAAGCGTCATAATCAGTCTGGCCTGTCTCAGCACTGATGGCTTTATTGACCAACTTCTGAAAGGAGGTGCACTCGTGCAGACGAAGATCGCGGCGAAGCTCAGGGCTAAGTCCCTTGCGGAACCTTGCCTGCTTCTTAGCGTCAGTAGATACTTCTTCAGGAGCATAGCGTGCCAGATTTCCAAATTCACGACTATAAGCATCCACAGTCAGTCTTCCTTGGGTGAAGTTGCAGAACTCCTCCCTCTTGCGATCCATGAGACCTTCCGGAATGTGATGCTCGCGGAAAGCCTCACTGAACTCAGCCCAAGTAGTAATTTGGCCGACCGGGCGCATAGCTTCGAAGTTTTCCCACCAAAGGCTAGCAGGGCCTTCGAGGTGATAGGCAGCATAGGTAACCTTGTCGGCTTCAGCTACGTTGGCAGAACGTAGCTTGTGAGTGATGCTGCGAAGCCAGTCATCCGCGTCGAGGGGCTCGACGGAATGGTTAAACTTTGGCGGGTACAGCTTGATAAAGTCATTGATTGACACCAGGTCATTTCGCGGGTGGCGGGCAGTGTTCTGCTCAATCCGCTCCAGCAGGCGGTTAGTCTCACGCTTGTTTCTTTCCGCCTCCAGCATCACTTCGGCCAGAGAAGGCGGGTGAGGCAGATTTTCACCCCTAGCTGCACTGGCTTCCCCCTGCTCCGAGGCAGCAGGGTTGCTGCGGGTGTTGACCATCCTAGGAGAAAACAAGTCAATGGTTTAGATAAGGATGGCTCAAACTTAGCAAGGAGTGCAGAATGTAATGGATAACTCGGAATGCAGAGATGTTCATCCGTATGTCATGGTAATATAAAACTGCCATATATATACCAACGGTCATACACATCATACATAGTTTAGTACAAGCCCAGGCTACAGTACAACTATGATGAAAGACGTTACATCTCATCGGAGGCATTCCAAGCTCCTATACATTATTTGTCTACACCTCCGGAATTGATTACACACAAAGTCATATTCCACAAATCACGCAGGACAGTGGAGATACAACTACTACAATACTAGTGGTACTACTACTAACTCAGACAGCTCCGTAGTAGTTCTCATAGAAGTCACCTCCATAGCCTGGAAGTTCAACGTGACCATCCGGGAACAGACGGTCCTGAGGAGCCTGTGGACCATAGAGGCTAGGATGAGGTCTTGGACCAACAAACGGTGGCCTGCGGGGACCACGGGGTGGGGTGATGCCTCCCACATCACGCCAATCCACCATGTCTGGCAGAGCTGATCTCACAGGATACAGATCCCTTGTATCCATACATCCAGCTTGCACCGCAGGTGCAAACCGAGTCAATGTGGCCCAATGATCAGCACGGGTATTGAAAAGCTCCAGCCTCAAGGCCCGATTCTCTCGGTCCTTATCTTCGAGCATCTCGGCAGTGGTACGAGTTAATGAGTCCTCCTGAGTGGAGTCAGCATAGATAGCCTGAAGATACCCTTGCGCTCCCGGAAGTGAAGCTGGCATGTAACGGAAGTCGGTGTTCCGAAGCAGGCCAGTCCGGACTCGCAAGATGGTCATCATGGAATAGGCAGCATCCTGCACAGCCATCTCAACAGTAACCCCGAGTCCATAGGAACAGTGAAGGGGCTCGGTAGATCCAGGATAAGAAGGAAATATCCTGACGGTGCAGAGATATTGGCTTTGATTAAAGTCGCGGAACTGCTCTTCGACGGTGTATTCGGGATACCAACGGTAGCCCGTCTCGATCATTACCCGGACTAACATAGCAGTATGACCGGGCACGTCGAGGCACCGGGTCAGGCGAACCACTTGGTTTTGAACACGGTTGGCCATCTGAAAGCACAACCACAATGTAAAGACATCAGAATTTCTAGGGAAAATCGGACAGCATAACAGCTGTAAATGCTCAGAAAAAGATTTGAGACATCCACAACAGTTCGCAATACCACTCAACAACATCATATCAAGGTTCTGATCCAATTAGCAACATACTAAGAATAGTAGAAACTGAACTGGGACTGGTAACAACAATCCTATAAGCTACTACGGATTAGTAACACGTGAACCTGATAGAAGAAGAGAGCCTAGTCCTTAACCCACGTTGAATGAGAAGAGAATGACTCAGATCAGAGGCATAGGGTAAAGGAGTAAAAGAGCCTTACGTTCCCTCCCACAATCAATTCCCCTACATATAACTAAAGCATTTCTAGACTCGACATCGACCAGTTTGGCTCAACGAACCTACAGGCAGTCCGGCTCTGATGCCAACGCTGTCAGGACCCCGATTCCAAGTCACATCGATCTAGCCGGTAACACCTCATATCACTTTGCGGCCTCACGCACGGTATCCCACGGGTGTCGCCTTACCATGGCCGGGACCGTTTGCGCCTTTTGGCTCACGTATATGATAGTGTCGCTAGTATCCATATGACAGAGAACCCGGGCCGACATGGCTAGTCGTGAACCCAAAGCGGCACAGACCTATGGAGACAGGCATACATGAATCACATCGAACATGTCGGTCATCAGCGAGTGATTCCGGGCTGTAGCACTGGGCTAACAGGACTCCGGGGAACCCGGGCTGTAGCAGGCTAGGCAGGACTCCGGAAGTCACCGCGTGACATTTCCCCGAAGGGACAGACATAGGAACGAAGTGAAACACATGCCGGCCAGTCAAGTGTCCTGAACAGTAGTGCTGGGCTAGCAGGACTCCGGTGAACCGGGCTGTAGCGGACTACTATGGCTCGAGGAACACTAGACTACATTTCCCCATAAGAAAGGCTGCCAAGGATAAACAACTAGATTGTCGGATCCCACTCATACCAAGCATTTCAATCATACACACAATATGCCCGATATGAGTACATACAACATGGCATCACAACAAAACTCTACAACTCAAGTACTTTATTTAAAGGCTCCAGAGAGCCATACATAACATGTTCATACAGATAGGGGTCACATGACCCGACACTCAAGTCATACAAACATACAAGCACATGCGGAAGCAACTAGTCTGAGTACAGACTCTAGAAAGAAGGAAGGCTTCTCGAAGCCTGTCTATCTACATAGGGCCCTCCATGGCCAGGATCACCACCTGGGTGGCTAGTCACTCGTCGACGTCAAGGTCTACGTAGAACCCATCGGAGTGGGCGGTGTCGTCTGAAAACAGTAATTAAGCAAACATGAGTACAAAGGTACTCAGCAAGTCTTACATCAGAACCTACTATACATGCTTATCCTCAAGAAGGTGGTGGGGTTAATGCAGCAAGCCAGCTTTGACTCTTGGCTAAGCTATCCTACGGAACTCCACCAGTAAAATAGTTTTCGCACACGAGTCCACTAATCACCATCACAATACTCCACCGGGGATCCTCCCTCGTCATCCTACGAGAGGGCCATCCTCGGTACTCACACTTATCTTGAGTCTTTTAGTAGTATCCATTGACTTGTCTATGAACTGTATAGGCAACCAAGTAGTCCTTTACCGCGGACGCGGCTATTCGAATAGTTTTATACCCTGCAGGGGTGTACTTCTTCATACACGCTTTCACCACTTACCGCCGCTTACACGACATGTACTCGGCAACCTTCAAGCGGAAGCCCAGCGAGGGTGTCGACCACGGCCTACCTAAACACTTAAGTCTCTAGTCCAGGTTTATCGCCTATCCAGGTTCCATCCGCAGGGAGTCCGGCCGAGGTTTCCACATACGGCCCCGAACGATGTGAACAGGGTCCCGAGACGCCTAACGGGCGCCCGGCATACCCGGCCACGGTGTATCTACCGCAACATAGCCCACCCCTAGGGTCAGCGCTACGCACGGCCGCCAACACATAACCTACAAACACCAGAAACTATTTGCAACTCCTGGACAGAGTACTAAGGTGATTAAGAAGCCGAGAGGGTCCATTGGTTTCGGGCCCAATGTACGGTAGTAACTGCATCTTAAATCACACATACAGATCTCAGTTCTTAGGGACGGCCTCAATGAAACAACCCACCATGTACTCCTACATGGCCTCTCATCGATACCTTTACCAAAACATGTTCAACACATCCCTCACATTACCGACATAAGCATTTCACTCTAGCCCATCACCCAGATGAACCAGACCTGACACAACTCTAAGCATAGCAGGCATAGCAAGGTAGGAATCACATACATGGCTCAATCAACTCCTACACATGCTAGTGGGTTTCATCTAGTTACTGTGGCAATGACAGGTCATGCAGAGGATAAGGGTTCAACTACCGTAGCACACAGCAGTTTGAATCGCGTTGTCTTAATGCAGTAAACAAGAGCAGAAGCGAGAACATGGGTTTGTATCGGAATGATCAATGGTTGCTTGCCTGATGGAGTGGTAGTGGGATACTGCCCTTCAGTTGGATACTCGTGAATATCCTCGGAGGCAGAACCTACCACGAAGAACACATCGGAACACAATCAACACATGACGATATGCAACAATATGATGCATGCTATGACATGGCAATATGAATGTGTCTTGGCCTAATGCAAGTTATAATAGAAAGGAATGAACTCATTTGAATCAAAGATTCAAATATTAGCTCATTAAACATGGCCTTAATAGTGCATTTCCTTATTCTGCTTAAACAGCAAGGTAAACTTGTTTTGTCATGCATGAAACCATTACAGATGGATAGATTGAATTTTTCTGATCATTTTTCATATATAAATCTTTGCATTTGGAGCTATGGTTGATTTTCTATGATTTTTAGAAGTTTTAAACATTTTCTGGAATTTCCTGAATAAAAATAAATCCAGTAAATCAATTACTGCGTCAGCAATGCGTCAGGGTGACGTCAGTGGTCAACGGGGATGTCCAGTTCATACCTAACTGGTGGGTCCCGCGTGTCAGTGGTTAATTAAGCTAATTATCTTTAATTAAAACTAATCTGATTTAGTTAACAGAGGGGGCCCACTTGTCATTGACTCAGGGAAGTCAACTGGGCCCACCCAGTCAACGTCAGTGGTCAAACCCACCGGTCAACAGGGCTAATCCCGCCGGCGTTGAGTCGCCGACGAGGCCGAGACGGCAGAGGGCTTCAGAAAACGCCCTCAGGCGACCAAAACGACGGCGGAGAAGTGCTACGCGTAGCTGGGGCTCGTGCGCATCTAGTGGGGCAAGTGGTTGGACACGGGGACGCCGGAAACGACGTCGGCGAGCTCGACAGCGGCGGCTGGAGTTCGGCCAACGGCGGGTTAGGCGATGCAGGGCGCTAGGGGAGGCGCTGGTGTGTGCTACGTGCACCTGGTGAGGTGTGGAGCACGATGGTGTGCCCGGCTTCAAGCCACTGTGGCTCTGGCCATGACGGCGACGAGGCACGGCACCGGCGAGCTTCGGCCGTGGTGGAAGATGGAGCTAGGGGACGGAAATGGAGGGGGCGAGCACGGGGAAAGAAGCAGGAGCTCACAGCGGAGTCGGGGAGGGGGTCAGCGAGCTCGGGGAGGTCCTAGAGACGGCGAATCGACCGGAGAAGGCTCGGGTGCCCAAGGTTGAAGACGAGGGCGAAGGCGGCATTGCAGGGCCTCCGGCGATGCATGGCTCGGTGGGGAGGACGAGGGAGTCGAGGCGGAGCTAATGAGCTCGTCGGAGAGGCGAGGAGATGGTTGTGGTGGCAACTACGGCGATCGGCAGCGAGGGACGCGCTCGGCCATCGCGGGAGAGGATGAGGGAGACGAGGGGGAGAGTGAGCGAGGATGAGAGGGGGACGTGGGGGTCGCGTGGCACCTCTAGGCGTCTCCCGGGCGTCGGCAGAAGCAGGAGGTGGCCGGCACGCGGCGAGCACGCGCCCCTGCCTCCTGGCGCGAGGTAGGGGGTGACTGGCGCTGGCCAGTCGGCTGGGCCGAGCCAGGTAAGGCCCAGGTGGCTTCCTTCTATTTTTTTGATTTTGTTTCTGTTTTCTATTTAACTGCAACTGTTTAGCTTTATTAAAAATACTAAAACATTTCCAAAAATCCTGAAAATAAATGTAAGCTCTGTTTAGAATATTTCCAACAGGAAACATTTATTTCCAGAATTATTTGAGCATTTAAATTATTTTATAGCATTTAAATGCCCAAATTCAAATACTTATGATTTAATTCAATGACCTTCTGTTGACCTAGAAAAATGTGCACCAATTTTGCCAGAGGTTTTAACCCAAGACAAAAAGGGTGAACTTTTTAGAAGGGCATTTCAGGTTCATTGAAAATAATTTTAGTAAACCCTGGTTGTTTCCAGGGGGGTGTTGGGGTTTCTGCCTTCCCCATTTCAAAATTAAGAGAAAAATAGACATGATGCACATTCTAATGCTTGAACTAGCTAGGGTGTGACATTGTGCCCTCGGCAGGATCTGGTAGATAGTCAGGCTTCTCAGCCTTTTTCATTTATAGATGTCTGTACTCAGACATGTTAAGCTTCCGCATGTGCTTTGATTGTATGCTATGATTGTTGGGTCATGAGACCCATGTTTGTAATATCTCGCTCCTCGGAGCCTAATGAAGAATACTCTGAGTCGTAGAGTCTTGTTGTGATGCCATGTTGTATTGCACATATTGAGCATATTGTGTGCATGATTGAAATGCTTGGTATGTGTGGGATCCGACAACCTAGTTGTTTATCCTTAGTAGCCTCTCTTATGGGGAAATGTAGTCTTGTGCTTCCATGAGCCATAGTAGTCTGCTACAGCCCGGTTCACCGGAGTCCTGCTAGCCCAGCACTACTGCTCCGAAACACTTGACTGGCCGGCATGTGATTCACTTCGTTCCTGTGTCTGTCCCTTCGGGGAAATGTCACGCGGTGACATCCGGAGTCCTTCCTAGCCTGCTATAGCCCAGTTCACCAGAGTCCTGTTAGCCCAATGCTACAGCCCGGATTCACACGCTGCTGACCGACATGCTCGATGTTGATTCATGTATGCCTGTCCCCATAAGTTAGTGCCACTTTGGGTTCACGAGTACTCATGTCGGCCCGGGTTCTCTGTCATATGGATGCTAGCAACACTATCATATACGTGTGCCAAAAGGCGCAAACGGTCCCGGGCCATGCTAAGGCGACACCCGTGGGAATACCATGTGTGAGGCCGCAAAGTGATATGAGGTGTTACCGGCTAGATCGATGTGACTTGGAATCGGGGTCCTGACAGAGGGGCGAGGCGGCGCGGGGCGAGGCAACGCGGGGCGGCGCTGCGAGCGGCGGTGGTTGACAACGGCGGCGGCGGCTGCAGTTTCCGGTGGCTCGGCGAGATGCGGCAGCGGCACGGTAACAAGGAGAGAGAGAGGGGCCGGTCTCGCCTTTTAAAGGCCACAGGGCGTGGAGGAGGGGCAAAGGCGGCGAGGAGAGGCAGGGCGGAGCACGGCGGTGGCGCGGCATCATACGGGCGGTGGACTCCCGTCTGGAGTCGGGGCGATGGCGGTTGACGGCTTGGGCTGGGTCGTGGCCTGGGAGCTGGGCCGGCCTAGTCGGCGGAAGGTGTTTTTTTAAAAAAAATTGCAGACAGAAGAAATAAAATAAGTGAAAATAAAATATAATATAACATCGGCATATAATATATCAAAATTTTCAGAAAAAGATTTTCTACAAGCTGAACATTTTTCCAGAGTCAAATAAAATCTAAATAAATTCAAATAAAGCAAAGAGTGCTACTGCTCTAGTAAAATCCAATAAAAATCATTTTAAAAATACCAAAATGATTTCAAATTTATTTCCCTCCAATTTTCTATTGTAGGGAATCATGTTACCCTAATTTCCATATATTTTATTTTTGGAGAAAAATAATTTGAATAAAACCCAAGTAACTCCAAATTGAAAATAATTTCAAAAGGATTTTAATTTGATCCTTTTAAACTTCGAACTCATATTTCATTTGTTTTGAAGAAGTCATTTTATCTTCTCTCATGAAAATCATTGAGTTGCATGAAGATTATGAGTTGAAATATTTCCAAATGAAATTCAAATATTTTCAAATACCCTTTCATTTAATTAAATGGAAGAAGTCATATCATCTTCGCTCAAGGGTTTTGTATTTGAAAAGAATTTGAATTCATGGAACATCTTGAGCTATGTCATCGAGGTATTAACTTCGACGTTTTGAACGTAATGGATTATGAGTTGAAGTCATATTAAAAGGACTTCTTGAAATATTAACTTCAACTCCTGGAACATCTCATATGCTCCATTACGTTCAAAACGTCGTTGAAGTCCCGGTTCTAAGCCGTAAAGCATGGCACACTGAACTATCAAGTAGTCATCAGCTTTGCTCTGCCAGACGTTCATAACATCTGGTGTTGCTCCTGGAGCGCGTTTGTCACCTAGCGGTGCTTCTAGGACGTAATTCTTCTGTGTAGAAATGAGGATAATCCTCAAGTTATGGACCCAGTCCATGTAATTGCTACCATCATCTTTCAACTTAGCTTTCTCTAGGAACGTATTAAAATTCAACAGAACAATAGCACGGGAAAATACTACAGGTACTAAGTTCATGATAAATTAAAGTTCAATTAATCATATTACTTAAGAACTCCCACTTAGATATACATCCCTCTAATCAACTAAGTGATCACGTGATCCATATCAACTAAACCATGTCCGATCATCACGTGAGATGGAGTAGTTTTCAATGGTGAACATCACTATGTTGATCATATCTACTATATGATTCACGCTCGACCTTTCAGTCTCAGTGTTCCGAGGCCATATCTGCATATGCTAGGCTCGTCAAGTTTAACCCGAGTATTTTGCGTGTGCAAAACTAGCTTGCACCCGTTGTATGTGAACATAGAGCTTATCACACCCGGTCATCACGTGGTGTCTCGGCACGACGAACTGTAGCGACGGTGCATACTCAAGGAGAACACTTGTACCTTGAAATTTAGTGAGAGATCATCTTATAATGCTACCGTCGAACTAAGCAAAAGAAGATGCATAAAGGATAAACATCACATGCAATCAATATAAGTGATATGATATGGGCCATCATCATATTGTTCCTTTGATCTCCATCTCCAAAGCACCGTCATGATCACCATCGTCACCGGCTTGACACCTTGATCTCCATCGAAGCATCGTTGTCGTCATGCCAACTATTACTTCTATGACTATCGCTACCGCTTAGTGATAAAGTAAAGCAATTACATGGCGATTGCATTTCATACAATAAAGCGACAACCATAAGGCTCCTGCCAGTTGCTGATAACTTTTACAAAACATGATCATCTCATACAACAATTTATATCTCATCACGTCTTGACCAAATCACATCACAACATGCCCTGCAAAAACAAGTTAGACGTCCTCTACTTTGTTGTTGCAAGCTTTACGTGGCTGCTACGGGATGAGCAAGAACCGTTCTTACCTATGGATCAAAAACCACAACGTGGTATAGTGATTGCTTTTGGATCTTCAGAAAGAACCCTGTTCATTGAATCCGATTCAACTAAAGTTGGAGAAACTGACACCCACTGGCCACCTATGTGCGAAGTACGTCGGTAGAACCAGTCTCGCGTAAGCGTATGCGTAATGTCGGTCTGAGCCGCTTCATCCAACAATACCGTTGAATTAAGAATCAACTACTGACAGCAAGCAATATGTATGTACCCACGCCCACAACTCCTTTGTGTTCTACTCGTGCATATAACATCTACGCATAAACCTGGCTCAGATGCCACTATTGGGGAATGCAGTAATTTCAAAAAAATTCCTACGCACACGCAAGATCCATCTAGGTGATGCATAGCAACGAGAGGGGATAGAGTTGTCTACATACCCTCGTAGACTGTAAACGGAAGCGTTATGACAACACAGTTGATGTAGTCGTACGTCTTCACGATCCGACCGATCCTAGCACCAAAGGTACAGCACCTCCGCGATCTGCACACATTCAGCTCGATGACGTCCCACAAACTCTAGATCCAGCTGAGGTCGAGGGAGAGTTTCGTCAGCACGACGGCGTGATGACGGTGATGATGAAGTTACCAATGCAGGGCTTCGCCTAAGCACTACAACGATATGACCGAGGTGGAATTCTATGGAGGGGGGCACCACACAGGACTAAATAATCAACTTGTGTGTCTATGGGGTGCCCCCTCCCCCGTATAAAAGGAGTGGAGGAGGGGGAGGGCCGGCCCTCTATGGAGCGCCTCAAGGGGGGAGTCCTACTCCCGTTAGGAGTAGGATTACCCCTTCCCCTTGTTGGAGTAGGAGAGAAGGAAGGGGGAGAGGGAGAAGGAAAGGGGGGCCGGCCCCCCACCCCAATTCGGATTGGGCTTCGGGGGCGCCCCCACCTTGGACTCCTCCTCCTCTCTCCCACTAAGGCCCATTAAAGGCACATACACTCCACAGGGGGTTCCGGTAACCCCCCCCCCCCGGTACTCAGGTAAATGCCTGAACTCATCCGAAACCATTCTGATGACCAACCATAGCCTTCCAATATATCGATCTTTATGTATCAACCATTTCGAGACTCCTCGTCATGTCCGTGATCATATCAGGGACTCTGAACTACCTACGGTACATCAAAACACATAAACTCATAATACAGATCGTCACCGAACATTAAGCATGCGGACCCTACGGGTTTGAGAACTATGTAGACATGACCGAGACTCATCTCTGGTCAATAACCAATAGAGGAACCTGGATGCTCATATTGGTTCCTACATATTCTACGAAGATCTTTATCGGTCAAACCGCATAACAACATACGTTGTTCCCTTTGTCATCGGTATGTTACTTGCCCGAGATTCGATAGGTATCTCAATACCTAGTTCAATCTCGTTACCGGCAAGTCTCTTTACTTGTTCCGTAATGTAACATCCCGCAACTAACTCATTAGTCGCATTGCTTGCAAGGCTTATAGTGATGTGCATTACCGAGAGGGACCAGAGATACCTCTCCGATACACGGAGTGACAAATCCTAATCTCGGTCAATGCCAACTCAACAAACACCATTGGAGACACCTGTAGAGCATATTTAAAGTCACCTAGTTATGTTGTGAAGTTTTATAGAACACTAAGTGTTCCTCCAGTATTCAGGAGTTGCATAATCTCATAGTCATAGGAACATGTATAAGTTATGGAGAAAGCAATAGCAGTAAACTAAACGATCATCGTGCTAAGATAACGGATGGGTCAAGTCAATCACATCATTCTCTAATGATGTTATCCCGTTCATCAAATGACAACTCTTGTCCATGGCTAGGAAACTTAACCATCTTTGATTAACGAGCTACTCAAGTAGAGGCATACTAGCGACACTCATTTTGCCTATGTATTCACACATGTACTAAGTTTCCGGTTAATACAATTCTAGCATAAATAGTAAAAATTTATCATGATATAAGGAAATATAAATAACAAATTTACTATTGCCTCTAGGGCATATTTCCTTCAGAAAATACTTGGTGAGAAAAGCATCTTTGGACTTATTCCAAGAATCGATACTATTGCGAGGCAAAGAAGAGAAACCAATTTTGGCATAATCATGCAAAGAAAACGGAAATAATTTCATCTTCACCAGATTGTTCTCCACATCTTTTTTCTTTTGCATATCGCATAATTCCACGAAGGTATTAAGATGGGATGTGACATTCTCATTAGGAGTACCGGAAAATTGATGTTTCATAACAAGATTCAGCAAAGTAGTATTAATATCACAGGACTCCGCACTAGTGGCGGGAGAAGCAATCGGAGTGCCAATAAAATCATTGTTGTTGGTATTTGAGAAATCACACAACTTGGTGTTCTCTTGAGTCATGATTACTATGCAACAAGATTGCACTCAAAAATAGATCTGGTAAGAAAACGGCGAACGAAAAAGAGGGGCGAATAAAATGGGAAATTTTTGTGAAGTGGGGGAGAGGAAAACGAGAGGCAAATGGAAAATAATGTAAATTGCAAGGAGATGAGATTTGTGATTAGGAACCAGGTATATGCAGATGATCCTCCCCAGCAACGGCGCCAGAAATTCCTTTTGATAGAAGCTTGAAGCTACGTCGGTATTTCCCCAAAGAGGAAGGGACGATGCAGCACAATGGCGGTAGGTATTTCCCTCAGTAATGAGACCAAGGTTATCGAACCAGTAGGAGAACCAGGCAACACAACGTAAACAACTCTGCACACAAATAACAAATACTCGCAACCCGAGGTGTAAAAGGGGTTGTCAATCCCTTTCGGGTAGTGGCGCTCCAAGATAGGCAAACGGACGTGCATAAAATTGTAGTAGATTGATAGATCGAATGCCAAATAAAATAAATAAGAATAAAATGAAGCAAGGTATTTTTGTATTTTTGGTTTAATAGATCTGGAAAAAAAAGTGACGGAAGAGTAGATCGCAAAGGCAAATAATATGAGAAAGAGACCAAGGGGGCGTAGGTTTCACTAGTGGCTTCTCTCGAGAATAATAGAAAACGGTGGGTAAACAAATTACTATTGGGAAATTGATAGAACTTCAAGTAATCATGATGATATCTAGACAATGATCATTACATAGGCATCACGTCCAAGATTAGTAGACCGACTCCTGCCTGCATCTACTACTATTACTCCACACATCGACCGCTATCCAGCATGCATCTAGTGTATTAAGTTCATGGAGAAACAGAGTAATGCAATAAGAACGATTACATCATGTAGACATGATCTATCTATGTAGAGATAGACCCCATCGTTTTATCCTTAGTAGCAACAATACATACGTGTCGGTTCCCCTTCTGTCACTGGGATCAAGCACCGTAAGATCGAACCCACTACCTTCATCCAATCATAAACTCAAAGTTCATCCGATCCCAACAAACACACCGCAAAAAGAGTTACATTACATTATATGGATCTCCAAAAGACCATTGTATTGAGAATCAAACAAGAGTGAGGAAGCCATCTAGCTACTAACTATGGACCCGAAGGTCTACAAAGGACTACTCACGCATCATCGGAGAGGCACCAATGGAAGTGGTGAACCCCTCCGTGATGGTGTCTAGATTGGATCTGGTAGTTCTGGACTCCGCGGCAGCTGGAATTGCTTTTGATTGACTCCCCTAGGGTTTCTGGAATATTGGGGTATTCATACAACAAAGAGGCGTTCCGGGGGGCACCCGAGGTGGGCACAACCCACCAGGGCACGCCTGGGCCTCCTGGCACGCCCTGGTGGGTTGTGATCCCCTCGGAGCATGATACGTCTCCAACGTATCTACTTTTCCAAACGCTTTTCCTCTTGTTTTGGACTCTAATTTGGATGATTTGAATGAAACTAACCCCGGACTGACGTTGTTTTCAGCAGAACTACCATGGTGTTGTTTTTGTGAAGAAATAAAAGTTCTCGGAATGGAACAAAACTTTGGGAGGAATTTTTATACAATAAACAAGAATTTCTGGAGCCAAGACCCACTAGAGGGGGCACCTGGGTGGGCACAACCCACCAGGGCGCCCCCCTCCTGGCGCACCCAGAAAAAAATCAAGGAGAAAGAATTATAGCGATCCACGAGACGGAGCCATCGTCACCTCATGTTCTTCATCGGGAGGCCAGATCTGGAGTCCGTTTGGGGCTCCGAAGAGGGGGATCTTTGTTCTTTGTCATCACCAACCCTTCTCCATCGCCAATTCCATGATGCTCCCCACCGGGAGTGAGTAATTCCTTCGTAGGCTCGCTGGTCGGTGAGGAGTTGAATGAGATTCATCATGTAATCGAGTTAGTTTAGTTAGGGCCTAATCCCTAGTATCTACTATGTTCTAAGATTGATGTTGCTATGACTTTGCCATGCTTAATGCTTGTCACTTTGGGCCCGGGTGCCATGATTTTAGATCTGAACCGTTTATGTTATCACCATTATATCCATGTTTTAGATCTGATCTTGCAAGTTATAGCCACCTACTATGTGTTATGATCTGGCAACCCCGGAGTGACAATAGTCGGGACCACTCTCGGTGATGATCGTAGTTTGACGAGTTCATGTATTCACTGTGTGTTAATGCTTTGTTCCGGTTCTCTATTAAAAGGAGGCCTTAATATCCCTTTGTTTCCAATAGGACCCCGCTGCCATGGGAGGGTAGGACAAAAGATGCCATGCAAGTTCTTTCCATAAGCATGTATGACTATTTACGGAATACATGCCTACATTATATTGATGAACTGGAGCTAGTGCCGTATCGCCCTAGGTTATAACTGTCTCATGATGAATATCATCCAACAAGTCATTGATCCAATGCCTACGAATTTATCTTATATTGTTCTTGCTAAGTTAATGCTGCTATCGTTACTGTTGCACTTGTTACAAAACTACTGTTATCACTGTTGTCGTTACCATTGCTGCCGCTACTATTATCAAAACTATCATATTACTTTGCTACTGATCACATTGCTGCGGATAATTAATCTCCAGGTGTGGTTGAATTGACAACTTAGCTGCTAATACCTTCAAATATTCTTTGGCTCCCCTTGTGTCGAATCTATAAATTTGAGTTGAATACTCTACCCTCGAAAACTGTTGTGATCCCCTATACTTGTGGGTTATCAAGACCTTTTTCTAGTGCCGTTGCCGGGGAGCATAGCTATATTTGTTGAGTCACTGGGATTATTATCAATTTATCACCATGAAGAATCTGAAGGATGCTAAGACTAAGATTTTTGCCTCAAAGACGAGGGGAGGTAAGGAACTTCCATCCAGTTCTGGTTTAGATTCACCTTCTGTTATAAGTGAACTTGCAACACCACCACATGCTATTAATCCGGATATGTCGCAAGTTGTTGATGATGCTACTTCTGCTATGGATAATGCTTATGATGATGCTGGTACCTTGCTTGATAATGATGATGTGCCACTTGGTGAATTTCTTGATGAACAAATTGCTAGAGTAATACAACATGATGTTGTTGAATCTGATGATGAGCTTGAAACTGAAACTCCTGCTAGGACTAGCCTTCTAAGATATGAATTGCCTAAGGTGCCAGAAGGTTATGTTATGAATGAGGAGACAATTAGAGATATTCTTGATTGTAGGGATAGAGATGATCTAGAGAAATTATTATGCAAGTATAAAGAAAAATCTCTGAATGCTAGAATGAATTATGATCCTAAGTTTGGTACTTCACCTATCTTTATTGATGATAAGGATTATGAATTCTCTGTCGACCCAGAGTTAATTACTTTGGTTGAATCTGATCCTTTCCATGGTTATGAAACTGAAACTGTTGTGGCACATCTTACTAAGTTGAATGACATAGCCACCCTTTTTACTCATGATGAGAAAACTCGCTATTACTTTATTCTCAAATTATTTCCTTTCTCATTAAAGGGTTATGCTAAAGTTTGTTATAATACTCTTGCTCCTGGTTGTGTGTGTAGTCCCCAGGATATGATTTATTACTTCTCTGAAAAATATTTCCCTGCTCATAAGAAACAAGCTGCTTTATAGGAAATATTTAACTTTGTGCAAATTAAAGAAGAGAGTCTCCCACAATCTTGGGGGAGGCTTTGCCAATTACTTAATGCATTTCCTGATCATCCTCTTAAGAAAAATGAAATACTTGATATCTTCTATAATGGACTAATTGATGGTTCTAGGGATTTCCTAGATAGTTGTGTTGGTTGTGTTTTCAGGAAAACAAATTGTTGGACAAGCTGAAGAATTATTGAATAATATATTGAAAAATTATGATGATTGGACTCTTTTCGAACAAACAGTTAAACCCACTCTGAAGAAGAGGGGTATATTATATCTTAGTCCTGAAGATATGCAAGTGGCAAAGAAATCCATGAAGGAAAGAGGTATTAAAGCTGAGGATGTCAAAAATTTACCTCCTATTGAAGAAATACATGGGCTTAACACACCACCACTGCATAAGGTGGTAGAGGTAAATTCTCTAATGAAATTCAATGATAATGACAATCCTCACAATATGCACATTAGCCAATGCCTTTATGAGTTTGAAAACTATATTAGAAAACAAGATCACTTCAATGCAAATGTTATGAAACAGTTGAAATACAATTTTGATATGATTGCTCGCTTGAGCGACTTGTTATTTAGAATCTCAAATTATGTTAGAGGTTTTGGAAAGCATGCTTCTATGGTTCAAACTCAGTTAGAACAAGTTGCTAAATCTCAAAGAGATTTGCTTGATGAAATGAATAATAATATACATGACTTTGTTGTTAGAGTTGCAACTAGAGGAGGTAAAATGACTCAGGAACCACTTTATCTGAGGGACACCCAAAAAGAACATAATAGGGTTCACAAAGGAACAACACCACTACACCTAGTTCTTCTAAAAAGAAAAGGAAGAAGAAAAATGATAGGACTTTGCATGCTCCTACTGAACCTGAAATAGAAAAACCTCCTAATAATGATAATGAAGTTTCTATCTCTGATGCTGAAACTCAGTCTGGTAATGAACATTCACCTAGTGATAATGAAAAAGATAATGTTGATGGTCATGAAGACTCTCAACCAAATAATAAAGAACCAGACAATGATGTTGAGATAGAACCACCTGTTGATCTTGATAACCCACAACCTAAGAATAAAAGGTATGATAAAAGAGACTTTGTGGCTAGAAAACACGGTAAAGAAAGAGAATTGTGGGTTCAAAAACCTATGCCTTTTCCACCTAAGTCAACTAAAAAGAATGATGATGAAGAATTTGAACGCTTTGCTAAAATACTGAGGCCGGTCTTTTTGCGTACTCGCTTGACTGATATCCTTAAATGCCTCCTTATGCAAAGTACATGAAAGACATCATCACTAATAAGAGAAAAATGCCGGAAGCTGAAATCTCCACTATGATTGCTAATTATACTTTTAAAGATGGAGTACCTAAAAACTTGGAGATCCAGGGATACAAACTATACCTTGCTCTATCAAAAAGAATTATGTGAAAACTGCTTTGTGTGATTTAGGAGCTGGTGTTAGTGTTATGCCTTTCTCTTTCTATAAAAGACTTGATTTGAATAAACTCACACCTATTGAAATATCTTTGCAAATGGCTGACAAATCAATTGTCATACCTATCGGTATTTGTGAGCATGTGCCCATTGTTGTTGCTAATGTTACTATTGACTGACTTTGTTATACTTGAGATGCCTGAGGACGACAACATGTCGATTATCCTTGGTAGGCCCTTCTTGAATATTGCAGGGGCTGTTATTGATTGCAATAAAAGCAAGGTCACTTTTCATATCAATGGTAATGAGTATACAGTGCACTTTCTGAAGAAACAATTCCAAGTGAACGGTATTAATGTTATTGAAAAATCTCCGACAATCACTATTGGAAGTTTCCAAATATCTCTACCTACTGTCAAAAGAAATATGAAATGCTTATTGTTGGGGACATTCATATCCCCATTGAGGTAAATTAGTGGTTTACGAAAGTTCTTTGGCTTCATATGCTAATCGAAAGTGGTTGTTAATAAGACTTGATCAACCTTATTAATGGATCATTTTTGAGAGGTATGAAGTTGATGAATTTAGTAAGCACTACCTTCTGTCCCTACCTTTTGTTTTCTGTATTTATTAGTTAAATAAAATAATGCCACATTTTGTCTGTTTTCTGAATTTACCGTGCAATAAAAAAATGACTCAAAAATAAAAGTTCTCAGAATGCTCTGAAAATTTGATACAATTTTTTCCTAAATATTGAAGAATTTCTGGTGCAAATAACATCATAGGGGGTGCACCAGGTGGGCACAACCCACCTGGGCGCGCCAGGACCCCCACGCGCGTTCTGGTGGGTTGTGGTCACCACGTGGGCCTCCTCACTTATCCCTTCGCACCACTTCATCACTTACCTCCAGAAAAAATTCCAAACCCGACCCATTGCCATCCCTAGTTCTTGCTCTCAAACCCGCGGATTTTGATCTCTTTGCTCGAAGCTCCATTTCTGAAACTGTTTCAGGGGATTGTTCCTTGGTATGTGACTCTGATACGTCTCCAACGTATCTGTAATTTTTGATTGTTCCATGCTGTTATATTATCAATCTTGGATATTTTATAATCATTTTATAGTCATTTTATATCATTTTTTGGTACTAACCTATTGACATAGTGCCAAGTGCCAGTTACTGTTCTTTTCCATGTTTTTTACATAGCAGAAAATTGATGACCCACAAGTATAGGGGATCGTTTGTAGCCTTTTTTGATAAATAAGAGTGTCGAACCCAATGAGGAGCTAAAGGTAGAACAAATATCCCCTCAAGTTCTATCAACCACCGATACAACTCTACGCACGCTTGACGTTTGCTTTACCGGAAACAAGTATGAAACCAGAAGTACTTTGTAGGTGTGATAGGATAGGTTTGCAAGATAATAAAGAGCACGTAAATAAAATCTAGGGGTTATTTAAATAAAGACACAACTAAGTTTGTTTCAGTAGAGAGCTTTTGTCAACAAGAAAGTTATTTGTCCCTAGGCAATCGATAACAAGTACTGGTAATCATTCTTGCAATTATATATGAGGGAGAGGCATGAGCTAACATACTTTCTCTACTTGGATCATATGCACTTATGATTGGAACTCTAGCAAGCATCCACAACTACTAAAGATCATTAAGGTCGTGAAACCCAACCATAGCATTAAGTATCAAGTCCTCTTTACTCCCATATGCCATAACCCACCTACTCAAGTTTAAGTTTCTGTCACTCTCGCAACCCACCGTAAGCAAACCATGAACATATTGCAACACCGTATAGTGGGGGGCCCTCACGTTTGCGCGAGAACGGAGGGCATGGTAGGACAGCACCATAAATAAAATATACAATCATACCAACCAACATCATGATTAACCCACATGACAAAACGGATCTACTCAAACATCATAGGATAACCATAGATCATTGGGAAATGATATATGGAGTTGAGCACCATGTTTAAGTAGAGATTACAGTGGGTAGAAGAGGTGTTACACTGCTTCATAGAGGGGGAGAGAGTTGGTGTTGACGGTAGCAAGATTGTCGATGTAGATCGTCGTCCTGATCGTTGCCCCCGGTGGCACTCCAGCGCCACCGGAAGCGAGGGGGAGAGAGACCCCCTCCTTCTTCTTCCTTGGCCTCTCCCCTATATGGGAGGAGAGTTCCCCTCTGGTCCTTGATCTCCATGGCCGCGGAGGGGCGGGAGCCGCTCCGAGATTGGATCTCCCTCTCTGTTCTCTTCTATTTCGCGCTCCCAGATCTAGCCGAAAACCATTTCTTATATTCTCGGAGATCCGTAACTCCGATTGCATTGAGATTTTACACGATTTTTTCCAGATATAAGCTTCCTTGCACGTGAAGTAGAGGTCCAACCGACATACGAGGTGGGAACAACCCACCACCGCACGCCAGGGGCTTTTGGCGCGCCCTGGTGTCTTGTGGGCTGTGTGGGCCTCTGTTTGCGGTGATTCCAACTGCCAAAAATCACAATATTCCAAAATAATTCTCCGTCATTTTTAGTGCGTTTGGACTTCGTTTGATATGGATACTCTATAATACAAAAAACATGCAGAAAACATGAACTAGCACTGGGCACTGGATGAATAGGTTAGTCCAATAAAACATATAAAAAGTTGCCAAAAGTATGTAAAAGTTGTATAATATTGGCATGAAACAATCAAGAATTATAGATACGACAGAGATGTATCAGCATCCCCAAGCTTATCTCCTGGTCGTCCTCGAGCAAGTAAATGAAAAAATATAATTTTTGATGTGGAATGCTACCTAACATAAACTTGATCATATGTCTAGTCATGGCATGAATATTAAGACATAAGTGATTCAAAGCAATAGTCTATAATTTGACATAAAGACATCAATACTCTGGCATCCCAACAAACAATCATGTCTTTCAAAATATCGATGCTAAAGAAAGCCATCCCTGCAAAATCATATAGTCTTGTCATTCCCTGTCTTCTTAACACAAAGTATTTATAATGCACAACCCCGATGACAAGCCGAGCAATTGGTTCATACTTTTTAACGCGCTTCAGCTTTTCAACCCTCACGCAATACATGAGCGCAAGCCATGGATGTAGCACTATGGGTGGAATAGAGTATGATGATGGGGGTAAATATAAAGAAGACAAAAAAGTAAGAAAGTCTCACATCGACGCACCTAACCAATGGGCTATGGAGATGCCCATCAATTGATGTCAATGTGAGGAGTACGGATTGCCATGCAAAGAATGCACTAAGAACTATAAGTGTATGAAAGCTCAATATGAAAACTAAGTGGGTGTGCATCTAATCCTATAATGAAAATTCCCACTAGTATATGAAAATGACAACATAGGAGACTCTCCATATGAAAAACATGGTGCTACTTTGAAGCACAAGTGTAGTATAGGATACTAACAATGCCCCTACTCTATTTGTTTATTTTTTTTCTTTTTCTTTTTTCTTTTTCTTTTTTTCTTTTTCTTTTTCTTTTTTTATATTTTTTTCTCTCACTATCCGGAGTCTCATCCCGACTTGTGGGGGAATCCTAGTCTCCATCATCCTTTCCTCACTGGGGCATTGCTCTGAAAATGAATAATGATGATCATCACACTTCTATTTACTTATGACTCAAAAGAAATAAAAATTACAACTCGATACCTATGACAAAGTATGACTCTATATGAATGCCTCTGGCATGTACCAGGATGTGCAATGATCTTGCGTAACATGTATGAAAAATGATGAATGGTGGCTGAGCCACAACTACTATGTCAGCTATATGATCATGCAAAGCAATATGACAATGAATGCTCAAGTCATCAAACGGAAGCGGTGGAAGTTGCATGGCAATATATCTTGGAATGGACATGGAAAAGCCATAGTAGGTAGGTATGGTGGCTGTTTTGAGGAAGATATAATAAGGCTTATGTGTGATAGAGCGTATCATATCACAGGGTTTGGATGCACCTGCGAAATTTGCACCACGACTCGATGTGAGAAAGGGCAATGCACGGTACCATAGAGGCTAGCAAATTGCGAAAAGGTAAGAGTATGTATAATCCATGGACTCACATTAGTCATAAAGAACTCATATACTTATTGCAAAAGTTTATTAGCCCTTGAAGCAAAGTACTACTACGCATGCCCCTAGGGGGATAGATTGGTAGGAAAAGACCATCGCTCGTCCCCGACCGCCACTCATAAGGAAGACAATCAATAATAAGTCATGCTCCAACTTCATAGCATAAAGAGAGACTATACGTGCATGCTTCAGGAATCACAAACCTTAACACCAATATTCTTACTAAACACAACCGTTTACTAGTACCTCCCACATATTCCATCTCTATATCACAAAACTATTGTAAGGAATCAAACATATCATATTCAGTGATCCACAAGTTTTATGTAGGATTTTATGGCTAACCATGCAATTGACCAATTCCTTTTGACTCTCTAAATAGATATAAGTGAAGCATGAGAGTTTAATTATTTATACAAAATACCATTATCTAATAAATACAAGTGAAGCAAAAGAGCATTCTTCAAACAACGGTTTTCTATGTGAAGAGAAACACGCAATCCACACTTCAAATGATATAAGTGAAGCACATGAAGCATTCTATAAAGCCATACTCAAAAGATATAAGTGAAGTGCAATGAGAATTCTATAAATCAACCATGGACTATCTCATACCAACATGGTGCATAAAATAAAAGTGAAAACTAAACGCAAAAGATGCTCCAAGATTTGCACATGTCACCCGAACGAAACGAAACCGAAAACATACCGATACTTGTTGAGAAAGATGGGATGCCTTACGGGGCATCCCCAAGCTTAGACGCTTGAGTATCCTTGAATATTTACTTGGGGTGCCTTGGGAATCCCCAAGCTTGAGCTCTTGCCTCTCCTCCTTCTCCTCATATTGAAACCTCCTTGACCTTCGATCACTTCATCCACACAAAACTCAACAGAAAGTTCGATAAGATCTGTTAGTATAATAAAGCAAATCACTACTATAAGTACAGTTGCAAACCAATTCATATTTTGTTTTTGCATTGTAGCTACTGTAATATAACTTTTTCATGGCTTAATCCACTGATAGAATCGATAGTTTCATCAAAATAAGCAAACAATGCATCAAAAACAGAATCTGTCTTAAACAGGACAGTCTGTAGTAATCTGAACATTCACCATACTTCTGGTACTCCAAAAATTCTGAAACAATTAGGAAAAATAAACATTTTGTATAGAAAGACAGTTCAAGAAGTTTCAGAACCGTTTGATGTTCTAGTAAACAAAGTAAAATCACGCACTACAGATAAAGTTTCTGTTTTGCACCGTACAAACCAACAAGCAATCTAAACATCCTAAAGGCAAACCTTGGCACATTATTTTTATAATACAATGGATTTGTACAAGGGGATAATTATTTTTTTTGAAAAGTTTTTGTAATTAAGATTCACAAAGTTTCCATGGGTATGAACAAAGTTCAAGGCTAGCTCCCACTTCCATGGTGCTTGTCTATCTCACTTTCACTTTTCTTTCTGTGAAGTTTTAAGTTCCCCTCTATATTTTTGTTTCTTTGTTTTAAAACTATATAAAAGCACTCAACAGAAATAAATGACTCTCTAAAACTTCCGGGTTGTCTCCCTGGCAGCACTTTCTTTAAAGCCATTAAGCTAGGCATAAAAGTGCTCAAGTAATGAATCCACCCGGATCCCAAGGTATATCAAAGCCAATTTTAATTAACAATGATTTGGCATTTAGTGGTGAGCACAAAGCAACATATATCATGCAATGACGAAGTCTAACTCTCTTCCTATGCATCGGTGATATGTCTCCAATGTATCTATAATTTTTTATTGTTCCATGCTATTATATTATCTATTTTGGATGTTTAATGGGCTTTAATATGCACTTTCATATTATTTTTGGGACTAACCCATTAACCGGAGGCCTAGTGCCAGTTTCTGTTTTTTTTGCATATTTTAGTGTTTTGGAGAAAAGTAATATCAAATAAAATCCAAATGGAACGAAACCTTCACGAGGATCTTTCTTGGAACAAACACAATCCAAGAGACTTGGAGTGGAAGTCAGAGATGCAACGAGGCGGCCACGAGGCAGGAGGGTGCGCCCGGGGGGTAGGCGTGCCCCCCACCCTCGTGGGCCCCTTGTAGCTCCACCGACATACTTCTTTCGCCTATATATACTCTTATACCCTAAAAACATCTAGGAGAGCCACAAAACCACTTTTCCACCGCCGCAACCTTCTGTACCCGTGAGATCCCATCTAGGGCCTTTTCCGGCGATCTGCCGGAGGGGGAATCGATCACGGAGGGCTTCTACATCAGCACCATAGCCTCTCCGATGATGTGTGAGTAGTTTACCACAGACCTTCAGGTCCATAGTTATTAGCTATATGGCTTCTTCTCTCTCTTTGGTTCTCAATACAAAGTTCTCCTCGATGTTCTTGGAGATCTATCAGATGTAATATTCTTTTGCGGTGTGTTTGCCAAGATCCGATAAATTGTGGATTTATGATCAAATTTATCTATGAAAAATATTTGGTTGTTCTCAGAATTCTTATATGCATGATTTGATATCTTTGCAAGTCTCTTCGAACTATCGGTTTAGTTTGGCCTACTAGTGTCAGGACCCCAATTCTAAGTCACACCGATCTAGCCTGTAACACCTCATATCACTTTGCAGCCTCACGCACGGTATACCCACGGGTGTCGCCTTACCATGGCCTGGGACCGTTTGCGCCTTTTGGCTCACGTATATGATAGTGTCGCTAGCATCCATCTGACAGGGAACCCGGGCCGACATGACTAGTCGTGAACCCAAAGTGGCACCAACTTACGGGGACATGCATACATGAATCAACATCGAGCATGTCGGTCAGCAGCGTGCGAATCCGGGCTGTAGCACTGGGCTAACAGGACTCCGGGAACCCGGGCTGTAGCAGGCTAGGCAGGACTCCGGATGTCACCGTGTGACATTTCCCTGAAGGGACAGACACAGGAACGAAGTGAATCACATGCCGGCCAGTCAAGTATTCCGGAGCAGTAGTGCTGGGCTAGCAGGACTCCGGTGAACCGGGCTGTAGCGGACTACTATGGCTTATGGAAGCACAAGACTACATTTCCCCATAAGAGAGGCTACCAAGGATAAACAACTAGGTTGTCGGATCCCACACATACCAAGCATTTCAATCATACACACAATATGCTCGATATGTGTAAATACAACATGGCATCACAACATAACTCTACGACTCAAGTATTTATTCACTAGCCTCTGAAGAGACAGATATTACAAACATGGGTCTCATGACCCAACATTCAGAGCATACCAGACAAAACACATGCGGAAGCTTAACATGTCTGAGTACAGACGTCTACAAATGAAAAAGGCTGAGAAGCCTGACTAACTACCAGATCCTGCCGAGGGCACAAGATCGTAGCTGAGATAACAAGCTAAATGTCGAAGTCCACGTGGAACTACTAGCGAGACTGAAGTCTCTCTGCAAAACATAAATTAAGCAAACGTGAGTACAAATGTACCCAGCAAGACTTACATCAGAACTAACTACTTATGCATCGGTATCAACAAAGGGGTAGTGGAGTTTAACTGCAGCAAGCCAGCTTTGACTCAGTGGCTAACCTGAACTACGACTGCAAGCAACTCTTTTGAGGTGGCGCACACATGTCCACATATTCACCATATCAATACACCACTATGGATCCGCTCCCATCTCCCTACGAGAACACCATCCATAGCACTCACGCTTATCTTGCGCATTTTAGAGTATCCACTTTCACTTGTCTATGAACTGTATACGCAACCAAGTAGTCCTTTACCGTGGACGCGGCTATTCTAATAGATGATGTTAACCCTGCAGGGGTGTACTTCTTCATACACGCTCTCACCACTTACCGTCATTTACACGACATGTACTCGGCAACCTTCAAGCGGAAGCCCAATGAGCGTGTCGGCCATGGCCTACCTAAACACTCAAGTCTCTAGTCCAGGTTTATTGCCTATCCAGGTTCCATCCGTAGGGAGTCCGGCTGAGGTTTCCACATACGGCCCCGAATGATGTGTACAGGGTTCCCGATACACCAAACGGGCGAATCGGTACACCGTGCCACGGTGTATCTACCGCATCATAGCCCACCCCTAGGGTCAGCGCTACGCACGTCCGCCAACACATATCCTACAAACACCAGAAACTATTTGCAACTCCTGGACAGAAGACTAGGGTGGTTAAGAAGCCGAGAGGGTCAATTAAGGATCCCAATGCATGGTAGTAATTGGTTCTTAAATCACACATACAGTTCTCGGTGCTTAAGGACGGTTCCAATGAAACAACCCACCATGTACTCCTACATGGCCTCTCATCGATACCTCTACCAAATCATGTTCAACACACTTAGCTCACACACAGTAGGACATGTTCACAACTTTCCAATTCATCCCCGATGAATCAGACCTGACACAACTCTAAGCAATAGCAGGCATGACAAGCAAACATGAATGAGTAGGCACACCAGGGCTCAAACAACTCCTACTCAGGCTAGTGGGTATCATCTATTTATTGTGGCAACGACAGGTCATGCAGAGGAAAGGGGTTCAACTACCGCAGCATGTAACAGTTGAATCATTGTTGTCCTAATGCAGTAAAAGAGAGCAGGAGCGAGAGAGTGGCATTGTATCGGAATGAACAAGGGGGTTTTGCTTGCCTGGCACTTTTGAAGATAGTATAGTTCTTCATCGGTGTCATCGATCTCATCGTCGCAAACATCATCTACCGAGGGGGAACAATCACCGACAAACACAGAAAGAACACAATCAATGCAATGCACAATATGATGCATGATCATGACATGTCAACATGCTGTGATTTGAGCTAATGCAGCTAAGAACAGAAGGGTTTGATTTGATTTGAACCAAAGGTTCAAATTCAAATTCAAACTAAGAACTTATAAAGTGCATTATCATGTTTTGATCTAAACAGCAAGGTTAAGTTGTTTAAACATGAATGAAACCAGTATAGATGGATAGATTAGATTTTTCTGATCATTTTTCATATATAATTTGTTTGATTGGGAGTTACGGTTGAATTACTATGAATTTTTGAAGTTTTGGATATTTTCTGCAATTTTCTGAATTATTTTAAATCCAGAAAATGATAACTGCATCAGCATTGCATCACTGTGATGTCAGCTGGTTAACCGGGAAGCCTAGGTCAAACTGACTAGTGGGTCCCGCGTGTCAGTAGCTAAACTAAATTAGCTAGGTTTAGTTAATCCTAATCTAGGTTAGTTAGCAGGGCGGCCCCACCTGTCATTGAGCCAGGGGAGGTCAAACCCCTTGGTCACCTAGGGCTAACACGCTGGCGTTTAGCCGCCGCCGGCAGCAGACGCGAGGAGGGCGCGGGATTTGCACTCCGGCGACCAAAAGGACGGCGGAGGCCATCTATGGGGAGCTGGAGGTGCGCCGCTTCCATTGGTGGTGGTGGTTGGTCCGGAGGTGGCCGGAATCGTTGCCGGCGACGATGTTGGCGGCTGCCGGAGCTCGAGGGTGGTGCGGGTTAGCACTGCGGTGTGCTAACGAGCGAGGCGAAGGTCTAGCGGGGCACTTCGCATTGCGGGGAGCAAGTTGGACTCGCCGGGGTGACCATTTGGTCACCAGAGCTGCGCCGACGACGAGCTCAAGCGGCGGCGGCGGCTATGGTCGTCAAGGGGGCGACGTCTATGGCTCGAAATCGAAGGGGAGGAACGAGGGGATCCACGCAAGAGCTCACAGCGGTTCGTTCGGTGGCCTCAGCGAGCTCGGGGAAGTGTCGGAGTGGGCGCACGGTCGCCGGTGATCTCGGTGGTGCGAGGTTGGAGAAGACGGTGGTGAGGGTGTTCGGCGGTGTCCGGCGTCGCTTGGCTTGGCGATGAGGTCGAGGACAAGGTAGCCGAGCTACTGGGCACGTCGAGGGGTCGAGGGGGAGGCTCTGGGTGCGGCAACGGTGAGCGGTGGTGACGAGCTCCGCTCGGGCTGCGCGGGAGAGAGAGCAGAGGAGGGGAAAGGGGTCCAGGGGAGAGAGGAGAGGTGCAAGGGGGCGAGGGGGAGTGTGTGGCACTCCGGGCTGGCTCCAGAAGCGGCGGAAGCAGGAGGTGGCTCAGGCGCGTGCCGGCGCGCGGTGGCCACACGCCCTTGCCTACTGGCGTGAGGAGGAAGGCGACAGGGAGGCGCTGGTGGGCTGGGCTGTCCAGCTGGGCCGCCAGGTGGGCTACAACAGGTGCATAAAGCTGGGCCAGGTAGGTTTTTATCTCTCTTTGCTTTTCTGTTTTTGTTTCTATTTTTGTTTTTCTGCTGTTGTTTTTTGATTTAGCACAGGTGCCAAACCATTTTATAAAATGCTGAAAATATTTATAGGCACCTCTGAAATTAATTCCAACAGCCCTAAAATACTTCCAAGATTATTTGGGCATTTAACAATATTTATATCATTTAAAATGCCCAAATGCAAATACATATGATTTAATTCAGGGTCCAAGTTGTCCTAGAAAAATGTGCAATATTTTTGGCAAAGGTTCAAGACCAATCCAAAAATGATGAACATTTTGTGAAGGCCATTTTGGGTTCAGTGAAAATGATTTTATCTGGACCCTAGTTTTATTTCATTTGCTGCTAGGGTTTATCAGCCCCCATTTCAAGTTTCATAAAATTTGAACATGATGCATGGATGCTTATGCAAAGACAGACAAGGTCTAAGCTAGGGTTGTGACAACTCACCCCCACTAAACAAGAATCTCGTCCCAAGATTCTGGACGTGAGGTAAGATGAAGGGGAAACACAAACTAACACAATCTTCACGATCCAAGTTGCACTTTGTAAGAACGTTGATTCGTCACCATCTTTGTCTCGACGTCTTGCTCTGAGAACTCCAACCAACATGGCATCGAGAGGAAAAGGAAAAACTCTAGAAGGATCGATCTTCTCGAAGATCAAACAACTGATGATCAACTCACGGAATGAGACATTGAAACATCTCTCGAGCTGAGACATGAAACATACATCCAGAGGGATGGAGTGTAACAGATGACGGAGGTTCACTAGGTAGACAACAATTTCATGCTTAAGAAGGTGGTGAACGGTTGTCAACGTAGCGAGGGGTTGTGTTTCCATGATACCATAACGAGACATCTTAGAGGAAGGTGACTCGCAGAAATATTCCCTTAAGTGGCAAAACGAATTACTTTTGATATAATTATCATTAAAACTCTTTATGCCAGCCTAAGACAATCACAAACGATCATTCAAGGAGGTTCAAAAGAACGGCATATATCGACTAGAATGGATGATGTGGACTACCTTGTTGAAGACAACGCAATGGATGGTTTTTGCTTATCACCGAAAATGGATGGGACTCATGGTAATTCCACTTTTGAAGATGATCCTAGACATTAATTACTGAGAAGGCAGACCATAGAAAATGGCACAATGGCAGTGCAAGCTGGGAACAAAATGCAAATGCTGGGAATGTTCCAACCATCATATCTGCCTAAGATTCAGATCTGGCTGGTATCGGGGTATTTCAGACAGCATGTCTGGAAAAGAAATGTAGCAACACAAATCGATGAGATGGCGTTGCGAGATTCTCGGGAAATGAACTACGATAGCAAGCTCCAAAACATGAGCTGGTTCTGCTACATACATGTGAACATGATGTTCCAGACAAGCATGACCACATAGTAGTCTTACAACAAAACACTATCGAGTTCCGGAGGGGAACCATGAATGAGGGTAGCGAAGTCCTAACATAAGTCATGATTCTTAAGAAGGAACTTCTTCACCTTGAACAAATCAATCAGTGGCTTGGTGTGCTAGGAACACATATGGAGTGGAGGTAATTAATCTACCAAACCATAGAGTATTTCGCATGTATGCATGACTGATTTGGTATGATTCCAAGGGAAACAAAACAAACCTTTCTCAAATCCATGGCGGCAACTTACACCTAATGCACGTGAACTTGGAGAAAGTCACTTCTTTCATTCAAGCATAAGCTTCATGAACGGAACACGAAGGCATTGCTTACAAAGTTTCAACACTAGGTTGATGTTCAACATGAATCATGGGGGAGACAAAATGCTGCTGATGGGGTCAACAGCAACTCATCGGAATTTCCATATCACAGGACTTCCGCCATCATGTGAACACGGTGATAGCATTGGTCAGACCAAAAGATGTAATGGTGTATGCTCGAGGGATCAAGCATGAGTAAGACAACATTACGAACATCGTTGGTTCTGATTTGACTTGACGATAGCCTATACTCAAGTCAAAGTTTTGACAAGACAATAGATCCAACAACTGATCATGAGGACTAATCGATGAAGATATCATCTTTCTTCAACACACACACACACACAAAAGATATCCCTTAACATGAACTAAGTCAGACCAGCTTTTGTCTTCCAACTCTCCAAGTTGTTTTTTTGGCTTAACCAACTAGCTCAAGGGTATCCAACACAGATTCTTGGAGAAGGGTGGTTTATAAGAAAACCAAATTGATCGCGAGCTCAACATAACGGTTAGGGGGAAACCTGGTAATACTTCCGAGAAGATATCCGAAAAATGACAAACCACCGATACGTCTCTAAGCTCGAGAACAATCTTGCTTTTCAGGGCAAGACGATATGATCAAATAAGCAAGGGATTGAGTAATCCGAACTCATTGATCAACGGGTGCACCTGAAATAAGGACTAGGTAGCACGATCAATCTTAGGATGATGATTCAATAACCAGCACACTAAGAGTGAGAGTATTGTCCATTAACTACCAAGCAACGAGGTTGCTAGTAGTATTAATTTCACACATCATAGTTCACTTGTCGGCATTCCGGTTACAACAACACGGGACCAAGGAATGAATAATGATGGCGAGAAGTATCACTCCATCAAGAATTCATAAGAGGTGGTGCAATTCTCATGGCATTCTTGACATAAAGATGGTAATACTCCAAGGTAGAACAGAATCAAAAGCTGGATTTTCATTAGATTTGCGGATTACAACTGCTTTGACCCAATCCTGGATATGGATGAGGTACTGGAGTTTGTTTCTCCTAGTCATTCTGGAATAGAATGGCTTGACGAACCACAAGAATAATAAGCACCGGTAACACGGATGCACCATTACTCCTGACTATCAATTGATAGACGATGGTCGGAATACAAATGAAGAGGGACAACTCAAGGGGACATCTATCTTTCTAAGTTGTAGATGCCTAGATTAATATGTCGAACCAAGTTCAACAGGTTTGTTCCAGATAACCCATGCTGTCGGCGTTTTGGGAACGGGGGTCCCCAGACTTGCCTGCCTGCGGCCTGTGGCGTGGCTCAAGCGGGGGCCCAGCGTGGCCCATCTTCATCAGCTCAAGCTCAAAGACCCTCGCGAGGGGCCAAGCCTCGCGGGGCGGACGACAGGAAGCTTCCTTAGAGGCAGCCTCATCAGGCAGGCTCGCGAGGAGGCGGAGAGATCAAGGCAGGGGTGAACCCGTGATGCAAGCCATGACGATCGAGACCAGGCGGGCGTCGGCCTGCGCAGTGTCCTTGTTTCCCCTTTGGTGCAAAGGGGGCAAGAACAGGCCAAGGCATCAGGCAAAGGTTACCATTCCGGTGCAACGAGACCAAGACCAGCCAGACGGCAGGACGGAGGTCACCGTGGAGCCCAAGACGGGGTCATCGCCAGTGCTTTTGGCAGCCGAAGACCACCTTTGATCAGGATAACTTGTACTAGATGTTCCCCTTCGAAATGGCCAATTGTTGGCGCCCTTCCCGCTCATTATTTGGGGAGAGGCCCAGGGCCTCTATAAATAGAGCTAGCCACCACAGAGTAGTGAGAGACCCCCGGGAGAGATCTGGTAGAACCCCAGCAGAGAGAGAGGCGACTGAACTCACCCTAGAAGTTCATTGCACCAGCTCAAGAACACCTCTCGCGAGGCTGTTCTTCCCTTGTACTGTCCATCATCAGCCCCAGAGGCAATCCACCACACCACACACTGGAGTAGGGTATTACAGGTATTACACCACAACGGTGGCCTGAACCAGTATAAATATCGTGTCCCTTGTGTTGTTCATCATTTTCATCTTAGTTCGCACGAGAGGATTGGACATACATCGGTAGGGGAGATATCTCCGCGCGTACCCCAGTGTTCGAACCTCAAGGGTCTGCCGGAACCCGAAACCCGACATTTGGCGCGCCAGGTAGGGGTGCACCGGAATCTTCCTTGCACTGTTCGCATGTGATCTTCCGTTGTGTCCATGCCTGATGCTCGTCGGGCTCGCGCCGAGCGCCGGGCTGCTCACGCCGCTTGCGTCGCCCAGATGGCGCCCTTCGGCGGCCCCCTCGTCGTTCCTCGTCGCCCACCGCCAACGCCGCCACCGGCCCGGTGGGGAACAAGCAGCAGACCTCGTCCCAGCACCCCTCGGTGCGGCGGGATGGCCGCACCGCCACCACGTCGCTGACTCTAGCTGGCTCATCGTCCCACGCCCATCGCGCACCCATGGACGCGCACGCCTCACTGCTCTTAGCGCGGGAGCTCCTGCACTATCGCCCCGTCGACAACCTCTAGGAGGACTGGCTCGCCCGCATCACCGAGATCGTCAGTGCCGCAGGGGGCTCCCCCTTGCGGTCCCTCTTGCTGCCTCGCCCTCCGTCCCGTGCAGGGGGCGAGGATCAGGAGGCGCCTCCGCTGCCTCCTCCCCAAGAAGGTGGCTTGGCTCCAAGGCGCGCAGTCCCAGGGCGAGACCCTCCACGTTCGGTGCCAGGGCAGCAAGAAGGGAGCTGCCAAGAGATCCCACATCCCTGGGAAGGTGCTCGCGCGCTCCCAGCATCGGCGCGCCAAGATCGCACCCCAGCGCCTCCACGACAAAACCCCGCGCTGCTCCCAGTGGCGGCACGTGGTGACCCACAAGAACGAGTCCAGCACCAGCAAAGGGCGCCTGTAGCCACGGCGGGCTGCCTCGCCTTCACCCCCGAGCTGCGCGGCGTCACATGGCCAGGCAAGTTCAAGCCTGACCTCCCTCCCCGCTACGATGGCACAACGGACCCCGTGGAGTTCCTGCAACTCTACGAGCTGGGCATCGTAGCCGCCAACGGAGACGAGAAGGTCATGGCAAATTGGTTCCCCATGGCGCTCAAGGACGGCGCCCGCACCTGGCTCCTGAACCTGGCGCCCGACACGATCTCCTCCTGGAGCGAGATGCGCACCCGCTTCATCGCCAACTTCCAGGGCACTCGCGACCGGCCCCCGGCCGTGAGTGACATGTGCCGCATTAAGCAACAGCCAGGAGAAACCCTACAGAAGTACATCCAGTGCTTCAACTACGCTCGCCTCAAGATCCCCAAGGTGACTGAAGAAGCCATCATCTCAGCCTTCTCCGACGGCGTGCGCGACGTCAAGATGAAGGAAGAGCTAGCAATCCATGAAGACCTGTGCACATCCCTGGAGCTGTTCAACTTGGCAACCAAATGCGCCAGGGTTGAGGAAGGGCATCTCTCCCTCCTCAAGCTCCCGGCAGCCGACCCGAAAGAAAAGAAGCTCAAGGCCAAGGATGTGAAGCGCAAGGGGGCTGCCGTGCTAGCAGCAGAACCGGACACCAAGCAAGGCAGGGATCAGCCTGAGTCATCTAAGGGCGGACGGTACTGCGTGTACCACGACCTCCACACCCACAACACCAATGAATGTCAAGAGCTCAGAGCTATGCGAGATGGGCGGATCGGTCGACACCCAGAGCGCAACGACAGGGGCTATGGCCGAGGAGGAGGAAGAGGCGGTGGACGATGGGAAGACCATGGCCTTCGCCAGGTATGGCGTGACCGCCCTCGCGAGGACCACTGGCAGGACCAGCCTCGCGAGGAAGGCTGGCGGGACCAGCCTCGTGAGGACCGTCCCCACGGCAACGCAGGCCTCCCTCCTCTGCCGCCTCCACCGAGGAGGAACAAATACCAACACCAAGACGATGGGGCCGGGGGCTTCCAAGAGCCGCGTGCAATTGCTTGCATCCTGGGCGGCGCCCAAGCCCCAACCTCACAGCGCATCTTCAAGTAGTTTGCTCGCGAGGTGAATGCAGTCCTTCCCAAGCTTGAGGCCACACGCCCTGTCAGGTGGTCTTCGTGCGCGATCACATTTAGTTCCACAGACTAGCTCAAGTGTGCGGCAACGGCCGGAGTCCTCCCGATGCTTTGCTCCCCAGTTATCAGCAACGTGCATGTCACCAGGACCCTCATCGATGGTGGAGCAGGACTCAACGTCTTGTCCGTCGAGACGTTCGACAATCTCCAAGTGCCATACGACCAGCTTCAGCCGACCAAGCCCTTCTCAGGAGTCACCGATGGTTCCACTGTTCCAATTGGGCAAGTTCGCCTTCCGGTCACCTTCAGGCAACGCAACAACTACCACACCGAGCTCATCGACTTCGACGTCGCTCACATCCGCCTGCTGTACAATGCCATCCTCGGGTACCCAGCCCTAGCCAAGTTTATGGCAGTGACTCACCATGGTTACAATGTCCTCAAGATGCTAGGAAGTGGTGGAGTCATCACCGTACCCTGTGAAGAAAGGGACGCGGTGTGCTCGCTCGAGCATGCGTTCCAAGCGCAGCAATCGAAGACCCAGATCATAGGAGCGGGATGCCTCCCGAGGCGACCCTCAAGAAGAACAAGACCTCACCTGGCTAGAGCCACAAGGAAGCAGGCACCTCCGGAGGTATTGCGTCAGGATTCACGCCCGATCAGGGAGCGCCGCCCTCTCGTGCATAGGAAGGCGCGCTCGGCACCCTCCTTAGGCAGGGCTCGGGGGCTCTCTCTTGGAGAGCCACCGACCTTGCCAAGGTCGCGGGGGAGGCGCTCGGGCACCACTTGGAGGGGTGCTTTTAGGCACGCTTCCCTCAGGAAGGTACAAGTCAAAGGAGACCAAACCCTCAGTTGTTCATCGCAAGGAAAACCCAAGAGCTACAAGAGTCCAGAGTCATGTGCGGCAGCCGCCGCTTACCTGCCGTGGCCCCACATCCAAGCGAGGATGGAGGACTACGCGTCTGTGTCGACGTACCAGGGCTCAACTGAGCTGCGTCCCAGGAGCGCCTATGGCCTTCGGCCGTAGGGAGCTGCGTGGGACCACCCCACAGCTACGTTCGCATGCCCTTCGGCTTGCCGAGCACGGTCGCCGCACATCAGCGCCTGTTGAGGAGCATTCTGGAGGCTCAGGAGGTCAGGCATCACGCAGTCCTGGCGGAGGTGGCGATGGTCCCCGAAGACCTGCACGTGCCACCAGAGCCTCCCGAGGCCCCTGGGCCTGGGGGCTCATGAGGGCCGACATCTTCACTGCGCATCGCTCACTTCCTCAACATCACTTCGTCTTCAACAGCACCAGGTGACATCTTTCAGAGTTCTACTTTCAGCTGGGAGCGCCCACAGGGCTGCACCATTCCTAGGCCGCGTGGGTCGGTCCCCGCGGCATGTATCCATTTTGTTTATGCTCTTTATTTACCTTGTTGGGGGCGCCCCTCGGGCTGCATCATCCCCACGCCGCTCAGGCCCGACCCAGCGGCGGTTGCTTTTACCTGCGCTTGCTTGAAATTGGATTTCCTCCTATGTGCTTAACATACCTGATTTAATCACCTGCTTGATCGACGCCTATTTGAAGAGCCGCTTGCTCTAGCACGGCGCGTGCGCACAGGTCCGTCCCTGCACTGTTGATAAACCTGAGTGATTGAGCTCTGGCCGCGGCAGCCCCGCACGATGCCACCTCACCAGGCCCTCAGTGCCCTGACCGCTCCCTCGGAGTGACCATAGGTTGGCCGGCGACCATAATGACAGGCCTTGTTTCTCCTCATGATTGGTGTGCAGGACCTACTCCAGGAGCAACATTGGGGGCATCGTGATCTCTCTCTCCCTCTCTTCGGCACGGACCGCTTGCACGTTAAAAGGGGGGTACCTGAGCATCACGACTCATGGGCTCCTAATAGTTCTCCTGCCCTCACCCCCTGGCCTTGACCCACGACATCGCGACCTGTCATACCAGCGGCGGCTGAGCTCGCTCGAGGGTCGGGACCTGAGGACGTAGAGCATTAAGGAAAGTGCGGGGGAGTGGGAGGAAGCTCGCGAGGGCCTAACCCAGCAGTGCCTCAACCACCGCCTCTCGGGCCAGGCGCCTCTCCGAGGAACGTCAGACACACAAGATAAGTCGCGTTGTTGCAAAAGCTAGACCAACGCAGCGCTAAATCCCCGCCCAGTGCAACTCTGTCACGGCGACGCTGCCTTCTTTTCTCGCCCAGCAAGGATTGCTTGAGCGCTAAAGGGGACCTCCCGAGCATCGCGACTCGGGACTCTTACCGGACCTCGGGCCACTCACCTCCTGGCCTTGACCACGACATCGCGACTTGGCATACCAGCGACGGCTGAAGCTTGCCTGGGGACTGGGACCTGTCAGCGTAGAGCGCCAAGTCCTCGTGAGGATAGAAAGGGGGAGCTTAACCGGAACAGAACGGACACCTCACGCCAATTCATATTAAGGATATAGTAATTACAAAAGCACGGCAGACGCCTTACATACCCCCACGGGGTGCTGCTTTAATTCCTTGCAGGGAACAAAAGGTGCTAACCCTAAGGAACGCTACTTGCTAGCACCTCCCCAGGCGACGCCATCATTAACAGTGGGCTGCCCAGTGCCGGCGCCAATCCCATCCAGATTAGTGGCATCGGCGGCCCGATGCAGCTGCCTCACTCCGAGCGTGGCGCAAGCTCGGAGGCTCGTAGCTGTCGTCGCTCGTCTCCGGGGTCGCGAGGAGTTTGGGGGAGCCGCTGAAGCCCACAGTCCCTCCGCTGCTGCCCGAGGAGCTGCAGGAGGACCAACGGGTGGGGCTGGTCCTCGCCAGTTCGTCACCACTGCCGCTTCCCTTAGGGCAGCATTCCAGCCGGCGTCCTTCTGCATCAAAGACCTTGAAGAACATCAAGGAGGCACCGTCATATTCAAGATGGATCACCAAGGCGCCATCCGCGCGACAGACCCGGGCAATCTCACCCCAGCCCCGGGTCATGAAGACCTTGCCCGGAGCGACGACCACGACCTCTGCTCCGGTTGCAGGGGTGCCACAGTCGACGTGCTGCAGCCAGAGCTCCAGGGCCATGCTCGGCGGCATCTCGAAGGCGAAGGAGGGAGGAAGGCGGATCCATGAAGTTGGAGGCATGGTGGCGTGAAGCACAAGCTTGCGAGAGGAGCGCTCCGCATGGACTCCAGGGGGGACGACGCGCACCACTGTGACTCACCGGCGTTGGCGGCGACGCTGTCGGTGTTGCTCGGCGCCCTCCCCCCTGGGGCCTATGACGTGGGCGTACAAGGGCAGCGGAAACCCAGGAGGCGGCCGCTCGTACCACGGCCTCGACACCACCTGCCAGGCGCCTTCGTCCCGGTGACAAAGGATTGGCCGCTTCTTCGGCGGGAGGGGGTCAGGACCCTCTCTGGGGGCCTTTCCCTTCTCCTCAGCTGAAAACCGGCGGATCGGTGCCATTGGTGCAAGAGGAGGCAAGGATGAGGAAGATGAGGAGGAGGAGTGACGGAAAGGGGTGAACCGGCGAAGCCCACACGGCCCCGTACTTATAGCCGCGGAAGGCCAACCGCCGAGCACCATGACCTCAGGTAATCATGACCCATATCTTAGCATGCAGGGACTTGTCAAGTCGTGTAGTTGTCGAGGCGTCGTGGGAAGTGCAGACGCCCACGCCCAATCAACCGCCACGCGGCGCCCAAGGCCGCAGGCTGTTAGGGCCCGCGGTGCTTCGCGCTTGCCCCTTCGCTTCTCTGCTAAGCCAAGCCCGCGCGCGCCTTGGGCCCGGGGGCTACTGTCGGCGTTCTGGGAATGGGGATCCCCAGACTTGCCTGCCTGTGGCCTGCGTCATGGCTCAAGCGGGGGCCCAGCGCGGCCCATCTTCATCAGCTGAAGCTCAAAGACCCTCGCGAGGCGCCAAGCCTCGTGGGGTGGACGACAGGAAGCTTCCTCAGAGGCAGCCTCATCAGGCAGGCTCGCGAGGAGGAGGAGAGATCAAGGCAGGGGTACCTCGCGAGGAACCCGTGACACAAGCCATGACGATCGAGACCAGGCGGGCGCCAGGCGGGCGCCGGCCTGCGCAGTGTCCTTGTTTCCCCTTTGGTGCAAAGGGGGCAAGCACAGGCCAAGGCATCAGGCAAAGGTTACCATTCCGGCGCAACGAGACCAAGACCAGCCAAACGGCAGGGCGGAGGTCACTGTGGAGCCCAAGACAGCATCATCGCCAGTGCTTTTGGCAGCCGAAGACCACCTTTGGTCAGGATAACTTGTACTAGATGTTCCCCTTTGAAATGGCCAATTGTTGGCGCCCTTCCCGCTCATTATTTGGGGAGAGGCCCAGGGCCTCTATAAATAGAGCTAGCCACCACAGAGTAGTGAGAGACCCCCGGGAGAGATCTGGTAGAACCCCAGCAGAGAGAGAGAGAGGCGACTGAACTCACCCTAGCAGTTCATCGCACCAGCTCAAAAACACCTCTCGCGAGGCTGTTCTTCCCTTGTACTATCCATCATCAGCCCCAGAGGCAATCCACCACACCACACACTGGAGTAGGGTATTACACCACAATGGTGGCCTGAACCAGTATAAACATCGTGTCCCTTGTGTTGTTCATCATTTTCATCTTAGTTCGCACGAGAGGATCGGTAGGGGAGAGATCTCTGTGCGCACCCCAGTGTTCGAACCTCAAGGGTCTGCCGGAACCCGAAACCCGACACATGCAGAAAGGTAGAACTGGCAGAATCACAATTATGAATGGAGAACTCCTCAAGAGTACTCTAATTGTGATCTTTTGATCCAACAAACTTCTGCCATAAGTGGTTCATAGTATTTGGAAGAAGGAAATAGCACGGACCTCGAGGACTAATGCAAAGGTTACTAATAACCTAAAGGAACGAGCAAACACTATCAACATGAAATAAGTAGGGGGAATCTCGGGTTCAAGAACCCAGGAATAGAATGCCTACTACTAAATGGCATCACGGGATGCTTTCGAGAATGGTGGCCAGAAGCATCACACCGGGAACACAAAACATGGCTAGATTACCAGGTGACTCCCTAAAACACCTAGGGTCGTAATAATAGCCCCAATATATATGTCGAGGCAATAGAGTACCTCAACTCATCGATTAGTGTGGTTGAACTGGCCCAAAGGGACATCGGGAATGGAAAGAAGGGATTTGCAAATGCATCAGACTATTCAGAAACCTGGGATGACTCGGACAGCATAACGGCTGTAAATGCTCAAAAATATTTGAGACATCCTGCAAAATGGTGGCATAACCACTCAACAACATCATATCAGGGTTCTGAGGCCATTTAACAACACACTGGAGTAGTAGAAACTAAACTGAGGCTTGAGACCAACAATCCTACGAATCTACGAATTAGTAACACGCGATCCTGATAGAAAGATGGGAAGCCTTATTCTTAATCCCCGTAGAAGAGAAGAGGGTGACTCAGATCAGAAGGCATAAGGTATAAGGAGTAAAAAGAGCCTTACGTTCCCTTCCACAATCATTTCCCTTATATAACTACAGCATTTATAGACTCAACTTTGACCAGTTTGGCTTGGTAATCCTACAGGCAGTCAGGCTCTAATACCAACACTGTCAGGACCCCAATTCTAAGTCACGCCGATCTAGACTGTAACACCTCATATCACTTTGCGGCCTCACGCATGGTATTCCCACGGGTGTCGCCTTACCATGGCCCGGGACCGCTTGCGCCTTTTGGCTCACGTATATGATAGTGTCGCTAGCATCCATATGACAGAGAACCCGGGCCTACATGACTAGTCGTGAACCCAAAGTGGCACCAACTTACGGGGACAGGCATACATGAATCAACATCGAGCATGTCGGTCAGCAGCGTGCGAATCTGGGCGGTAGCACTGGGCTAACAGGACTCCGGGAACCCGGGCTATAGCAGGCTAGGCAGGACTCCGGATGTCACCGTGTGACATTTCCCCGAAGGGATAGACACAGGAATGAAGTGAATCACATGCCGGCCAGTCAAGTGTCCCGGAGCAGTAGTGCTGGGCTAGCAGGACTCCGGTGAACCGGGCTATAGCGGACTACTATGGCTTATGGAAGCACAAGACTACATTTCCCCATAAGAGAGGCTACCAAGGATAAACAACTAGGTTGTCGGATCCCACACATACCAAGCATTTAAATCATACACACAATATGCTCGATGTGTGTAAATACAACATGGCATCACAACATAACTCTATGACTCAAGTATTTATTCACTAGGCTCTGAAGAGCCAGATATTACAAACATGGGTCTCATGACCCAACATTCAGAGCATACCAGACAAAACACATGCGGAAGCTTAACATGTCTGAGTACAGACGTCTACAAATGAAAAAGGCTGAGAAGCCTGACTAACTACCAGATCCTGCCGAGGGCACAAGCTCGTAGCTGAGGTAACAAGCTAAACGTCGAAGTCCACGTGGAACTACTAGCGAGGTTGAAGTCTCTGTGCAAAACATAAATTAATCAAACGTGAGTACAAATGTACCCAGCAAGACTTACATCAGAACTAACTACTTATGCATCGGTATCAACAAAGGGTTAGTGGAGTTTAACTGCAGCAAGCCAGCTGTGACTCAGTGGATAACCTGAACTACGACTGCAAGCAACTCTTTTGAGGTGGCGCACACGAGTCCACATATTCACCATATCAATACACCACTATGGACCCGCTCCCGTCTCCCTACGAGAACACCGTCCATAGCACTCACGCTTATCTTGCGCATTTTAGAGTATCCACTTTCACTTGTCTATGAACTGTATAGGCAACCAAGTAGTCCTTTACCGTGGACGCGGCTATTCGAATAGACGATGTTAACCCTGCAGGGGTGTACTTCTTCATACACGCTCTCACCACTTATCGTCGTTTACACGACATGTACTCGGCATCCTTCAAGCGGAAGCCCAACGAGGGTGTCGGCCACGGCCTACCTAAACAATCAAGTCTCTAGTCCAAGTTTATCGCCTATCCAGGTTCCATCCCAGGGAGTCCGGCCGAGGTTTCCACATACGGCCCCGAACGATGTGTACAGGGTTCCCGAGACACCAAACGAGCGACTCAGTACACCATGCCACGTTGTATCTACCGCATCATAGCCCAGCCCTAGGGTCAGCACTACGCACGGCCACCAACACATATCCTACAAACACCAGAAACTAGTTGCAACTCCTGGACAGAGGACTAGGGTGGTTAAGAAGTCGAGAGGGTCAATTAAGGATCCCAATGCATGGTAGTAACTGGTTCTTAAATCACACATACAGATCTCGGTGCTTAAGGATGGTTCCAATGAAACAACCCACCATGTACTCCTACATGGCCTCTCATCGATACCTTTACCAAATCATGTTCAACACACTTAGCTCACACACAGAAGGACATGTTCACAACTTTCCAATTCATCCCCGATGAATCAGACCTGACACAACTCTAAGCAATAGCAGGCATGACAAGCAAACATGAATGAGTAGGCACATCTGGGCTCAAACAACTCCTACTCAGGCTAGTGGGTTTCATCTATTTACTGTGGCAACAACAGGTCATGCAGAGGAAAGGGGTTCAACTACAGCAGCATGTAACATTTGAATCATTGTTGTCCTAATGCAGTAAAAGAGAGCAGGAGCGAGAGAGTGGGATTGTGTCGGAATGAACAAGGGGGTTTTGCTTGTTCGACACTTCTGAAGATAGTATAGTTCTTCATCGGTGTCATCGATCTCATCGTCGGAAACATCGTCTACCGAGGGGGAACAATCACCGGCAAACATAGAAAGAACACAATCAATGCAATGCACAATATGATGCATGATCATGACATGTCAACATGCTGTGATTTGAGCTAATGCAGCTAAGAACAGAAGGGTTTGAGTTGATTTGAACCAAAGGTTCAAATTCAAACTAAGAATTTATAAAGTGCATTATCATGTTTTGATCTAAACATCAAGGTTAAGTTGTTTAAACATGCATGAAACCACTATAGATGGATAGATTAGAGTTTTTTGATCATTTTTCATATATAATTTGTTTGATTTGGAGTTACGGTTGAATTACTATGAATTTTTGAAGTTTTGGATACTTTCTGCAATTTTCTGAATTATTTTAAATCCAGAAAATGATAACTGCGTCAGCATTGCGTCACTGTGACGTCAGTTGGTCAACGGGAAAGCCCAGGTCAAACTGACCAGTGGGTCCCGCATGTCAGTAGCTAAACTAAATTAGCTAGGTTTAGTTAATCCTAATCTAGCTTAGTTAGCAGGGCGGCCCCACCTGTCATTGAGCCAGGGGAGGTCAAACCCCTTGGTCAACTGGGGCTAACGCGCCGGCGTTTAGCCGGCGGCGGCAGCAGACACGGCGGAGGGCGCGGGATTTGCACTCCGGCGACCAAAAGGACGGCGGAGGCCAGGTGCGCCGCTTCCATTGGTGGTGGTGGTTGGTTCGGAGGTGTCCGGAATCATTGCCGGCGACGACGTTGGCGGCTACCGGAGCTCGGGGCTGGTGCGGGTTAGCGCTGCGGTGTGCTAACGAGCGAGGCGAAGGTCTAGCGGGGCACTATGCGTTGCTGGGAGCAAGTTGGACTCGCCGGGGTGACCATTTGGTCACCAGAGCTGCGCCGACAACGAGCTCAAGCGGCTGCGGCGGCTACGGTCGTCAAGGGGGCGACGTCTACGGGTCGAAATCGAAGGGGAGGAAGGAGGGGATCCACGCAGGAGCTGACAGCGGTTCGTTCGGTGGCCTCAGCGAGCTCGGGGAAGCGTCGGAGCGAGCGCACGGTCGCCCGTGATCTCGGTGGCGCGAGTTTGAAGAAGACGGAGGTGAGGGCGTTCGGCGGCGTCCGGCGTCGCTTGGCTTGGCGAGGAGGTCTAGGACAAGGTAGCCGAGCTACTGGGCACGTCGAGGGGTCGAGGGGGAGGCTCTGGGTGCGGCAACGGTGAGCGGTGGCGACGAGCTCCGCTCGGGCTGCGCGGGAGAGAAAGCAGAGGAGGGGAAAGGGGTCCAGGGGAGAGAGGAGAGGTGCAGGGGGTGAGGGGGAGTGCGTGGCACTCCGGGCTGGCTCCAGAAGCGGCGGAAGCAGGAGGTGGCTCGGGCGCGTGCCGGCGCGCGGTGGCCACACGCCCTCGCCTACTGGCGCAAGGAGGAAGGCGACAGGGAGGCGCTGGTGGGCTAGGCTGTCCAACTGGGCCGCCAGGTGGGCTGCAACAGGTGCAGAAAGCTGGGCTAGGTAGGTTTTTCTCTCTCTTTGCTTTTCTGTTTTTGTTTTTGTTTTTCTGCTGTTGTTTTTTGATTTAGCATAGGTGCCAAACCATTTTATAAAATACTGAAAATATTTATAGGCACCTCTGAAATTAATTCCAACAGCCCAAAAATACTTCCATGATTATTTGGACATTTAACAATATTTATAGCATTTAAAATGCCCAAATGCAAATACATATGATTTAATTCAGGGATCCAAGTTGTCCTAAAAAAATGTGCAATATTTTTGGCAGAGGTTCAAGACCAATCCAAAAATGATGAACATTTTGTGAAGGCCATTTTGGGTTCAGTGAAAATGATTTTATCTGGACCCTAGTTGAATTTCATTTGCTTCTAGGGTTTATCAGCCCTCATTTCAAGTTTCATAAAATTTGAACATGATGCATGGATGCTTATGCAAAGACAGACAAGGTCTAATCTAGGGCTATGACAACTAGATTGATATTTCTTGCAATGGGAGAAGTGCTTAGCTTTGGGTTCAATCTTGCGGTGTCCTTAACACGGACGTGATGCCTATATTTCATAATCATTGCCTAGATATTCTCATAACTATGCGCTTTTCTATCAATTGCTCGGCAGTAATTTGTTCACCCACCGTAATACATGCTATCATGAGAGAAGCCACTAGTGAAACCTATGGCCCCCGGGTCTATTTTACATCATATAAGTTTCCGATCTACAATTCTAGTTTACTATTTATTTTATTTTGCAATCTTTACTTTTCAATCTATACAACAAAAATACCAAAAATATTTATCTTATTATCTTTATTAGATCTCACTTTTGCAAAGTGGCCATGAAGGGATTGACAACCCCGTTATCGCGTTAGTTGCAAGGTTCTTGATTGTTTATGCGGGTACTAGGTGACTTGCGTGTAATCTCCTACTAGATTGATACCTTGGTTCTCAAAAACTGAGGGAAATACTTACGCTACTTTGCTGCATCACCCTTTCCTCTTCAAGGGAAAACCAACGCATGCTCAAGAGGTAGCAAGAAGGATTCCTGGTGCCGTTGCTGGGGAGATCTCTGCCAAGTCAAGACATACCAAGTAACCATCATATACTCTTCTCCCTCGCATTACATTATTTGCCATTCGCCTCTCATTTTCCTCTCCCCCACTTCTAAAATGATTTTCGAAAACCTTCGCCTTTCCTTCGCCCTTCTTCCGTTCGTCCTTCTGTTTGCTCGTGTTACCATGTGCCTTCTATTAGCTTGCATCTTCGCTTGCTAAATATCTATTGTTATGGATCCACATCCACTTTCTAATCTTTTTAAGAGATCCAATTGTGTCAAACCAATTTCTAGTGATTTGAGTCCACTAGATTATCTTTATGAAGTTTTGCTTGAAATTCGTGAATATGAAAACTGTGATGAAGTACTTTATGAAGTGATGCATGATAGATCTTTGAATAAAAAGCATGATTGCAACGATGTTATTATAAATTCTATTAATATCAATTGTTCAAATAATATGCAAAACCCTAAGCTCGGGGATGCTAATTTTGCTATGTCTACTACTTGTTGCAATGATCATGATTGGGGTGATTCTTCTTATTATCTTGAAAATTTATTTAAGACCCATGATGAATATGAGATTTATAATAATGTTTGCAATAATATTGAAAGTGTGTTTGGAAGAGTGTCAACTTTAGATCCCACATATTTGGAGAATGTTCAATCTTATGAAGTTTTTGATAAAAGTGGGTTTGGAGAGGTCATGACTTTAGTTAATGTTAATCCCACTAGTTTGGAAGAGTGTCAACTTTGCATACATGTGGATTGTGTTAAGAATATGTTTTGTGATAGCTACATTGTTGAATTTTTTTATGATCCTATATGTAATTATTATGAAAGAGGAAAATATGGTTGTAGAAATTTTCGTGTCACTAAATTACCTTTCGTTATGTTGAGATTGCTATTGTTTCTTTCTCCTTCCTTGCATATGCTAGTATTTTCTTGTCTTGATAATTTTCATATGAAGTATGTTATAATTAGATGTGATTTTCATATGCTTCATGATGCTCCCTTCGTGTTTCACTTGTTATTTTTCATGTGAGCATCATTAAAATTATCTATGCCTAGCTAAAAGGCTTTAAAGAAAAGCGCTTGTTGGGAGGCAACCCAATTTTATTTTTGTTCTTTACTTTTTATTCCTGTTTAGTAATAAATAATTTATCTAGTCTTTGTTATGATTGTGTTTTTAATGTTTTAATTAGTGTTTGTGCCAAGTAAAGCCTTTAGGATCTTCTTGGGTGATTGTTGTTTGATTTTGCTGGAAAAAAAATAGAAAGTATGCGCTCACGAGAATAATTTTAATGTTTTACCAGAGAGCGATAAAATACCAATTCCAACTGCAGTAGATCAATACACAAATTATTTAGGTATTTCTAATTTTTCAGAATTTTTGGAGTTACAGAAGTATTCGAAACCTCCAGATTGCTACAGAATGTTCTGTTTTTGACAGATTTTGTTTTTCGTGTGTTGTTTGGTTATTTTGAAGAATCTATGGCTAGTATCGGGGGGTATGAACAATAGAGAAGTTGCAATACAGTAGGTTTAACACCAATATAAATAATAATGAGTTCATTATAGTTCCTTAAAGTGGTGGTTTGTTTTCTTATACTAACGGAGCTCATAAGATTTTCTGTTGAGTTTTGTGTTGTGAAGTTTTCAAGTTTTTGGCTAAAGATTTGATGGATTTTGGAACAAGGAGTGGCAATATCCTAAGCTTGGGGATGCCCAAGGCACCACAAGGTAAAATTCAAGGACAAACAAAAGCCTAAGCTTGGGGATGCCCCGGAAGGCATCCCCTCTTTCGTCTTCATCTATCAATAACTTTACTTGAAGCTATATTTTTATTCACCACATGATATGTGTTTTGCTTGGAGCGTCTTGTATGGTTTGAGTCTTTGCTTTTTAGTTTACCACAATCATCCTTGCTGTACACACATTTTGTAATAGACACACATGAATCGGAATTTATTAGAATACTCTATGTGCTTCACTTATATCTTTTGAGCTAGATAATTTTGCTCTAGTGCTTCACTTATATCTTTTTAGAGCACGATGGTGGTTTTATTTTATAGAAATTATTGATCTCGCATCCTTCACTTATATTGTTTTGAGAGTCCTTTAGAACAGCATGGTAATTTGCTTTGGTTATGAAATTAGTCCAAATATGATAGGCATCCAAGATGGGTATAATAAAAACTTTCATATAGAATGGATTGAATACTATGAGAAGTTTGATACTTGATGATTGTTTTGAGATATGAAGATGGTGATATTAGAGTCATGCTAGTTGAGTACTTGTGAATTTGAGAAATACTTGTGTTGAGGTTTGCAAGTCCCGTAGCATGCACATATGGTAACCATTGTGTAACAAATTTGAAGCATGAGGTGTTTCTTTGATCGTCCTCCTTATGAGTTGTGGTCGGGGACGAGCGATGGTCTTTTCCTACCAATCTATCCCCCTAGGAGCATGCACGTAGTGCTTCGTTTTGATGACTTGTAGATTTTTGCAATAAGTATGTGAGTTCTTTATGACTAATGTTGAGTCCATGGATTATACGTACTCTCACCCTTCCATCATTGCTAGCCTCTTCGGTACCGTGCATTGCCCTTTCTCACCTCGAGAGTTAGTGCAAACTTCGCTGGTGCATTCAAACCCCATGATATGATACGCTCTATCACACATAAGCCTCCTTATATCTTCCTCAAAATAGCCACCATACCTACCTATTATGCCATTTCCATAGCCATTCTGAGATATATTGCCATGCAACTTTCCACCGTTCCGTTTATTATGACATGATTCATCATTGTCATATTGCCTTGCATGATCATTGATACGTCTCTGTCATATATATAATTTTTTATTGTTCCATGCCAATATTATACAACTTTCATATACTTTTGGCAACTTTTTATACTATTTTTAAGACTAACATATTGATCCAGTGCTTAGTGCCAGTTCCTGTCTGTTGCATGTTTTATGTTTCGAAGAAACCCATACCAAACGGAGTCCAAACGGAATAAAAACGGACAGAGAATATTTTTGGAATATTTGTGAAATATGGGAAGAAGAATCAACGCGAGAAGGTGTCCGAGGGGGCCACGAAACGGCGTTGCTGCTCTTCTTTGGCCGCAAGAAAGCTAATTTTCGGAGAAAAATCTGGGTGAAGGTTTCGATCCAATCGGAGTTACGGATCTCCGGTTATAAAAGAAACGGTGAAAGGGCAGAATCAGAGCGCAGAAACAGAGGGAGACAGAGAGACATATTCAATCTCGGAGGGGCTCTCGCCCCTCCCTCGCCATGGAGACCATGGACTAGAGGGGAAACCCTTCTCCCATCTAGGGAGAAGGTCAAGGAAGAAGAAGAAGAAGGGGGGCTCTCTCCCCCTCTCTCTCGGTGGCACCGGAACGCCGCCGGGGCCATCATCGTGTGACGGCGATCTACACCAACGCCTCCATCATCTTCACCAACATATTCATCACCTTTCCCCATCTATCTACAGCGGTCCACTCTCCCGCAACCCGCTATACCCTCTACTTGAACATGGTGCTTTATGCTTCATATTATTATCCAATGATGTGTTGCCATCCTATGACGTCTGAGTAGATTTTCGTTGTCCTGTCGGTAATTGGTGAATTGCTATGATTGGTTTAATTTGCTTGTGGTTATGTTGCTGTCCTTTGGTGCCCATCATATGAGCGCGCGTCTGGATCACACCATAGGGTTAGTTGTATGTTGATAGGACTATGTATAGGGCAAGAGTGACAGAAGCTTCAACCTAGCATAGAAATTGATGCATACGGGATTGAAGGGGGACCAATATATCTTAATGTTATGGTTGGGTTTTACCTTAATTAACGTTAGTAGTTGCGGATGCTTGCTAATAGTTCCAATGATAAGTGCATAGAATTCCAAGTCAGGGATGACATGCTAGTAGTGGCCTCTCCCACATGAAACTTGTTATCGGTCTAGTAAAGTAGTCAATTGCTTAGGGACAATTTCGCAACGCCTACCACCACTTTTCCACACTCGCTATATTTACTTTATTGCTTCTTTATCTAAACAGCCCCTAGCTTCTATTTACGTGCTCTTTATATTCTTGCAAACCTATCCAAAAACACCTACAAAGTACTTCTAGTTTCATACTTGTTCTAGGTAAACGAACATTAAGCGTGCGTAGAGTTGTATAGGTGGTTGATAGAACTTGAGGGAATATTTGTTCTACCTTTAGCTCCTCGTTGCGTTCGACACTCTTACTTATCGAAAGAGGCTACAATTGATCCCCTATACTTGTGGGTTATCAAGACCTTTCTCTGGTGCCGTTGACGGGGAGTTATAGCGTGGGGTGAATATTCTCGTGTGTGCTTGTTTGCTTTATCACTAAGTAATTTTTATTTGCTGTTCTAAGTTGTTCTCTATCTTTACTTATGGATATGGAACACAAAATAGCAAAAAAAAGGTTTACTTGCTACTCATGGAGATGGGGAACCTCCTAAAACCCTCGATGATCATTATGTGAAAAATATTATGTACTACTTTGATAATCCTGAGAAAACCCCATTCAATTATATAATGGGAGACATGTTGGATCAACGTGAATACTTTAGGGATTATCGCTTGACTCAAAAAGGGAAACTATTATGGGATCAAATTTATAGGTTGCATTGGTATGCTCGGCAACTATGCTTGAGATATGATTATACTTGTTGCTCTAGGATGAAGGCTCCACACCTTCCCTTCTCATGCGAATTTAATAATAATTAAACCTTAGCTTCTTATGCTAATTGTATATATGATTACTATGATGTGGAACGAATAGAAGAATTCGTTGCTTTTATGGGTGCTTATGAAATTGAATCTTTGTTTAAAGAGTGTGAAAATCTTGATGATGCTGTTTACATACCAGAAATTTTTGCTATACTTAAATATTGCTATGAAAATTATGAATTCAATTCTGATATTGATGATTTTATTAAGAGAGTCTCCGCTGTCCAAGAAGAGACTAATATTTTGCAGGAGTCTATGGAAGAAGAAATTGATGAAACTGTGGGCTCATTGGATGAAAAAGATGATGAGGAGAGCGAAGAACAAAAAGAGGAAGAGTGGATTAGCTACCCGTGCCCACCTTCTAATGAGAGTAACTCTTCAACTCATACATTGTTTAATTTCCCTTCGTGCTTACCGAAGGATGATTGCTATGATGATTGTTACGATCCCGGTGATTCTTTTGAAATATTCCTTTTTGATGAAGCTTGCTATGCTTGTGGCCGAGACGCCAATATGAATTATGCTTATGGAGATGAACTTGCTATGGTTCCTTATGTTAAACATGAAATTGTTGCTATTACACCCACACATGATAGTCCTATTATCTATTTGAATTCTCCCGACTAAACTATATCGGAGAAGTTTGCCCGTATTAAAGATTATATTGATGGGTTGTGTTTCACTACTACACATGATGATTTTGATAGATATAATATGCATGTGCTTTCTGCTCCTACTTTCAATTATTATGAGAGAGGAACTACATCTCCGCGTCTCCATGTTTCCAATATGATAAAATTGCAAGAAACTGTTTATATTATGCATTGGCCTTTACTATGTGTGCATGAATTGTTCTTTTATGACATGCTGATGCATAGGAAGAGAATTAGACTTCGTCATTACATGATATATGTTGCTTTGTGCTCACTACTAAATCACAAATCATTGTTAATTAAAATTGGCTTTGATATACCTTGGGATCCAGGTGGATTCATTACTTGAGCACCATATCCCTAGCTTAATGGCTTTAAAGAAAGCACTGCCAGGGAGACAACCCAGAAATTTTAGAGAGTCATTTATTTCTGTTGAGTGCTTTTATATAGTTTAAAAACAAAAAAATAAAGAGGGGAACCCAAAACTTTTTCAAAAAGGAAAGTGAAAGTGAGAGAGACAAGCATTGTTGAAGTGGGGGAGCTCCTTGAACTTTGTTCATGCTCACGGAAACTTTGTGAATCTTGATTAAAGAAACTCTTCAACAAAAATAATTATCCCCTTGTACAATTCCATTTTATTATAAAAATAATGTGCCAAGGTTTGCCTTTAGGATGTTCACAATACTTGTTGGTTTGTACGGTGCAGGATAGAAACTTTGGCTGTAGTGTGCGATTTTACATTCTTTACTGGAACATCAATCTGAAACTTTTTTCACTGTCTTTCTATACAAAATTTTTATTTTTCCTAATTTTGGTAGAATTTTTGGAGTAACATAGGTATGGTGAATGTTCAGATTATTACAGACTGTTCTGTTTTAGACATATTCTGTTTTTGATGCATAGTTTGCTTGTTTTGATGAAACTATCGATTTATATTAGTGGATTAAGCCATGGAAAAGTTATATTACAGTAGCTACAATGCAAAAACAAAATATGAATTGGTTTGCAACAGTACTTAGAGTAGTGATTTGCTTAATTATACTAACGGATCTTACCGAGTTTTCTGTTGAGTTTTGTGTGGATGAAGTGTTCAAAGATCGAGGATGTCTCGATGTGAGGAGAAGAAGGAGAGGCAAGAGCTCAAGCTTGGGGATTTCCAAGGCACCCCAAGTAAATATTCAAGGAGACTCAAGCGTCTAAGCTTGGGGATGCCCCGGAAGGCATCCCATCTTTCTTCAACAAGTATCGGTATGTTTTCGGATTCGCTTCGTTCATGCGATATGTGCAAATCTTGGAGCGTCTTTTGCATTTAGTTTTCATTTTTCTTTTATGCACCATGCTGGTATGAGATAGTCCTTGGTTGATTTATAGAATTCTCTTTGCACTTCACTTAAATATTTTGAGTATGGCTTTATAGAATGCTTAATGTGCTTCGCTTATATCATTTGAAGTTTGGATTGCCTGTTTCTCTTCACATAGAAAACCGCCATTTGTAGAATGCTCTTTTGCTTCACTTATATTTGTTAGAGCGTGGGCATATCTTTTGTAGAAAGAATTAAACTCTCTTGCTTCACTTATATCTATTTAGAGAGTTGACAGGAATTGGTCATTCACATGGTTAGTCATAAAATCCTACATAAAACTTGTAGATCACTGGATATGATATGTTTGATTCCTTGCAATAGTTTTGCAATATAAAGGTGGTGATATTAGAGTCGTGCTAGTTAAGTAATTGTGAAACTGAGAAATACTTGTGTTGAGGTTTGCAAGTCCCCTAGCATGCACGTATGGTGAACCGTTATGTAACGAAGTTGGAGCATGAGGTATTTATTGATTGTCTTCCTTATGAGTGGTGGTCGGGGATGCTACCTCTTGAGCACTGCGTTGGTTTTCCCTTGAAGAGGAAAGGTGATGCAGCAAAGTAGCATAAGTATTTCCCTCAGTTTTTGAGAACCAAGGTATCAATCCAGTAGGAGGCCACGCTCAAGTCCCTTGCGCCTACACAAACAAATAAGAACCTCGCAACCAACGCGATGTCAACCCCTTCACGATCACTTACGAGAGTGAGATCTGATAGATATGATAAGATAATATTTTTGGTATTTTTATAATAAAGATAAAAATTAAAGATTGCAAAATAAAAGGAAGTAGAAATAGCTTGTTGATGTAAGATTAATATGATGGAAGATAGACCCGGGGGCCATAGGTTTCACTAGTGGCTTCTCTCAAGAGCAGAAGTATTACGGTGGGTGAACAAATTACTGTTGATCAATTGATAAAATTGAGCATAGTTATGAGAATATCTAGGTATGATCATGTATATAGGCATCACGTCTGTGACAAATAGACCGACTCCTGCCTGCATCTACTACTATTACTCCACACATCGACCGCTATCCAGCATGCATCTAGAGTATTAAGTTCATAAGAACGGAGTAATGCTTTAAGCAAGATGACATTATGTAGAGGGATAAACTCATGCTATATGATATAAACCCCATCTTTTTATCCTCGATGGCAACAATACAATACGTGTCGTTTCCCCTACTGTCACTGGGATCGAGCACCGCAAGATTGAACCCAAAGCTAAGCACTTCTCCCATTGCAAGAAAGATTAATATAGTAGGCCAAACCAAACTGATAATTTGAAGAGACTTGCAAAGATAACCAATCATACATAAAATAATTCAGAGAAGATTCAAATATTGTTCATAGATAATCTTGATCATAAACCCACAATTCATCGGATCTCGACACACACCGCAAAAGAAGATTACATGGAATAGAACTCCAAGAGAATCAAGGAGAACTTTGTATTGAGATCCAAAGAGAGATAAGAAGCCATCTAGATAATAACTATGGACCCAAAGGTCTGAAGTAAACTACTCACACATCACCGGACAGGCCATGGAGTTGATGTAGAGGCCCTCCATGATCGATGCCCCCTCCGGCGGTGCTCCGGAAAAGGCCCCAAGATGGGATCTCTTGGGTACAGAAGGTTGCGGCGGTGGAAATAGGATTTCGTGGTGCTCCTGGATGTTTTCGGGGTACGTAGGTATATATAGGAGGAAGAAGTAGGTCGGTGGAGCAACGAGGGGCCCACGAGGGTGGAGGGCGCACCCCTACCTCGTGGCCTCCTCGAGTGTTTCTTGACGTCCACTCCAAGTCCCCCGGATCATGTTTGTCCAAAAAATAACTCCCCCGAAGGTTTCATTCCGTTTGGATTCCGTTTGATATTCCTTTTCTGTGGAACACTGAAATAGGCAAAAAAAACAGCAATTTGCGTTGGTCCTTGGGTTAATAGGTTAGTCCCAAAAATAGTATAAAAGTGTAAAATAAAGCCCATTAACATCCAAAACGGAATATATAATAGCATGGAACAATAAAAAATTATAGATACGTTGGAGACGTATCAGGGGACGAGCGATGGTCTTTTCCTACCAATCTATCCCCCTAGGGGCATGCGTAGTAGTACTTTGCTTCGAGGGCTAATAAACTTTTGCAATAAGTATATGAGCTCTTTATGACTAATGTGAGTCCATGGATTATACGCACTCTCACCCTTCCATCATTGCTAGTCTCTTCGGTACCGTGCATCGCCGGTGCATCCAAACCCTGTGATACGATATGCTCTATCACACATAAACCTCCTTATATCTTCCTCGAAACAGCCACAATACCTACCTATCATGGCATTTCATAGCCATTCCGAGATATATGGCCATGCAACTTCCATCATCATCATATACATGACTTGAGCATTTATTGTCATATTGCTTTGCATGATCGTAAGATAGCTAGCATGATGTTTTCATGGCTTGTCCGTTTTTTGATGCCATTGGTACGCTAGATCATTGCACATCCCGGTACACCGTCGGAGGCATTCATATAGAGTCATATCTTTGTTCTAGTATCGAGTTGTAATATTGAGTTGTAAGTAAATAAAAGTGTGATGATCATCATTATTAGAGCATTGCCCCAATGAATAAAGGATGATGGAGACTATGATTCCCCCACAAGTCAGGATGAGACTCCGGACTTTAAAAATAAATAAAAGAGGCCAAAGAAGCCCAAATAAAAAAAGAGGCCAAAGAAGCCCACCAAAAAAACAAAAAAACAAAAAAAATGAGAGAAAAAGAGAGAAGGGGCAATGTTACTATCCTTTTATCACACTTATGCTTCAGAGTAGCACCATGTTCTTCATATAGAGAGTCTCTTGAGTTATCACTTTCACATACTAGTGGGAATTTTCATTATAGAACTTAGCTTGTATATTCCAATGATGGGCTTCCTCAAATTCCCTATGTCTTCATGAGCAAGCAAGTTGGATTCACACCCACTTAGTTTCAATTTGAGCTTTCATACACTTATAGCTCTAGTGCATTCGTTGCATGACAATCCTACTCCTCACATTGACATCAATTGATGGGCATCTCCATAGCCCGTTTATTAGCCGCATTGATGTGAGACTTTCTCCTTTTTTGTCTTCTCACACAAACCTCCATCATCATATTCTATTCCACCCATAGTGCAATGTCCATGGCTTATGCTCATGTATTGCGTGAGGGTTGAACAGGCTGAAGCACATTAAAAAGTATGAACCAATTGTTCGGCTTGTCATCCGGGTTGTGCATGATTTGAATGCTTTGTATGGTGAAGATGGAGCATAGCCATACTATATGATTTCGTAGGGATGAGCTTTCTTTGGCTATGTTATTTTGATAAGACATAATTGCTTGGTTAGTATGCTTGAAGTACTATTGTCTTAATGTCAAATGATAGACTATTGCTTTGAATCACTCGTATCTTAATATTCATGCCATGATTAGATTATGTGATCAAGATTATGCTAGGTAGCATTCCACATCAATTTTTTTATCATTTACCTACTCGAGGACGAGCAGGAATGAAGCTTGGGGATGCTGATACGTCTCCGTCGTATCTATAATTTTTTATTGTTCCATGCCAATATTATACAACTTTCATATACTTTTGGCAATTTTTATACTATTTTTGGAACTAACATATTGATCCAGTGCCCAGTGCCAGTTCATGTTTGTTGCATGTTTTATGTTTCGCAGAAACCCCATACCAAACGGAGTCCAAACGGAATAAAAACGGACGGAGAATATTTTTGGAATATGGGAAGAAGAATCAACGCGAGAAGGTGCCTGAGGGGGCCACGAGGCAGGGGGCGTGCCCCTGACCCTCATGGGCACCCCATAAGGCGGTTGCTGCTCTTCTTTGGCCGCAATAAAGCTATTTTTTGGAGAAAAATCTGGGCGAAGGTTTCAATCCAATCAGAGTTACGGATCTCCGGTTATAAAAGAAATGGTGGAAGGGCAGAATCAGAGCGCAGAAACAGAGGGAGACAGAGAGACAGATCCAATCTCGGAGGGGCTCTCGCCCCTCCCTCGCCATGGAGACCATGGACCAGAGGGGAAACCCTTCTCCCATCTAGGGAGAAGGTCAAGGAAGAAGAAGAAGAAGAAGGGGGCTCTTTCCCCCTCTCTCTCGGTGGCGCCGGAACGCCGCCGGGGCCATCATCGTGTGACGGCGATCTACACCAACACCTCCATCATCTTGACCAACATCTTCATCACCTTCCCCCATCTATCTACAGCGGTCCACTCTCCCGCAACCCGTTGTACCCTCTACTTGAACATGGTGCTTTTTGCTTCATATTATTATCCAATGATGTGTTGCCATCCTATGATGTCTGAGTAGATTTTCGTTGTCCTGTCGGTAATTGGTAAATTGCTATGATTGGTTTAATTTGCTTGTGGTTATGTTGATGTCCTTTGGTGCCCATCATATGAGCACGCACATGGATCACACCATAGGATTAGTTGTATGTTGATAGGACTATGTATTGGAGGGCAAGAGTGACAGAAAATTCAACGTAGCATAGAAATTGATGCATACGGGATTTGAAGGGGACCAATATATCTTAATGCTATGGTTGGGTTTTACCTTAATTAACATTAGTAGTTGCAGATGCTTGCTAATAGTTCCAATCATAAGTGCATAGAATTCCAAGTCAGGGATGACATGCTAGCAGTGGCCTTTCCCACATGAAACTTGCTATCGATCTAGTAAAGTAGTCAATTGCTTAGGGACAATTTCGCAACGCATACCACCACTTTTCCACACTCGCTATATTTACTTTATTGCTTCTTTATCTAAACAGCCCCTAGCTTTTATTTATGTGCTCTTTATATTCTTGCAAACCTATCCAAAAACACCTACAAAGTACTTCTAGTTTCATACTTGTTCTAGGTAAAGCGAACATTAAGCGTGCGTAGAGTTGTATAGGTGGTCGATAGAACTTGAGGGAATATTTGTTCTACCTTTAGCTCCTCATTGGGTTCGACACTCTTACATATCGAAAGAGGCTACAATTGATCCCCTATACTTGTGGGTTATCAATCATGTAGTTGACCTCGTATTTCTGGCAAAGCCACCACTCATAATTTTTATACATGTCACTCTTGAATCATTGCACATCCCGGTACACCGCCGGAGGCATTCATATAGAGTCATATTTTGTTCTAGTATTGTGACACCCTCGATTCAATTGTACACTAATCATACATGCAAATAAGTACGATCAAGATCAAGGACTCACGGGAAGATATCACAACACAACTCTAGACACAAATTAAAATAATACAAGCTTTATATTACAAGCCAAGGGCCTCGAGGGCTTGAATACATCAGCTCGAAAACACAAGAGTCAGCAGAAGCAACAACATCTGATTACAGGCATAAGTTAGACAAGTCTGCCTTAAGAAGGCTAGCACAAAAGCAACAACGACCGAAAAGGCAAGGCCTCCTGCTTGGGAGCCTCCTAACTACTCCAGGTCGTCAGCGGCTGTCTTGTAGTAGTAGGCACCCTCGGGGTAGTAGTAATCATTAGTTGTGTTGTCTAGCTCCTGGGATCCATCATCTGGTGGCAACAATTGGGTATGGGGAAAAGAGGTAGCAAAGCAACCGTGAGTACTCATCCAAAGTACTTGCAAGACTTACATCAGATCTAAACTAAGTATGCATCTGTATCAAACGAATGGGTTGTATCTGTGGACTGAACTGTAGAATGCCAGAAGGGAAGGGGAAAGCCTAGCCTATCGAAGACTAGCATCTTCAAGCATCTTGCATCATATAGAAGAGTATAGATCGACATAATGTAAAGTAGTAGTAGTCTTATCATCCTCGGCCAGAGATCCTTTCTCGACTCCCTGCGAGAAAGCAATCCCAGAGCCATACTATCCATTTCTCATTTCAAGTATCCAATTCTAGTTGTATCGATCGGGATACAACTCCAAGTGTCCATTACTGTAGGACAGGCTATCGATAGATGTTTTCTTCCCTACAGGGGTGCACCAACTTACCCACCACGCTTGATTGACTCTGGCCGGACACACTTTCCTGGGTCATGCCCGGCCTCAGCCAAACAATACACCGCAACCTGACCTAGGCTTAATAGAGAGGTCAGCACGCCGGACTAAGCCTATGCCCCCAGGGGTCATGGGCCATCTCCCTGGGAACTCCTGCACATTGCGTACGCGTCCAGTGAGCAGACCTAGCTACCTCCTTCAAAAAGGCGGGTGCTTACCAGTCCAACCCGGCGCGCGTCGCTCAGTCGCTGACGTTTATTAAGCTTCGGTTGATGCATACGACGCAGAACGCCCATACAATGCCCACGTGATGGTTAGTGCTATCAGGCCAGAGGCCCCTCGGATCAAATATCCAAACTGTTAGTGTGTTGGTAGTGCGGTCACGAGCAGAGACTCACGAAAGATGTGACCCCGTCGCCCCATATACTTGCGGCATGGGCTAAGAATGCCCGGCCACGCCTCGTAAGTATCTCGCGGGCACCTTCCAGGTCAACCCGACTCCACATCACTCGCAATTAAGCTCGCACGGGTACCCCTCAGGGCCGACCCATCTTTAGTAACATGGTTCAGTGTAAAGTCATAGTAACAATAGTAACTGTGTGTCTAACACCAAGGGGAAAACCGAGGAATCACCCCCGGTGAATTCCACTAGATGTAATCATCAAGGTGAACGTAAGAGGATCCACCCTCGAGGTTCACACTTGAGGGGTTGCATGACAGAGCCGTATCGGAAGTGGTTAAGGAGGAAATCACCCTCGATGACCATGACCGGATAGCTACACTACAGAGATCTCATCAGGAGTGATGTATGAGGTTCCACCCTCGGCACTGGATGGTAACTCTGCAGAGTTGAGCAATAAAAGGGGAAAGTGATGTGCGGTGCCGGGGCCTGGTCTTCTATCCCGTTGATCGGGTCTTCGATGATGAAGTAGGGGCAACAAGGACAAGGTGGGGGTCACTAATGGATCTCTAACCAACCTATACTAAGCAGTTTAGAATAAGCAGGTAAGGTAACAATAAGCAGGTTACAAAGCAGGCTATGCATCAGAATATGATCATACAGAAAGCAGTAGCAGTTCTAATGCAAGCATGAGAGGGAAAGAAATGGGCGATATCGGAATGCTCAAGGGGGGTTTGCTTGCCTGGAAGCTCTGCTGAAAAAGAAGAAGTGTTGTCGGCGTAGTCGATCACAAGGGCGGCATCGGTCTCGGGGTCTACCGGAGAGAAGAGGGGGAAGAAACAATAAATATAAAGCAAACATAGCATCAGAAAGCATAACATGGCAATATGTTGTGCCGGGTGTGACCTAACGTATGGCTACACGATAAAGGTGAAGGGGGAAAACAACCGGGAATGTTTTCCCGGTTCCGGACCTGTGTCAGACAGATGACCGGAGGGGGAATGTTCCATGATTAGCATGCTAGGAGCATGTGACAGATGAACGGACCGCGTATTCGAATTCATTGGATTTTTCTGAGCAACTTCCATGTAGAAAACATTTTCATCAGAATTACGGTTTATTTTCTATGAATTTTCAAATATTTATACATTTTCTGGAATTATCTAGATTAACAAAAATGGAATTATGACATCAGCATTACATCATTGTGATGTCAGTAGTCAACAGGACGGCTAACCAGGTCAAACTGACCAGTGGGACCCAACTATCATTGGTAGTGGGCTAACAACAGTTCATTTTAATTTAAATAGAGTAATTAGTGACTGGACCCCACCTGTCAGTGACTCATTAGTTTAGCTAAATATTTTTATTTAGGAAAATGTTTTAATTAGTTTAATTATGCAGTGTGCTACGTCTTGAGCTTGCGTTGGTTTTCCCCGAAGAGGAAGGGATGATGCAGCAGAGTAGCGTAAGTATTTCCCTCAGTTTTTGAGAACCAAGGTATCAATCCAGTAGGAGGCCACACGCAAGTCCCTCGTACCTACACAACACAAAGAGCTCAACGCAACCAACGCGATTAGGGGTTGTCAATCCCTTCACAGTCACTTGCGGAAGTGAGATCCGATAGATGATATTTCTTGGTATTTTTGATATAAAGATGCAAAGTGAAAAGTAAAAGGCAACGTAAAAACAAAACAAGATTAAAGTGATGGAGATTGATATGATGAGAATAGACCCGGGGGCCATAGGTTCACTAGTGGCTTCTCTCAAGAGCATAAGTTTTCTACGATGGGTGAACAAATTACTGTTGAGCAATTGACAGAACTGAGCATAGTTATGAGAATATCTAGGCATGATCATGTATATAGGCATCACGTCCATGACAAGTAGATCGAAACAATTCTGCATCTACTACTATTACTCCACTCATCGACCGCTATCCAGCATGCATCTAGAGTATTAAGTTAAAAACAGAGTAACGCTTTAAGCAAGATGACATGATGTAGAGAGATAAATTCATGCAATATGAAATAAACCCCATCTTGTTATCCTCGATGGCAACGATACAATACGTGTCTTGCTGCCCCTTCTGTCACTAGGAAAGAACACCGCAAGATCGAACCCAAAGCTAAGCACTTCTCCCATGGCAAGAACTACCAATCTAGTTGGCCAATCAAAACGGATAATTCGAAGAGACTTGCAAAGATAACCAATCATACATAAAAGAATTCAGAGAAGATTAAAATAGTGTTCATAGATAGACTTGATCATAAACCCACAATTCATCGGTCTCAACAAACACACCGCAAAAGAAGAAGATTACATCGAATAGATCTCCACAAGAGAGGGGGAGAACATTGTATTGAGATCCAAAAAGAGAGAAGAAGCCATCTAGCTACTAACTATGGACCCGAAGGTCTGAGGTAAACTACTCACACTTCATCGGAGAGGCTAGGATGATGTAGAAGCCCTCCATGATGACGGCCCTCTTCTGGCGGAGCTCCGGAATAGGCCCCAAGATGGGATCTCATGGATACAGAAAGTTGCGGCAGTGGAATTAGGTTTTTGGCTCATGTTCTGATCGTTTGGGGGTACGTGGGTATATATACACTAGTAGAAAAAGGGGCTTTGGTCCAGCCAGAAAAGAGCATTAATCCCGGTTGCATTACGAACCGAGACTAATGTGAGCATTAGTCCCGGTTCAAGTGGCGAGGGCACCATACAGGCATTACTCCCGGTTCAAATGGGACCTTTAGTCCCGGTTCATGGCACGCACCGGTACTAAAGGGTGTGATGCCCATTAGTACCGGTTCGTGGCACAAATCGGTACTAAAGGTTAGACCTTTAGTACCGGTTCATGCCACGAACCGGTACTAATGGGGTTGAGACCTTTAGTACCGGTTCGTGCCACGAACCGGTACTAATGGTGCAATTTTCAAATCTTACCCCCCCCCGGTGCATCGCCTTTTCAGTTTTGTAAAAAGCAAAAGAAAATGATAGAAACTTCAAAATTTAAAATCCTTCGAGAGGTAGTTATGTTACTACATCTACTAGTTAGGAAAATTTAAAAACATAAATTTGGACATGTTTTGCAAAAAATGTAGGGAAAATGTAAAACGGCTATAACTTTTGCATACGATGTCGGAAAAAAATGTATAATATATCAAAATGTTCGGAACGAAAATCCGCATACGATGGAGACAGCCTATGGCCTGTTTGCAAATTTTTAGAATCCTCAAATTCTAAAAGGAAAAAAGTTATGCTCAAATTTCAGTTTTTTTTTAATTTTTCTTAAATCTGGTCAAACTACTTATTCAAGAAGTATTAGTGTTACTAAATAATTATTCAAGAATATTAGTGTTACTAAATAATTATTTCAGTTTTTTTAAATTTTGGTCAATTATGGTCAAACTGTGGTCAAACTACTTATTCAAGAAATATTAGTGTTACTAAATAATTATTGATTTTTGGAACAATAGTTTCAAAACTCAAACAGTGAAATGTGTGACTTCATGCTCAAGCTAAATTCCTGAGGGTTAATAGGATTGCCATCTTACTATTGTTAGGAAAACAACAAGTGCAGACTTGGAAACGAGGGAGAATAGAACCTGGAAGTTAAGCGTGCTCAGGCTGGAGTAGTGAGAGGATGGGTGACCGTTCGGGAAGTTAGATGATTTGGAATGGTGAGGGGTGATTAGAGATGAAAGGTTAAATTGCGCAGTGATGAAGGGTGATTAGAGATTAGAGGTTAAAATAATTCAGAAATTTGAAATTCAAAAAAAATCAAAAAAAAATTCAAAAAAAATCATAAAATATCCTTTAGTATCGGTTGGTGTTACCAACCGGGACTAAAGGTGGACCTCCAGGCAACGGCCACGTGGAGGGCCTTTAGTCCCGGTTCTATAGTCCCGGTTCCAGTTAGAACCGGGACTAAAGGGGGAGGCTTTAGTACCGACCCTTTAGTCCCGGTTCCAGAACCGGGACTAAAGGCCCTTTTTCTACTAGTGATAGGAGGAAGGAGTACGTCGGTGGAGCACCGACGGGCCCACGAGGCAGGGGGGCGCGCCCCCTACCCTCGTGACTGCCTCCGGTACTTCTTGGAGTAGGGTCCAAGTCTCCTGGGTCTTATCCGAGAAGAAAATCACGTTCCAAAAAGGATTTTTTCTGTTTGGACTCCGTTTGATATTCTGTTTCTTCGACACACTGAAATAGGCAAAAAACAGCAATTCTGGGTTGGGCCTCCGGTTAATAGGTTAGTCCCAAAAATAATATAAAAGTGGAAGGTAAAGCCCAATATAGTCCAAAACAGTAGATAATATAGCATGGAGCAATCAAAAATTATAGATACGTTGGAGACGTATCACAGTGGGGCCCGTGTGTTAGTGGCACTGGGCTGCCCAGTCAGCAGTTGACTGAGTCAACCCAGTTAACTGGGGCCCGTAGGGCCTGCTGGCAGCGACCCTAGGGGTGGCCCCAGGTCGGCCACGTCGGCGCTGGCTACCGGGTTGCTCTGGCGTGCCTTGTTCGCAGCGGAGGACTCAGGCGGCCATCGGGATTCGTCCCCCCGGCGTCCATCTGACGCCCCCGGGGGGTGCGTTCGGTCGGAGGCGGCGAGCCGCGCCTAGGGGTGGCCGCAGCAGCAGCTGGGGCGGCCTGAGGCGGCGCCGGCAGCGAGTAGAGGAGGCGGCAAAGGCGGCGAGCGAGCGGGGGCCAGGTGAGTTCGTGCTTGAGGGCGGCTGGCGCACGGTCGCGGCGAGGAGTGGCGGGCACGCGCGAGCCACCGGCGGGAGCAGCGGCAGAAGCGGCCGGGGCCAGCGGGACGCGATGGGAACGCGGGCAGCGTGCGCGCATGAGCAGGCCCGGGCGGCTGCGGGTGAGCCGGGGCGGAGGTGAGCGGGAGTGACATTCAGACGCGGACAGAGAGCCGCGTCGAGTGGCGGCAGCGAGGTGCTGCGGTGGCCGGAACTGAGCGCTACCAGCTCGTCGGCAGCGAGGTGCTTCGGGCAAACAAAGGAGACGGCAAACCGGTGCGAGGTCGAACAATCTAAAGAGCGAGGCAGGGCCTACGCAATGCGGCGAGTGCAACGGTGGCATGCACGGGACCCTATGGTCGTCGTGGCTACGCCGGCGACGAGGCCAGGCGGTGTAGGGTGCGGCCTAACGCTGGAGCATGGTCTATGGGAGACTAGAGGGGGTAGGGAAGTGTGTGTTCGGCGCAAGAGCTCATCGTGGGAGCGTGGGGTCTATGCAGTAGGCTCGGGGAGAACCGGTGGAGCAGATCGACGGCGAGGTCACGCGGTGGCCGTAGATGAGGAAGAGGAAGAATGCGATGACGGTGGCGCTCTCGATCCCGATCTAGTGTCGAGGAAGAAGAGGCGGACCACGACGGAGCTCCCGGACTTGTCGGAGCGGCGAACGGGCGACGGTGGCCACGGGCTTCATGATGGCGAGGCCGTGGCGAAGAGGAGAATCATTAGCGCGTGGGGGGAGGGGATTTGAGTGGGGAGGCAGAGACGGAGCGCAAGGGAGAGTGGGCGAGTGGGGAGGGAGCCCGAGGCGTCGGGGCTACCCTTGTCCCCTCGCCGGCAACGTGGCAGCGCAGGGCGCCGCGCCGGGTCCGGCGAGAACGAGCGGGGGTGTCGGTCGATCGAACAGAAGGAGAGGAGGGGGTCGAGTGCGGGGAGGAGGCACTGGGCCGGCTGGCCGAGGTGGGCCGAGGCCCAAGGGGAGGCCAGGGGCTCTGGCCCCTTTCCCTTTTTTTCAGTAGCTTTTACATTTTCTTTTATCCACAAATGACCTTGCAAAAATATGCCACTCGCCAAAACAAATTCAAAGAAATATTGTGCACTGCCACAAAAGATTGTGAAGCTTTTGAAATTGTTTGCCACTTTTATATATTAAAAAGGCATTTATTTATTGCTTAGGTCACTGTTTTAAGTAGTTTAGGCCACTTAAACACTTTGAAAAAATGTTGGCTCACCACCAATATTAGTTGTGGATTATTTGGCACATGATGAACATTTTAGTTTTCATGTCTGACAAATATGAATTTTTGACTTTAGATTGGATTTCAATTTGAATGGTGAGTTGGATCAAGTGAAGATTAGCAACAGTAACATGATGACATGGCACCATTAATTGGGGATTACTATAGCATGACACTGGGGGTGTTACAAATCTCCTCCACTACAAGAAATCTCGTCCCGAGATTTAAGTGCGGAAGTAAAGAGTAACTTCGGGAGAATTGACCCTTATATGGTTAATTATCTGGTGAACAATTCAGGTAATGTGGCAGAAGTTTCTCTGGAGTTGAAACTTAAGAAAACACCGAGAGCAAAATATGAAGGTACAGTAGGAAGTTTCAAGAAAATGGACAGACGATCGATACCTGAACAGAGTGTGAGAAGGGGGTTCAGAGCATCGGGAATAGATCATCTTTCGGATGGTGGCTTGTGACAACACACAAAGCCAAGAGCAAATGATACTTTGGAATAAAGGATATACAAGAGAGTCAGGCTCTGATCCTGTGGAACTGTGGGTTATGAGCCCACCATGTGGGTTAAAAGTAGAAGGGGTGATGACATCTTGCATGATCATGTAAGCAAGGTATGTCAGAGGATAGACTATCGGTTATGTGGGCAACAACATCGGTACCAAGGGCGAGGGACGAAGAGAACCATTCTCCTGCTCGTTGGAATGAGGCGGACCAATAGGCAAGGTTCTCATCCATCGGTGGTACCATAATGTTATCAACAATATTAACAGGGTCTTACTGACAGAGTTGTACACCGAGGTGTTTACATAAGTAGGAAAAGATTACTACTTAGATCATATAGATCACAAGTAAGGTTAAACAAAACAATGGAAAGGAAAATGTGAGTATCAGATTAAACAGAAAAATAGAAAGGAAAATGTGTTTATACCCAAGTATCAAGAGTATATCTTTCATAAGGAAAAACCAAGCATGATATGCATGATAGTACTCCAAGTATGTAACCACTTAGACAAAGGGGCAAGGAATTTAATGAGGTTTACCCATACAATGGTGTTTGGATAATTGATCAAGAAAAATTTAGCAGTGCGCTTCCAATCTTCTGGTTGATGTTTGGGTACCACAGTCATGCTTCGAGATAGCATTGACATGGTCATCAGATAAAGTTCAGACTTTGGATACACAAAGGATCCCTCGGAAACATCTTACAAAATAAGTCATACAAATTTAGCAAGGAAAAGATGAGGATGTGGCCCACAGGCTCAGTAACAATTCATCGAGGGGGGCAAGGATGGAATTTCTAATCATGAATTCGATTGATAACTTGGAAGAGCTTAGAATGTTCATGATGATCACGACATATTTGTCGAGAGGTTCCATGAAGATGTAATCGATCGGCGATGTCATCAAGTCAAAGGAATGATGAAGCGAAAGGTTACTGGAACCACGGGTACGACACAAACTCGAAACAAGCTTGTTGTTCAAGGCAATACAATAAGACAAGGAAGATCAACGTAAGCTTAGATCATCGTCAAAAATTGTGCTCCGGGAAGAAGGACTAGGTAGCACAGTTAAAATTTAGCACGATAATGATATAACCCATCAGGCTAAGAATGACTTAAGGATTATTAAATCGTAAGCAACAAAAATTACTTCGAGTTACTGAATCGGAGTACGGGATTGATTCACTTATCGGTGTTCTCGAGTGACTAATAACTCAAAACCCGGGGGGGGATCTGAGATTGGTGAGAAGCAATACAAGATGAAGACTCATAGGAAGCAACACAGTTCTTATATATTCTCGAGATACCGGAGGGTAATACTAGATGGAAGATCAAAATAGAGGTTGCAAAGATGCATTTATCTACAGAAGACAAGTGCTTTAACTTGCCCGAGAAATGAAATCAAATGGGAATAATCATCGTCCGAACCACGGTTGTAAAGGATCAATTCATAGATACAAGATGAGCTTGTACCAAATAAATAATTATTTTTACGAGCAGCTTCCATGATAAGTTCTACATCAGGTCCATGGGCATGAACACAAAGGTTCAAGGTCGACTCCCACTTCTTCAATGCATAAACTCTCATTTACTTCTCGCTTTTGATGAAGTTGTAGTGTAGAAAATTTTATCCGGCGTAACACTAGTAGAGTATGACCCATAGAAATTTTTGGGTTCACACAAATTAGGGAAAGCATTAGTCCAACCCGTCGGGGCATCTTAGGAACATTTGCAAAAACTTCAGAGGTGATTTAACTCAAGCTCAAAAGCAGAGCATGGTAGACAAAAGTTGGGGATACAATTTACCAAAGGCATTATGTATCAGGGAAGAATTCACAAGGTGATTAAATATGAAGGACACTGTCGGATGGTAGCCCATCAAAGGATCTGATGACCCATAACAGAGCTGATGTGGGTATCGGTACCCAATCAGACGAAGAAGGAATGCAAGGAGATGAGATTATAGAAACATCTGACTAACTCAAAGTTTAATTAATAAAGGAATTATGAATTCCAAGACAAGGGATCAGAAGCAATGCTCTGATTAGGGATGGATAAGTTGAATAGCCTTAGGGGGTACAATTGATGACAATTTGATTGGTTGAGATCCAGCTCAGGTTTAAAATGATGTCTGAGACAGAATGAGGAATTCTAGGATCTGATTGAGGATTGCGTGCATTCGGAACACAATGAATCAAGGGACTCAAAATGATAGCGACAAAGGATGACCATAAGATTACCAAACTTATGGGATTAATCCTAATGCAAGCAAGCAAAAATTTCAAGAGCAATGGGCTGTTGAGGATTTTGGGAAGATTGAATGGTATTTTGAAGACTTTTATGAAATACATCAATCAACTTGGGATGAGCGGATACTCGCTAAGTGCGAGAAATTATCCATAGGGGTATTCAGGCGGTAAAGAACTGCAAGGCAGTAGGCATAAAGAATTCCCGGTGTAACAGAGAGAATTTTGGGGTATCTTGTAATAACAAGATCAACGGGGAATGATTGCATGAATGGCAAGTGTACATGGTTATCCATATGGGGGTTTATCGATGAAAGGGAATTGCAAAAGCGATGGCACATAGACTCGAGAGAACATCGCAGAGTATCTTTGGAATCTTCTGGGGCAGCAGGTGATCATCTGTAATAAGGGGCTCTTCGGGTGGATATGATCACAGGATCCTAATGTTGGAGTTAGTAAACTCATTTCGACCCGAATAGAAGAGAGATTAGAGCCCCAGAGTATAGGTCGAGCCATAAAAGATCCTAATACCACCCAATGGCGAAGTGGGCCTGAAGACACACAGCCATGTTAGTAAAAAGTTTTTTTTGTAGTGACTAGACTCAACTTCGGCCAAGGAGTTGGAAAGGGGGATCCTACGGGCAGTCGGCTCTGATACCAACTTGTGACTCCCTCGATTCAATCGTACACTAATCATACACGCAAATAAGTACGATCAAGATCAAGGACTCATGGGAAGATATCACAACACAACTCTAGACACAAATTAAAATAATACAAGCTTTATATTACAAGCCAAGGGCCTCGAGGGCTTGAATACATCAGCTCGAAAACACAAGAGTCAGTGGAAGCAACAACATCTAATTACAGACATAAGTTAGACAAGTCTGCCTTAAGAAGGCTAGCACAAAAGCAACAACGACCAAAAAGGCATGGCCTCCTGCCTGGGAGCCTCCTAACTACTCTAGGTCGTCAGCGGCTGTCTTGTAGTAGTAGGCACCCTTGGGATAGTAGTAATCATCAGTGGTGTCGTCTAGCTCCTGGGATCCGTCATCTGGTCGCAACAATCGGGTATGGGGGAAAAAGAGGTAGCAAAGCAACCGTGAGTACTCATCCAAAGTACTCGCAAGACTTACATCAGATCTAAACTAAGTATGCATCTGTATCAAACGAATGGGTTGTATCTGTGGACTAAACTGCAGAATGCCAGAAGCGAAGGGGAAAGCCTAGCCTATCGAAGACTAGCATATTCAAGCATCTTCAAGCATCTTGCAGCATATAGAAGAGTACAGATCAACATAATGTAAAGTAGTAGTAGTCTTATCAACCTCGGCCAGAGATCCTTTCTCGACTCCCTGCGGGAAAGCAATCCCAGAGCCATACTATCCATTTCTCATCTCAAGCATCCAATTCTAGTTGTATCGATCGGGATACAACTCCAAGTGTCTGTTACCGTAGGACAGGCTATCGATAGATGTTTTCTTCCCTGCAGGGGTGCACCAACTTACCCACCATGCTCGATTGACTCCGGCCGGACACACTTTCCTGGGTCATGCCCGGCCTCGGCCAAACAATACGCCGCAACCCGACCTAGGCTTAATAGAGAGGTCGGCACGCCGGACTAAGCCTATGCCCCCAGGGGTCATGGGCCATCTCCCCGGGAACTCCTGCACATTGCGTACGCGTCCGGTGAGCAGACCTAGCTACCTCCTTCAAAAAGGCAGGTGCTTACCAGTCCAACCCGACGCGCGCCGCTCAGTCGCTGACCTCTATTAAGCTTCGGCTGATGCATACGACGCAGAACGCCCATACAATGCCCACGTGATGGTTAGTGCTATCAGGCCAGAGGCCCCTCGGATCAAATATCCAAATTGTTAGTGTGTTGGTAGTGCGGCCACGAGCAGAGACTCAAGAAAGATGTGACCCCGTCGCCCCGTCTCGAGTACTTGCGGCAAGGGCTGAGAAAGCCCGGCCACACCTCGTAAGTAGCTCGCGGGCATGGAGTATCTAGAAGGAACGCAATAATAAGCACTTCAGAGGAGTGCTCCCCTCTCAAGCATCCTGGCTTGCTAGACTAAAGGAAGATCTTTTTCTCCTGACTTATAGAGTAGGAGATAAACATAAACCCTTTCTTTCATCCTTCCTTAACTTCCTGTAAAAAGTCACCCCCCCAAACCCTCATTCCCAAAGGGGGTGATTTGTAAATGATCTCATGTAACATACTTGCATTCTTATATTAAATTTGCAGTAGGAGGCTCTCCTGCTGTTTCAGGTGTCAAAAAAAGTATCTCGCGGGCACCTTCCAGGTCAACCCGACTCCACATCACTCGCTATTAAGCTCGCGCGGGTACCCCTCAAGGCCGACCCGTCTTTAGTAACATGGTTCGGTGTAAAGTCATAGTAACCATCAATGTTAGGGATATCGCTTATCGGGAACTTATCGGTCAACCCAAGATAAGGGGTAAATCGGCCATTTTATCGGCATATCGGATCCACCCTCGAGGTTCACACTTGAGGGGTTGCACGATAGAGCCGTATCGGAAGTGGTTAAGGAGGAAATCACCCTCGATGACCATGACTGGATAGCTACACTACAGATATCTCATCAGGAGTGATGTATGAGGTTCCACCCTCGACACTCGATGGTAACTCTGTAGAGTCGAGCAACAAAAGGGGAAAGTGATGTGCGGTGCCGGGGCCTGGTATTCGATCCCGTTGATCGAGTCTTCGATGATGAAGCAGGGGCAACAAGGACAAGGTGGGGGTCACTGATGGATCTCTAACCAACCTATACTAAGCAGTTTAGAATAAGCATGTAAGGTAAAAATAAGCAGGTTACAAAAGTAGGCTGTATTAGAATAGGATCATGCAGAAAGCAGTAGCAGTTCTAATATAAGCATGAGAGGGAAAGAAATGGGCGATATTGGAATGCTCAAGGGGGGTTTGCTTGCCTGGAAGCTCTGCTGAAAAAGAAGAAGTGTCACCGACGTAGTCGATCACAGGGGCGGCATCGGTCTCAGGGTCTACCGGAGAGAAGAGGGGGAAGAAACAATAAATATAAAGCAAACATAGCATCACAAAGCATAACATGGCAATATGATATGCCGGGTGTGACCTAACGTATGGCTACACGATAAAGGTGAAGGGGGAAAACAACCGGGAATGTTTTCCCGGTTCCGGTCCTGTGTCAGACAGATGACAGGAGGGGGAATGTTCCATGTTCAGCATGCTAGGGGCATGTGATAGATGAACGGACCGCGTATTCGGATTCGTTGGATTTTTCTGAGCAACTTTCATGTAGAAAACATTTTCATCAGAGTTACGGTTTATTTTCTATGAATTTTCAAAGATTTAAACATTTTCTGGAATTATCTAAATTAACAGAAATGGAATTATGACATCGGCATTACATCATTGTGACGTCATCAGTCAATAGGACGGCTGACCAGGTCAAACTGACCAGTGGGTCCCAACTGTCATTGGCAGTGGGCTAACAACAGTTCATTTTAATTTAAATAGAGTAATTAGTGACTGGACCCCACCTGTCAGTGACTCATTAGTTTAGCTAAATATTTTTATTTAGGAAAATGTTTTAATTAGTTTAATTGTGCTATGGGGCCCGCGTGTTAGTGGCACTAGGTGCCCACTTAGTAGTTGACTGAGCCAACCCAGTCTACTGGGGCCCGTGGGGCCTGCTGGCAGCGACCCTGGGGTGGCCCCAGGTCGGCCACGTCGGCGCTGGCTACTAGAGTTGCTCCGGCGCACCTTGTTCGTAGCGGAGGGCTCGGGCGGCCATCGGGATTCGTCCCCCGGCGTCCATCTGACGCCCCGAGGTGTGCGTTCGGTCGGGGGCGGCGAGTGGCGCATAGGGGTGGCCGCAGTAGCAGCTGGGGCGGCCTGAGGCGGCGCCGATGTCGAGCAGAGGAGGCGGCAAACGCGGCGAGCAAGCGAGCGCGGGCCAGGTGAGTCCGTGCTTGAGGGCGGCTGGCGCACCGGTCGCGGCCAGGAGTGGCGGGCACGCGTGAGCCATCGGCAGGAGCAGCAGCAGAAGCGGCCGGGGCCAGCGGGACGCGACGGGAACACGGTCAGCGTGCGCGCATGAGCAGGACCGGGTGGCTGCGGGCGAGCCGGAGCGGAGGTGAGCGGCAGTGACGTTCGGACGTGGACAGAGAGCCGCGTCGAGTGGCGGCAGCGAGGTGCTGTGGTGGCCAGAACTGAGCGCTACCAGCTCGTCGGCAGTGAGGTGCTTCGGGCAAACTAAGGAGATGGCAAAACGGCGCGAGGTCGAGCAATCTAAAGAGCGGGGCAGGGCCTACGCAGTGCGGCGAGTGCAACGGTGGCATGCACGGGACGCTATGGTCGCCGTGGCTACGCCGGGGACGAGGCCAGGTGGTGTAGGGTGCAGCCTAACGCCGGAGCATGGGATACAGGCGACTAGAGGGGGTAGGGAAGGGCGCGTTCGGCGCAAGATCTCACCGTGGGAGCATGGGGTCTATGCAGTAGGCTCCGGGAGAACCGGTGGAGCAGATCAACAGCGAGGTCGCGTGGTGGCTGTAGATGAGGAAGAGGAAGAATCCGACGACGCTGGCGCTCCCGGTCTCGATCTAGTGTCGAGGAAGAAGAGGCAGACTACGACGGAGCTCCCGGACTTGTTGGAGCGGCGAACGGGCGACAGTGGTCGCGGGCTTCACGATGGCGAGGCCGTGGCAAAGAGGAGAATCATTAGCGCATGGGAAGGAAGGGGATCTGAGTGGGGAGGCAAAGACGGAGCGCAAGGGAGAGTGGACAAGTGGGGAGGGAGCCCGAGGCGTCGGGGCTACCCTTATCCCCTCGCCGGCGACGTGGCAGCGCGGGGCGCCGCGCCGGGTCCGGCGGGAACGAGCGGGGGTGTCGGTCGGTCAAACAGAAGGGGAGGAGGGGATCGAGTGCGGGGAGGAGGCACCGGGCTGGCTGGCCGAGGTGGGCCGAGGCCCAAGGGGAGGCCAGGGGCTCTGGCCCCTTTCCCTTTTTTTCAGTAGCTTTTGCATTTTCTTTTAGCCACAAATGACCTTGCAAAAATATGCCACTGGCCAAAACAAATTCAAAGAAATATTGTGCACTGCCACAAAATATTGTGTGGGTTTTGAAATAGTTTGCCACTTTTATAAATTAAAAAGGCATTTATTTATTGCTTAGGTCACTGTTTTAAGTAGTTTAGGCCACTTAAACACTTTGCAAAAATGTTGGTTCACCACCAATATTAGTTGTGGATTATTTGGCACATGATGAACATTTTAGTTTTCATGTCTGACAAATATGATTTTTTGACTTTAGATTGGATTTGAATTTGAATGGTGAGTTGGATCAAGTGAAGATTAGCAACAGTAACATGGTGACATGGCACCATTAATAGGGGATTAATGTAGCATGACACTAGGGGTGTTACAGGTATTGGGTTTTAATTTTTGAGTTGTAAGTAAATAGAAGTGTGATGATCATCATTATTAGAGCATTGTCCCGTGTGAGGAAATAAAAAAAGAGAGAAAGGCCAAAAAAAGAAGGCCCGAAAAAATGAGAGAAAAAGAGAGAAGGGACAATGTTACTATCCTTTTTTTCCACACTTGTGCTTCAAAGTAGCACCATGATCTTCATGATAGAGAGTCTCTTATTTTGTCACTTTCATATACTGGTGGGAATTTTCATTATAGAACTTGGCTTGTATATTCCAACAACGGGCTTCCTCAAAATGCCCTAGGTCTTCGTGAGCTAGCAAGTTGGATGCACACCCACTTAGTTTCTTTTGTTGATCTTTCATATATTTATAGCTCTAGTGCATCTTTGCATGGAAATCCCAACTGCCCGCATTGACATCAATTGACGGGCATCTCCATAGCCCGTTGATTAGCCGCGCCGATGTGAGACTTTCTCCTTTTTCACTGGTACAACGAAGTCCTAAACAAACGGTTTAAAACCCCTTTCCGTGACGGCATTTGGAACCGTCGCCAAGTGAGTGTGGGAGATAGGGGGTCCTTCCCACACGACCTAGAAATCGTCGGGGATAGGCCCTCATGGGACCCAGGCTGGGGTCGTGTGCGATCGGGCAAGGCATAGAAACCCAATCATGTTCGTAGGTATGTACATCCCACATGGTGAATCCCCCAAATCATTTCCGTAGGTATGTACATCCCACACGGTGAATCCCAGAAATAATTTCCGTAGGTATGTACATCCCACACGGTGAATCCCAGAAATCATTTTCGTAGGTATGTACATCCCACACGGTGAATCCCAGAAATCATTTCCGTAGGTATGTACATCCCACACGGTGAATCCCAGAAATCATTTCCGTAGGTATGTACTTCCCACACGTTGAATCCCAGACAATCATTTCCGTAGGTATGTACATCCCACATAGTTCTTTGTGTGGAAACGTTTGTGTAAGGTGGCCTAACGCAAACAGTTCGCTGCCGGAAGCCGTGTGTGATTGTTAGTTGATCGAACACGCCTACTTTCTAGAAACCGTGCGGGTTGTTTGAGTTCATCGCCCACGGTGTTGTCTGAGTAACCATTTGAAATAGAAAACCCCAATAAGCAGGGTAATTAGCATATTATTGATAATCCATGTACTAATCAAACTGATATTTCTTATAAAACACGCCAGATATTTCATATCCGTATAAAAGCAACCAGGATTTCATAATCGAATTACATCAGATAGCTTCGGCACTCAGTTACAATATTACACAACAACACCAAGTTTCACATGAAGCATCAAAAACCTTTGGAAAGTAGCATAATACATGGTAAATAGACAGATGAATCTCATATGGGAAACTGCAGAAGCGGAAGGCAAATATTGAGCCTTCAGTGATGTTGAATTTCCTTGCAACTTTAGGCCAGTGGCTATGGATAATTTCCCACCCAACCTTCGTCCTCTTCAGTAAGACTTCAATAGTGTACCGTGGTTGTTGAATGAATACCTTCCTCGCCTCTTGACCATGCAGGTGGTTCAAGAGGTAATCATTGGTGAACTGCTTTGAAAAGTACTGAAAACAAAGCTATGCATAAATCGATGTTGTAAATTTTGAAATGGCGCAAGGGGTAAAAACAAGGTAAAAGACTTGGTACCATCCTATAGTTGACTGATGTCTTCTTCATTGTGTAAACAAAGATCTTGTTGTTATTCATCGCAAGTTTCTTCATCCTAACAATCTTTCTGAGTTTCTAGACTTGACTGATATTCATGGACATCTCATTTCCCCATATGCAAAATGGGTCGAACAGTGGGTCTAAGCCTCTGACAGCAGGACCTACATGTGCAAGACCAAATTGTAAGAAACCTAAATATTAGAATGATTCCTGCAACTGCACAATAATGTGCTATTAGCCAAAGGACCCTGCTTGAACAAACCTCGATGGTAAACCGCAGTGTCTCCCATTGTTTCCCTGCAACGCACATAAGGAAGATCTTGATCAGGTTAACTGAGAGTTGCCATACTATCAGTAGAATATGTATTGAGTACAGCCAAATTCGATTGGTGTCACATGCATAACAATACAAAATTGTACCCACAACAAATGAAAATAAAATTGCGGAACTGAACTCAATAGTTAAATGGGCAGCAGACCAAATGAACCAAAATAGCTAACTGAGCATGACATTGCAGAATAGAAACATGTACTAGAATATAAGACAGTTAACAAAACAAAGAATGCTTGAGAACAGTACTACGAAATGTAGCAATTATTGGACCAAAGTGTTAACTGAACATTACATTTCAGAGGACCAAACTGTTAACTGAACATCAGATTGCATATTAACATTACAGAGGACAAATCACTAGAAGGCACTGGCGGTGGCCTCGAGAAAACATCACGAACTGTATTTTAAAGTAGACAACCGCGCAGCGGTGTCGACGGTGGCCTCGAAGACGAGGTGCTCCTCCAAGATCTAGCGGTCGACACGCATGTCAGCCATAGCGACCTCATTCGCGTGTGTAGCCGCATGCTACTTAGCTCCATGTTATACTGCGTGTAAAATGGCTGTGGGCAGCGCTTAATTAGAGGAGGGGGCAGTGATTTCCGTGAAAGGTGTTGCTCCGTCAGTCGGGGCATGTGGGACGGGAAAGGAGGAGGTTGGTGTGGGTGGGTGTGGATTACCTGACCATATCAACGAGGCCGCGCATCAAGAAGAAGGGTCGGCGGCGAGGAGGCCGCACAGCAAGAAGAAGGGTCGCTGGCGAGGAGGCGGCGCTGCAAGAAGAAGGGTCACCGGCGAGGAGGCGGTGCTGCAAGAAGAAGGGTAGCCGGCGAGGAGGCGGTGCTGCAAGAAGAAGGGTCGCCGGCGGGTAGGCTAAGCTGCCAGTAAGCAGCAGTGAAGGTTTGAACTTGGAAAGCAAGGAGGAATAGTGGAAATGTGGCTTTTGGTAGGAGGGAGGGGGCAGGGAGATAGATATTTCCGCGGTGGCAAAAAAATTCGCTCGGTGCCGCGAGAAACTGGCGTGCAAGTGTGGTTCAAGCGGGGGCAGTGGACTGTAGACGACGAAGCTTCCTACGTAAGCCAGACAAGACGGTGCGCCAAGATATTTTATATCGCATCCCACACGATTCTTTCTAGTAAACTATTTGTGGTATACGTGATTTTTTCATTATGTTTTGAAAGACAAAATGGTGTTACGAAGGGAAAGGATGGTACTTGAATTGCTAGAGCATTTACGTACAGTGAACATGCAACTAGTACATGAGGGCCGTGTTTAAATTTGGAATTATTCCGGGTTCGTTTGTCATTTTTATGCATTATTTGAGTTTCTGGGCATTTAATGTGCATAATTCAAATTTGAACTACAAGCACATGCTCCAATGCACCAAAGTTTGCTGAAAAATCACATGTGTGTCTTTGGTTGAATTTATAGGTCCCATGCAAGAAATGGGAATAAAATTCAACATCTGGGTGTCGTGGCTCAGCCGGAATGATTGAGAAACTTGGTTTTTTAATTCCTGTAAATCCAAAACACGGCTGAAAATCATGAAACTTGGCATGGTGTCATGACATGGCACCAACATGATGCAGTAATTTTTTGGCCGAATTGGGACAAGCTTTGGTGTAAGCTTCTTGCAAACCGGAGCCCCTCAAGAAGGCTCCTGGTTCTGAGAGGGAACGTGTCACCTCCGTGTGCAAAACGACATATGTACACTGCCTTCTCCCACCTTAATTTTTTACACATGCAGATTAGACCAAATAGAAGTATCGTGCTAAATTTTGGAATTACTTCGTGTTCGTTTGGCCTTTTTTATACATTAATTGAGTTTCTGCGCATTTAATGTGTATAGTTTAAATTTGAACTACAAGCACATGCTCCAGTGCACCAAAGTTGTTTGAAAAATCACATGTGTGTCCTTGGGTGAATTTCTAGATCCCATGCAAGAGATGGGAGTGAAATTCAAACATCTGGGCGTCGTGGCTCGGCCGGAAAGATTGAGAAAGTTGGTTTTTTAATTCCTGTAATTCCAAAACATGCCTGAAAATCATGAAACTTGGCATGGTCTCATGACATAGCACCAACATGCTGCGGTATTTTTTGGCCGAATTGGGACAAGCTTTGGTGTAGTCTTCTTGCAAACTGGAGCTTCCCTCAAGAAGGCTCGTGGTTCCGAGAGGGAACGTGTCACCTCCGTGTGTGAAACGACATACATACACTGCCTTCTCCCGCCTTAATTTTTTACACAGCCAGATTAGACCAAATAGAAGTACCGTGCTAAATTTTGGAATTATTTCAGGCTTGTTTCGCCTTTTTATACATTAATTGAGTTTCTGGGCATTTAATGTGCAAAATTCAAATTTGAACTACAAGCACATGCTCCAGTGCACCAAAGTTGTTTGAAAAATCGCATGTGTGTCCTTGGGTGAATTTCCAGGCCCCATGCAAGAGATTGGAGTGAAATTCAAACATCTGGGTGTTTGGCTCAGCCGAAAAGATTGAGAAACTTGGTTTTTTAATTCCTGTAATTCGAAAACACGTCTAAAAATCATGAAACTGGTCATGGTGTCATGACATGGCACGAACATGTTGCGGCAATTTTTTTGGCCGAATTGGGACAAGCTTTGGTGTAAGCTTCTTGCAAACCAGAGCTTCCATCAAGAAGGCTCGTGGTTACGCATAACCATTTTTAATACATAAGACGTGCTTGGTTAGCCAGCGATGCTAGGGTTTGACGCCCCTGGCGACTCTGCGGCGGCGGCGCCGCCGCCCCCCGTTTCCGACAGGGCCAAGGCCCCTGCCGGACCCCTTGCCATGGCTCGACTCCGTCCGGCCTATGGCCACGTTGCGGCTTTGTCCGTTCGTTCGCTGTGGACTCCACGAGATCGCGGCGGCCCACGTTTTCGATCGATGGAGTTCATGGAGGGTAGATATCCTATCTGCTACGCCAGGAAATCAGCCTGCAGCTCTCCTATGAAACCTTTCGACGTGGTGGCTGGATCTACAACATCTAATCACGATCGTGAACCTCCAGATCGTGCCTCTCTACCAACACGAGAGACCAAGGCGAACTCTCCTTGTGCAAAATTGTTGACAACACAACTCCTAGGGATTCAATTTGTTGTAGCTAAGGATAAGCCGGAAGATGGTGAGGGCGATTATGGGGCTCCCCTTGCAGATGTCGCCTGCCCGAAGCCATCCGATGGTGGAACCAAGGTTGCAGCCATGGATAGGCCTGTTACGCGAGCCACGGTAACGGCGGTGGAAGGCTCTAGAGTGCGAGATCAATCATACAGCAGGAGCGCAGCACAGGAACGGCCGATGACGATGGGCAAGGAAGATGTCATGGGGAGTGAGGTTCCTAATGTCGTGGAAGGGGTAGCTATGATGGACTTAAAAAGAGAGGGTGTAGGTGGTATTCTGAAGAAAGGATGCATTAACCAAGAGCAACAGGGACTGAATTCAGAGACACATATGGAGGAGATGGCGAGTAGTGTGGTGCATTTGGAGGATTTGGAGGCAACCGGCCTTGGGGGCGCCGGTGAACTGACGGGGCCGAGTGTGGTGCCCCGTCAGGAGCAATGAATTGCTTAAGTTGGAACTGTCGAGGGGCAGGGAACCTTCATACAGTTCGTGATCTGGTAGCACTAGTTGGTGCTCATTCCCCGAAACTAGTATTTTTGTGTGAAACTAGACAGCCCAAAGAAAAAATGCAACTTCTTCGTTCTCGCTTAGGCCTTGCTGGTTTTGAAGGAGTTAGTAGTGATGGCCGTAGTGGTGGTCTAGCTCTATTTTGGCATGATTCCCTATCAGTGGAGGTCAAAGAGGCTAATAATAGATGGATTGATGTCCATGTGCGTGTGTTAGCTAGCGAGCCACCTTGGCGTATCACATTTGTGTATGGTGAACCTAGAGTGGAAAATAGACACATTATGTGGGATGCGATACGCCGTATGAACGGGGTAAGCAACTTGCCCTGGCTTCTTGTTGGAGATTTCAATGAGGCGATGTGGGATTATGAACATATGTCAGAGACACCACGAGCTCCAGGACAAATGCTTATATTCAGAGATGCTTTAGAGACTTGTGGACTTATTGATCTGGGTTTTGCAGGCTACCCCTTCACATATGATAACCGTAGAGGAGGACGGGCCAATGTCCAAGTGCGGTTGGATCGAGCTGTGGCTACGAACTCGTGGCGTGACCTGCATGCAGATCCAGAGGTGGTTCACCTTGTCTCCCCGTGCTCGGACCACTGCCCAGTCTTGGTGCGATGCACTCCGGACACGGCGCCAAGGCCCAGCCGTTGCCGCCGGTATGAGCTGATGTGGGAGTGCGAGCCGGTCCTAGATGAAGTTGTAGCAGAGGTATGGAATGCAGCGGGTAGCAAGAAAAACCTTCGTGATGTTCACTTGGCTCTTGGACAGGTGATGGGTAAACTACACTCATGGAGCAACAAAAAATTTGGGAATGTTACTAGAGAGTTGGAAAATTCTCGATCGTGTTTAGAAGAGCTCATGCACATGAATGCGGACCGAGCGGAACTGAGGAGGGAATTGGACGCCATGAATGAGTTGCTGTACCGCGAGGAGATGTTGTGGCTCCAACGATCACGTATCGCATGGTTGAAAGAAGGGGACCGCAACACAAAATTCTTTCACTGTAAAGCTGTGTGGAGAGCACGGAAGAATAGAATAAAAGGGTTGAGAGATAGTCATGGAGTATGGCAGCAGGAACAAAGCACTATGCTAAAAATGGCGCAAGAGTATTTTGAGACTATGTTCACAGCCGACCCCAATATAGATCTAGAGGAAGTTATTCACCTTTTCCAGCCAAAAGTTACTGCTGTCATGAACGACAAATTGTGTGCGCCTTTCTTGGATAAGGAAATCGGTGACGCCCTCTTCCAGAAAGTGCCCTTAAAAGCGCTCGGTCCCGACGGTTTTCCTGCTAGGTTTTTCCAACGGCACTGGGGCACTGTGAAGGAGGAGGTGATCAAGGCAGTGCGGCATTTTTTAGAGTCGGGTATCATGCTCGAGTGTGTCAATGGTACTACTATAGTTCTGATTCCGAAGGTAAAGGATCCAGCTAGACTTGCAAAGTATCGTCCCATAAGTCTATGCAATGTGATTTATAAGGTGATTTCTAAATGCCTAGTGAACTGGCTGAGGCCTTTTTTGGATGAGATCATTGCTTCGGAGCAGAGTGCTTTTGTTCCAGGTAGACTGATTAATGCTAATGCTTTCATTGCTTTCAAGTGCATCCACACTATCAAACAGGAGAAGGATCGGAACAAAAGTGTTTGTGCATACAAGCTTGATTTGTCCAAGGCATATGACAGGGTGGACTGGGAATTCCAAAGGCGGATGATGCAACAGCTAGGCTTTGATCGCCGATGGGTGCACTGGATCATGATGTGTGTGACCTCGGTGACATACAGTGTCAGAGTAAATGGAGCCAACTCAGATTCGTTCGGCCCGTCCCGCGGGATACGGCAGGGAGACCCTTTGTCACCTTTTCTATTCTTGTTTGTTGCTGAAGGTCTTGATGCTATTCTGAAATAGAAGGTACAACATGGACAAATTACCCCAGTGTGTGTGTGTCCTCGGGCGCCCGGCATCTTGCACTTACTTTTTGCGTGTGGCACTTTGCTGTTTTTTCATGCAACAGCAGCAGAGGCCTTGGAGATCAAATATGGGCAATTTATCAACCCCTCGAAGCGCTCTATTTTATTTGGGAGAAAGTGTCCGCCTGAGGACCAAGCTGCAGTCACCCGTGCTTTACAAGTATAGAACATGCACCTTGAGGAACGCTACTTGGGGCTGCCAACTCCAACTAGATGTATGTCAAAGGGTAGGTTCCAAAGTCTACAGGAGCAACTCACCAAGAGGATTTTGACGTGGGGTGAAGGTGCTTCTCAAGGCGGGAAGGAAATTCTTATTGAGGCCGTGGCTCAATCCCTGCCTACATACCTCGTGGGGGTGTTCCGTCTTCCACGCAGTGTATGTGATGATCTTACTCGTATGGTTAGAAACTTTTGGTGGGGTGCTAAGGAAGGGAGAAGGAAGACGCATCGGTGATCTTGGGATACTATGATCAGGCCTAAGGAGCAGAGCGGACTTGGCTTCCGGGACTTTCGGCTATTCAACAAAGTGTTGCTTGCCCAACAAGCGTGGCGTTTAATTTCTAACCCCGACAGTTTGTGCACACAGGTTTTAAAGGCTCATTATTACCCTGATGGACGCCTCGAGGACACAGTTTTATGTGGCAATGCCTCACCCACGTGGCAGTCCATTGTTCATGGTCTCGAGCTCCTGAAGAAAGGATTAATCTGGCGTATTGGCGACGGGGCTTCGGTGCGCATCTGGCGGGACCAATGGATCCCTCATCCATTGTCTCGTGGACCGATCTCTCCACAAGGTCGGTGCCGATTGCGGCGAGTAAACCAATTGCTTGATGACCACGGGAACTGGAAGGTGGAGCTGCTCCAACAACACTTCATGCATGTGGTTGTTATGGAGATTCTAAAAATCAAAGCTTCCCCTCGGCGCGTTGGTGATTCATTGCATGGGCGGCAGAGAGCTCTGGAACTTTCTCGGTGCGGAGCGCTTATCGTCTTGCCCTCAACGAGCGCCTATTGCCGCCTTTAGTCGCAACGAGCAGGGCACCGGACGGGCGACGTGCCGTCTGGGCACTTATATGAAGGTGCCCTGCTCCTCCTAAGGTGTGTATATTCGCATGGAAGCTTGCATCGAATTGCTTGGCCACTTGGGCTAACAAAAAATTGAGAACGCTGGAGGTTACTGATACTTGCCCGCTATGTGCATTGGAATGAGAGGATACGTTCCATGTATTTTGCAGGTGCCCTGAGCGGTGGAACTCTGGTTGGCCATGGCAAAGCACTGGAATTTGCCGGACCTAAAAATAGTGCGACCGACGGGCGTCGAATGGTTGTTTGATGTGTTGCACGCTTTGGAAGTTGATGATCGCATGCGAGTCCTCATGGTCCTATGGCGCTCCTGGCATGTCCGCAATGAAATTGTCCACGACAAACGTCCGCCCCCAGTTGAAGCTTCATGTCGCTTCCTACTTAGCTATGAGGCCTCACTTATTGCAATCAAAAGGTACCCAACGGGTGACCATGTGAAAGGAAAGATGGTCATTGCTCCAGCTAGCTTCCCGGTGACGCTATCGCATGTGGAGTCCCCCTGGAGCCCCCCATCAGATGGCAAGCTCCTGCACCAGGCCGCGTTAAACTGAATGTCGATGGATCCTTCTGTCAAGCATCCGGTGAGGCTGGTGCAGGTATGAACTTGCACAATAGCAACGGAGCAATTATTTTCTCGGCATGTAGAAGCCTGCACAACTGCACTGGCCCATTGCAAGTTGAACTTGCTTCTTGTTTGGAGGGACTTAACTTTGCCACGCAATGGTCGTCGCTCCCTGTGGATGTCGAGATGGATTGTTTGGGTGCAGTCGATGCTATCCGGGCTAGGGAGGATGACAGATCGCAATATGCAATGATGATAAATGAAGTCAAGCTACTTCTAGGTGAAAGGGATGGTTCTATTGCTCATATTAGTAGGCACCAAAATTCGGTCAGCGATAGACTAGCTTTGTTTGGTCGTATTGAAGCTAGGACTTGTGTGTGGTTGAAATCTGGCCCTGCTAATGTACCTGAACTATGTGTGGAGGATCTTCCTCCATCTTGAGCAATGAAATCCCCTTTAACCCCGCAAAAAAAAGAAGGCTCGCGGTTCCGAGAGGGAACGTGTCACCTACGTGTGCGAAACGACATACATCCACTCCCTTCTCCCGCCTTAATTTTTTTACACAACCAGATTAGACCAAATAGAAGTACCGTGCTAAATTTTGGAATTATTTCGGGCTCGTTTCGCCTTTTTATACATTAATTGAGTTTCTGGGCATTTAATGTGCAAAATTCAAATTTGAACTACAAGCACATGCTCCAGTGCACCAAAGTTGTTTGAAAAATCACATGTGTGTCCTTGGGTGAATTTCCAGGCCCCATGCAAGAGATTGGAGTGAAATTCAAACATCTGGGTGTTTGGCTCGGCCGGGAAGATTGAGAAACTTGGTTTTTTAATTCCTGTAATTCGAAAACACGTCTAAAAATCATGAAACTTGGCATGGTGTCATGACATGGCACGAACATGCTACGGTAATTTTTTTGGCCAAATTGGGACAAACTTTGGTGTAAGCTTCTTGCAAACTGGAGCTTCCCTCAAGAAGGCTCGTGGTTCCGAGAGGGAACATGTCACCTCTGTGTGCGAAATGACATATGTACACTGCCTTCTCCCGCCCTAATTTTTTTTACACAGCCCGATTAGACAAAATAGAAGTACCGTGCTAAATTTTGGAATTATTCCAGGCTCATTTCACCTTTTTATACATTAATTGAGTTTCTGGGTATTTAATGTGCATAATTCAAATTTGAACTACAAGCATAGGCTCCAGTGCACCAAAGTTGTTTGAAAAATCAAATGTGTGTCCTTGGGTGAATTTCTAGGTCCCATGCAAGAGATTGGAGTGAAATTCAAACATCTGGGCGTCATGGCTCAGCCGGAAAGATTGAGAAACTTGCTTTTTTTAATTCCTGTAATTCCAAAACACGCCTGAAAATCATGAAACTTGTCATGGTGTCATGACACGGCACGAACATGTTGCGGTAATTTTTTTGGCCGAATTGGGACAAGCTTTGGTGTAAGCTTCTTGCAAACCGGAGCTTCCCTCAAGAAGGCTCGTGGTTCCGAGAGGGAACGTGTCACCTCCGTGTGTGAAACGATATACGTACACTGCCATCTCCCGCCTTAATTTTTACACGGCCAGATTATACCAAATAGAAGTACCGTGCTAAATTTTGGAATTATTCCGAGCTCGTTTGGCCTTTTTATACATTAATTGAGTTTCTGGGCATTTAATGTGCATAATTCAAATTTGAACTACAAGCACAGGCTCCAGTGCACCAAAGTTGTTTGAAAAATCACATGTGTGTCCATGGGTGAATTTCTAGGTCACATGCAAGAGATGGGAGTGAAATTCAAACATCTCGGCGTCGTGGTTCGGCCGGAAAGATTGAGAAACTTAGTTTTTTAATTCCTGTAATTGCAAAACAAGCCTGAAAATCATGAAACTTGGCATGGTGTCATGACATGGCACGAACATGTTGCGGTAATTTTTTTGGCCGAATTGGGACAAGCTTTGGTGTAAGCTTCTTGCAAACCGGAGCTTCCCTCAAGAAGGCTCGTGGTTCCGAGAGGGAACGTATCACCTCCGTGTGCGAAATGACATACGTACAGTGCCTTCTCCCACCTTAATTTTTTTACGCAGCCAGATTAGACCAAATAGAAGTACTGTGCTAAGTTTTGGAATTATTCTGGGTTCGTTTGGCCTTTTTTATACATTAATTGAGTTTCTGGGCATTTAATGTGCATAATTCAAATTTGAACTACAAGCACATGCTCCAGTGCACCAAAGTTTTTTGAAAAATCGCATGTGTGTCCTTGGGTGAATTTCTAGGTCCCATGCAAGAGATGGGAGTGAAATTCAAACATCTGGGTGTTTGGCTCAGCCGAAAAGATTGAGAAACTTGGTTTTTTAATTCCTGTAATTCCAAAACACGCCTGAAAATCAAGAAACTTGGCATGGTATCATGACATGGCACCAACATGTTGTGGTAATTTTTCTGTCCGATTTGTGAAGGCCCACACATTAACAATCAACAAAGTCATTTTGGAACAAATGCTGTCACATTACAAATCGGAAACACAAGTATGATTGAAACCATGGGCGTTCGACTTACCAATTACGTGCGGCCACGCGTCCCCTTTTTTATTGGATTGGAGGTGTCGTGTGGGGTAGCTATTTGAGTACGGAAGGCGTGCGATCAGATCCCTGCGCGTGGTCATCGGGAGGAGAGCCCTTTGACCGCTACCCGCTGCGCACCTCCCTCCCAATGTCTCCATTAATGGCGCCCAGGCACCTGTTCTGTGGCGTGGTTATATGTCTCACTAGACTGAGATTTAAGAGAGAGAAATGAAAATCTAAAAAGAAAGTTTTGCACGGATCTTGATGTTAGATCTGATAGACCTATATAGCATCGACTGTGACTTATAGCAAGCATGATGAATATAAGGATGATGACGGTGGATAATAATTGTCTTACATCTTTAGAAACATAATTAAAAAAAGCCACATGCGGCAATGCCCAAAATACACAAGGGAAAAATAAGGAAGACAACGATCTGGCTTGCTGATCTCTACTTTCTTGATGCATTGCTGCAGGCCGTGGGAACTACTCTCCGCGGCGAGCGGCGTTGAGATCTTTCTTGTCCTCAAGATGCTGCTTGAGAGCATCCACGGATTCCTCCACCAGCCTTCTGCGCTCGATGCGCAGCATGGCATTCTCGTCCATAAGTTTCTCGACGATGACGCCGGTCCTCTTCAACAAGGCAGTGGTCTGCTCCTGCTGCTCTGCACTTCCGACGATCTTCGCCCTCAACAGGTTGCGCTCGGCCCGGAGCTTGGCATTGCTCTCATTTAGTTGTCGGATGACGTCGGTAGACTGTTCAAATGAGGCTTTCAGGTCATCCTGCAACCTCTCCCACCTAGGGATTTCATCCATCTGCCTAAGGACGAGGGCACGCATGCGCCTGTAAGAGTCTTCGCCAGCCCGCGAGGCATTTTCCAAGGCCGCCGCGGTGCGAGAGGACATCTCTGCTGCATTCGCGGCACGGTGGGACATCTCTTCTGCTTCCGCGGCGCGACTGGACCAGTCTGCTGCATCGATGGCGTGGCGGGTCCTTCGTGCTGCTTTGGCGGTGCTGCGGGACCTCTCTGCTGCTAAGGCCGTGTGGAAGGACATGTTGGCTTCTTTCGTGGCGAGGCGGGACATCTCTCGTGCTCCCGCTTACAGGCTCTCCTCTCCCTGGTGGCAATCTCTCGACCCAGAACTCGCGCTGGCCATGGCGGATGCAAGGGAACGATTATGAATGACTTGTTTGTTTTTGTGGATGAGGAGTTGAGGGAATGTGTAGTCATCTTGGAGTAATAGTATTTATAAGCGAGTAGTAATATGCTCCTAAGTGGAAAACCATTTAGGTTTTGATCGGTGTGAACAGGTTTGCAATTTGGAATGTGACGGGACGCGGCCTCCCTGTTCTTCTAAAAAAATTGTGACGGGACACATGCTCAAAATTTACTGACGGTTATAAGTGTGGCACTATTCCCAGAAGGCGTAACATGGCACGTACGCCTTCTCGGCCGCGTATGTGGCGTTTGCACCATAGGGTGCACCGCAATAGGCAATGTCAGCACCATCACGCACGGTTCTTTTAATTAGAATGTGTGTGCCGTCTAGCGTACACACGTTGATCTATCTAACCGTTTCAGTTTATTGTGGCTAATCGCAAACAGTTCATCCATGTGAAATGTATGCCATCAATCGCAGACACTTTGATCTGGCTGGCCCGTTTCTGTTCTGTTGCCTAATCACAAATAGTTAATCCTTTTGAAGCGTATGCCCTCAATCACACACACCTTGATATGGCTGACCATTTCTTTTGTGTTGTCTAATCAAAAATAGTTCATCCGAGTGAACCGTATGCTGTGTATCGCACACGCCTTCATCTAGCAGCCCGTTTCTTTTGTTCCTCCTCATCGCAAACAGTTAATTGAACTAAACTGTATGCCCTTCATCGCACACGCAACTAAAACCTGAACCGTGTTTGATGCATCCGTCATCGCAAACGTTTTATACATTTATGATGGTTTTCATACAGCACCGTTTGCGATTATTACATCGCACATAGTTTCTCAAAGGGCCTCTGATCGTAGTGTCGCGTTAGCAGCATCCAGCAGTAGTGTTTTGTCTTCTCCACACAACCTCCATCATCATATTATGTTCCACCCATAGTGCTATGTCCATGGCTCGCGCTCATGTATTGCGTGAAAGTTGAAAAAGTTTGAAAATACTAAAGTATGAAACAATTACTTGGCTTGTCATCGGGGTTGTGCATGATGGGAGCATTTTGTGTGACGAAAATGAAGCATGGCCAAACTATACAATTTTGTAGGGATGAACTATCTTTGGCTATGTTATTTTGAGAAGACATAATTGCTTGGTTAGTATGCTTGAAGTATTATTATTTTTATGTCAATATTAAACTTTTGTCTTGAATCTTTCGGATCTGAATATTCATGCCACCATAAAGAAAGTTACATTGAAAATATGTTAGGAAGCATTCCACATCAAAAATTATGTTTTTATCATTTACCTACTCGAGGACGAGTAGGAATTAAGCTTGGGGATGCTGATATGTCTCCAACGTATCTATAATTTTTGATTGTTCCATGCTATTATATTATCTGTTTTGGATGTTTAATGGGCTTTAATATGCACTTTTATATTATTTTTGGGAGTAACCTATTAACCGGAGGCCCAATGCCAGTTTCTATTTTTTTGCCTATTTCAGTGTTTCGCATAAAGGGAATATCAAACGGAATCCAAACGGAACGAAACCTTCGCGAGGATCTTTCTTGGAACAAACGCAATCCAGGAGACTTGGAGTGGAAGTCAGAGACGCAACGAGGCGGCCACGAGGCAGGAGGGCGCGCCCCCACCCTCATGGGCCCCTAGTAGTTCCACTGACGTACTTCTTTCGCCTATATATACTCTTATACCCTAAAAACATCCAGGACGGCCACGAAACCACTTTTCCACCGTCGCTACCTTCTGTACCCGTGAGATCCCATCTGGGGCCTTTTCCAGCGATCTGCCGGAGGGGGAATCGATCACGGAGGACTTCTACATCAACACCATAGCCTCTCCGATGATGTGTGAGTAGTTTACCACAAACCTTCGGGTCCATAGTTATTAGCTACATGGCTTCTTCTCTCTCTCTCTCTCTTTGGTTCTCAATACAAAGTTCTCCTCAATGTTCTTAGAGATCTATTCGGTGTAATATTCTTTTGTGATGTGTTTGCCGAGATCTGATGAATTGTGGATTTATGATCAAATTTATCTATGAACAATATTTGGTTCTTCTCTGAATTCTTATATGCAGTGGTGAAGTCCTCTCCACTTGTGCCAAGAGGTCCTGGGTTCGAACCAGCCTCTCTGCATTGCACTTTGCAGGGGTAAGACTAGGTTCCTATAATCCCTCCCCAGACCCCACCTTGTGTGGGAGCTTCTATGCACTGAGTCTGTCCTTCCTTCCTTCTCTGAATTCTTATATGCATGATTTGATATCTTTGCAAGTCTCTTCGAATTATCGGTTTAGTTTGGCCTACTAGATTGATCTTTCTTGCAATGGGAGAAGTGTTTACCTTTGGGTTCAATCTTGCGGTGTCCTTTCCCAGTGACAGTAGGGGCAGCAAGGAACGTATTGTATTGTTGCCATCGAGGATAAAAGGATGGGGTTTATATCATATTGCTTGAGTTTATCCCTCTACATCATGTCATCTTGCATAAAGCATTACTCTGTTCTTATGAACTTAATACTCTAGATGCATGTTGGATAGTGGTCTATGTGTGGTGTAATAGTAGTAGATGCAGAATCGTTTTCATCTACTTAACACGGACGTGATGCCTATATTTCATAATCGTTGCCTAGATATTCTCATAACTATGCGCTTTTCTATCAATTGCTCGGCAGTAATTTGTTCACCCACCGTAATACATGCTTTCATGAGAGAAGCCACTAGTGAAACCTATGGCCCCGGGGTCTATTTTATATCATATAAGTTTTTGATCTACAATTATAGTTTACTATTTATTTTATTTGCAATCTTTACTTTTCAATCTATATAACAAAACTACCAAAAATATTTATCTTATTATCTTTATCAGATCTCACTTTTGCAAGTGGACATGAAGGGATTGACAACCCCTTTATCGCGTTGGTTGCAAGGTTCTTGATTGTTTGTGCAGGTACTAGGTGACTTGCGTGTAATCTCCTACTGAATTGATACCTTGGTTCTCAAAAACTGAGGGAAATACTTACGCTACTTTGCTGCATCACCCTTTCCTCTTCAAGGGAAAACCAACGCATGCTCAAGATGTAGCAATCGACATGTCATACAATAACAATTCATGCACATCAAGTAAAGGCCAATGTCGGTGTCAAAACCGGCGGATCTCGGGTAGGGGGTCCTTGTGCGTCCAAGCCAGATGGTAACAGGAGGCAGGGGACACGATGTTTTACCCAGGTTCGGGCCCTCTTGATGGAGGTAAAACCCTACGTCCTGCTTGATTGATATTGATGATATGGGTAGTACAAGAGTAGATCTACCACGAGATCAGAGAGGCTAAACCCTAGAAGCTAGCCTATGGTATGATTGTATGTTGTGATTGTTGTTCTACGGACTAAAACCCTTCGGTTTATATAGACACCGGAGAGGGTTAGGGTTACACAAGGTCGGTTACAAAGGAGGAGATATCCATATCCGTATTGCCTAGCTTGCCTTCCACGCCAAGTAGAGTCCCATCCGGACACGAGACGAAGTCTTCAATCTTGTATCTTCATAGTCTAACAGTCCGGCCAATGGATATAGTCTGGCTGTCCGGAGACCCCCTAATCCAGGACTCCCTCAGTAGCCCCTGAACCAGGCTTCAATGACGATGAGTCCAGCGCGCAGTATTGTCTTTGGCATTGCAAGGCGGGTTCCTTCTCCGAATACATCACAAAAGAATTTGAATACGAGGATAGTGTCCGACCCTGCAAAATAAGTTCCACATTCCACCGTAGAGAGAATGATATTTTCACAGATCTAATTTGCTGGCTTGTTTTGGCTGCATGACATTACATCATGGCCCGGTGATTATTCGAACCATTTCTTTTAACCAGCCCCGCACATAACGCGAGGCAGTTTTTCGACACGTCTTGTCAAAGCAGAGATCGTGTCCCCTTATTACGGGATTCTCATCAATACGGGCGTGGGTAACCCAACCGCGCCATCAATTGCGGCGCTTGGGGGATAAGCGAGTTTTACCAGGCAAGTGGGGACGCTTAGTTTCGTCCGCCCATATAAAGGGATAAGGATTCACCTTTCTATCCACGCCTTCTTCCTCCCTTACCCATCCGTTTTCGCACACTCGAGCTCTAGCACCCAAGTCCGCACTTCCCACCTCGACCTTCTCCAATCATGTCCAGAGCGGGAGGCAGGTGGATGGTCTCCTCCGTCACGGAGGGAGACATCAAGAAACTGAGGAGAGCCAGGTACCTGCCCGACGACATCGCGCACCGGCTCCCAGATGAGGGGCAACTCATCCCCACCCCCAGGCCCCATGAGAGGGTAGTATTCCTCACCCATTTCCTCCGTGGACTGGGATTCCCTCTCCATCCCTTCTTCTGGGGGATCATGTTTTATTATGGCCTGGATTTCCACGATCTGGCCCCGAACTTCATCCTCAACATCTCGGCGTTTATCGTCGTGTGCGAGGCCTTCCTCCGCATCAAGCCCCACTTCGGCTTATGGCTGAAGACCTTCAATGTCAAGCCGAAGGTGGTGGGCGGCCGCCAGGCGGAGTGCGGAGGCGCCATGGTGGGCAAGATGCCCAACGTAACATGGCTCGAGGGCTCCTTTGTCGAAACCATAAAGGGGTGGCAATCGGGGTGGTTGTATATCACCGAGCCGCGCGACCCTGCATGGGCAGCGGCCCCCGAGTTCCGATCTGGCATCCCCACGCGGCTCACCTCCTGGAAAGAGAAGGGCCTGCCCTGGGGTAGTTCGAAAGAGCTGACCGGACTCCAAACATGCATTCAAAACGTGGTGGACAAGAAGCTCAAGCTTGTCAACATAGTCCAAGTTATGCTCATCCGCCGGATACTCCCGTGCCAACAACGGGAGTTCAACTTGTGGGAGTTCAATCCGGCGCAGCACCGAACTCTGAATAGGCTCTTCGACACAACTCATGAAGATGCATGGAGGGTGCTGTTCAAAAGTGTCAAGGTCCCCCCATATTACTGAGGATCGCGGATTCAGCAGGAAGCGCCAAGCTAGTGCGGTAAGCTGCTTTACCTTTCACAAGATACTTATTTTTTTATATAGATTGACTCTATGCGGGATCTAAATTCCCGTACCTTTGACAGGACTGGCAGAAGATGGCCGGACAGATCGACTGTCCGGCTCCTTTGCCCGAAGGCCCCGCAGACGCTCTTCTGGCGAAGATGTTGACTCCGGCCCCTTATATGGTGCCGGAGAAGACCAAGAAGGCCAAGGGAACCCGAAAGAGTTCCCGACGCCAGGCGTCATCGGACTCACCGTCCGATGACTCTGCGGTGCACTCTTCCCCCGAAGACGAGGAAGAAGAAGAAGATGCTCCCCCACCGACTGGGGGAGACAAGAAAAGGAAGGCCGCCCCAACCAGGGAGGCCGGGGGGTCCAAGAAGGGAAGGACTCTCCTTCCGGACAGTTCCACCGCCACCGACAAAGGCGAAGATGAGTGGTTGCCCAGGGTCAAGCCCCCGGGGAGATCGTAAGTATTCGGATACCAGAGTAACTCATCTGATTCCTTTGTCACACTACTTTCCCTAAAGCCGAACACAATTATGTAGGCCGCCACGAGCTAGTATCGATGTATCATCGGACGGCTCCTTGGGCTTGTCAGACATGGATAGCGATCCAGTCCCGACTGCCACCTCCCCTCATCCTGCCAACGACGCTGAGATGTTGTCTCAAGAGGCACCGGATCAAGGGGAGACAGTCCTGGAGGCGCCTCAAGGCGACCTCCCGGACTCCGGGAGCCGAGGGGACAGGACCCCTGAGAGCTCCGAGTTCAGCCCTCAGCCGAACACCGCGTCGAAACCTCCAGCGGTTCCAGGCTCGGGCAGGTGGCCTCCTTCTAAGAGGGGCAAGACGCTTGTGCCGGTGACCTCTGTCCATCCAGAGGCGCCGGACAATCTGCTGGAAGCGCTTCGCAGCGCTTCCATCGACGAGGAGCACCGCACTATCATGAGTGCGGTGATCCAGAAGGTTCAGTCCACCAAGAGCGGATTGACTGAAGCCTGTGTCAGCCTTCTAACAGGCTTCGAGGTAAGTGTTTTAAAATGTAGTAGAAATATTACTGCATAGATAGTAGCCCCTGATGCTTTGTTCGGTGTTCACAAAGAAAATCCGAACAGAGGATCAAATAATATCGCAGGAGTCTAATGTAAGTGTGTCAATATGCATATGCAGGCTTCGCTGCTGGCGTCCGCCGCACTAATTGCGGAGGTCGCCGTACTGAAGCAGGACCTCGAGGGGTCCAGGAAAGAGCTCGGCCTTGCCAAGAGGCAGCTCGAGGAGAACAAGGGTAAGTAATAGCCTGTCTATAGATATGTATATATAAAAGAAGACGCGATTGCAAAATGACAGGATCATTGCATGTTTGCCAGGGGCCACGACCGAGGTGGCGACCCTGAAGCAAGCGCTAACCAAGGTCGAAGATAAAGCGGCCAAGGAGCGCACCGAGCGGGAAAAACAAGAGACTCGTGTGGGTGAGGTGCAGCAAGAGCTCCAGGATCTGGTGATGAAGCATGAGGCATTGGAGCTTGACTCGAAGACGCGAGAGTCTGAGCTTGCCACGGCCCTTGAGAGCGCAAAGAGTGCCAAGGCCGAGGCCCAGAAGGCCCTCCAGGAGATCGACACAATGAAGAAGATAGCGGCGGGTAAGGCATTCTATATGCAGAGCAAGCATGCAAAAGTAAATTACCGATTACTTACCCGAATTCGGAGCTCTCTAGGAGCATTCGCAGATTTGCCCCGCAGCGTGTCGGATGCCGCCCAGTTTTACCAGGCCGAGGAGGGAAGGTCAACGGAGAAACTGTTCTGGTCTCAGTATACTGGGACCGAACACCCAATGCCTCTGAGCGACCAGCTAAAGCAGCTGGTCGAGCTGCACAAGGCGGCCGAACAGGCCATGAAGGGCCTTATAATCCGGCTGTGGCCTGGTGACGTCCTTCCGAACAGCTACTTTGGCCTAGTGAGGCGGCTTGTGGATGCCTGCCCACAACTGGAGGTCATCAAGCGGTCCGTCTGCATCGAAGGTGCACGCCGGGCTTTCGCCCATGTGAAGGTGCAGTGGGCCAAGCTAGACGCTGTGAAGATGATCAAGGAAGGGCCGCCGCAGGGCAAGGAGCATCGCACCCCCGAAATTTATTATGAGGGTGTCCTGAATGGTTCTCGTCTTGTAGCGGACGAATGTTCAAAGGATGTAATATTTGAGTAAACTTGCTCGTGTGATCCTGTATGATGAAAGCTTGTTTCATATGCGCTATGCAACGCTTGTGTGAATTTAAAATATTACCTTTTGTTTGGCCGTTTATCCAATCTGAGAGATGGCTAGTCCTCAGCTTCTGCCCCCATGCCACTAGTGCTGGGGTGTTCGGGATAAACCTGAGCACTCTTGTTCCCATATTTGGGTCCTTCGAGGGAGGTGCTCAGCACAACGAACAAGGCAACCGGACTAATAATGCATTATCACTCTCACTTAGCCATAGAATTCTATAATTTTAAATTTCAGCGAAGCCCCTAGTATTCGGAAGGCCGAATTCGGGGCGCGATACACGCCTGTAAGCCGGACAGGGCCGGCCCCTCGCCCTAAGCGGCATAAGTCTTTAGGGACTCGAAAAACCTCGCCGAACAGCGACCAGTCTCTCGCCTTATCATGACAGTCAGTTTTAGCTTTCTCTACTAAGGTGCTAAGCCCGGCAGAACCGGGGCACAATCGCAGTAGTTCTCCTAGCGCTACCTTAGCCGATAGAGCGGAACATAAGGTACCAAAACATAGGAGCCGGGCAAACCCAACATTTGACCAAAGACATGATTCGGAGCTGATGCATATAATGCTATAAGTTCGGGGTGCCGCACTTGTGAAAGTGTTCGGACTTTTCACACCGTATTGTGGGGTACGTAAGCCCCTGGTGTATTGGCCGTACCAGAGTGTACGGTTGCAAGGCGTCATTAATGAACACATAGATTTATATATATATATATATATAACAAGAACGCAATAATAGTCATAATGTCATGCATTGTTTATTAAAAAATTGTGTTAAAGCAGAGTGATACAGATAGTGCGATAAGCAAAGAGTAGGACTATGTCCCTTCCAAGGGCAAGCTGAGGAATGATGTTAAATTGAATATTTCACTCGTTACTGTAATCAACCTGGGAATTCCATGGTATAACGTAGCTGTCTGCCTCCTTGGTTGCTGCATCATGTGTTCGGCAATAGTGCTGTCGGACAGTGTTTCCAGAGATTAAGGTCCAGAAAGAAAAAGAAAAATAACCGAACGGGAAGCCCCTAGTGCGGTTTAGGCCGCGTCTTGGGGCGTGCCGCGGTTGTGCCCCCCTCCCCACCTGTGCCCATGGTATTTTTAATGCGTAATTATGTACGTGCGGCACGAGTTTCGCCGCTGGACTGGGATTGGGGTGGCCGCCGTATTGCTACACGAGCTCAGATCGCGCCAGGCGGTCTATTTGCCGATTGTCCCGAGCGCGCTTGAAGGTGTCCGGGCTGTGAAGCGCCGAACTGGTTGATTGCCTTGAGAGGCTGCTTTGCGTTTCTGCTACGAGGGCTGCGGTGTGCTCCTCTGTTTGGAGAGAGCGCTCTGTGTTTCCATTGACTGTAATAACTCCGCGAGGTCCTGGCATCTTGAGCTTGAGGTATGCGTAATGCGGTACCGCATTGAATCTAGCAAATGTGGTTCGCCCGAGCAGCGCGTGATAACCACTGCAGAATGGGACTATATCGAAGATTAACTCTTCACTTTGGAAGTTATCAGGGGATCCGAAGACCACTTCCAGTGTAATTGAGCCTGTGCAATGGGCCTCCACACCTGGATTGACGCCCTTAAAGGTCGTTTTTGTGGGTTTGATCCTTGAGGGGTCTATACCCATTTTGCACACTGTGTCCTGATAAAGCAGGTTCAGGCTGCTGCCGCCGTCCATAAGGACTCGAGTGAGGTGCAATCCGTCGATGATTGGGTCTAGGACCAGTGCGGCGAATCCGCCATGATGGATACTAGTGGGGTGGTCCCTGCGATCGAAGGTGATCGGACAGGAGGACCAAGGGTTGAACTTTGGGGGGATTGGCTCCAACGCATATATGTCCCTGAGCGCACGTTCCGCTCCCTCTTGGGGATGTGGGTTGCGTATATCATGTTCACCGTCTGCACTTGCGGGGGAAACCTCTTCTGTCCTCCAGTGTGCGATTGCCGGGGCTCCTCCTCGTCATCGCTATGCGGCCCCTTGTCCTTGTTTTCGGCAATTAACTTCCTGGCCTGCTTGAACACCCAACAATCCCTGTTGGTGTGATTGGCTGGCTTGTCTAGGGTGTCGTGTATTTGACACGAGCGATCGAGTATACGGTCCAAGATAGACGGACCCGGCGTACTTTGTTTGAATGGCTTTTTCCGCTGACCGGGTTTAGAGCCTTTGAATCCGGCATTGACTATCGTATCCTAAGTATTTTCGTTGTTAATGCGGCGCTTATGCTTGTTGCAACGTGACCTGCTATTGCCGTCCTTGGTATCTGAGGTACCATGGTCTTTGATATATTATTACTGCGAGCCAGCCAGCTGTCTTCTCCCGCACAAAAGTGGGTCATGAGCGTCGTGAGAGCTACCATAGATTTCGGCTTTTCCTGACCAAGGTGCCGGGCTAGCCACTCGTCTCGGATGTTGTGTTTGAAAGCCGCTAAGGCCTCCGCATCCAGACAGTCGACGATTTGATTTTTCTTGTAAGGAACCGAGTCCAGAATTGCCTACCGACTCTTCTGGCTGCTAAATTATGTGGCTCAAGTCATCGGCGTCTGGTGGTCGCACATAAGTGCCCTGAAAGTTGTCGAGGAATGCGGCTTTCAGATCTTCCCAACAGCTAATGGAGTCTGCTGGCAAGCTGTTAAGCCAATACCGCGCTGGTCCTTTGAGCTTTACTGGGAGGTATTTGATAGCGTGTAAGTCATCACTGCGGGCCATGTGGATGTTGAGGAGGAAATCCTCAATCCATACTGCGGGATCTGTTGTGCCATCGTATGATTCAGTATTTACAGGTTTGAAACCTTCTGGGAATTGATGTTCCATTACTTCGTCTGTGAAGCATAAGGGGTGTGTGGCGCCTCTGTATTGGGCTATATCGCGACGCAGCTCAAATGAGTCTTGCCTGTTGTGTTCGGCCTGGCCGGATTTGCTTTTACTGTATCCGGCGTGACGTTTGTCGTCTCGCAGAGTGGTGCGCCCTCGTGATCCGTAGATCGATCTTGTATGCTTTGCCTTATCCTCCAATATGTCTCGCAGGTCTGGCGTATCTCCCCATGCCTTTTTATTTGAATGGTGTTAGGGTGGAGGCTGAGCTTTTGGCTGGAATGCCTCTCTATCACGGCCACGAGGTGGCCGATCAGCCGTATCATACGCTTCTTTCTCCAGTCGGGGTAATAACCTGCACTTTGGGTAGTTCTTGGAGGTGCGCTCGAGTTTATATTCCTCGGCCACGAGGGCTTCAGTCCATCTGTCAGCTAGCAGATCTTGATCAGTTTGCAGCTGCTGCTGCTTTTTCTTCAGGCTATTTGTCGTGGCCATGAGCCGGCGCTTGAAGCGCTCTTGTTCGACGGGATCCTCTAGTACGGCGAATTCATCGTCACCGAGGCTTGCCTCGTCTTCGGAGGGGGGCATGTGATTGTCATCCTCCTCCTCTCCGTCTGCCGCTCTCTCAGGAGAGCTGGCTCCTCCATCCTCCTGCTCTAAATCTTGCTGGAGGGGTTTGTTGTTTTCTTCGGCACTATCCGGAGTGTTATTATCTCATGTGCCGGTATCACCACTTTTGCTTTGGCGGGACTTAGAGCGGCGCCACTGACATCGGCGTTTGGGTTGCTTCTTGGATGGTTCATCCTTCGCTATCCCGTCGCCATTGCCTTCTTTGGGTGTATCCACCATGTACATGTCATATGACAAGGTGGCTTTCCAGTGCCCTATAGGTGCTGGTTCATGTTCGTCTCCTACATCGTCGTCCATACCGTTGATGTCTTCGGAGTCGAAGTTGAGCATGTCGGTTAAATCATCGACAGTGGCTACAAAGTGGGTGGTGGGTGGGCGTTGAATTTCTTCGTCGTCCGCATCCCAATCCTATTGGCCATAATCCGGCCAGGGCTCTCCTGACAAGGAGAGAGACCTTAGTGAATTCAGAATGTCACCGAAGGGTGAGTGCTGAAAGATATCCGCGGCAGTGAATTCCATGATCGGCGCCCAATCGGATTCGATTGGCAGGGGCGCGGATGGTTCGGAGTCCAGAAAAGAGTCCGGCACCTTGGAGTCACGGGCTGTGCAGAGGGTTAGGCTGGTGTTCGGCTCGATCCCCATTGAGACTGCAGCCCCTGAGGCGGTGTCTAACCACCCGTCCTCGACTGGCGCAGTTGGCTCCGAGCTAAGGGTCGGAGCTGATGCTGGCGCAGCCTCTGGGGTACTGTTCGGCGGCAGAGCTAGGTCATACCCATCGCGACAGTGCGGCGCGCCCGACTGTGGCTCGAATCCGTCGAAGATCAAGTCTCCGTGGATGTCGGCCATGTAGTCAAACTTCCAAATCTAACCTGATGGCCAGGGGCGTAGCTTTCAATCTGCTCCAGATGGCCAACCGAATTAGCCCGCAGTGCAAAGCCACCGAATACGAAGATCTGTTCGGGGAGAAAAGTCTCACCCTGGACCGCATCGCTATCGATGATGGTAGGAGCCATCAAGCCTAACGGTGATGACACAGAGGAACTCTCAATGAAAGCACCAATGTCGATGTCAAAACCGGCGGATCTCGGGTAGGGGGTCCCGAACTGTGCGTCTAGGCCGGATGGTAACAGGAGGTAGGGGACACGATGTTTTACCCAGGTTCGGGCCCTCTTGATGGAGGTAAAACCCTATGTCCTACTTGATTGATATTGATGATATGGGTAGTACAAGAGTAGATCTACCACGAGACCAGAGAGGCGAAACCCTAGAAGCTAGCCTATGGTATGATTGTATGTTGTGATTGTTGTTCTACGGACTAAAACCCTTCGGTTTATATAGACACCGGAGAGGGTTAGGGTTACACAAGGTCGGTTACAAAGGAGGAGATATCCATATCCGTATTGCCTAGCTTGCCTTCCACGCCAAGTAGAGTCCCATCCGGACACGAGACGAAGTCTTCAATCTTGTATCTTCATAGTCTAACAGTCCGGCCAATGGATATAGTCCGGCTGTCCGGAGACCCCCTAATCCAGGACTCCCTCAACCAATACATTGTATAAGAAGTTTCTTGCAATTTTTTTGTGTTGGAAACATAAAGAGGTGGAGATGTAGTTCCCCTCTCATAATAATTGCAAGTAGGAGCAGCAAGCACATGCATATTATATGCATCAAAATCATCATGTGCAACGGTAAAAGGCAACCCATCAATATAATCCTTAACAAGAGAAAACTTCGCCGATATAGTGTAGTTGGGAGAATTCAAAAATATAATAGGACTATCATGTGTGGGTGCAATAGCAACAATTTCATTCTTAACATAAGGAACTATAGCAAGTTCATCTCCATAAGCATCATTCATATTGGCATCGTGGCCACAAGCATAGCAAGAATCATCAAAAAGGGATATTTCAAACGAATCAATGGGATCATGGCAATCATCCTTCGGTAAGCACGAAGGGAAATTAAATAATGTATGAGTTGAAGAGTTACTCTCATTAGAAGGTAGGCACGGGTAGCTAATCCGATCTTCCTCGTTTTGTTCTTCGCTCTCCTCATCATCTTTTTCATCCAATGAGCTCACGGTTTCATCAATTTCTTCTTCCATAGACTCCTGCAAAATATTAGTCTCTTCTTCGACAGCGGAGACTTTCTCAATAAATTCATCAATATCGAAATTGTATTTATAATTATCATAGCAATATTTAAGGATGACAAAAAAATTAGGTCTATAAACATCATCATCAAAAGCTTCATATTTTTCAAACAAAGATTCAGTTTCATAAGCACCCTAAAAAGCAACAAATTCTTCTATTCATTCCATGTCATAATAATCATATATACCTCTAGTATAAGAAGCCAAGGTTTCATTATCATTAAATTCACATGAAAAGGGAAGATGTGGAGCATTCATCCTAGAGCAACAAGTATAATCATATCTCAAGATAGCTCCTAAGCATACCAATGCAACATATGAATTTGATCCCATAACAACTTCCCTTTATGATTCAAGGGATAATCCCTAAAGTATTCATGTTGATCCAACGTTACTCCCATTATATAGTTAAATGGGGTTTTCTCAGGATTATCAAAGTAGTGCATAATATCTTTTACATAACAAGCATCGAGGGTTTTAGGAGGTTCCCCATCTCCATGAGTAGCAAGTACCGCTATTTTTTTGGTGTTTCGTGTTCGATATCCATAACTAAAGATAGAGAACAACTTAGAACAGAAAATAAAAACTACTTAGTGATAAAGCAAACAAGCACACACAAGAATATTCACCCCACGCTATAACTCCTAGGCAACAGCGCCAGAAAAAGGTCTCGATAACCCACAAGTATAGGAGATCATTTGTAGCCTTTTTCGATAAATAAGAGTGTCGAACCCAACGAGGAGCTAAAGGTAGAACAAATATTCCCTCAAGTTCTATCGACCACCGATACAACTCTACGCACGCTTGATGTTTGCTTTACCAGAAATAAGTATGAAACTAGAAGTACTTTATAGGCGTGATAGGATAGGTTTGCAAGATAATAAAGAGCATGTAAATAAAATCTAGGGGATGCTTAAATAAAGACACAACTAAGTTAGTTTTAGTAGAGAGCTTTTGTCAACAAGAAAGTTATTTGTCCCTAGGCAATCGATAACAAGTATCGGTAATCATTCTTGCAACTTTATATGAGGGAGAGGCATGAGCTAACATACTTTATCAACTTGGATCATATGCACTTATGATTGGAACTCTAGCAAGCATCCGCAACTACTAAAGATCATTAAGGTCGTGAAACCCAACCATAGCATTAAGTATCAAGTCCTCTTTACTCCCATACGCCATAACCCACCTACTCGGGTTTAAGTTTCTGTCACTCTCGCAACCCACGTAAGCAAACCATGAACATATTGCAACACCCTACAGCAGGGGGCCCTCACATTTGCGTGAGAACGAAGGGCACGATAGGACAACACCATAAATAAAATATACAATCATACCAACCAAGATCATGATTAACCCACAGGACAAAATGGATCTACTCAAACATCATAGGATAACCATAGATCATTGGGAAATAATATATGGAGTTGAGCACCATGTTTAAGTAGAGATTACAGCGGTGAGAAGAGGTGTTACACCGCTTCATAGAGGGGGAGAGAGTTGGTGTTGATGGTAGCAAGATTGTTGATGTAGATCGCCGTCCCGATCGTTGCCCCCTGTGGCACTCCTGCGCCACTGGAAGCGAGGGGGAGAGAGCCCCCTCCTTCTTCTTCTTCCTTGGCCTCCCCCCTAGATGGGAGGAGAGTTCCCCCTCTGGTCCTTGGTCTCCATGGCCGCGGAGGGGCGGGAGCCCCTCCGAGATTGGATCTCCCTCTCTGTTCTCTTCTGTTTTGCGCTCCCAGATCTGGCTGAAAACCGTTTCTTATATTCCCGGAGATCCGTAACTCCGATTGTGCTGAGATTTTAACACATTTTTTCGGATATAGGCTTCCTTGCGCCCGCAGTAGAGGTCCAACCGACGTACGAGGTGTGCACAACCCACCACCGCGCACCAGGGGCCTCTGGCGTGCCCTGGTGTCTTGTGGGCTGTGTGGGCCTTCGTTTGTGGTGATTCCAACTCCCAAAAATCACAAATATTCCAAAATAATTCTCCGTAATTTTTTATCGTGTTTGGACTTCGTTTGATATGGATACTCTGCAATACAAAAAACATGCAGAAAATAGGAACTGGCACTGGGCACTAGATCAATAGGTTAGTCCAATAAATCATATAAAAAGTTGCCAAAAGTATGTAAAAGTTGTATAATATTGGCATGAAATAATCAAAAATTATAGATACGATGGAGACATATAAAAAATCAATACCAAACGGAGTCCAAACGCAACGAAACTTTACAGAGATTTTTTTTGGACTAGAAGGAACATAATGGGCCATGGCTGCGCCTGGGGGGGTGCTCCGAGGAGAGCAAAACCCACCAGGGCGTGTCCTGGTGGGTTGTGTCCACCTTAGGTGCCCCCGGACCGCCTATTTGCTCTATAAATACCCCAATATTCCCAAAACCCTAGGGGAGTCGATGAAATATTGATCCAGCCACCACAGAGTCCAGAACCACCAGATCCAATCTAGACACCATCTCGGATGGGGTTCACCACCTCCATTGGCGCTTCTCGGATGATGCGTGAGTAGTTCTTTGTAGACCTTCGGGTCCGTAGTTAGTAGCTAGATGGCTTCCTCTCTCTCTCTCTCTCTCTCTTGATTCTCAATCCAATGGTCTCTTGGAGATCCATATGATGTAACTCTTTTGTGGTGTGTTTGTTGGGATCCGATGAACTTTGAGTTTATGATCAGATCTATCTCTTTTTATATCCATCAACATATTTGAGTTTCTTTGATCTCTTTTATTCATGATTGCTTATAGCCTCGTATTTCTTCTCCGATATTTGGGTTTCGTTTGGCCAACTTGATCTATTTATCTTGCAATGGGAAGAGGTGCTTTGTAGTGGGTTCGATCTTACGATGCTTGATCCTAGTGACAGAAGGGGAACCGACACATACGTATCATTGCTACTAAGGATAAAATGATGGGGTCTATATCTACATAGATAGATCTTGTCTACATCATGTCATCGTTCTTATTGCATTACTCCGTTTCTCCATGAACTTAATACACTATATGCATGCTGGATAGCGGTTGATGTGTGGAGTAATAGTAGTAGATGTTGGCAGGAGTCGGTCTACTAATCTTGGACGTGGTGCCTATGTAATGATCATTGCCTGGATATCGTCATGATTATTTGAAGTTCTATCAATTGCCCAACAATAATTTGTTCACCCACCGTTTGCTATTTTTCTCGAGAGAAGCCACTAGTGAAACCTACGGCCCCCGGATCTCTTTCTCATATATTTGCCTTTGCAGTCTACTTTTCCTTTGCATTTATTTTCAGATCTATTAAACCAAAAATACAAAAATACCTTGCTGAAATTTATTCTTATTTTATTTGGCGTTCGATCTATCAATCTAATACAATTTTACCTCACGCCTATCTTGAGGCGCCGTACCCCGGAAGGGATTGACAACCCCTTTAACACGTCGGGTTGCGAGAAGTTGTTATTTGTGTGCAGGTGTTGTTTACGTTGTGTTACTTGGTTCTCCTACTGGGTCAATAAGCTTGGCTTCATATCTGAGGGAAATACCTACCGCCGATGTGCTGCATCATCCCTTCCTCTTTACGGAAATACCGACGTAGCTTCAAGCGATACCAGAGTCCACCGTTTGTCCAATTAGTTTTTGTTTTAGTGGTTTATATTTTGAATAATTGGCTACTCCTGGTGCTGCTGTAGATGAGCTTGCATGTTGAATTCTTAGAGTTTTAAGTAGTTTGAATGCTTGCTATGGCCTCTATGTATCCCTATGAGTAGTTGGTATCATTTTTGTGAAGTTTTGTTGAGAAAATTTTGTGGACTAAAAATTTCAGAATTTTTGTTCATAGGAAAAACATGAATATCTTTAGGAAGTTTGGTTCCAATAAGAACTCCAAGGGAGTTATTGGGGAGTCATCTGACAGTGATCTCCATACTTGGAGGTTGGCGAAAGTACGGCCGTGCGAATTGCCGCATACCCCGTTCATGGAAGAGGTTGGAATCCTTCAGGAGTTCACACAATATGCTGCTAATGCCGGCCTCACCGACTTCATCGTAGCTGAATGCGAATAATATCATCTCCTCACAAACTCCTTTGTTCAAAGCTTTATTTTCCTTCCTAGGAATAATCCTCCTAAAGTGCGTTTTGATTTATGTGCTGAAACCCATCAGATACCACTTACTAAATTTTGCAACATATGCATGATCCCTTCTGATGGGAGCTTAGTTGAGCCTAGGCCGGCAGAGTTTGAGGCCTTTATCGTATTTTGACAGTGGGGGATGAGAGAGGGGTGTCGGCCGTCGGTGCCACTAGCATACACTTTCCTGACGTGCATTATTTTGCTTTATTTATCGCTAAGTGTTTGCTTGCTAGGGAAAAGGTGGGTGCGCTCAGCACGCCAGACTTTGTTGTTTTACGCCGTGCACTAGAGGGCGACAACACTTATAGCTTGGGAGCTATTGTGGCACGTCGCCTCCACATTAGTACGTCCAAGGGTAAAATACATGGTGGGATTTTCGCTACTCGTTTGGCGGCTCACTTCGAGGTTGAGATACGCCTTCATGATTACACTCTGACCAAGGTTTACCTAGACCGTGCAGCCATGGATCACCACCATTTTATCGATATTGAATCTCCTAACATCCCTGTTCCAGATAACCTGGTTTTTCATGTGACGACTCATGATATTATTCCATTGCCTGCTCCTTCTTTGTTTGATCATGTTGTCAGGGGCGGATATAGGATTATGCCTGCGGATATCATCGCCTACCGGAACGATCAGGCTGCTGCAGAGGAGGAGGAAAAGCCTCAGCAGTGGGATCAGTGGATGCCCGCTCCTCAGTACCCCAACTACTATCCAGGCTTCTGATAGATTACCAAGTTAGTCCAAAAGCCTAAGCTTGGGGGAGTACGTCTTTCTCACCGACATTACATTCATGTTCACTTATTTCATTTGTCGGTGTTTACACTTTTCATTGTATCATCCATGCTTAATTTATTTTCTTGCTTTCTTCTTGTGAGTTTAAAAAACTTCAAGAAAACCAAAAAATTAGTTGTAGTTAGTTTACTTTCTAGGCATGCTTAGCTGTAGTACTAAAAAGAAAACCAAAAAAGATTTCCTTGCTCTTCTTTTGCTTGTTGGGAGCTTTCCCGTGTAAATAGTTTTCTCATCTTTTGCTTTCCCTTTTATTTGGTTGTTCAAGAAAACCAAAATCCCCAAAAATATTTCAGTGTGTTTCTCTAAATTTCATTTCTTTTTATTCGAGTTGTACCAAGGAGAAGACCACGATGAAAATGTTGAGTGGCTCTCATTTCAATAACTATTGATCTAATAAAGAGCCCATTTTACCTTGTCTTCTCCTGTTGAATAAAATGTTTTGCAGATTCCAGCTTAGTCCACGACATTCTTGCATTGTTATTATTTTCATATCATTCAGTCGTGCAAGTGAAAGGCAATAATGACGATATTCGATGAACTGGCCGTGGCAGAGAGAAACGGGTATGAACTCGACTTGTTCTATTTGTGTAAATATGTTTAACCTAGTATCCATGATTCAGCCCATTATGATTAAACGTGTTTGCAATGACAATTAGAGATTATAGTTTCTCATGCCATGCATAAGTAGCTAGGAGTGGATAATGACTTATCTTGGATTTTAACATTGCGTTAAAATGATTGTGATGTAGTTTGACGATATGGTATCCTCATCTAAATGTTCGAGTGGCTTGACTTGGCACATGTTCATGCATGTAGTTGAATCAAAACCAACATCGCCTCTATGATATTTATGTTCATGGTGTTCATATCCTACTCATGCTAGTGTCCAGTGTTACTTATGCATAATGCATGTTCATGACCGTTGTTGCTCTCTAGCTGGCCGCTTCTCAATCTAATTGCTAGCCTTCGCCTGTACTAAGTGGGAATTCTGCTTGTACATCAAAAACCTTGAACCCAAAGTTATTCCAGATGAGTCCACCATACCTACCTATATGCGGTATTACCCTGCCGTCCTAAGTAAATTTGAAGGTGCCACCTCTAAAAACTTCTAATAATATCCTTTTGTGTGCCTGGATCGTTCATGGAATGACAGGAGGTGGTCGATATCTTCCATGCTAAGCGGGTTATTCTCAGGTCGAGTTTATCACTCGCCATCGCACGAGAAAAGGGCGGTAATAGGGATGCCCAGTCCCAAACTGCAAACAGAAAAAAGCTAACAAATAATCAAACAAAAACTCCCATGGAGTCAAAACCTTTACTTTTATCGCTTGGGAACCGCCACTAGCGTGCTGAGCATGGAATATATTGATAACTGATAGTCGTGAAGTAAATGAGAAGGGTGCATGTCTCAAAATATCATTTACCTCTGTTTAAAAACTTGAGCTCTGGCACCTCTACAAATCACTGCTTCCCTCTGCGAAGGGACTATCTATTTACTTTTATGTTGTGTCATCACCTTCTAAAACAAGCGCCAGAACCTGAGAGCACTGCTGTCATGACTTATGCATTGTGTGTAGCTAATGTTGGGTGCATCATGACTGGATCTTTTCTACCATGAATTACAATGTTTAATCGCTGCTTGGACTCTGGAGGTGCTCTGCATTTATGTTTTGCGGTCTCAGAAAGGGCTAGCGAGATACCACTATTTTCATATTATATCATGCTTGTTTTGACAAGGTGTTGCCGTTTGAGATATCTTATTATTGCTCGCTAGCTAATTATGTCATTAATATGAGTTAATATAATTTTTAAGAGTTATTGTCGGCATGGTTAGTTATAATATTGGCTGAAAACCTAGGTGTTGTTTAAGCTTATTTATGCAAACAAGAGCAAAAGAGTTCGTAAAAGTTTTTTTTTTCACTTTTAGTTTATCAACTGAATTGCTTGAGGATAAGAAAATGTTTAACCTTGGGGGAGTTGATACGTCTCCAATGTATCTACTTTTCCTAACGCTTTTCCTCTTGTTTTGGACTCTCATTTGCATGATTTGAATGAAACTAACCCTATGCTGACGCTGTTTTCAGCAGAACTACCATCGTGTTGTTTTTGTGCAGAAATAAAAGTTCTCAGAATGGAATGAAACTTTGCGAGGAATTTTTATACAATAAACAAGAATTTCTGGAGCCAGGACCCACCGGAGGGGGGGACCTGGGTGGGCACAACCCACTAGGGTGCTCCCCCTCTTAGCGCACACAGAAAAAAATCAAGGAGAAATAATTATCGCGATCCACGAGACGGAGCCGCCGTCACCTCCTGTTCTTCATCGGGAGGCCAGATCTGGAGTCGGTTTGGGGCTCTGGAGAGGGAGATCTTCGTTCTTCATCATCACCAACCCATCTCCGTCGCCAATTCCATGATGCTCCCCACCGGGAGTGAGTAATTCCTTCGTAGGCTCGCTGGTCGGTGAGGAGTTGGATGAGATTTATCATGTAATCGAGTTAGTTTTGTTTGGGCCTGATCCCTAGTATCCACTATGTTCTAAGATTGATGTTGCTATGACTTTGTCATGCTTAATGCTTGTCACTTTGGGCCCCGGTGCCATGATTTCAGATCTGAACCGTTTATGTTATCACCATTATATCCATGTTCTAGATCCGATCTTGCAAGTTATAGTCACCTACTACGTGTTATGATCCGGCAACCCCGGAGTGACAATAGTCGGGACCACTCCCGGTGATGACCTAGTTTGAGGAGTTCATGTGTTCACCGTGTGTTAATGCTTTGTTCCGGTTCTCTATTAAAAGGAGGCCTTAATATCCCGTAGTTTCCAGTAGGACCCCGCTGCCACAGGAGGGTAGGACAAAAGATGTCATGCAAGTTATTTCCATAAGCACGTATGACTATTTACGGAATACATGCCTACATTATATTGATGGACTGGAGCTAGTGTTGTATCGCCCTAGGTTATAACTGTATCATGACGAATATCATCCAACAAGTCACCGATCCAATGCCTATGAATTTATCTTATATTGTTCTTGCTAAGTTACTACTGCTATCGTTATTTTTGCACTTGTTACAAAACTACCATTATCACTATTACCGTTACCATTGCTACTGCTACTACTATCAAAACTATCATATTACTTTGTTACTGATCACATTGCTGCACATTATTAATCTCCAAGTGTGGTAGAATTGACAACTCAGCTGCTAATACCTTCAAATATTCTTTGACTCCCCTTGTGTCGAATCTATAAATTTGGGTTGAATACTCTAACCTTGAAAACTGTGGTGCTCCCCTATACTTGTGGGTTATCAGAGCACCCCTAGGCAATGCCTTGGCCCATTGGGTGTCTTCTGGTCCATAAAAAATCTCCGTAAAGTTTTGTTGCATTTGGACTCCATTTGGTATTGATTTCCTGCGATGTAAAAAAACATGTACAAAACAGCAACTAGCACTTGACACTATGTTAATAGGTTAGTACCAAAAATGATTATAAAACATCCAAGATTGATAATATAACAGCATGGAACAATAAAAAATTATAGATACGTTGGAGACGTATCAGCTACCCTCTTCGATGATGTATGAGTAGTTTACCACAGAGCTACGGGTCCATAGCTAGTAGCTAGATGCCTTCTTTTCTCTCTTTGATCTTCAATACAATGTTCTCCTCGATGTTCTTGAAGATCTATTCGATGTAATACTTTTTGCAGTGTGTTTGTTGGGATCTGATGAATTGTAAGTTTATAATCAAATTATCTATGAATATTATTTGAGTCTTCTCTGAACTCTTTTATGAATGGATATTATAGTTTTGTATTTCTCTCTGACCTATTGATTTGTTTTGGCCAACTAGATTAACTTTTCTTGCAATGGGAGATGTGCTTTGTGATGGGTTCGATCTTGTGGTGCTCAATCCCAGTGACAGAAAGGGATATGACATGTATTTGTATCGTTCATATTAAGGATAAAAAGATGGGTTTTACTTTACTTTATGAACTTAATGTATTTGTATCATTGATATTAATTGAGTTTACTTTGTCTACAACAATGTATTTGTAATCTTGCTTAAGGAGTTACTCCGTTCTTTATGAACTTAATTCTCTAGATGCATGTTGGATAGCGGTCAATGGGTGGAGTAATAGTAGTAGATGTAGGTAGGAGTCGGTCTACTTGTCTCAGACGTGATGCCTATATACATGATAATTGCCTTAGATATCGTCATGATTATTCATTTTTCTATCAATTGCCCAACAGTAATTTGTTTACCCACCGTATGATATCTTCAATAGAAGCCTCTAGTGAAGACTATGGCCCCCGGGTCTATCTAAATCATATATTAAAATCCAAAAATATATTGCTGCAATTTTATTTACTTTACTTTATTTTGTGTTTTTATCTATCTATCTATCTATCACTTCGAGATTTGATCCTAGCAATTAACCATCGAGGGATTGACAACCCCTTGTTTGTGTTGGGTGCAAGTATTTGTTATTTTGTGTAGGTGCTGCTAACAAGTTGTTGTGTGGTTCTCCTACTGGATTGATAATCTTGGTTTCTAACCGAGGGAAATGCCTACCTCGACTGTACTGCATCATCCCTTCCTCTTTGGGAACAAAACCAACGCATCTTACAAGTGGAATCACCACCCTTCTCATCTATGCCACCCTCCTCCTTCGCACCACCCTCACCAGTGCATTGCACCATGCCATTAGCGAGGCCCGTGCGCATTCCATGGACATGGTGCGGGTGGAGCGCGAGGAGCAGTTCTGGTAGCGCGGTTCTGGGAGGAGCAGCTCTCTGCCGGCAGGGTGAGACGTCTCCAACGTATCTATAATTTTGATTGTTCCATGCTATTAAAGTATCAATCTTGAATGTTTTATATACATTTACTAGCAACTTTATATCATTTTTTGGGACTAACCTATTAACCTAGTGCCCAGTGCATGTTTCTATTTTTGCTTGTTTTTTACTTTGCGGAATATCAATACCAAGCGAAGTCCAAATGCCACGAAACTTTTTGGAGATTTTTTTCTGGTGATATAAGACCCTGGAAGCTTATGGAGCACATGAGAGGAGGCTCATGGGGCGCACCAGGGGCCTCTAGCGCCCCCTAGTGGGTAGTGGGGCCCACAGGCACCTTCTTTACCTACCTCTGCCTCTATAAAAACTTTAAAATCCCCAAAACCCTAGAGGAATCGACGAAATACTCTTTCCGCCGCCGCAAGTTCCAGAACCACAAGATCCAATCTAGAGTCCTTTTCCGGCACTCTACCGGAGGGGGCAACGATCACGGAGGGGCTCTTCATCATCCTTGTTGCCCCTTCGATTATGCGTGAGTAGTTTACCATAGACCTATGGGTCCGTAGTTAGTAGCTAGATGGCTTCTTCTCTCTTTTTGATCTTCAATACAATGTTCTCCTTGATGTTCTTGGAGATCTATTTGATGTAACTCTTTTTGCGGTGTGTTTGCTGTGATCCGATGAATTGTGAGTTTATGATCAGATCTATCCATGAATATTATTTGAGTTTTCTCTGAACTCTTTTATGCATGATTTTATAGCCTCGTATTTCTTCTCTGATTTATTGGTTTGGTTTTGCCAACTAGATTGATTTATCTTGCCATGGGAAGAGCTGCTTTGTAATTGGTTCGATCTTGCGGTGCTCAGTCTCAGTGACAGAAAAAGACATGACACGCATGTATCGTTGCAATTAAGGGTAACAAGATGGGGTTTATTCATACGTGAGTTTATCTTGTCTACATCATGTCATCTTTCCTATTGCATTACTCCGTTTTCCCATGAACTTAATACACTAGATGCATGTTGGATAGCAGTCGATGTGTGGAGTAATGCTAGTAGATGCAGAATTGTTTCAGTCTACTAATCTTGGACATGATGCCTATATATATGATCATTGTCTTGGCTATCATCATAATTATTTGCTTTTCTATCAATTGCCCAACAGTAATTTGTTTACCCATCGTATGCTATTTTCTCGAGAGAAGCCTCTAGTGAAAATTATGACCCCGGGGTCTATCTTTTATCATATATTAAAACCAAAAATACCTTGTTGCTATTTTCTTTTATTTATGTTATTTTGTGTTTTAGTTATATCTATTTATCAAATCTTATATAATTTAATCTATCTCAATACCGTTGAGGGATTGACAACCCCTTTACGCGTTGGGTTGCAAGTATTTGTTGTTTGTGTGCGGGTGTTATTTACATATTGTTGCTTGGTTCTCCTACTAGATCGATAACCTTGGTTTCATAATTGAGGAAAATACTTACCTCTATTGTGCTACATCATCCCCTCCTCTTCGGGGAAATACCAATGCAGATTACAAGTCGCACAGGGCGATTACGTGGGACGCGGACTCGGTGGAGCAAACGGTGTTGCTTGACTCCTACCGCACTGCCCATGAGATCCACCTCACCCGCTTGCGGTACTGCAAGCGGGCAGCGAAGGTGGTAGCTGCCTACAAGGAGTGCACCGACGAGGTGATGTTTGGCAAGACCGACGACGAGGATGACATCGCCAGCTCCATTGAGGTCGTGCCCCGCCACGAAGTCGGCACGCCCGCGGGCGCTGCCAGCAACAAAGAAGAGTAGTGCATGGTAGGTCACCGTCGCTCGGGTCTCAACAAGGCCACCACTCATCCCCTCCCATTGACGCCAAGCTTGTTGGGCTGAGCATAGGCGGCCAATTAATCGCTTTGGTGCGACGTGGAGGCAGAGCTGGAAAGCGTCGAACCGGAACTGGAGAAGGAAAAGCTTCAGTTCTCGGGGCTCATGGCCGGACACGGGGAATGTGCACTGGCAATCATTTACATTAGGTATTAATTATACCTCCAGAGTCGGACAAGCACCACTTAGTTGATGTAAAGGTAATGAAGTTTGTCATGTTTATATGAAATTCAACCGTGTTGGAATGAATTTCATCTTGTTTGTTGAAAAAGAGTTTGAAATGTATGCAGCTATGGTTGGATGGCGGCCTCCCGCATCCATGACCGCGGATGGATGCAAGATGAAATTTGTGGGTCACCGTTTGAGATGCCCTAAGAAAACTCACATCATTGCCAATCTATAATATGTCATCCACATATAAGACTAGAAATGCTTTTGCCACCCACTAAATTTCTTTTGAACACAAGATTCTTTGTCATTCCTGATGAAGCCAAACTCTTGACCACTTCATCAAAACAAATATTCCAGCTCCTTGATGCTTGCTTAAGACCATAAATGACCTTCTGAAGCTTGCATACCTTTTTAGCATCCTTAGGATCAACAAAACCTTCAGGTCATATCATGTATACATTCTCTTTGAGGTTTCCATTTAGGAAAGCCATTTTCACATCCATGCGCCATATTTCGTAACCGAAATAAGCAACAATTGCTAGTAGTATTTGCACAGACTTAAGAATATAGCTACCAGCGGGAAAGTCTCGTCGTAGTCAACTCCCAGAACTTGCGTGAAACCTTTCGCGACAAGTCTAGATCTATGAATAGTAATGTTACCTTGTATATAAAAATGTTGAACAAGTATTTGAAAAAATATTAACAAGTATTCAAAAAAATGTTGATCATGTCTAAAAAATGTTGAACAAGTATTTGGAAAAAATGTTGATCATGTATATAAAAATATTGAACAAGTGTTTAAAAAATGTTGAATAAGTATTTGAAAAATGTTGAACAAGTATTGGAGAAAATGAAGAAGGAAAAAGAAAACCAAACAAAAAGTAGAGAATAGAAAACTGAAAGAATAAAGTAAAAATAAAACCAAAAAAATAAAATACAAAAACCTAAAAACAAAATGCAAAAAAAAAGAAATAAAAGAAAACAAAGAAAAAACCCGACTCAAATGGCCTCAAGTAAGGCTCGCCCCTTCCACTTACCAATGTTGCGACTTGGACTAGGTGGCTAGTAGCGCGCGTGAACTCACTGTGCGTGTGTGTTCTCCCTTTCTCCTCTTCTCTTTTTCACTGGGTGGCTAGTAGCGCGCGTGAACTCACTGTGCGCACGTGTTCTCCCTTTCTCCTCTTCTCTTTTTCACTTCAAATAAAGTCACGCGCGAATTGGGCCGGCCCAGATACCTTAGAACCTTCAGCGAGACATCCCGCAGCAATTTCAATAAAGTCACGCGCGAATTGGGCCGGCCCAGATACCTTACAACCTTCAGCAAGACATCCTGTAGCGATTGCTTAGAGCATCTCTAGTGGACCCCTGGATCTGAGTTGGAACGTTCCCTCAAGTTAGGGTTTTTGTTCTCACAGCGGCGACTGCGACGCCGTCGAGTAGATCGCAGTAGATCGTTGTTTCCTTCCCTACCGCCGATCCCTCTCTGTCTCCTCCGTCGCTTTCCTCTCGCGCGAGGCTTGACGGGGAACGGCGGGTCTAGGGTTTCCCATATACCCAGTCACGGTTTTGCGTCGGGTAAGGATCTTCTGATGGCGGCTAATGGGGCCTCGGGCTCCTCGGGCGCGAGTGATGTTGAACGGATGATGGCAGAGCTTGGGCTGAAGGAAGAAGATCTTGACGATGTGATCTTCGATGAGGAAGCTGCGCCTCCACAGGGACCCAGATGGATTGCGCTGGCTAGGGTAAACACCTCAAAATCATACAGTCAAACATGGTTCTACAGAAACATGCGAGCAGCATGTAATACAGCGCGGGAGGTCAAGTTCAAGCCCTTGGAAGATAATCTGTACTCAGTTCAACTGTCCTGTTTAGGAGATTGGGAGAGAGTTATGCATGAGGGACCTTGGAATTTCTGAGGGGATGCAGTGCTTCTTGCGCCTTATGATGGGGTCTCCAAGCCCTCATCCATCAAGCTAGAGACAATTGATAAATGGATCCAGATACATGACGTTCCTGATCTGTTTGCTCACCTGGTCGCTCCACTAGCTGCAAAGGTGGGGGAAGTGCTATTCACAGAACAATCGTCTCATGACTTTGTTGGGAACTTCCATAGGGTGTGGATCTGGCTGAATGTGCTTAAGCCCCTGAAGAACACATTATCCATGATCAGAGGGGGGAAAGACAGATTTATAGGGTAAAGTATGAGAAGCTTCCTGATTGGTGCACCGTGTGTGGCATGTTGGATCATCTCTATAAGGAACACGGTACTGGGATTCATCCCCCTTCGGCTCTAGTATTCAAGGATTTACGAGCTAGCTAGGCTATGCGTGCGAGCCAAGGTCCTGGAGAGGGCCGAGGTAGGAGAGGTGGCCGTAGGGGAGGCCGGACAGGAGGACGATCAGGCAACCGACGCGAGACCGAAATGAACAACTTCCCAGCTTATCAGGAGATGGGAAGTAGAGAGGATGACATGGCAGTTGACGGCAACGGTAAGGATGCTAATATGGATGATCTCACGAGGAAGAGGTTGGCTGGGCTACCGCTGGAGGGTGATGCTGCAGATAAGCTATCTATCGTGTCGGTGGGCACTTCCGTGTCCAGCCCCCCGCCACAGAGAGAACCCAAGAGGACCCGAAAGGAAGATGATGGTAGTGATGGACAGGTTTCAGCAGTGAAGAGTTTGGCGGGCTCCTTCGAGGAGCGCCGCCTGGCCCAATGAGTGCCCTTTGCTGGAACTGCCGTGGAGTGGGCAAACCCGTGGCAGCCCGAGAATTTCGCGAATTTGCGAGGAAGTTTGCCCCTACCCTACTTTGTATTGTTGAGACACAGATTGAAGGCTCTAGGGTAGAAGCTTTAGCTAGTTCCATTGGTTTTGATAATGCTTATGCAGTTGATAGTCAAGGTAGGAGTGGTGGGATTGGTTTGTTTTGGAACAATGAAATAAAAGTTGAAATTCTTGGTTACTCTATTTACCACCTTGATGTATCTGTGGAGGAGCAGGATGAGGATATGTGGAGACTGATGTGTGTTTATGGCGAGGCGCAGACGCACTTACGACACCAAACATGGACAATCTTGAAAAATATCAGTACAACAAGCAGCTTACCCTGGCTTTGTCTCGGTGATTTTAATGAAGTTTTACGTCCGGAAGAGCACGAGGGAGTTGGTCAACGCAGCAACGCACAGATCCAGGCATTCAGAGATACAATTGATGTTTGCATGTTATTAGACTTGGGCTATTCTGGCCGTTTTTGTACTTTCGAGAAGAAGGCCACTGGAGGAACATACACACGATGCAGACTAGACAGGGCATTGGTCAGCACGGATTGGATGGCAAGGTTTCCACTAGCAGCTGTCACCCATGAGATAGCTGCTTCTTCGGATCACTCCGCACTGTTGGTTGATATGGGCCGTATGAAGCAGCAACACAAAAAACCGGAGTTTCATTATGAAGTAATGTGGGAGACACATGAGGGGCTCCATGATGCTTTAGTTGATGGATGGGATGCGGCGGTGCCCTGCTGACAGTTGAGGACATGAGGAACAAGATCCGGAACTTGGCGGCAGGTCTAAGCAGATGGAGCAATGATACTTTTGGTAACGTGAAGAAGAAGATTAAGCTCTTGAAAGGACAACTAGAGCAGCTGCGGGGGGACCCGCTTAGAACTGGACCATCACACGTGGAACTCAAGATCAACGAGCGCCTAATTGAGATGTACCACAGAGAGGAATTAATGTGGCATCAGCGAGCAAGGATCCAGTGGCTATCCGCGGGCGATAAGAACACCAGGTTTTTTCATCTTCGTGCAAGCTTGCGGCGAAAGAAGAATATGGTTAAGGCATTGCAAAATTCCTTGGGAGCGATCGTTGTTGACCCAGATGAGTTAAAAGCGATGGCTAATAGTTTCTATCAAACTTTGTACACTTCGGAGGGAGTTGAAAATATGGATGCGGTGCTAGATCATGTGCCCAGGAAAGTAACAGAGGAAATGAATGCGCGCCTTAATGCCGAATACACGTCTGATGAAGTTAAGGCATCATTATTCCAAATGTTCCCAACAAAAGCACCTGGCCCAGACGGATTTCCTGCTCATTTTTATCAGCGCAACTGGGATATTTGTGGTGAAGATGTTACAAGAATTGTTTTGAGAATAGTGTGAGGGGAGGAAAGCCCGGAATGCATTAATGACACGGTGTTGGTCCTAATACCAAAGGTAATGAGCCCTTCTTAGTTGTCTCAATTTAGACCCATCAGTCTCTGCAATGTGCTATACAAGATTGCATCCAAAGTAGTTGCCAACAGACTAAAGATCATTTTGCCTGATATTATATCTGAGGAACAATCTGCTTTCGTGCCTGGGAGACTGATCACAGATAACATCATATGTGCTTATGAATGTTTGCACTTTATGAAGAGGACACGGTCACGGTCTAATAGCTTTTGTGCTTTGAAACTGGACATGATGAAAGCCTATGACAGATAGGAATGGCCATATTTGAAAGGTATTATGGCCAAATTGGGTTTCTCTCAACAATGGATTGACACAGTTATGGGGTTGGTCTCATCAATATCCTTTTCTGTTCTGTTTAATGGAGAAAAACTTGATTCATTTACGCCTACAAGAGGCATCCGGCAGGGAGACCCAATCTCCCCCTACTTATTCCTAATTGCAGCAGAGGGCCTTTCGTGCCTCCTAAAATCCAGTTCTCGGTCATCATTCGCAGGTATTAAGGTGGCACCAACGGCGCCCACCATTAACCACCTTTTATTTGCAGATGACAGCCTGCTGCTTTTTAAGGCTAATGTGGAGGGGTCAGAGGAAGTGTCAAACCTGCTTGACATTTATTGTAGAGCTTCGGGACAGAGGATAAATCATGAGAAGTCTTCCATCTTCTTTAGCAAAGGATGTCCAGATTCTATAAAGGAAGAGGTGAAGCGTTCCTTAAATGTCCAAAATGAATCATTAAATGAACGTTATCTGGGTATGCCAACTGATGTAGGCCAGTCGAAGAATGGAACTTTCAAGTATTTGCGAGACCGGGTATGGGAGAGGATCAAAGGGTGGATGGAGAAACTATTATCGGCAGCCGGAAAGAAAGTTTTAATCAAGGCAGTGGCACAAGTGATCCCTGTTTTTTCAATGTCTTGTTTTCGTCTACCAAGGGGTTTATGTGACAGTATCACATCCATAATTCGCCAATTCTGGTGGGGAAGCAAACAAGGTAAAAGAAAGCCTAGCTGGGTCGCATGGGATATGATGACCAGGCCTAACCTTTTGGGCGGTCTCGGTTTTTGTGATTTCGAGATTTTCAATCTAGCACTCTTGGCTAGACAAGCATGGCGGCTGATGACCGATGAGAACTCGCTTAGTGCAAAGGTGTTGAAGGCTGTATATTTTCCTCAATGCTCAATCCTGGAAGCTGAGCTAGGATCCCACCCTTCTCAGATATGGCGAGCGGTGCTTGATGGCAGGGACATTGTTGCACAAGGAGTGGTTCGGAGAATTGGTAATGGGGCTTCGACAAGTATCTGGCAGCATAACTGGATTCCTCGCGATAACTTTAAAAGGCCGATCACTTCACTTGTTCCTAATCCGCCAGAAAAAGTGTCGGACCTAATTGATGCTACCTCGGCTCAATGGAAAGAAGACCTGGTACGGTCTATTTTTACTCCTTTTGATGCTTCAGAGATCCTCAAAATACTGCTATGCACGAGGAATATAACAGATTTTTGGGCATGGCATGAAGAGAGACGGGGAGTTTTCTCGGTGCGTTCTGCTTACCGTATGATGATAAGAACGAAGATCAGCAAGGAAAGATGGCTTCATGAGGAAGAAGGTACTTCAAACTTACATGAAGCTAAGCAATGGAGTGCAATCTGGCACATACAAGTACCCTCGAAGCTGCGGATGTTCATTTGGCGTCTAGCCAGGCAGTCGATGCCTACGGGTGAGGTTCTCCATCACCGAAACATGGCCGATGAAAATACAGGCCACTTATGCGGAGCCATGGACACATGGAGACATGCGTTGTTGAATTGCTCAATGTCGAGGAGCATCTGGGCTTTAGCCCCCGAGGACTTTGCTGAAAAGGTGATAAGTTGCCAGCATGATAATCCGAAGCAGTGGTTGTTTGCTCTACATGATATGCTACAGCCTGAAGAATTTACTCGCCTTGTGGTGACAGCATGGGCGATCTGGAGTGCGAGGAGGAAGGCGATCTATGAGGACACTTTCCAGTCTCCATACTCCACTAATGGCTTCATCTTGAGTTATTTGTCAGAGATGCAGCAGATCAACAAGAAGTCGCCAAGACCTGTTAGTGTACCAGCGCCGAGACCAAAACATTAGCTACCTCCGGACCAAGGGTGTGCCAAAGTTAACGTGGATGCAGCGCTATCGAGAGGAGGCACGTATGGTTCGGTTGTTGCTGTGTGTAGGGACCAAAATGGTCTGTTCCTTGGAGCTTCGGTCGTTGGTTTCAGACAAATCAATGATCCTCAAACACTCAAATCCCTGGCCATAAGGGAAGCACTAGCTTTGCCGGAGGACTTGTACGTTCAAAGCATTCATGTGGGATCCGATTGCAAGACGGTGGTAGAAGATATACAGAGGGGTACTTCAGCTTCATATGGCGCGGTGATACATGAAATCATAGAACATTATGCTAGCTTTCAATTTTGTAAAATAGTCCATGAATTTAGGAGCTCAAATTTTGAGGCTCACAACTTAGCGAAGCATGCTTTATCTCTCGGGGGTGGCCGCCATGTCTGGTTAGGCCATCCTGGAGATCTTTCTTTCGTCCCTGTAAACATTGTGACGGGTTAATAAAAAGCTTCGCAAGGTTGTCTCAAAAAAAATCTCTAGTGGACCCCTTATAGCGTCGACCCGCAAAATAACCATCAGTATACGGTTTTGCGCAAAAAAAGTGGCCCGAATAGATGACGTAAACGCATCCGACCCTTAGATTTTTTTTGAGGGGCGTGGTAAATTGCCCCCTCCGACGTGCGAAGACACAGCCTCCCCCCCCCCCCCGTGTTGGTGCCATGCATCTCGCGAAAGCGATTGGCGGGAGGGACATTTCAATGCTCGTGTTCCTCGCCCCCATCCCGCCGCCGCCCGCCCGCTGTGACGCCCGGATAATTAAGCTACAGTAATCCTCTATTAATGATGCCTTGTCACCACTGTTACTCTTGCTAAACCTCACTTGTTTCAGACACAGGTCAAATTCAAATTCCGAAAACAAGTCAAATTCTTATTTCTTCGAGCTATCAAGTAAAAATGTTTGATGGGTTGAAAATATTCGCTAACTAATTGTCATGGATGATTCAACATCATTTGAGATATTTAATTTCCCTTGGAAATTAAAACAGTTCCAAATCAACTTTTTCTTATACTTTTCCATTTGTGAAAAATCCAAATCAATTCAAACTCCTCTCAAACTTTTTGTGGTAGTGCCAAATATTGTAATGTATTTATGTGGCCAAGTTCCACATTTTTACAAAGATCAATTGGCAGCTCAAAATATTGCAAACAGATTCTGCAACAGAGTAAAAATAAAATAAAAAGAGAAGGGCCTATTCTACTTGGCACTTTGGCCCAACTAGCCAAATGGCCGGCCCAGCCCACCTCCCCTCTCCTTCAACCTGCTACAGGGAGACAGGGGATCGTGGCGCCCATCCGCCGGCCATGTTGTGCGTGGCGGCCATCCCCGCCTCCCCGATGGCTACAAGGGCACCCCAAGCCCCCCACCCCCCCCCCCCTCGTTCCCCCGGGCGAACCCTAGCTGCCTCTCCTTCCTCTCCCCCGTGCTGCGACCTCCTCTGCTCGCCCTCGCCCGAGCGACACCGTCGCCATGCCGCCTCCACAGACGCGGCCACCGGCCTCCCCAAGCCCTAAGACCGCGACCAGGAGATCAGCCACCATCAACTTCGTCCATCCCGTGCATCAAATCGAGTGGATCCGCACCGAATCGCCGCCATCGAGCTCGTCCTCGAACTTCTGCACCGACGGCCGCCGCTGTCGATTCGCCCTGCTCCGCCCCACCCCCGGCTTCCCCGAGCTCGTACACGACCTCCCAGTGAGCCCTGCCTGTTCCCCCTTCACCTCCCCCTTGTTCCTTGTCTCGATTGGTTGCCATAGATGCCCCCGCGCGTTGCTGTTCGCCATGGACGGAGGCCGGCTCCCCGAGCATGCTCGCCGCTCCTGTCGCGCGTCCACCGCGCCCAACGCGGCTGCCGGTCGCGCCCTGGCCACCCCGCGGCTCGCCCGCCTTGCCCCGCTCGCCCCTGCTTCTCCTCCCGTGCCACTGCCGCCGGCCACCACAGCCACCCCCCCCCCCCCCGCGCGCTGCAGGCCGTGGCCGCGTCCGCGCCGGAGGCCGCGCACCCGCCCTCCTACTCCGGCCGGCTGCTGATGGCCATGGCCTCGCCCTCGCCGCCCTCGGCTAGCCCTACCGCTAGTCCGGCCGGCCGCGCCGTGGCTGCCGGCGCCTTGTGCCCGCGCGAGCCCAGCCGGCGAAGCCACCGGCCTCTGCCTGGGCCGGCCCCTGTTCGGTTAGTGGGGATAACCCCCCCCCTCCCTGACACTAACCCACTCCCTAACCGCTCACTGACCCATGGGCCCAAGGCCACTAACTTAATCTGAGGCAATAACTTATTTTAATAAAAAAACTATTAAAGTATGTGTCACTTACGCACGGCCCCACCAGTCAGTTTGACTAGTCAACAGTCAACTGTTGACTGCTGACTGGGCTGCTGACTCAGCCCCTCCTGGACCCACTTGTCAACCTGTGTACACTTTTGTGTACACGATGCTGTGTGCACTTAGCTTTTTCGCATTTGTTTTTGGATTAAAATTAATTCCTATATATAAATAAAACTTTGAAAAATAATAGAAAATAAACCGTAGCTCAGATGAAAATGTTTTCTACATGAAAGTTGCTCAGAACGACGAGACGAATCCGGATACGCCCTCCGTTCGTCTGTCACACGTCCCTAGCATAGAAAACATGCAACCTTTCCCCTCTGGTTCATCTGTCTGATAGACATCCGGGACCGGGAAAACTTTCCCGGATGTTTCTCCCATCGCCAGTAAAGCCTAGCACTGCGTTAGAATACCTCTAGCCCCGCTTGTAATCATTTTGTGCATATGTTTGCCTGTATTTACTATTTCTTCCCCCTGTTCTCTCCGGTAGACCCCGAGACCGCCGCTGATGCCGCTGTGATCAACTACGTCGACGACGACCCCTTCTTCTTGTCTGAGCAACCAGGCAAGCCCCCCCTTTGATCATCCCGATATCACCCATTCCATTCTCTCATGCCTGCATTAGATTTTGCTACTGTTATAGTTTGCTCCTAATCTGATGCATAGCCTGCTTTTGTAACCTGCTTATTGTTACTTACCTGCTTATCCTAAACTGCTTAGTATAGGTTGGTTAGTGATCCATCAGTGATCCCCACATTGTCCTTGTTGCCCCTGCTTCATCATCGAAGACCCGATCAACGGGATCGAAGACCAGGCCCCGCCACCGCACATCACTCTCCCCCTAGTTGCTCGACACTGCTGGGTTACTATCGAGTGCCGAGGGTGAGACCTCTACGACACTTCTGATGTTAACCCTATAGTGTAGCTATTCGGTCGTGGTCATCGAGGGTGATTCCGCCTTAACCACTTCCGATATGACTCTGTCGTGCAACCCCTCAAGTGTGAACCTCGGGGGTGATTCCTCTTACGTTCACCTTGATGATTACATCGAGTGAAATTCACCGGGGGTGATTCCTCGGGTTTTCCCCTTGATGTTTGGACACACGGTTACTATGGTTACTATGTTACACTGAACCATGTTACTAAAGACGGGTTGACCCTGAGGGGTACCCGCGCGAGCATAATTGCGAGTGATGTGGAGTCGGGTTGACCTGGAAGGTGCCCGAGAGATAATTACGAGGCGTGGCCGGGCATTCTTAGCCCTTGCCGCAAGTCCTCGAGACGGGGCAACGGGGTCACATCTTTCGTGAGTCTCTGCTTGTTACCGCGCGTTCCTAATCCACTACGATTTGGATATTTGATCCGAGGGGCCTCTGGCCTGATAGCACTAACCATCACGTGGGCATAGTATGGGCGTTCTGCGTCGTATACATCAGCCGAAGCTTAATAGACGTCAGCGACTGAGCGGCGCGCGCCGGGTTGGACTGGTAAGCACCTACCTTTTTAAGGAGGTAGCTAGGTCTGCTCACCGGCCGCGTTCGCAACGTGCAGGAGTTCCCGGGGAGATGGCTCATGACCCCTGGGGGCATAGGTTTAGTCCGGCGTGCTGGCCTCTCTATTAAGCCTAGGTCGGGTTGCGGCGTATTTGGCCGAGGCCTGGCATGACCCAGGAAAGTGTGTCCGGCCGGAGTTAATCGAGCGTGGTGGGTAAGTTGGTGCACCCCTGCAGGGAAGAAAACATCTATCGATAGCCTGTCCTACGGTAACGGACACTTGGAGTTGTATCCCGATCGATACAACTAGAACTGGATACTTGTGATGAGAATTGGATGGTGATGAGAATTGGATTGTGATGATAATTGGATAGTACGGCTCTGGGATTTCTTTCTCGCAGGGAGTCGAGAAAGGATCTTTGGCCGAGGTTGATAACACTACTACTACTTTACTTTATGCTACTCTATTCCCTCCTGTTTGCTGCAAGATGATGGTTTCCAGAAGATGCTAGTCTTCGATAGGACTAGGCCTTCTCTCTATTCTGGCATTTCTGCAGTCCAGTCCACATATACAGTCTTCCTTTGATAATGTTGCATCTGTAGTGTAGATCCTTGCTTGCGAGTACTTTGGATGAGTACTCACGGTTGCTTTGCTCCCTCTTTTTCCCCTTTTCCATTCTTCTCAGATGACGCAACCAGATGACGGAGTCCAGGAGCCAGATGACACCTTTGACGACTGCTACTACCCCGAGGGTGCCTACTACCACGTGACGGAGACCACGGATGACAAGGAGTAGTTAGGAGGCTCCCAGGCAGGAGGCCTTGCCTTTTCGATCGTAGATGCTTTTGTGCTAGCCTTCTTAAGGCACTTGTCTAACTCATGTATGTACTCAGATATTGTTGCTTCCGCTGACTCTTGTGTTTTCGAGCTTATGTATTCGAGCCCTCGAGGCCCCTGGCTTGTAATATAAAGCTTGTATTATTTTAATTTGTGTCTAGAGTTGTGTTGTGATATCTTCCATGAATCCTTGATCTTGATCGTACACATTTGTGTGTATGATTAGTGTACGATTGAATCGAGGGCGTCACAAGTTGGTATCAGAGCCAACTGCCTGTAGGTAGCCCCCTTTCCAACTCCTTGGTCGAAGTTGAGTCTAGTCAATGAAAAACTTTTACTAACTTGGATGTGTGGCTTACGGGCCCACGTCGCCATTGGGTGGTATTAGGATCATTTATTCCTTTTCCTTACTCTGGGATTCTAATCTCTCGTCTATTCAGGTTAAACATTTTACTAACTCTGACATTAGGTTCTCGTACCCACTTCCTCCCGGAGAGCCCCGACATTACCGCTGATCGCTTGCTTCGCCAGAAGTTTCTGCAGATACTCCTCAATGTTTTTCGAGACCTGTGCCCACTGCCTTGCAGTTCCTGACCACAGATAATCCCCGTGAATGACATCCTCGCCGCTTGTACCTTCATACCCAGTTGCTCCTATTGTTACAAGATGTACTCTCCGGTGTTTCGAGAATCCTTTGTGCTTTCTGCCTTGCGGTTTCTTTTTGCACTACGGATAATTCGCTGAACCCGTTCATCCCCAGTTGTTCACATGATTTCCAAAATACTTGGAAATACTATGTGATCTTCCGAAAAATCCTCTGCAGCCTATTGCTCTTGATTTTCCTTGCCTGCTTGCATTAGGATTAATTCCATATGTCTAGCAATATTCTTTAAAATTCTTTGTGGCTGTCATTCTAATCCTAACGTGTGAGCAAATACTCGCAATCATCAATTAATCCTTGGAAATTTTCTTTCCGGCTTCGACATCGCTCCGGTTATGAGCTGGTTCTTGCCCAATCAAGACTTGATCGGGGCCATATTTAAGTCTATTCAACTTACTCACCTTTTGATTAGAGCCTCTGCTTCTGATCCTTCGACTTGAAATCATAACTCCTTTGTACTCAAGCATCGAATTATTCAGATGTTTCTATAATCCAATGCCTTTGCATTCCTTCCTTCTTCTGATTGAGTACTGATACTCACATCAGATCCATTAAGGACCGCTGAATCCTTTGTTGGATTATTATCCGGCAGTTTCCTTCATATTCAAAATTTTGTACGCTCTTCCTCTGATACATATTGCCTTTGGTAAATTGTATTCTCTGCCTTCTCAACCGTGCTCTGCCTTCGAGCTTGTGTTATTTACTCTTGGCGTTGTGGAATAGGTTCCTAAAATGCCCTGATGGGTTGAACTTATGCCTTCCATAATCCATGGGAACCCGAGAGTTCTCACGAGTCTTACTCTTCTGGTACGTCGCCAGATAAATCCTATGCACTACAAATTCTTCGAAAACGAGGAGTGAATGAAAGGTTATCTATTGAAGAAGTGGGAGTCGACCTTGAACCTTTGTGTTCATGCCCATGGAACCGATGTAGAACTTATCATGGAAGCTGCTCATAAAAATAATTATTTCTTTGGTACAAGCTCAGCTTGTATCTATGAATTGATCCTTTGCAATTGTGGTTCCGACCATATTTCCTCCTTGATTCCATTTACCGGATAAGTTAAAATACTTATCCTCTGCAAATCATTCCCCCGTCCAACCTCTACTCCGATTTACCTTCCGGCATTACACCTAGTATCTGATATTGGGAAGTTTTATACCCCATAACATCATTCCTAGCCTGATCGGCTATATTTTTTTTATCATGTCAACTTTTAACTGTGCTACCTGATCCTTCTTCCCGGAGCACAATTTTTGACGATGAGCTAAGCCTACATCGACTTTCCTCGTCATATCATTTTGTCTTGAATAGCAAGCTTAATTTCGAGTTTGTGTCGTACCCGTGGTTCCAATAACCTTTCGCTTCATCATTCCTTTGACTTGATGTCATCGCCGATCGATTACATCTTCATGAAATCTCTCGACAAATGTTTCGTGATCATCATCAACATTCTGAGCTCTTCCAGGATATCAATCGAATTCATGATGAGAAATACAATCCTTGCCCCTCGATGATTTAAGTTATCATCGACAACATTCTTGCCTTCCCCAACACAAACTTGTTCACATAATTTTGGTATTACACCCTTTTTGACATGTCGTTGGGTTGTTGCTGAGCCCGTCGGCCACACCCTCATCTTTTCTTTGCTGAAATTGTACGACTTATTTTGTAAGTTGTTTCCGATGGATCCTTTGTGTATCTGAAGTCCGACCTTTCCCTGATGACCATGTCAACACTATCCCGAAACATGTGTGTGGTACTCCGATCATCAACAAGAACATTGGGAGCGCAATGCTAACTAATCTTGATCAATTATCCAATCACCATTGTATGTGTAAACCTCATAAATTCCTTACCCCTTTGTCTAAACAGTTTAATACTTGGAGTCCAATCATGCTCTGCCTTTCTTTGGGAAAGTTATACTCTAATACTTGGGTATAAACATCTTTCCTTTCCATTGGTCCGATTACCATAATAATCACATATTCATTTCCATTGTTTTGTTTAACCTATCTTGTGATCCATATGTCCTAAGCAGTAATAGTTCCCGGCTTATGTAAACACCTCGGTGTACAATTGGTCAGTAAGACCTTGTTACTATTGTTGATGACATTCTGGTAGCCGCCGATGGACGAGAACTTTGCCCATTGGTCCGCCTCGTATTAACGAGCAGGAAAATGGTTCTCTTCGTCCCTCGCCCTTGGTACCAATGTTGTTGCCAACATGACTGACATGCTATCCTCTGACCTGCCTTGCTATCATGACCGTGGCAAATGTTAGCACCCTTCCTACTTTTAACCCACATGATGGGCCCATAACCCATAGTTCCACAGAATCGAAACCTGACTCTCCTGTACATCCCTGTCTTCCAAAATTAATCCTCACACTTGGCTTCGTATGTAAATCACGAGCCCCCTTCCTAGGGATCTATTATGGTATCAGATGCAATACTTATTCTCGATGCTTTGAACCCCTTTAACCCTCTGTTTCAGACATCGAACGATTGCCTACCCGGTTGAAGCTTCTTATTGCTCCTCCTTACCTTGCTCTCGATGAATTTCTTGAATTTTAACTCGAGAGATGCCTCTATGCCACGTTTGTCGAGATAGCCACAGGTACATATCTTGTGTTGAGCTTCGTCCTTTCCGAGTCTTTCCCCTTACTCTACCCCTTAAATCTCGGGACGAGATTTCTTGTGGTGGAGGAGAATTGTGACGCCCGGATAATTAAGCTACAGTAATCCTCTATTAATGATGCCTTGTCACCACTGTTACTCTTGCTAAACCTCACTTGTTTCAGACACAGGTCAAATTCAAATTCCGAAAACAAGTCAAATTCTTATTTCTTCGAGCTATCAAGTAAAAATGTTTGATGGGTTGAAAATATTCGCTAACTAATTGTCATGGATGATTCAACATCATTTGAGATATTTAATTTCCCTTGGAAATTAAAACAGTTCCAAATCAACTTTTTCTTATACTTTTCCATTTGTGAAAAATCCAAATCAATTCAAACTCCTCTCAAACTTTTTGTGGTAGTGCCAAATATTGTAATGTATTTATGTGGCCAAGTTCCACATTTTTACAAAGATCAATTGGCAGCTCAAAATATTGCAAACAGATTCTGCAACAGAGTAAAAATAAAATAAAAAGAGAAGGGCCTATTCTACTTGGCACTTTGGCCCAACTAGCCAAATGGCCGGCCCAGCCCACCTCCCCTCTCCTTCAACCTGCTACAGGGAGACAGGGGATCGTGGCGCCCATCCGCCGGCCATGTTGTGCGTGGCGGCCATCCCCGCCTCCCCGATGGCTACAAGGGCACCCCAAGCCCCCCCCCCTCTTTCCCCCGGGCGAACCCTAGCCGCCTCTCCTTCCTCTCCCCCGTGCTGCGACCTCCTCTGCTCGCCCCGCCCGAGCGACACCGCCGCCATGCCGCCTCCACAGATGCGGCCACCGGCCTCCCCAAGCCCTAAGACCGCTACCAGGAGATCAGCCACCATCAACTTCGTCCATCCCGTGCATCAAATTGAGTGGATCCGCACCGAATCGCCGCCATCGAGCTCGTCCTCGAACTTCTGCACCGACGGCCGCCGCTGTCGATTCGCCCTGCTCCGCCCCACCCCCGGCTTCCCCGAGCTCGTACACGACCTCCCAGTGAGCCCTGCCTGTTCCCCCTTCACCTCCCCCTTGTTCCTTGTCTCGATTGGTTGCCATAGATGCCCCCGCGCGTTGCTGTTCGCCATGGACGGAGGCCGGCTCCCCGAGCATGCTTGCCGCTCCTGTCGCGCGTCCACCGCGCCCAACGCGGCTGCCGGTCGCGCCCTGGCCACCCCGCGGCTCGCCCGCCTTGCCCCGCTCGCCCCCTGCTTCTCCTCCTGTGCCACTGCTGCCGGCCACCACAGCCACCCCCCCCCCGCGCGCTGCAGGCCGTGGCCGCGTCCGCGCCGGAGGCCGCGCACCCGCCCTCCTACTCCGGCCGGCTGCTGATGGCCATGGCCTCGCCATCGCCGCCCTCGGCTAGCCCTACCGCTAGTCCGGCCGGCCGCGCCGTGGCTGCCGGCGCCTTGTGCCCGCGCGAGCCCAGCCGGCGAAGCCACCGGCCTCTGCCTGGGCCGGCCCCTGTTCGGTTAGTGGGGATAACCCCCCCTCCCTGACACTAACCAACTCCCTAACCGCTCACTGACCCATGGGCCCAAGGCCACTAACTTAATCTGAGGCAATAACTTATTTTAATAAAAAAACTATTAAAGTATGTGTCACTTACGCACGGCCCCACCAGTCAGTTTGACTAGTCAACAGTCAACTGTTGACTGCTGACTGGGCTGCTGACTCAGCCCCTCCTGGACCCACTTGTCAACCTGTGTACACTTTTGTGTACACGATGCTGTGTGCACTTAGCTTTTTCGCATTTGTTTTTGGATTAAAATTAATTCCTATATATAAATAAAACTTTGAAAAATAATAGAAAATAAACCGTAGCTCAGATGAAAATGTTTTCTACATGAAAGTTGCTCAGAACGACGAGACGAATCCGGATACGCCCTCCGTTCGTCTGTCACACGTCCCTAGCATAGAAAACATGCAACCTTTCCCCTCTGGTTCATCTGTCTGATAGACATCCGGGACCGGGAAAACTTTCCCGGATGTTTCTCCCATCGCCAGTAAAGCCTAGCACTGCGTTAGAATACCTCTAGCCCCGCTTGTAATCATGTTGTGCATATGTTTGCCTGTATTTACTGTTTCTTCCCCCTCTTCTCTCCGGTAGACCCCGAGACCGCCGCTGATGCCGCTGTGATCAACTACGTCGACGACGACCCCTTCTTCTTGTCTGAGCAACCAGGCAAGCCCCCCCTTTGATCATCCCAATATCACCCATTCCATTCTCTCATGCCTGCATTAGATTTTGCTACTGTTATTGTTTGCTCCTAATCTGATGCATAGCCTGCTTTTGTAACCTGCTTATTGTTACTTACCTGCTTATCCTAAACTGCTTAGTATAGGTTGGTTAGTGATCCATCAGTGACCCCCACATTGTCCTTGTTGCCCCTGCTTCATCATCGAAGACCCGATCAACGGGATCGAAGACCAGGCCCCGCCACCGCACATCACTCTCCCCTTAGTTGCTCGACACTGCTGGGTTACTATCGAGTGCCGAGGGTGAGACCTCTACGACACTTCTGATGTTAACCCTATAGTGTAGCTATTCGGTCGTGGTCATCGAGGGTGATTCCGCCTTAACCACTTCCGATATGACTCTGTCGTGCAACCCCTCAAGTGTGAACCTCGGGGGTGATTCCTCTTACGTTCACCTTGATGATTACATCGAGTGAAATTCACCGGGGGTGATTCCTCGGGTTTTCCCCTTGATGTTTGGACACACGGTTACTATGGTTACTATGTTACACTGAACCATGTTACTAAAGACGGGTTGACCCTGAGGGGTACCCGCGCGAGCATAATTGCGAGTGATGTGGAGTCGGGTTGACCTGGAAGGTGCCCGAGAGATAATTACGAGGCGTGGCCGGGCATTCTTAGCCCTTGCCGCAAGTCCTCGAGACGGGGCAACGGGGTCACATCTTTCGTGAGTCTCTGCTTGTTACCGTGCTTTCCTAATCCACTACGATTTGGATATTTATCCGAGGGGCCTCTGGCCTGATAGCACTAACCATCACGTGGGCATAGTATGGGCGTTCTGCGTCGTATACATCAGCCGAAGCTTAATAGACGTCAGCGACTGAGCGGCGCGCGCCGGGTTGGACTGGTAAGCACCTACCTTTTTAAGGAGGTAGCTAGGTCTGCTCACCGGCCGCGTTCGCAACGTGCAGGAGTTCCCGAGGAGATGGCCCATGACCCCTGGGGGCATAGGTTTAGTCCGGCGTGCTGGCCTCTCTATTAAGCCTAGGTCGGGTTGCGGCGTATTGTTTGGCCGAGGCCGGGCATGACCCAGGAAAGTGTGTCCGGCCGGAGTTAATCGAGCGTGGTGGGTAAGTTGGTGCACCCCTGCAGGGAAGAAAACATCTATCGATAGCCTGTCCTACGGTAACGGACACTTGGAGTTGTATCCCGATCGATACAACTAGAACTGGATACTTGTGATGAGAATTGGATGGTGATGAGAATTGGATTGTGATGATAATTGGATAGTACGGCTCTGGGATTTCTTTCTCGCAGGGAGTCGAGAAAGGATCTTTGGCCGAGGTTGATAACACTACTACTACTTTACTTTATGCTACTCTATTCCCTCCTGTTTGCTGCAAGATGATGGTTTCCAGAAGATGCTAGTCTTCGATAGGACTAGGCCTTCTCTCTATTCTGGCATTTCTGCAGTCCAGTCCACATATACAGTCTTCCTTTCATAATGTTGCATCTGTAGTGTAGATCCTTGCTTGCGAGTACTTTGGATGAGTACTCACGGTTGCTTTGCTCCCTCTTTTTCCCCTTTTCCATTCTTCTCGGATGACGCAACCAGATGACGGAGTCCAGGAGCCAGATGACACCTTTGACGACTGCTACTACCCCGAGGGTGCCTACTACCACGTGACGGAGACCGCGGATGACCAGGAGTAGTTAGGAGGCTCCCAGGCAGGAGGCCTTGCCTTTTCGATCGTAGATGCTTTTGTGCTAGCCTTCTTAAGGCACTTGTCTAACTCATGTCTGTACTCAGATATTGTTGCTTCCGCTGACTCTTGTGTTTTCGAGCTTATGTATTCGAGCCCTCGAGGCCCCTGGCTTGTAATATAAAGCTTGTATTAATTTAATTTGTGTCTAGAGTTGTGTTGTGATATCTTTCATGAGTCCTTGATCTTGATCGTACACATTTTGTGTGTATGATTAGTGTACGATTGAATCGAGGGCGTCACACCCGCCGCCTTCGATTCCGGCCATTCCACTGACGGAATCACACTGCCGGGCCGCCCTAGACCCGGGTCCACCGCGTCGCTGCATCGGCGCCCCGGATCCGCCGAGTCGCCGCCCACCCTAGATTCGCCGAGCCACCCCCGGGTAGCCGCCGCCCCGTATTGACCTCCGTCGATGAGTCCCCTTTTGCGCCCCTTCTAGTTCGACGTATCGGACGATTTATAGATGAATTTTTGTTCATGCGAGCTCAGGTGCGATCTGTAGATTGATTTGAGCCCTTGCGAGGAATTTTTGCTAAAGGATTCGTCCTCGTCCGACGACTCGGACATAGAGCCGCTGCTCGAGTGCCATCGATAGGAGATGGTGGTGGCGGTCCTCGCCGTGAAGGAGCTCGAGGATCGGAACCGCAAGGGACGGCGAGGATCGACCGTCGGTCATCTTTGCATCCCTCGCAACCGCCATCTCGGGAACATATTGTTGATGCAAGACTACTTCGCGGACAATCCTATATATCCGCCGCACCTTTTCCGGAGAAGGTATCGAATGCGCCGATCCCTCTTCGTAAAAATAGTGCAAGCTTGCGAGGCCAATTCTCGGTTTTTTACTCAAAGGAGAGGGGCATGATCATCGAAGAGAGGGACATGAACTTGGAGTTCTTCTACGACAATGTCGGTAGCCGTGTGAAGCCAACTAGAGACCCTGGCCGCATGCACACATTCATTCAAGCATACTGGTAGAATGAAGACGCAAACACCCACTATCAGCTTCAGGAGGATCTCATTGAGCATCATTGACAAAAGCATGGGCGGTAAAACCTGCTTTTCTTACATTTAATTCATTTAATTCATGTGTGATTTGTATCATTGTTTTATTCGGTACAACTCTTGTATTGAATTATTAGTTTAATTCGGTGATTTGAATACTTACTATAATTTGGATGATTGTTGTATTATAATATTCACATTTTACCTTATATTAAATTCATAATTATGTGTAATATGTGACATATGTGTCAAATTCAGAAAAAAAATCATGTGTTTTGCGGGGTGGCGCGGACTGCGGCCGAACAGACCCCGCATAGCGGAGCTACCAGCCCACAAAACACGTTTTTCGCGAACTATAAACGCATTATAAAGATCCGCGATATAAAAGGTCTGCTAGAGATGCTTTTAATGGGATAAATAGTCGTTGCGCTGGACATAGGGGAAAACCTTATTGTGTAAGTTGTCGTGCAAACACCCAAACCGAGCGACCGGACCAAATAATTGGGTCGGACCATCTCGCGTTTTATATATCCCGGTTTTGGAAACCTTCTAGAAGGTTGCCAACCGATTCAGGGCTGGGTTTATTCATTTTTATTTTATCTCCGGTTAATTTAATGGTTTTCTGGGCTTTTTCTTTTTCTTTTAGTTTTTGTTTCCGCTTTAATTATTATTTTTCAATTTGTTTTTTATTCTTTCCTTCTCTTTTCTATCTTCATTTTTATTAATTGAACTTTTTCAAAAAATGATCATAATTTGAAATAAATCCCTTCTTTGGAAAAATGTTCAGAATTTCAAATTGGTTAGTGTTTCTAAAAATGTCTATTTTTCAATAAATGTTCGGGAATTTAGAAAATTTGTGTTTTTAGACATTGTTTGGAAATTAAAAATTATTCACATTTTTCAAAAAAACTTGGAATTTTATTTAAAGAATTAAAATATTGTTAGGAATCTCAAATATTTGTTCACAGTTTGAAAAAACATTCATGATTTAGACAATTGTTTACTTCTTCAAATTTTGTTTACTTTTTAAAAAAGCATAATTTAAAATTAAATTCATGTTTAAAATTTGTTCTTGTTGTTCAAAAACTGTTCATAATTGTAAATTTTGCTAGGGTAATTCAGAAACTATTTCAGAATTTTATTTTTTTCAGATTTTCCCAAAAATAGTTCAAGTTTTCAAAATGTGTCGAGACAATAGAAAATCTCTATGCTACAGTAACATGATGTTGCAGTTAATATTCCACCATAGCGAGATTTTAAATTTCAATCGCGTTGTCATCTGGCACAAGCGGCCATAAGGTCTAGGTGACGTAGTAATACATGAATGGAACATGCCAAACAGAAAATAGATACAGAGCAAAGTGAAATTCAATTACGTAGAACAAAGGATCGCATGAATCATGCACCTGCAAATAAATTTAGTGGTTAATATTTGTACACTTCACATACTACACAGGAACTGTTAGAATAAATCCGAAGCATGTAGTCGATCATTCAAAGACCAAGCAATCACACGAGGCACGACACCGAGATTTGTTAACGAAGTTCACCATCATGGCTACATCCTGGGGCATGAGTACGGGCGCTCCTCCCTGTGATACCGTCACAATACCGCACACCGGTCACCCGAGCGCCAGCACACGCCACTAGCTGCTCCTTGCGCGCCTGTGCTATTATGTTGACATAGGATACATCGTCTGTCTACATTCACTATATATGAGAGGCTTAGGATACATCGTCTGTCTACATTCACTATATATGAGAGGCTTAGGATACAAGTGTCCTACTAAGACACGGCTCCATATCCTAACACAATACTACTCAGAGTCCAACTGTAATCTAACTTATACATAATATTCGACACAACTCTAACAGGAACCCCTGCACTTCCTGCACTTGCTATATACAGGGAATCATGCATTCGAGCTCTATCCAACAATAAACTCAGTGGTTAATATCCATGTAATCAGTGGAGTGAGGCTTTTTAGCTCTCGGGCTCCATGGAGTCTGAAATTTTCAACAATTCAAAAATCAACTTTTCAAGTTTAAAAAATCAGAAAATAAATATACTATGTGTATAAATTTTATTACGAAATATGTTTTGATGTGAGAACCAACTTATGGTTGGGTGATTAGGAGGGCAGTGTATCTCCAACCAACCAAGGATTAAACTTTTTTGTGTCTTATAAAGGCAAAATATTCGTTTAACGGGAGATAGTGGTGTGCGCATTCATAAGAATGAGTATATGTACGTGTTCGTTAGCGTCTGTATTGTGTTTAAAAAAATACGTTTTGATGCGAGTTGTACCAAAAAAACTGAATAGTACATATGCTAGAAAAGTAGAAATACATGATTTGGCTAATTTCGTGTAGCTAGCATATGTATTTTGCCATGAAACTTTACAGGCAAGTAGTATAGATCCATAGGTATATACATAATTTTTTCAGAGCTTTTTGGAACCTAAACATTTGATTTTTAAAATTTTCAAATTTCAAGCTCCATGGAGCTCGAGCTCCATTAGCAATTTCCTAATCAGCCTATGAAAACATAGGGTGATATTTCTGGTTTTATTCCTTTTGCACCTACAAATTTACAAGGTGCTCGTGTGCTCGTGAGTAGAGCGCATGGCTCATCGTACATTAAGCTATATAAAAGTTTTGGTATAACAACGCTGACATGAACACAGGATAAGTGACAGGGTAATCTATGTACTCTGCAAAGAAGAAGAAAAACTATGTACTCTGTAAGTAACATACCAAACACAGAAAGTGAATACGGAGAAAAGTTAAATTCAATTACAACAGATGACACATGAACATATCAGAATGGGAATTGGACTTGCGCCCTAATATACAAAGGAAACCCTGCATTTCTTGCACTTGCTACATACAGGGAGTCCTGCATTTGAGCCCTATCCAGCAACAAACCCAGTGGTTGATATCTATGTAACCAGCCTATGAAAACGATTTTTCAAGGGGCCAGGGGTTATAGCAGCTGATACAAGTGTACTACTGTTCGTGGTACAAGTGATTACAACATATATATGTATCCCAGCACAGATATCCTCGTAAAAGTATGTGCCTAAAGCATTACATTCTTAGCTACTGTACAACGATAGGTCGCACAATTGTTCTACTAACCTTTGCCAGGCCATCAACTATTATTATCCCCTGGCCAATTTTGCTGAAAATCTATGCAACCTGCAAAACTTCTTGACGCTTAATGTCAAACACCTTGTGTAGCGTATCCTCAACAACCTGCAAAAGAAGAAAGCATCATGGTTATGCGGTTTTCAGTTTATTTGATGTGCACCAATATATTGTACACCAGTGTAAATTATGTACAAAAGAAGCACCTCAACCGGGTGAATTACATTACCTTGTCCGGGGTTGAGGCACCAGAAGTAACTCCAATTGTGATAGGCCCTTCTGGTAGCCAGTTTTCTGCCTCAATAAGCTCACCGTGCTGTCAAACAGTTCAAATTTCAGTTAAAAAGGTTACATTCTTCCATCTGTAAGTACAGCACCTCTTCTCTCAGCAAGATTCACTACCAGTTTTCAAATATAATAGTTTACTCTCAATGAGAAATGAATATTAATCAGGGTATTAGAAAGTACATTTAGCTTGTAGCTAATCCTGTTTCCTGGTCCAATCCTTTGTTCACTGTCAATCCAGTAGGACGGAATTCCACTGAGTTCTCCAATTTCTTGCAAATGAGAGGTATTACTGGAGTTCCACCCTCCAATAACCAGAATAAGGTCAACCTTTTCCTTCACTAGGTGATACATCGCATCCTGTCTTTCCTGAGATATGAAGTTGAAGTGTGTCATCAGTATATATATGTTCAAGTGAAGATACGACTCTATGCCCTTACTCCTACGTAAATGTTTTTAAGACACTAAAAACAAAGTAAAATACTACTATGTTTCCCTTTACTACAACTATATATGATCTATGTTTTAGTTCCACCCAAAAGATAAAAATGACAAAATACAATATTGCCCCTATGCTCTCACTGAATCTATCACACGTGTAGCATTGACAGAGTAGTTGGTGGTACAGGTCAATGATAACATGTAGTCATCTAGTGCACAATCTCCATAAAATGAAAGTACATGCTTAAAAGAAAATGTACCTGTGTGGCATCACAAATAGTGTTGAATGCAACAAAGTGTTCATTGGCATTCTCGACTCCATACTTACGCATCATAGTCTTCTCAACAAGTTTTCCTGTTAATTATAAAGCATTTTGGTTAAAACTGGAAGTAGTAGCAAATCTGTACTGTGCAAAATCACACAGCCATAATGAACCTCTTAGTAAAACGCACCAATTTGTTCAGTTTCTCCTTTAAGCATTGTTGTTTGATTTGCAATGCCCACCTTTTCCAAGTCAACATCAGGATCGAATCCTGGAGAAACAGCCTTTTTGAATTTCTGCGATTGTGGACCAAACAGTTCCATTAGGCATCATCATTTCTTTCCAACATGGCAGTAAAGGGTAATTTGAGAAGAATCTATACCTCAAGGAACTCCTCTCTAGTTGAGCTAGACCCATCAAGTTGGCCACCAAGTATATAATCACATACATATGTTGCCTGTTTCATTTGATAATACTTTGTTATCTCAAACCACGGAGTGGATTTAGCATCAAGCGTTAAACAACAGAAAGATATAAATGCATCAAACGTACCTCGACCATATTCTTCACAATAATGTACTTCCCTGCAAAAGAAGCAGTGGCAACAGTCTCTTCATGGGCATATTTTCCGTGAATAATAGAAGTATAGTCGCCCTTCTTATGCTTCTCAACCATGTTCCACACCTATATTATAATTACACGGTTGGTTAGCCTGATAAATGTTGTGACACTCGAGAACAGAACAACATCATACAAAAGAGCAAGGCACGTATTAAAATGCAAAATGTACCTTTGAAACCCAAGGGCATGTCGTATCAACAATTTGCACGTTCTTCTCATTTAATGTGTACATCTCATCCACAGCAGCTCCAAATGCAGGCAAGACAACAACATCGCCTTGTTCAATAACATCAAAATCCTTAATACCAGCGTTAACAGGAATATCTTTGACACCCATGTCCTCCAATTTCTGCATGAACAATCAGACGAAGAAACAGGAATTTAATTCTGTCAAATCCACAGCCATTAGACAGACATGACACGAAATGAACACAGCTAGGCATGTTACGGTTATTTTTCTTTTCTCTTGCTCTACTGACACTACATGAATACCGAAACCACAAACTAATTGTTCAAGTGACCGAGTAGCTACAGCACAAAGGAACCTGGTGGCGATTGTTCAGTATGAACACCTTTATCATTAACATGCGTCCTAATAATTAGATAGTGGGTGATTAATCCCCTCATACACGTAAGATCAGATTCTTCTGAAAAACCATCCAGGAACAGAAACACTTAACCCCACGAGCCGCGCATGGCGATTGTCAAGCAACACGAACTTGGTTATACCTTGTTGACCGTGGGGTTGTGGATGATCTCGTTGGTGATCCAGATGCGCTCCTCGGGGAACTGCTTGCGCGCCTCGTAGGCGATCTGCACGGCGCGCTCGACGCCCCAGCAGAAGCCGTAGGCCTCCGCCAGCTTCACGGTCACCGGCCCCCAGGTGTACTCGTTCCCGTTGTCCTTGAGCGTCTTTATCACATCGCCTGCAGGCACTCCCCGTCAATTAGGAACGTTTCTGAATGAATCGGACGGCAAATAGCTACTGCTCTAGTCTCTAGAGGCTAGATAGAGCTTACTGGTGTACTCCTGGCTCATGAGCTCGAGGGTCTCCTTCTTGTGGCCGAAGCCCTTGCGGTTGTAGTTGTCGCTGCGGGTGAGGTTGTGGCGGAAGGCCTTCTTGTCGAAGTCCGGGTCGAGGGAGGCCGACGCGGACGCCGCCGGGGGAGAGGCATCGCAGCGGACGGAGGAGGGCGCGCGCCGGCCGCCGCGGCGCGGTGAGGAGGAGGACGAGGACGAGGCGGCCGGGGAGAGGAGCGCGGAGCGGAGCTGCGTGGTGATGGTCGCCATCGCTTGTGGCGGAGGGAGTGGGCGGGCGTGTGGAGCTGAGCTGCGGGGCGGACGACGCCAAGTGCCGCGGCGGGGAACGGAATGGGGATAGGTGCGCTGGGTTTGGAATGGGGATCCACTTCCCCTTGTGATCATCTTATCCCCGGACCTCATGTTTTGTCCTGTGGCAAATTTAGGAAAAACACCCTTTACTTTGTGAGTGGCATAAATGAAACCTTTTATGCTTGGTTTTTACCTTGGGAGAGAAAACATGACTAAGGTGTTCAAGAAAGAAAATGACATTGGAGTAGGGATCTTTTTCGAACCGGAGGCAAAAAATTTGTCTCATCTCATCAAAGAAGGAGGTTCTATATAATTACAAGGCGACCGACTCCCAAAAGACACACTCTTGCGGCGGGATCAAACTCAAATCTCTTGCATCCGCTATAACCCACGGATTGGGCCTCGTCTTTAATGTTACACCTGCTAACACCTGACATGGACGAAGTTTTCCTAAAACACTCGCATTACACTCAGTTCCAAACCTCCCACGACGCAAGCATGGGAAGCGATGCAATCCCCTCCCTCTAGTTGTCGGTGCCATTGGTACCAATGATATTGGCCATGCCGTGCAACCAATCCCTAACAGAAGTGAAGTTGCCCTCATTTGACTACTCATTTCAGAACACAATAATTTTGCAACCAAGCTCTTTGGATACTTTTACCGAGACACGTGATTTTTAATAACATTTCCCTGTGATGCTCTTTGAATTATTAAGGAGGTATGCATAAATTTTTCCTATTTGATTCAAACCCTACTAAAATCCTCATAAAAAAATGTACCAACCACCTTGAGAGGATTTGTTGATCAATTTTCTAGCAAGAAAGTTAATCCAAGTCAATATCTCTCGGTAAAGAGTCCACATTCTCATAGATGCCCTTATCAGTTGGGTACTTTGCCCTTCATTGTCTAGGTTTGCCTCTGAGCACCACAAAAGCAAAAGAATGAAATTTTGGTGACTCAAATTTCAAGGGTGCAAAAGAGGCACCTTGACTGCTCTTATTGCTTGAACCATAGTGGTAAGGTTTAGGTGGTCGATTCGTTCATATCATCCTTGCCCATTAAATCATTTCTAGCGATGTTCGTTCAGTGAAAGATGATGTTCCCATCGACTATGAGGTGCATGTGGTGACTATTGGTCAATTTCAAGATTTGTCGGCTCATTCTCTTGAAGGTGTTCATAGGGATAGATTGTATGTTCTTACGTTCATAGGGCTGAGTATACATGCGTGTATGTGAGCATATTTATTTATACTATTTTTCTCACAAAATAAAGTTCGCAAATGGGTTATCGAAGAAATTGACGAGCATAAATCAACGTCTTTGGAGAGACAAAATCCTTGCAAGTAAAATATAATAACCGATAGCTGCATGAGAGTTATTTTGTAAGCCAAATGATCACACGGTTCCTGCGGTTATTAGTCTCTATATGCAAAATGACTACTTGCTACTGAACTTGTGGAATGATCGGGTTCTCAGAGGAATTCAGCCAAACATATACACATGTAGGAAGAAATTCAAGGAAGAAGTATCTCTTAGGGGTACATGGCAAAGATGATATTCTTACTCTAGCCTTCAGTCTTGAGTGGAAACCTTTGTATAACGTTTACATTACAGAGGGTCTCTAGCATTGTATCAGATTAATTTTCATTTCCTTTTGCGCAAACTATTGTTTGAAAATATAAATACATGCAATAGGGAAACCTACTTTTTTTAAACAATGAGCCATCTTGTGGATTTCCATTATAGAAACCACCAACAATATTATTTCAAGAGTAGAGAAACAAAACAAAGTTGGGAATGAAGAATGTCGGTGTCAAAACTGGCAGATCTCGGGTAGGGGGTCCCGAACTGTGCGTCTAGGCCAGATGGTAACATGAGGCAGGGGACACGATGTTTTACCCAGGTTCGGGCCCTCTTGATGGAGGTAAAACCCTACGTCCTGCTTGATTAATATTGATGATATGGGTAGTACAAGAGTAGATCTACCACGAGATCAAAGAGGCTAAACCCTAGAAGCTAGCCTATGGTATGATTGTTGTTCCTGCTACGGACTAAGACCCTCTGGTTTATATAGACATCGGAGAGGGCTAGGGTTACACAGAGTCGGTTACAATGGTAGGAGATCTACATATCCGTATCGCCAAGCTTGCCTTCCACGCCAAGGAAAGTCCCTTCCGGACATGGGACGAAGTCTTCAATCTTGTATCTTCATAGTCCAGGAGTCCGGCCGAAGGTATAGTCCGGCTATCCGGACACCCCCTAATCCAGGACTCCCTCAGTAGCCCCTGAACCAGGCTTCAACGACGACGAGTCCGGCGCGCAGATTGTCTTCGGCATTGCAAGGCGGGTTCCTCCTCCAAGTACTTCATAGAAGATTTTGAACACAAAGGTAGTGTCCGGCTCTGCAAAATAAGTTTCCACATATTGCCATAGAGAGAATAATATTTACACAAATCTAATCTACTGACGTATTCCATAGCGTGGCATCACACCACGGCCAGGTCTTTATTCGAATCGTTTTACTGTCCCACCTCAGCGCGTTTAGCGAGGCGGTTTCCTTGGCACGTCTTGTCAAAGCAGAGATCGTGTCCCCTTATTCCGGGATTCTCATCAATATGGGCGTGGGTAACCCAGTCGTACCCGTTGGTATGTTTTCTCGATCGAAGGCGAGTCCCAAACGGTCACGGGGAGGGCCCTTAGTATTCCACCTCTTATAAAGAGACCAAGGCCTTACTCCTTTCTTTCAATCTCAAACGAGTTCGCCCTTCGCCTCGAGTTCCAACACCCAAGGCTCCAGATTTCAGGCGCTTTGGACCTTCGACAATGTCCAGTTCCGACCTTCGAGGCCGATGGATGCCCTCCTCCGTCACGGAGGAGGACGTGCTGAAGTTGAGAGAGGCCAGGTTCTTGACCGACGAAATCTGGCATAGGCTGCCTGCTCAAGGGCAGGTCATTCCCACTCCCAAGCCTGGTGAGAGTGTGGTGTTCATGTCTCACTTCCTTCGGGGGCTAGGCTTCCCGACGGATCCCTTCGTGAGGGGGCTCATGTATTATTATGGGCTGGAATTTCATGACTTAGCCCCGGAGTCCATCCTCCATATTTCCTCATTCATCATCGTGTGTGAAGCCTTCCTCCGTATCACTCCTCACTTCGGACTATGGCTCAAGACCTTCAAAGTAGAGCCGAAGATGATCGAGGGACGGCACGCGGAGTGCGGAAGTGCTTTTATAAGCAAGAATGCTGGTGCTCCATGGCCCGAGGGCTCTTTTCAAGAGGAGTCCAGCTTATGGCGATGAGAGTGGTTTTATATTACCGCTCCCAGGGCCCCCAAGTGGGTGGCGCCACCTGCCTTTCACCCGGGTCCCCCACCACAGCTGGCATCATGGGTTAATAAAGGACTGGACTGGGGGCCGTCCAAGGATGTGCCCTTGTTGCAAGGCCGCATTCGAGATCTCCTAGAAAGAGATATCAGTCTGGTCGTGGCGACACAGGTTATGCTGATTCGCCGAGCTCTGCCCTGCAAATGTCGCCCCCTCCGCCTGTGGGAGTTCAATCCGGAGGGACCACGAGCTCTCCAACATTTTATGGGCGCGACGCCCGTGGAGATGTACAAATTGTTCTTCGGATCACAAGCAATGTGTCCGGACTTGACCGAGGACGCAGGTCTGAGCTGCAACCGCCCAAATACTCAAGTAAGTAGCCCCATGCCCGGACTCGCAATCCGCATATTTATCATAAAATTGCCCTTAAAAGAGTTGTCCTTTAAACAGGAGTGGATAGCGAAAGCAAAGCTAATCAGGTGTCCGGCCCCCCTCCCCGAGACCACGCCGGGTCCCGTGCTAGTCAGGATGTTGGAGGTTGTGCCTTCGGAGGAAAGCGAGGGAGGGGACAAGGAAGCTACGGCCTCCTTGAAGGAGGCTGTTTGGAAGGGAGGAATCGAAAATTCCTCTCCTCAGGGGAAGAAGAGGACCGCCTCTAAAGATCCGGAGACCATGGCCTCAAAGTGGGGGAAGAAATCTTCGCCAGAGGGTCCTGTGCTGGGGGATGCTTCGGCCAAATTATACCCTCAAGGGGATCAACCCTCCACCGAGCCGTAAGTAGAGATGAGTTTTTCTTTTTAAGAGATGAGAGAAACCCTTGCTTTATATCTGAGAAAAGTAATCAAAAATTTACCTTGTAGCTCAGACTTTAGCCCTTCTCAGCAGTGCTCGTCTTCGGGGGATCTTCTTTCGGAAATGATGGAGAGCGGGACGGCTCCCCCTGCTGTACCGCCTTGCGAGGCGGGCAACCCTGAGGTATCGTCGCGGAGGGTTTCTCCGAATCTGGCAGGGCCGGAAGGTAGTCATATGGCCCCCCAAAGCCCTCCGCGTCCGGCCTTCGAAAAGGGCCATCGGACGAGTCCGGCACCATCTGGTGTGCGGTCGGAGGAGCTGAAGGATCTGCTAGGGCGAGCACCTATCTCAGAGGAGCACCGTGCATTGATGGGTACGGTGATTGAGAGGATTTCATCCGCGGAGAGCGGATTGCACGAGGCCGTCAGGAGTTTACTGACAGGTTTTGAGGTACGCGAAATAATGTACCCTTTTTGGACAGTTGCGCATAAATAAGATGCACCCTGTGTAGATAGTAGCCCCTGAGACTTTGTGCGTTTTCAAAAGTGACGGCGCACAAAGGATCATAATCCCAGGTCTAATATGCCACCTTCATACGTAGGTGGCGAAGTGTCCGGTAGCCAGCCGGACTGATGAATTTGCCGAGCTAAAGCGGCAACTTGACGTGGCAGATGCCGACATCGCGCTTGTCAACAAGCGGCTTGACGAGGCACAAGGTATGTAATTCCTCCAGCGGCACCTGGTAAGAGGAGCTTTATGCCGGTATCTTACAATGTGTGCGCTTGATGCAGATGGTGCTGCTGCCATGGAGAATCTTCGGGCGGAACTTGCCCGAGCCAAGGAGCAAGCCAGGAAAAGTGATGCGGCTGCCGGAAAGGCAATTGAAGAGCTGAAAGCCGAACATGCTGCTCACTACCGAAGCAAGAAGGAAATGGCCGAGATGGCCGTGAAGCTGAAGAGCGCTGCTAACCGTTGCAAGCTTCTTGAAAAAGAAGACCGGGCGGAACAGACGGACCTGAAGAAGGCCATTGCCGATGCCAAGGATGCTCGCTCTACGATGAGAGCTATGAAGGAGGAGCTGCGTCAGGCCGGAGAGATCGCGGCTGGAAAGCCTTTTATGCTGCGGAGGAAGTTTTGTGATCCTAAACATGCTCCGTTAGACCAGATGTGGAGTACGGCGGACACCTATCTGGATTTAGCAGCGAGTGCCGCAGATGCGGCCGAACACTTCTGAGATCAAGAAGATCGCGAAGTGGAAAATCTCTTCTGGTCGCAGTTCCACAATCCAGAGCGTCCACTGTCATTAGCCGATCGTTTGGCCGAATGGGCCGAGCTAAATAGGTTGTCCGGACTCGCCATGAAGTATGTCATGAGTCATCTGTGGCCAGAGAGGCCAGAGCCGAAAAGTTATTTCAACTTGGTGCAGCAGTTCCTTGGTGCAGCGCCGCATATCAATGCGATGAAGAGGTCAGCGTGCATAGAGGGTGCGCGGATGGCTCTTGCCCGTGTCAAGACATACTGGGCGGAAATGGAGGCCACCGTTGTTGCATCCCCAGACTCGGATGGAAGCCGAGTACTTGCCGAGCACTATTTTCAGGAAGTTCTGCAAGGCGCTCGTTTAATAGAGAGCAAGTGCTCGAAGGATACTATATTCTTATAGCATATATTATTGTAAAACAATATTTTGATAAATTGTAGAAGCTTTTTATACTTGTGCCTGCAAGTATTATGATTCCTCCTGTGCGGCCGTTTAACATATATGTATATATAATCTAAAAGATGGCAGTCGTCGGCTTCAGCCCCCACGCACATAATGCGGGGGTGTTCGCAGAAGGCGCATTTTCACACTTGATCCAACGTCTTGGTCCTACAAAGGAGGTGATAGCGCAGCGAACTAGGCAATCGGACTATGATGCTTTATCACTTTCACTTAGCCATAGGAGTTTGACAGTGAGACTACTTATATAGCCCCTGGTGGCGCCTGCGCTCGCCCGAACTCGGGGCGCGTATGTGCTTGGCCGGGAAACGGCCCTTCATTAATGCGGAGGAATCATAAAGATTTTGGTAAGTCATCGAGTGGTTGACTAGTCTCACGCTATATCATGACAGTCAGTTTTCGGCTTTCTCTACTGAGGTGCTCGCCTGGCCGAACCGGGGCACAATCACAGTAGTTCTCCTGGTGCCGCCTTAGCTGATAGAGCGGAACATAAGGCAGCAAAACATAGGAGCCGGGCAAACCCAACATTTGACCAAAGACATGATTCGGAGCTGATGCATATAAGGCCAAACTCGCGACGCCGAACACTCCCTAAGGTATTCGGTCTTTATGAGGGCGGGCTGGATAACGCCCTTAGTAATAAGCCCCTAGTGTCCAGGTACGCGCAAAACTCTGACGTGGCCACATGCCAAAATGCCAGCCTCCTCCTTGGTTATACCAAGAAACCAGGGGATGTGTATCAACAAGAGACAATAAAAAAGGTTTACGCAGGGTCTTAATCTAAAAAGAATCCTTGGAACGGGTCCCTGCTGCACGTCTGCGCCTGTGTCTCCGTTGTGCCGTATCCTGGACGGGCGTAGCACGGTGTTCATCTGTAAAAAGAGAGGAACTCAGTTGAAGAAAGATCGTGCCGAACATAAGTTATACTAAATAAACAAAGTATAAATTGAAATGGGTAAAATTGAGCTTTATTGTCTCTTGTTTTATATGCGCGGAGCCCCTAGTACAGGGTATACGGCTATTAAGCCTTTACAAATTGTATGTTTATGCCGGACTCGTCTAGCCGTGTCCGTGGTCTTGACGACCTGTTTAGGTGCTTTGGCTGGTGAAGCCGCTTTATTGTGGGGCTGTCAAGGCAGCCGCACTATCTTTCGCGCGAGAGGAACACTCAATGTTTTCCCTTTAATGAGATGATGCATCGTGGACCGGGCATCTTAAGCATAAGAGATGCATAATGCGGTATTGCGTTAAAGCGGGCGAAAGCTTCGCGTCCCAACAGTGCTTGATAGCTACTTGAGAATGGGGCGATGTGGAAAGTTAGCTGTTCACGAGGGAAGTTATCGGGGGAGCCGAACATAACTTCTAGCCGGAGAGAACCCATACAGCGGGCATCCGGGCCTGGCGTTACCCCTTGAAAGGAGGTTTTGCTATGGCGAATTTTTGTTGGGTCTATCCCCATGTTGGGGATTGTGTCCTGGTATAACAGGTTTAGACCACTGCCGCCGTCCATCAGGACATTTGTAAAGTGGAGTCCGCCGATTATTGGATCTAATACCAAGGCAGTCCAGCCTGCGTTCCGGATACTTCTAGAGTAATCCTGATGGTTGAAGGTGATCGGTTTTAACAACCATTGGCGAGACTCCTTTGGGATAGGCCGTATGGCGCATATCTCTGGTGGCGCCGTTCTATTCGTCACGTGAAGTAAGTTTACTATTTTGACTTCTTGTGGGAAATCCTTTTGTTTCCTGGTTCTCTGCTTGTGGGGTTCGTCGTCGTCCTCACTTGGTGTATCAAGCCCCTTGTGTTCAGCGTTGAGTTTGCTGTCTTGCTTGAAAACCCAACAACCTCTATGGGTATGGTTCGCAGGCTTCCCGGGAGTACTGTGTATTTGACATATCTTGTCCAAGATTTTGTTTAAGTTGGATAGCTCGTCCATGTTATCCTTCAGGGGCGGCTTTCTATGATTCTGTCGCGAGCTTTTGAATTCGGCGTTGACCGCCATGCTCTTTGGGCTGTTTCCCTTATTCCGGCGCTGGTCCTTGCTGCGTCGGGGTTTCCGTTTCCATCCCTAACTTCGGATGTACTTGGGTTGCTGGTGCTACATCTTGCCAACCAGTTGTCCTCTCCTGCGCAAAAGCGGGTCATGAGGCTTGTTAATGCGGCCATTGTTCTTGGCTTTTCTTGGCCGAGGTGTCTGGCGAGCCATTCGTCTCGAACGTTATGCTTAAAAGCTGCTAGGGCTTCGGCGTCCGGACAGTCGACTATCTGATTCTTTTTAGTAAGAAATCTGTTCCAGAATTTCCGGGCTGACTCTCCGGGCTGTTAAGTTATCTGACTGAGATCGTCTGCATCCGGAGGGCGGACATAGGTCCCTTGAAAATTTGCCCGGAAAGCATCCTCAAGCTCTTCCCAACTTCCAATGGTGTTTGCGGGAAGGCTTTTGAGCCAATGCCGGGCTGGCCCTTTAAGCTTGAGGGGTAAGTATTTTATGGCGTGGAGGTCATCTCCTCTGGCCATGTGTATGTGGAGGATATAATCCTCGATCCAGACCCCAGGGTCTGTTGTTCCGTCATACGCCTCTATGTTTAAGGGCTTGAATCCCGCTGGAAATTCATGGTCCAGCACCTCATCGGTGAAACATAGGGGGTGTGCGGCACCCCTGTATTTGGGTGTGCCGTGATGTTCAGATATTTGTTGTGTTGCATTGCTTACTAGAGCTTGCTTTCTTGGCCCGTATATAGATCTGGCTGGGCCGTCTTTTTTATGCGGATCCTTTGGTGGATCGCGTGTCGGCTTGTGTGCGGCGCCGCTTGCCGCTCCATGCTGTCCATGCGGTCGTCCATCTGACCGGATGGCTTTCCTATTTTTTGAATGCGGGGGCTCTAAGGCCTCCTCGTCAAATTCAGGCAGTAGCTTTTGTTGGGGAACATAGTAATTTCAAAAAAAATCCTACGCACACGCAAGATCATGGTGATGCATAGCAATGAGAGGGGAGAGTGTGATCTACGTACCCTTGTAGATCGACAACGGAAGCGTTAGGTTGATGTAGTCATACGTCTTCACGGCCCGACCGATCAAGCACCGAAACTACGGCACCTCCGAGTTCTAGCACATGTTCAGCTCGATGACGATCCCCGGACTCCGATCCAGCAAAGTGTCGGGGAAGAGTTCCGTCAGCACGACAGCGTGGTGACGATCTTGATGTACTAATGTCGCAGGGCTTCGCCTAAGCACCGCTACAATATTATCGAGGACTATGGTGGAAGGGGGCACCGCACACGGCTAAGAATATGATCACGTGGATCAACTTGTGTCTCTAGGGGTGCTCCCTGCCTCCGTATATAAAGGTTCAAAGGGGGGGTGCGGCCGGCCAGGATAGGGCGCGCCAGGAGGAGTCCTACTCCCTCCGGGAGTAGGATCCCCCCCCTTTCCTAGTTGGAATAGGATTCGATAAGGGGGGAAAGAGAAGAGAGAGAAGGAAGGGGGGCGCCGGCCCCCTCTCTCCTTGTCCTATTCGGACTAAGGGGGGAGGGGCGCGCGGCCCAGCCCTGGCCACCTCTCCTCTCTTCCACTAAGGCCCACTAAGGCCCATATACCTCCCGGGGGGTTCCGGTAACCTCCCAGTAATCCGGTAAAATCCCGATTTCACCCGGAACACTTCCGATATCCAAATATGGGCTTCCAATATATCAATCTTTATGTCTCGACCATTTAGAGAATCCTCGTCATGTCCGTGATCACATCCGGGACTCCGAACAAACTTCGGTACATCAAAATGTATAAACTCATAATGTAACTGTCATCGAAACCTTAAGCGTGCAGACCCTACGGGTTCGAGAACAATGTAGACATGACCGAGACACGTCTCCGGTCAATAACCAATAGCGGAACCTGGATGCTCATATTGGCTCCTACATATTCTACGAAGATCTTTTATCGGTCAGACCGCATAACAACATACGTTGTTCCCTTTGTCATCGGTATGTTACTTGCCCAAGATTCGATCGTCGGTATCCAATACCTAGTTCAATCTCGTTACCGGCAAGTCTCTTTACTCGTTCTGTAATCCATCATCCCGCAACTAACTCATTAGTCGCAATGCTTACAAGGCTTATGTGATGTGCATTACCGAGAGGGCCCAGAGATACCTCTCCGACAATCGGAGTGACAAATCCTAATCTCGAAATACTCCAACCCAACATGTACCTTTGGAGACACCTGTAGAGCACCTTTATAATCACCCAGTTACGTTGTGACGTTTGGTTGCACACAAAGTGTTCCTCTGGTAAACGGGAGTTGCATAATCTCATAGTCATAGGAACATGTATAAGTCATGAAGAAAGCAATAGCAACATAGTAAACGATCGGGTGCTAAGCTAATGGAATGGGTCATGTCAATCAGATCATTCACCTAATGATGTGATCCCGTTAATCAAATAACAACTCTTTGTCCATGGTTAGGAAACATAACCATCTTTGATTAACGAGCTAGTCAAGTAGAGGCATACTAGTGACACTCTGTTTGTCTATGTATTCACACATGTATTATGTTTCCGGTTAATACAATTCTAGCATGAATAATAAACATTTATCATGATATAAGGAAATAAATAATAACTTTGTTATTGCCTCTAAGGCATATTTCCTTCAGTCTCCCACTTGCACTAGAGTTAATAATCTAGATTACACAGTAATGATCCTAACACCCATGGAGCCTTGGTGCTGATCATGTTTTGCTCGTGGAAGAGGCTTAGTCAACGGGTCTGCTACATTCAGATCCGTATGTATCTTGCAAATCTCTATGTCTCCCACCTGGACTAGATCCGGGATGGAATTGAAGCATCTCTTGATGTGCTTGGTTCTCTTGTGAAATCTGGATTCCTTCGCCAAGGCAATTGCACCAGTATTGTCACAAAAGATTTTCATTGGACCCGATGCACTAGGTATGACACCTAGATCGGATATGAACTCCTTCATCCAGACTCCTTCATTCGCTGCTTCCGAAGCAGCTATGTATTCCGCTTCACACGTAGATCCCGCCACGACGCTTTGTTTAGAACTGCACCAACTGACAGCTCCACCGTTTAATGTAAATACATATCCGGTTTGCGATTTAGAATTGTCCGGATCAGTGTCAAAGCTTGCATCGACATAACCAGTTATGATTAGCTCTTTGTCACCTCCATAAACGAGAAACATATCCTTAGTCCTTTTCAGGTATTTCAGGATGTTCTTGACTGTTGTCCAGTGATCCACTCCTGGATTACTTTGGTACCTCCCTGCTAGACTTATAGCAAGGCACACATCAGGTCTGGTACACAGCATTGCATACATGATAGAGCCTATGGCTGAAGCATAGGGAACATCTTTCATTTTCTCTCTATCTTCTGCAGTGGTCGGGCATTGAGTCTGACTCAACTTCACACCTTGTAACACAGGCAAGAACCCTTTCTTTGCTTGATCCATTTTGAACTTCTTCAAAATCTTGTCAAGGTATGTGCTTTGTGAAAGTCCAATTAAATGTCTTGATCTATCTCTATAGATCTTTATGCCTAATATGTAAGCAACTTCACCGAGGTCTTTCATTGAAAAACTCTTATTCAAGTATCCCTTTATGCTATCTAGAAATTCTATATCATTTCCAATCAGTAATATGTCATCCACATATAATATCAGAAATGCTACAGAGCTCCCACTCACTTTCTTGTAAATACAGGCTTCTCCAAAAGTCTGTATAAAACCAAATGCTTTGATCACACTATCAAAGCGTTTATTCCAACTCCGAGAGGCCTGCACCAGGCCATAAATGGATCGCTGGAGCTTGCACACTTTGTTAGCTCCCTCTGGATCGACAAAACCTTCCGGTTGCATCATATACAACTCTTCTTCCAGAAATCCATTAAGGAATGCAGTTTTGACATCCATCTGCCAAATTTCATAATCATAAAATGTGGCAATTGCTAACATGATTCGGACAGACTTAAGCATCGCTACGAGTGAGAAGGTCTCATCATAGTCAACCCCTTGAACTTGTCGAAAACCTTTTGCGACAAGTCAAGCTTTGTAGACAGTAATATTACCGTCAGCTTCAGTCTTCTTCTTGAAGATCCATTTATTCTCAATTGCTTGCCGATCATCGGGCAAGTCAACCAAAGTCCATACTTTGTTCTCATACATGGATCCCATCTCAGATTTCATGGCTTCAAGCCATTTTGCGGAATCTAGGCTCACCATCGCTTCTTCATAGTTCGTAGGTTCATCATGATCTAGTAGCATGACTTCCAGAACAGGATTACCGTACCACTCTGGCGCGGATCTTACTCTGGTTGATCTACGAGGTTCAGTAGTATCTTGTTCTGAAGTTTCATGATCATTATCATTAGCTTCCTCACTAATTGGTGTAGGTGTCACAGAAACAGGTTTCTATGATGTACTACTTTCCAATAAGGGAGTAGGTACAGTTACCTCGTCAAGTTCTACTTTCCTCCCACTCACATCTTTCGAGAGAAACTCCTTCTCCAGAAAGTTTCCGAATTTAGCAACAAAAGTCTTGCCTTCTGATCTGTGATAGAAGGTGTATCCAATAGTTTCCTTTGGATATCCTATGAAGACACATTTCTACGATTTGGGTTCGAGCTTATCAGGTTGAAGCTTTTTCGCATAAGCATCGCAGCCCCAAACTTTCAGAAACGACAACTTTGGTTTCTTGCCAAACCACAGTTCATAAGGCGTCGTCTCAACGGATTTTGATGGTGCCCTATTTAACGTGAATGCGGCTGTCTCTAGAGCGTATCCCCAAAATGATAGCGGTAAATCAGTAAGAGACATCATAGATCGCACCATATCTAGTAAAGTACGATTACGACGTTTGGACACACCATTACGCTGTGGTGTTCCAGGTAGCGTGAGTGGCGAAACTATTCCACATTATTTCAAATGTACACCAAACTCGTAACTCAAATATTCTCCTCCATGATCAGATCGTAGGAATTTTATTTTCTTGTTACGATGATTTTCAACTTCACTCTGAAATTCTTTGAACTTTTCAAACGTTTCAGACTTGTGTTTCATTAAGTAGATATACCCATATCTGCTTAAGTCATCTGTGAAGGTGAGAAAATAACGATATCCTCCACGAGCCTCAATATTCATCGGACCACATACATCTGTATGTATGATTTCCAACAAATCTGTTGCTCTCTCCATAGTATCGGAGAACGGCGTTTTAGTCATCTTGCCCATGAGGCACGGTTCGCAAGTACCAAGTGATTCATAATCAAGTGGTTCCAAAAGTCCATCAGTTATGGAGTTTCTTCATGCGCTTTATACCAATATGAGCTAAACGGCAGTGCCACAAATAAGTTGCACTATCATTATCAACTCTGCATCTTTTGGCTTCAACATTATGAATATGTGTGTCACTACTATCGAGATTCAATAAGAATAGACCATTCTTCAAGGGTGGATGACCATAAAAGATATTACTCATATAAATAGAACAACCATTATTCTCTGATTTAAATGAATAACCGTCTCGCATCAAACAAGATCCAGATATAATGTTCATGCTTAACGCTGGCACCAAATAACAATTATTTAGGTCTAATATTAATCCCGAAGGTAGATGTAGAGGTAGCGTGCCGATTGCGATCACATCGACTTTGGAACCATTTCCCACGCGCATCGTCACCTCGTCCTTAGCCAAGCTTCGCTTAATCCATAGTCCCTGTTTTGAGTTGCAAATATTAGCAACAGAACCAGTATCAAATACCCAGGTGCTACTGCGAGCATTAGTAAGGTACACATCAATAACATGTATATCACATATACCTTTGTTCACCTTGCCATCCTTCTTATCCGCCAAATACTTTGGGAAGTTCCGCTTCCAGTGACCAGTCTGCTTGCAGTAGAAGCACTCAGTTTCAGGCTTAGGTCCAGACTTGGGTTTCTTCTCTTGAGCAGCAACTCGCTTGATGTTCTTCTTGAAGTTCCCCTTCTTCTTCCCTTTGCCCTTTTTCTTGAAACTAGTGGTCTTGTTGACCATCAACACTTGATGCTCCTTCTTGATTTCTACCTCCGCAGCCTTTAGCATTGCGAAGAGCTCGAGAATTGTCTTATCCATCCCTTGCATATTATAGTTCATCATGAAGCTCTTGTAGCTTGGTGGAAGTGATTGGAGAATTCTGTCAATGACGCTATCATCCGGAAGATTAACTCCCAGTTGAATCAAGTGATTACAATACCCAGACATCTTGAGTATATGCTCACTGACAGAACTATTCTCCTCCATCTTGCAGCTATAGAACTTATTGGAGACTTCATATCTCTCAATCCGGGCATTTGCTTGAAATATTAACTTCAACTCCTGGAACATCTCATATGCCCCATGACGTTGAAAACGTCGTTGAAGTCCCGGTTCTAAGCCGTAAAGCATGGCACATTGAACTATCAAGTAGTCATCAGCTTTGCTCTGCCAGACGTTCATAACATCTGGTGTTGCTCCAGCAGCAGGCCTGGCACCCAGCGGTGCTTCCAGGACATAATTCTTCTGTGCAGCAATGAGGATAATCCTCAAGTTACGAACCCAGTCCGTGTAATTGCTACCATCATCTTTCAACTTTGCTTTCTCAAGGAACGCATTAAAATTCAACGGAACAACAGCACGGGCCATTTATCTACAATCATACATAAACAAGCAAGATACTATCAGGTACTAAGTTCATGATAAATTTAGGTTCAATTAATCATATTACTTAAAGAACTCCCACTTAGATAGACATCCCTCTAATCCTCTAAGTGATTACGTGATCCAAATCAACTAAACCATGTCCGATCATCACGTGAGATGGAGTAGTTTCATTGGTGAACATCACTATATTGATCACATCTACTATATGATTCACGCTCGACCTTTTGGTCTCTGTGTTCCGAGGCCATATCTGTATATGCTTGGCTCGTCAAGTATAACCTGAGTATTCTGCGTGTGCAACTGTTTTGCACCCGTTGTATTTGAACGTAGAGCCTATCACACCCAATCATCACGTGGTGTCTCAGCATGAAGAACTTTCGCAACGGTGCATACTCAGGGAGAACACTTCCTGATAATTAGTGAGAGATCATCTTATAATGCTACCGTCAATCAAAGCAAGATAAGATGCATAATAGATAAACATCACATGCAATCAATATAAGTGATATGATATGACCATCATCATCTTGTGCTTGTGATCTCCATCTCCGAAGCACCGTCATGATCACCATCGTCACCGGCGTGACACCTTGATCTCCATCATAGCATCGTTGTCGTCTCGCCAATCTTATGCTTCCACGACTATCGCTACCGCTTAGTGATAAAGTAAAGCATTACAACGCGATTGCATTGCATACAATAAAGCGACAACCATATGGCTCCTGCCAGTTGCCGATAACTCGGTTACAAAACATGATCATCTCATACAATAAAATTTAGCATCATGTCTTGACCATATCACATCACAACATGCCCTGCAAAAACAAGTTAGACGTCCTCTACTTTGTTGTTGCAAGTTTTACGTGGCTGCTACGGGCTTAAGCAAGAACCAATCTTACCTACGCATCAAAACCACAACGATAGTTTGTCAAGTTGGTGCTGTTTTAACCTTCGCAAGGACCGGGCGTAGCCACACTCGGTTCAACTAAAGTTGGAGAAACTGTCACCCGCAAGCCACCTATGTGCAAAGCACGTCGGGAGAACCGGTCTCGCGTAAGCGTACGCGTAATGTCGGTCCGGGCCGCTTCGTCCAACAATACCGCCGAACCAAAGTATGACATGCTGGTAAGCAGTATGACTTATATCGCCCACAACTCACTTGTGTTCTACTCGTGCATATATTATCAACACATAAAACCTAGGCTCGGATGCCACTGTTGGGGAACGTAGTAATTTCAAAAAAATTCCTACGCACACGCAAGATCATGGTGATGCATAGCAACGAGAGGGGAGAGTGTGATCTACGTACCCTTGTAGATCGACAACGGAAGCGTTAGGTTGATGTAGTCGTATGTCTTCACGGCCCGACCGATCAAGCACCGAAACTACGGCACCTCCGAGTTCTAGCACACGTTCAGCTCGATGACGATCCCCGGACTCCGGTCCAGCAAAGTGTCGGGGAAGAGTTCCGTCAGCACGACGGCGTGGTGACGATCTTGATGTACTAATGTCGCAGGGCTTCGCCTAAGCACCGCTACAATATTATCGAGGACTATGGTGGAAGGGGGCACCACACACGGCTAAGAATATGATCACGTGGATCAACTTGTGTCTCTAGGGGTGCTCCCTGCCTCCGTATATAAAGGTTCGAAGGGGGGGTGCGGCCGGCCAGGATAGGGCGCGCCAGGAGGAGTCCTACTCCCTCCGGGAGTAGGATTCCCCCCCCCTTTCCTAGTTGGAATAGGATTCGGTAAGGGGGGAAAGAGGAGAGAGAGAAGGAAGGGGGGCGCCGGCCCCCTCTCTCCTTGTCCTATTCGGACTAAGGGGGGAGGGGTGCGCGGCCCAGCCCTGGCCACCTCTCCTCTCTTCCACTAAGGCCCACTAAGGCCCATATACCTCCCGGGGGGTTCCGGTAACCTCTCGGTAATCCGGTAAAATCCCGATTTCACCCGGAACACTTCTGATATCCAAATATAGGCTTCCAATATATCAATCTTTATGTCTCGACCATTTCGAGACTCCTCGTCATGTCCGTGATCACATCCGGGACTCCGAACAAACTTCGGTACATCAAAATGTATAAAGTCATAATGTAACTGTCATCGAAACCTTAAGCGTGCGGACCCTACGGGTTCGAGAACAATGTAGACATGACCGAGACACGTCTCCGGTCAATAACCAATAGCGGAACCTGGATGCTCATATTGGCTCCTACATATTCTACGAAGATCTATTATCGTTCAGACCGCATAACAACATACGTTGTTCCCTTTGTCATCGGTATGTTACTTGCCCGAGATTCGATCGTCGGTATCCAATACCTAGTTCAATCTCATTACCGGCAAGTCTCTTTACTCGTTCTGTAATCCATCATCCCGCAACTAACTCATTAGTCGCAATGCTTGCAAGGCTTATGTGATGTGCATTACCGAGAGGACCCAGAGATACCTCTCCGACAATCGGAGTGACAAATCCTAATCTCGAAATACGCCAACCCAACATGTACCTTTGGAGACACCTGTAGAGCACCTTTATAATCACCCAGTTACGTTGTGACGTTTGGTTGCACATAAAGTGTTCCTCTGGTAAACGGGAGTTGCATAATCTCATAGTCATAGGAACATGTATAAGTCATGAAGAAAGCAATAGCAACATACTAAATGATCGGGTGCTAAGCTAATGGAATGGGTCATGTCAATCAGATCATTCACCTAATGATGTGATCCCGTTAATCAAATAACAACTCTTTGTCCATGGTTAGGAAACATAACCATCTTTGATTAACGAGCTAGTCAAGTAGAGGCATACTAGTGACACTCTGTTTGTCTATGTATTCACACATGTATTATGTTTCCGGTTAATACAATTCTAGCATGAATAATAAACATTTATCATGATATAAGGAAATAAATAATAACTTTATTATTGCCTCTAGGGCATATTTCCTTCAGCTTTCGCTTTGGATAGCTTTTTGTGCGGCGACTGCCGCCATATTTGTCTGCGGTGTTGCATACTTTACTCCATCTGATTCTGAGTGCATCTTCCGTAGTTTTGAGCTTCCGCTTCTGCTTTTTCAGGCTATGCGCAGTGGCGGCGAGCCTTTTGTGGAGGTTCTTCTGCTGCATGAGTTTATCCGGCGTAAGGTCGTCCGGACTGTTGTTTTCGCCGGGGACGGGGTGTTCGGTTTGTTTATCCAAGTTGCCCTGTTCGGACGCTTGCTCGAAGGCATGTTCGTCGTCCGCCGGCTCATCCTGCTCTATGGCTGGGTCTGTATGGCTGCTGTCTCTGTCGAGGCGGGGCTTGGAGCGGCGCTTACGTTGCCACTTTGATTGCTTTTCGAGTGAACGATCCTTCATTGCATCCATGTGTTCCTCGTTGTCGCTTCCTTTGGGTGTGTCCACCATGTATACATCATGAATGAGGTGGTTGTCCAGTGCCTTATAGGCATTGGTTCATGTTCATCTCCTACATCATCGTCCATACCGTCGATGTCTTCGGAGTCGAAGTCGAGCACGTCATTTAAATTATCGAAAGTGGCTACAAAGTGGGTGGTGGGTGGGCATCGAATTTCTTCGTCGTCCACATCCCAATCCTGCCGGTCATAGTCCGGCCAGGGCTCTTCTGATAAAGAGAGAGACCTAAGTGAATTCAGAATGTCGTCGAAGGGCGAGTGTTGAAAGATGTCTGCAGCGGTGGACTCCATGATCGGCGCCCAATCGGATTCGACCGGTAGGGGCGCGGAGGGCTCGGAGTCCGGAGAGGAGTCCGGCACCTTGGAGTCACGGGCTTCGCAGAGGACAAGGCTGGTGTTCGGCTTGATCGCCGTAGAGATTGCAGCCCTCGAGGCGGTGTCTAACCACCCATCATCGATTGGTGTGATCGGCTCCGAGCTAGGGGTCGGAGCAGACACAGATGCGGCCTCTAGGGCACTGTTCGACGGCAGAGCTAGATCATGTCCATCGTGACAGTGCGGCGCGCTCGGCTGTGGCTCGAATCCGTCGAAGATCAAGTCTCCGCGGACGTCGGCCGTGTAGTTCAAACTTCCAAATTTGACCTGATGTCCAGGGGCGTAGCTTTCAATCTGCTCCAGATGACCAAGCGAATTGGCCTGCAATGCAAAGCCGCCGAATACGAAGATCTGTCCGGGGAGAAAAGTCTCACCCTGGAACACATCGCTGTTGATGATCGGAGAAGCCATCGGGCCTACAAGTGACGACACAGAGGAACTCTCAATGAAAGCACCAATGTCGGTGTCAAAATCGGCGGATCTCGGGTAGGGGGTCCTGAACTGTGCGTCTAGGCCGGATGGTAACAGGAGGCAGGGGACACGATGTTTGACCCAGGTTCGGGCCCTCTTGATGGAGGTAAAACCCTATGTCCTGCTTGATTAATATTGATGATATGGGTAGTACAAGAGTAGATCTACCACGAGATCAAAGAGGCTAAACCCTAGAAGCTAGCCTATGGTATGATTGTTGTTCCTGCTACGGACTAAGACCCTCCGGTTTATATAGACACCGGAGAGGGCTAGGGTTACACAGAGTCGGTTACAATGGTAGGAGATCTACATATCCGTATCGCCAAGCTTGCCTTCCACGCCAAGGAAAGTCCCTTCCGGACATGGGACGAAGTCTTCAATCTTGTATCTTCATAGTCCAGGAGTCCGGCTGAAGGTATAGTCCGGCTATCCGGACCCCCCCTAATCCAGGACTCCCTCAAAGAAAGTATATTAGTGAACACCCTTGCAATTCAGCACGCAGGATACACAACCATTAAAGTAGCGCATCTATCAGTGCGAAAGCAAAACCTACCTAGCCACAAATCATCCAAGACCATCATCCTAGAATACATCTAGGAAACTAACAACATACTACTTTTAACATAGATAAAATAAGCAAGAATGACAAAAAATGAAGGCTTGATCCTTAGCACGAGCATACCCTCCACACCATAATTATATTTTCCTTCAAGCTTCAAGATGTCTGTTTAGCGGATTCCAACCATGGCTCATGGTATATGCTTTTTCCAGGATCATCTTGATCTTCATAAAAGCCTACTGAGTTCTTCCTCATACTTGTTATTTCTGCAAAATACTCCAACCTATCGTGTAACAGCACATGCCAAAAACACATAGCAACATGATATTTAGGATATTTCTTGTCAAACAAGCATTGGTTGTGGTTTTCCAGAATGTCCAACGTATAGTAACATCCCCCCATCAGCGGTAAAGATCTCAATTATTTAGGGGACTTATGAGCTTATTTCCCAACTAGATCCTCAACATCCTCAAGGGGCCTGACCAAGTTGAAAGCGCAAATAACCATCTACTAAGCAAACTCAGCAAGACTACATTTGAAGAACAAATGTACATTGCTTTATTTATACCTACAAAAGTGAGACTGATCATTTCATGTCAACCCTCTTTTGAGCAAATTATCTTTAGTCAGGATGTTGTCTTTTAGCATCAACCATAAAAAAATTGTTTGATATATTCGGTCTCCAAATGAACCTATATCGCACCAAAACAGAAGCTTTCATGTGTAGATATAAGTCTCTGAGAGAAAAAATGTTTTTCCTATTAAGGATCCACTTTACTCTATCGTTGAAATCATTTACTTCCAATGCAGCCGCCATTTCTCTAGGTATCATCCATTGTTGCCCAGTCTCACCATGCAAAGTTCTTCTAAATGAAAACTTGTCCCAACCTTTGTTCTTAACCATTTGCATAGTCACAAACTTAGTGAAGCTAATGTTGTACAACCTAGGAAACTGGTCAACAAAGTATTTATATCCAAGCCAAATATCTTCCGAAAACAGAGTTTTTGCACCATCCCTCAAAATCTCCTAGCATTTTTATTTGGAATGTATGATTAACATTCATCAAGCCCTTCCAGAAATGAGAGTCATCAAAACCACTCCTAGTCCATACAAAAGTGACTTTGCTTAAATATTTCCTCTCGGTCATACTTTGCCAAGTACCAGCTGAATTGTCAAACTTCCACATTTATTTCATCAGAAGGCACTGCTTCATAATTTCCAGGTCTAGTATTCCTAAACTACCACAATCCTTACACATACAGACTATTGGAGAATTTACAAAATGACATTTATTCTTACCTTTGAAGTCATGCGAGAACATCTTGCTATGCTTGAATTCATGTTATTCACCCCCCCATTTGGTGCTTCCAGAAAGGAGACCATGTATAGAGGTATACTATAGAGAGATGTATTCACATGAGTCCCCTATCATCGAGTGACAATAAATTTCCTTTCCAACCTCCCACCTTCTTCTCAATCTACTCTTCAGTTGGATTCCACTAAGCATATACTAAGCTGCTTAGCATCAACTAGCAAACTTAGATAATTCAAGGGTAGCTTTCCCACATTACAGGTGAAGATCTCTCTATATTCTTCATCTCTTCAGAAGTACTACCCAAACAAACAAAAAATTCACTCTTGTAGAAGTTGATTTTTAAACCAGAAATTTTCTCAAACACACACAATATGAACTTGAGGTTTCTGCCATCCTCCACTCCATAACCTAGGAGGAAAATGCCATCAACATATTGAAGCAATGCTAACCCACCATCAACCACATCAGGCACCAACCTAGTGATCAAATTCTGACTCTTAGTCTTCTTGATAAGCAACGCCAACCCATTAGGAATTATACTAGTCAAGATACAGAACAAGGGGTATCCCTGCCTAACTCCCTTGAAGGTGGGAAAGTATGGCCCAATTCTATCATTAACTTTAATTGCAATTCTACCTCCTCTCGCAATCTTTGCCAACCACACATTTTGTTTATCTTCAAATCCTTTAGCTTTCATCATTTGGTAGAGAAAGGGCCATTTGACCTTGTCATAGAACTTTTCAAAATTATTTTTAGCAAGATTCCAACATTCTTGGTTGCTTGATTTGCATGAATAATTTCATGTAACAGTCAAACCCCTTCCTTAACAAATGATGTATGAGTTTGAGACACACAATTACAATTTATTAGACCTACTTGATTGCTCACATCTTTGTCAGTATTTTATAACTGACATTTCAATAGACATTTTGATTTGAATTTCTTAATTGTTTCAACATCAAGTACTTTGGAGTATAGGGACCTATTGTTTTGTTTCGTGAAAAAAAGACGGACATTAAGGGCATCTCCAACGCAGACCCACAAACTGCTTGCAACCGTCCGGGCTGCACGGTCCGAACATGTTTTGCCATCCAACGTGGTCTTGAATCAGTCCGCTCAGTGTTCCGGACGTCATTTTTCCCGCAAACTAGAAGCAAACCGGGGGGCTTTGTGGGCGTCCAGACCGCTACCACGCAAGCATCCGATAACCCTGGCCCACCCAAACCTCTCCCTTGCCCGTGCCTACCCACCCTAAGCGATCAACGCTGCTCCAGAGCGCCAGTGTCATATTCATGCCGGCCTCGAGCAGACATGACCTCTCACGTCGCCCCAGCATTGAAGTCGCGCGCCAGCCAAGAGCGCCGCCTACACCGCTTATACGGTGCACGTGAATGCTCCGCATTCAAATAACAGTTCATCTGTCTACCTCCCTACATTAAACATATGCAGTTATCGAGGAACCTACTCTGGTGCCACTCATCTGTTCGTCTGCCGCCCACCATTAACCACCTCACTACCAGCCCTGCCATCCGCCTACTATATAAATTCCAGGCCCGACAACAGCTACATCCAACCTCTTCCGACCCCTATCCCCTCTCGGCACCACACCCTCCATGGCCAACTCGATCTCCAAATCCCTCTGGGATAACCTTTCATCCAAGAAGAAGATGGAGATCGCCGACATTGCAGCCGACTAGCAGGCCTACAGACGAACGAGCTCACCGGAGGCCAGTGTTGCAGATGCCACAATAGAAGAATCGAACGACGATGAGCCGGCGCCATCGTCCTCGCCGACCGATGTGGCATCATCATGGGTGAAGCTCATGCTCACTAAACTAAGATGGTGTCGGAAGACTGGTGGGCCGCATTTTGGTAGGCGTAGGAATATCTCTAAATGTAATGAATTTGCTCCGATTTAGTTGAAAAGCATTCGATTTATGTAAAAAAGTCCAAGTATGAATGGATACCGTCTGGTTTGTTTAAATATGCATCAAATTTGTTCACTTTTTGTTAAATTCTTTTGAAATGAAACCGGACATTTACGTACAGTAGAATGGCCGGCTCCTCCATCTGTGTATGCGGATTGATCCCCGATCCATGGATGGACGCGGTGTCTGGTTTAGCGTTAGTATTGGAGATGTCCTAATAAGAGCAACTATAGCAGACCCCGCAAAATCTCGACCCGCAAAACACGTTTGCAGTTTCACGCAGATCTCGTTTGCGGGTCGAAAACTAGCGCGGCTGAACAGAAACCGTGTCTGAAACTGCATAATTTGAAAAAACAGTTTCGCGGGAGAAATTGCACCTCGTGGACGTGAGTAGTTCATCACGTACTACATAGATTTTACATGATCAAACACTACAAACACTGGTTCATACTACATACTACTCCCTCCGTTCTGAATTACTTATCACAGGTATGGATGTTGTATTTTAGTTCTAGATACATCCATTTCTGCGACGAGTAATTTGGAACGGAGGGAGTACATCAACACTAGTACTAGAGGGGTGGGGATCTCACGGCGGCGAGGTCGCGGCCATGGACGACGCCGTGGAGGAGCTCAATCCTCCTTGCCGGAGCTGCAGAGGTCGATGTACTTCGCCCTCTACTCCTCACGGATGCGGCGCCACTCCTCGTCCTTCTCCTTGGCAGTGAGGTTGGCGGCGACTTCCTGCTGCCACTGGAGGTCTTCTAGCTCCTTGGCGTGGCGTGGCGCTCCGCCTCCCCGCGCACGCTCCGCTCGGCAATGGCGGCCGCAACTGCGTCGATGTCGGCGACGAAGTCTTCCGGCCCGACAAATCCACGGTGGCCGAGCGGAGCGGGCTCCTCCTTGACGGGGACGAACTTGAAGTCCTCCGGATCCTCCGACCACTCCCTCTTCACGGGGAGAAGGCCCGCACCAGAAGAGAAGAAGCTCCCTGCTCCCTCTTGAGCACTGCATTGGTTTTCCCTTAAAGAGCAAGGGTGATGCAACAAAGTAGCATAAGTATTTCCCTTAGTTTTTGAGAACCAAGGTATCAATCCAGTAGGAGACCACGCACGAGTCCCTCGCACCTACACAAACAAATAAAATCCTCGCAACCAACGCAATAAAGGGGTTATCAATCCCTTCACGGTCACTTATGAATGTGAGATCTGATAGATATGATAAGATAATGTTTTTGGTATTTTTATGATAAAGATGCAAAGTAAAATAACTGGCAAAGGAAATAACTAAGTATTGGAAGATTAATATGATGGAAAATAGACCCGAGGGCCATAGGTTTCACTAGAGGCTTCTCTCGAGAGCATAAGTATTACGGTGGGTAAACAAATTACTGTTGAGAAATTGACAGAATTGAGCATAGTTATGAGAATATCTAGGTATGATCATGTATATAGGCATCACGTCCAAGACAAGTAGACCGACTCCTGCCTGCATCTACTACTATTAGTCCACACATCAACCTCTATCCAGCATGCATCTAGAGTTCAAGAGAACAGAGTAACGCTTTAAGCAAGATGACATGATGTAGAGGGATAAACTCATGCAATATGGTATAAACCCCATCTTGTTATCCTCGATGGCAACAATACAATACGTGCCTTGCTGCCCCTAGTGTCACTGGGAAAGGACACCGCAAGATTGAACCCAAAGCTAAGCACTTCTCCCATTGCAAGAAAGATCAATCTAGTAGGCCAAACCAAACTGATAATTCGAAGAGACTTGCAAAGATAACCAATCATACATAAAAGAATTCAGAGAAGATTCAAATATTGTTCATAGATAAACTTGATCATAAACCCACAATTCATTGATCTCAACAAACACACCGCAAAAGAAGATTACATCGAATAGATCTCTACAAGAGAGGGGAGAACTTTGTATTGAGATCCAAAAAGAGAGAAGAAGCCATCTAGCTAATAACTATGGACCCGTAGGTCTGAGATAAACTACTCACACTTCACCGAGGTGCTATGGTGTTGATGTAGAAGCCCTCCGTGATCGATGCCCCCTCCGGCGGAGCTCTGGAAAAGGCCCCAATATGGGATCTCGTGGATACAGAAAGTTACGGCGGTGGAATTAGGGTTTTGGCTCCGTATCTGGTAGTTTGGGGGTACGTAGGTATATATAGGAGGAAGGAGTACGCCGGGGAGCAACGTGGGCCCCACTAGGGTGGAGGGCGCGCCTGGGGGGTAGGTGCGCCCCTACCTCGTGCCTTCCTGGTTGATGTCTTGACGCAGGGTCCAAGTCCTCTGGATCACGTTCGTTCCAAAAATCACGTTCCCGAAGGTTTCATTTCGTTTGGACTTCGTTTGATATTCTTTTTCTGCGAAACTCTGAAATAGGCAAAAAACAACAATTCTGGGCTGGGCCTCCGGTTAATAGGTTAGTCCCAAAAATAATATAAAAGTGTATAATAAATCCCAATAATGTCCAAAACAGGATATAATATAGCATGGAACAATCAAAGATTATAGATACGTTGGAGACGTATCAAGCATCCCCAAGCTTAATTCCTGCTCGTCCTCAAGTAGGTAAATGATAAAAACAGATTTTTTGATGTGGAATGCTACTTGGCGTAATTTCAATGTAATTCTCTTAATTGTGGTATGAATATTCATATTCGAAAGATTCAAGACAAAAGTTCAATATTGATATAGAAATAATAATACTTCAAGCATACTAACTAAGCAATTATGTCTCTTCAAAATAACATGGCCAAAGAAAGTTATCCCTACAAAATCATATAGTCTGGCTATGATCCATCTTCACCACACAAAATACTTAAATCATGCACAAACCCGATGACAAGCCAAGCAATTGTTTCATACTTTTGGTGTTCTCAAACTTTTTCAATCTTCACGCAATACATGAGCGTGAGCCATGAACATAGCACTATATGTGGAATAGAATGGTGGTTGTGGAGGAGACAAAAAAGGGAGAAGATAGTCTCACATCAACTAGGCGTATCAACGGGCTATGGAGATGCCCATTAATAGATATCAATGTGACTAAGTAGGGATTGCCATGCAACGGATGCACTAGAGCTATAAATGAAAGCTCAACAAAAGAAACTAAGTGGGTGTGCATCCAACTTGCTTGCTCACGAAGACCTAGGGCATTTTGAGGAAGTCCATCGTTGAAATATACAAGACAAGTTCTATAATGAAAAATTACCACTAGTATATGAAAGTGATAACATAGGAGACTCTCTATCATGAAGATCATGGTGCTACTTTGAAGCACAAGTGTGGAAAAGGATAGTAGTATTGTCCCTTTTTTTGGGCCTTCTCTTTTTTTTTCCTTTCTTTTTTTCTTTTCTTTTTTTCTTTTTCTCTTTTTTATTTATTTGGGACAATACTCTATGAATGATGATCATCAACTTCTATTTATTTACAACTCAATGATTACAACTTGATACTTAGAACAAAGTATGACTCTATATGAATGCCTCCAGCGGTATACCGGGATAGCAATGATGCATGAGTGACTTATATGAAAGAATTATGAATGGTGGCTTTGCCACAACTAAAATGTCAACTACATGATCATGCAAAGCAATATGACAATGATGTAGCGTGTCATAGTAAACGGAACGGTGGAAAGTTGCATGGCAATATATCTCGGAATGGCTATGGAAACGCCATGATAGGTAGGTATGGTGGCTGTTTTGAGGAAGGTATATGGTGGGTGTGTGATACCGGCGAAAGGTGCGCGGTATTAGAGAGGCTAGCAATGGTGGAAGGGTGAGAGTGCGTATAATCCATGGACTCAACATTAGTCATAAAGAACTCACATACTTATTGCAAAAATCTATTAGTTATCGAAGCAAAGTACTACGCGCATGCTCCTAGGGGGGATAGATTAGTAGGAAAAGACCATCGCTCGTCCCCGACCGCCACTCATAAGGAAGACAATCAATAAATACATCATACTCCGACTTCTTAACATAACGGTTCACCATACGTGCATGCTATGGGAATCACAAACTTCTACACAAGCATTTCTCAAATTCACAACTACTCAACTAGCACGACTCTAATATCACCATCTCCATATCTCAAAACAATTATCAAGTATCAAACTTCTCATAGTATTCAACACACTCATAAGAAAATCTTTTATTAATCATAATTAAAGCAAATTACCATGCTGTTTTGTAGGACTCTCAAAATAATCTAAGTGAAGCATGAGAGAACAATAGTTTCTATAAAACAAATCTACCATCGTGCTCTAAAAGATATAAGTGAAGCACTAGAGCAAAAACTATATAACTCAAAAGGTATAAGTGAAGCACATAGAGTATTCTAACAATTTTCGAATCAAGTGTGTCTCTCTCAAAAAGGTGTGTGCAGCAAGGATGATTGTGGAAAACTAACAAATAAATACTCAAATAATATAAGACGCTCTAAGCAAAACACATATCATGTGGTAAATAAAAATATAGCCCCAAGTAAAGTTACCGATAGAAGTAGACGAAAGAGGGGATGCCTTCCGGGGCATCCCCAAGCTTTGGCTTTTAGGTGTCCTTAGATTATCTTGGGGTTCCATAGGCATCCCCAAGCTTAGGTTCTTGCCACTCCTTGTTCCATAATCCATCAAATCTTTACCCAAAACTTAAAAAAACTTCACAACACAAAACTTAAAGTAGAAAATCTCGTGAGTTCCATTAGCGAAAGAAAACAAAACACCACTTCAAGGTACTGTAATGAACTCATTCTTTATTTATATTGGTGTTAAACTTACTGTATTCCAACTTCTTTATGGTTTATAAACTATTTTACTAGCCATAGATTCATCAAAATAAGCAAACAACACATGGAAAACAGAATCTGTCAAAAACAGAACAGTCTGTAGTAATCTGTAGCTAACGCAAGTTCTGGAACCCCAAAAATTCTAAAATAAATTTATTGACGTGAGGAATTTATCTATTAATCATCTGCAAAAGAATTAACTAAATAGCACTTTTCAAATAAAAATGGCAGCAGTTCTCATGAGCGCTAAAGTTTTTGTTTTTTACAGCAAGATTAAAAAGACTTTCCCGAAGTCTTCCCAACGGTTCTACTTGGCACAAACACTAATTAAACACAAAAAACACAACCAAAACAGAGGCTAGATAATTTATTTATTTATTACTAAACAGGAGCAAAAAGCAAGGAAAAAAATAAAATTGGGTTGCCTCCCAACAAGCGCTATTGTTTAACGCCCCTAGCTAGGCATAAAAGCATGGATAGATCTAGGTATCGCCATCTTTGGAAGGCAATCCATAAGTGGCTCTCATAATAGATTCATGTGGTAATTTAATTTTCTTTCTAGGGAAGTGTTCCATGCCTTTCCTTAACGAAAATTGGAATATAATATTCCCTTCCTTCATATCAATAATTGCACCAATCGTTCTAAGGAAAGGTCTACCAAGAATAATTGGACATGAAGAAGGATTGCAATCTATGTCAAGAACAATAAAACCTACGGGCACATAGTTCCTATTTGCAACAATAAGAACATCATTAATTCTTCCCATAGGTTTCTTAATAGTGGAATCCGCAAGGTGCAAGTTTAAAGAGCAATCATCAAAATTACGGAAACCTAGCAAATCACACAAAGTCTTTGGAATCGTGGAAACACTAGCACCCAAATCACACAAAGCATAGCATTTATGATCTTTAATTTTAATTTCAATAGTAGGTTCCCACTCATCATAAAGTTTTCTAGGGATAGAAACTTCTAACTCAAGTTTTTCTTCATAAGATTGCATCAAAACATCAACAATATGTTTGGTAAAGGCTTTATTTTGATTGTAAGCATGAGGAGAATTTAGCACGGATTGCAACAAAGAAATACAATCTATCAAAGAGAAATTATCATAATTAAATTCCTTGAAATCCAAAATAGTGGGTTCATTAATATTTAAAGTTTTGACTTCTTCAATCCCACTTTTAACAATTTTAGCGTCAAGATCCAAAGACTCCGAATTTTTAGAATGTCTTCTAGGTAAAGGTGGATCATATTCAGTCCCATCATTATCAAGATTCATATTGCAAAAAAATATTTAATAGGAGACACATCAATAACTTTTAGATCTTCATCTTTATTATCATGGAAACTAGAAGAACATTCTTTAATAAAGCAATCTTTCTTAGCACGCATCCTATCGGTTCTTTTTTGCACTCATCAATGGAAATTCTCATGGCTTTGAGAGACTCATTGATATCATGCTTAGGTGAAATAGATCTGAGTTTCAAAGAATCAACATCAAGATAAATTCTATCGACGTTCCTAGCCAACTCATCAATCTTAAGCAATTTTTCTTCAATCAAAGCATTGAAATTCTTTTGCGAGGTAATAAATTCTTTAATATTAGATTCAAAATCAGAGGGTATCTTATTAAAATTTCCATAAGAATTGTTGTAGGAATTACCATAATTATTAGAGGAATTAATAGGACACAGCCTAGGATTGAAGTTTCCTCTATACGCGTTGTTACCAAAATTATTCCTACCAACAAAATTCACATCCATAGATTCATTATTATTCTCAATCAAAGTATACAAAGGCATATCATTAGGATCAGAAGAAACACTTTTATTAGCAAATAATTTCATAAGTTCATCCATCTTACCACTCAAAACATTAATTTCTTCTATCGCATGCACTTTCTTATTAGTAGATCTTTCAGTGTGCCATTGAGAATAATTAACCATAATATTATCTAGGAGTTTAGTAGCTTCTCCTAAAGTGATTTCCATAAAAGTGCCTCCCGCGGCCGAATCTAAAAGATTTCTAGAAGCAAAATTCAATCCGGCATAAAAAAATTGTATAATCATCCACAGATTCAAACCATGTGTAGGGCAATTACGTATCATTAATTTCACCTCTCCCAAGCTTGTGCAACATGTTCATGATCAAGTTGCTTAAAATTCATGATATCGTTTCTAAGAGAGATGATCTTAGCGGGAGGAAAATACTTAGAGATAAAAGCATCTTTACACTTATTCCATGAATCAATACTATTTTTAGGCAAAGACGAAAACCAAGCTTTAGCACGATCTCTAAACGAAAAAGGAAATAGCTTCAATTTAACAATATCATTGTCCACATCTTTCTTCTTTTGCATATCACATAGATCAACAAAGTTGTTTAGATGGGTAGTGACATCTTCACTAGGAAGGCCGGAAAACGGATCTTTCATGACAAGATTCAGCAAAACAACATTAATTTCACAAGATTCAACATCGGTAAGAGGACCAATCGGAGTGCTAATAAAATCATTGTTATTGGTATTGGTAAAGTCACACAATTTGGTATTATCTTGAGCCATCGTGACAAGCAAGCAATCCGACACACAAGCAAACAAGAGACGGGCAAAAAGAGGCAAATAGAGAGAGGGAGGATAGAGAGAGAGAGGCGAATAAAACGGCGAGGGTGAAGTGGGGGAGAGGAAAACGAGAGGTAAATGGCAAATAATGTAATGCGGGAGATAAGGTTTTGTGATGGGTACTTGGTATGTTAACTTTTGCATAGACTCCCCGGCAACGGCGCCAGAAATGGCTCGTTGTCGGGAGTCGAATCTTGACTTGACTTTACGTAGGCCTCCCCGGCAACGGCGCCAGAAATCCTTCTTGCTACCTCTTGAGCACCGCGTTGGTTTTCCTGTGAAGAGGAAAGGGTGATGCAGCAAAGTAGCGTAAGTATTTCCCTTAGTTTTTGAGAACCAAGGTATCAATCCATTAGGAGATCACGCAAGAGTCCTTCGCACCTACACAAACAAATAAAATCCTCGCAACCAACACAATAAAGGGGTTGTCAATCCCTTCACGGTCACTTACGAAAGTGAGATCTGATAGATATGATAAGATAATGTTTTTTGGTATTTTTATGATAAAGATGCAAAGTAAAATAATTGGCAAAGGAAATAACTAAGTATTGGAAGATTAATATGATGGAAAATAGACCCGGGGGCCATAGGTTTCACTAGAGGCTTCTCTCGAGAGCATAAGTATTACGGTGGGTAAACAAATTACTGTTGAGCAATTGACAGAATTGAGCATAGTTATGAGAATATCTAGGTATGATCATGTATATAGGCATCATGTCCAAGACAAGTAGACCGACTCCTGCCTGCATCTACTACTATTACTCCACACATTGGCTGCTATCCAGCATGCATCTAGAGTATTAAGTTCAAGAGAACAGAGTAACGCTTTAAGCAAGATGACATGATGTAGAGGGATAAACTCATGCAATATGGTATAAACCCCATCTTGTTATCCTCGATGGCAACAATACAATACGTGCCTTGATGCCCCTACTGTCACTGGAAAAGGACACCGAAAGATTGAACCCAAAGCTAAGCACTTCTCCCATTGCAAGAAAGATCAATCTAGTAGGCCAAACCAAACTGATAATTCGAAGAGACTTGTAAAGATAACCAATCATACATAAAAGAATTCAGAGAAGATTCAAATATTGTTCATAGATAAACTTGATCATAAACCCACAATTCATCAATCTCAACAAACACACCGCAAAAGAAGATTACATCGAATAGATCTCCACAAGAGAGGGGGAGAACTTTGTATTGAGATCCAAAAAGAGAGAAGAAGCCATCTAGCTAATAACTATGGACCCGTAGGTCTGAGATAAACTACTCACACTTCATCGAAGGGGCTATGGTGTTGATGTAGAAGCCCTCCGTGATCGATGCCCCATCCGGTGGAGTTCCGGAAAAGGCCCCAAGATGGGATCTCGTGGATACAGAAAGTTACAGCGATGGAATTAGGGTTTTGGCTCCGTATCTGGTATTTTGGGGGTATGTAGGTATTATAAGAGGAAGGCGTATGTCGGTGGAGCAACATGGGCCCCACGAGGGTGGAGGGCGTGCCCCCCTACCTCGTGCCTTCCTGGTTGATGTCTTGACGTAGGGTCCAAGTCCTCTGGATCACGTTCGTTCCGAAAATCACGTTCCCGAAGGTTTCATTCCGTTTGGACTCCGTTTGATATTCTTTTTCTGTGAAACTCTGAAATAGGCAAAAAAACAGCAATTCTGGGTTGGGCCTCCGGTTAATAGGTTAGTCCCAAAAATAATATAAAGGGCCATTTACATTTCTGTCCCTAACTCGAACCACCTAATCAGATATACCCCTAATTCGAAAGCCTGCTCAAATTTGCCCCTCCGCCGTTAGGTGCCCTTATAGAAATGCCCTTCTGCGCCGTTACCGTCTGGTCAAACAGCTTTGACCGTCCTAAAAAAAATAGTAAAAAAATCTAAAAAATCTAAAATTTTGTAAGATCGAAGATACTCATGTGCCCAAGGTGTGTGCAAATTTTCGTGCTATTTGGACATTTCAAGAGGTCGTGACGAGGAAAAACAATTGATCTACATGCTTGTGAAAAATAAATTTAAAATAAAATAGCAAGAAAATTTAAAAAAATATGAGATTTTTTGGCATCAAAGTGGCTTGGGTGCACAAGGTGCTTGCAAGTTTTTGTGATCAAATGACATGCGAGGAGCTCTAGCAAGAAAAAACAAAATAGTCATTTTTCCCAAGTTTTTTCCTGAGCCAAATTTTGTTTTTTTCTCCACAAGCCCCTCCAATGTCCAAACACAACAAAAAATTGCACGCAACTTGCAGATCCGAGCCTCTTTGATGCAAAAGAATTTCATATTTTTTTGAATTTTCTTGCTATTTTTTTGAATTTACTGTTCACAGGCTTACATATTTATTGTTTTTCCTCTGACACGAGCTCCTGGAATGTACAAACAACACGAAACTTTGCACGCACCTTGCGAACCTGAGTATCTTTGATCCCACAAATTTTCAGATTTTTTAGAATTTTTTTGCTATTTTTTTACGATGGTCAAAGCCCTTTGACCGACATTGACCTGCTTTGACCGGACGGTAACGACACAGAAGGGTATTTCTGTAATTGCACCTAACGGCGGAGGGTGAGCAGGCTTTGAAATTAGGGGTAAATCTGAGAGTGGGCGCAAATTAGGGGCATAGATGTAAATGTCCCTAATATAAAAGTGTATAATAAAGCCCAATAATGTCCAAACTAGGATATAATATAGTATGGAACAATAAAAAAATATAGATACGTTGGAGACGTATCACTCCCGGCGTAGGAAGATCTCGCCGCGGAGGAGAAGGACGCGGCAAAGGACGGGGTACGACCGTGCTGACGGTCGTACTCCTTCGTCTCGCGGACGCGCAAGCTCGCCGGCGGCGACAAGCCGCAGTTGGTCCACTTTCGGGCCCCGCGCTTCCTCGCGCCGTCCGACCGGACGCGCCGCTCACGCTCGGGGTCGCTTCCGCCGCCGGATCTGCTGCCGGAGCCGCGTCCGGAGCTCCATATGCGGCCCCACATGGCGGCTGGAGGCGGGGAGGTGGTCGCCGACGGCGAGAAATGTGGAGAAGGGGGTGGGGAATTGCGTGGCTTGGCGGCGGCGGGGATAGGGTTTCGACCCGCAAACACGCCGCAGAACCGTAGATATAGTGGTCGGGGCGTGCGGTTTGCGGGCCGCGGCAAAAAAATTTACGGGCTGGGCGAGTATGCGGGCTCTGTTCTGGTCGGAAAATTGGGCCGAGCCCGCATACTCGCCGGAATTTTGCGGTTTCGCGTGTTTTGCGGGGTCTGCTAGAGTTGCTCTAAGCAACTCAGAAGCCACAATTGGAGCTAGATGTCAAACTCACAAACAGAAGGGCTTGGCTGCAAGAAACCAGAACACCAAACTCATAACCAACCTCGAAAGCGAGGCATATTCCATCAGTAGCAAGTCTCGGCTCCGGTAGCTCCTGTTCTGTCCTCTTGCGCGTCCGCGTCCATTCTGATTGCCCAACTTCCCGGCCGGGAGGCAGCGGTCTTCACCATCCACCAGCAAGTTAAAAATTTCCAGAATGATCGTCAAAACCTAAAGAGCATCGCTCTCTCCCGACCGCCAAAATTCTGAGGACTCGAGCGCATGTTCCTGAACATTTTTCACAGCTCCCCTTTTCTGACTCGCAGCTGCTGTGTTAACGCCTCTGAATTTTTGTGGGCGGTGAAAGAGAGGTGGCGCCGCGGCCACGGCCCGCCCGGCCCGCACTGTTGCCGAAAGCCCTGGTTGGAGAATCGTAAACAGGAAAAGATGAGTGGTGGTTGATTTTTCTCGTTTCTGGTCGTCGTTGGTTGCTGTCCTGCCGTGCCAACACGCTGTTTTCCACGCTCCGACGCAGCAGCTACGTACAGTAGGCGTTTTCCGCCGTGACCGGATTGGTTTGGGCGCGGATCCGCTGGTGATTTCAGCAGTATCTTTGGGTTCCTGACTGACTTCCTAGAGCGTGCTTACGGTCAACCCATGCGTACGACTGTGTGCTTGAAAATGGTATGCGTGTGCTTGCAAAGCGTACGCGCGTTGAAATCGCGCAGCACGCGGAACGGGCTGCACTTGAGGAAAGGAAAAGCACGTGGAACGGACTGCAAGGACACGTGTATAGAATAGGGACGAAATGGAGTAGTGATAATCGTACACGAGACGAGAGTTTGTTGCAGTGACAAAATCCAGTGCTTCGCCGGACCTCATCGACCGATCTGATGTACTACTACCGATTCTCATTCAGGGGATTGATCATATACAGGCTTCGCTCGTGCTAAGAGCATCCCTAGTCCTCTTTCCTAATGACATTTACAACATCTACAGCCGCTCAAACGCGTCCGAATGTGTCCGCGAACACTGACCAATCATGCCTTAAAAAAATTCTCTACATCCGCGTACCTCACATCCGGCACCCTATATTTATACTACACATGCAACGTAAGAGCTACTCTACATGATCAAACAACGCACAACGAAATCGGCATCGAAGGGACAACCAAATGCACGTGAACGAATTGTACATCATCCAAAAGATCATCAGAGTTCACCGCCGGACAAATTCTTAACTTAAACTGAAAAACGATAATAAACATAGAAGGAGTGTCTTCACCACTTCCTTGCCGGGTCTTTCACCTTCCGGCCGCCGGCGTAACTGTAGGCGTCCGTGGCTAGTGGAGGATCTTAGTCGAAGGAGGAGGAGGAGGCAGAGTTGCGCGGGCCAGGAGGGGCTAGCTCCAGCGCCCGTGTTGCGGCGACGCGGGAGCTGTGGCGATGCTGCAGATCCGGAGCTGCCCCCGTTGTCCACCTTGGACCGCTCCAAGGCAATGCAGAGGACCAGCTCCTCGTCGACGTCGAGGTCGGAGCTGGAGTGGCTGTCGGAGCTCGACATTGCGCCGGATTGGATGAGAATCGGAGAGAGGAGAGGATAGGATGGAGCGAGAGAGGAGAGTGAATGAGTTAGGGTTTGGAGCGAGGAGCCGGATGCTTTTTTTTATGGGATAACTGTGGAGTTGATGGTGGGGGTCGGGCCTGTTAGCCCCCACGCGGCGGATGCGCCCCATATCTGCCCTACATTTGGGTTGGATATGAGGGGCCCCGGACAACAGGATCGTTTAAGGTCGTTTTGAGGCATCCGAGTGGATCGATTTTTTGTGACCGGCCAGTGACCAGTCCTCCCACCCGGACGTACAAGACGGGCTTGGGGTGCCCGGCTGTAAATGCTCTTACCTCATTAAAGTTTTTATTTTTATAATTTTATCGAAAACTGGCTCTTTTTAAGAAATAATATAATACAAAGAAGCGAACCAACATCTTGTTGCATGGTTAAGAGTACAATAGCATTCCAGCCCACCAAAATTCAAGTCTAAACTTGACATTGGTGCTCACATTATTTATGAATTTATTTCAGTCTTCCGACGATATTCGTTCATTGGAAGAAGACGTTCCGTCGACTGCGCGGCGCATGTGGTGACTTCGTAAAATCTTTAAATGCTATGCCGGCTCAGCCTTTCAAAGATGTTCATAATGATAACATGAGCGACTTCAATTGTCTTGTGTTAAAAAAAACTAGCTCTTTCCTCTCATATGCTTCCGCCCCTTAAAAGTTTGAGGGGTTATCCCTCAAACTGGGTGATTCTACCTAATTTTGAGCTGCTCAACCACCTGCTGAAACACAGGCCAATGTATTGGAAGCAGGTCATCCTTCCGCCTGCAATGGCTATTTTTTTGACAAATAAAAGAATATATATAGCCTTTGTGGGCGGCATATAGGGAGTCTCATTCGGTATCGTCTGAAGCGTCTACAGTTACAGGCCAGATCATTCACGCATACATAAAAGAAATAGACTATAAAAAAAGAGTGCATGGGATTTAATCCTGGGATCTCTTGGTTGCGTCGCAGCGCTATTAACCAGTAGGCCACCATCCAGGGGCGGAGCCAGGAATTGGACATAGGGAGGGGGGGGGGGGGGGGGGGGGCGAGAGTCGAAACAAAAAATTTCGAAACCACTATACTACCTCTGTAAACAATTATGATCTAAAATGTCTTATAATTGTTTACAGAGGGTGTAGCTTTTAACAATTACCTATTAGATTGTATCGTATATAATACTTGTAACACGTCAAAAAAAGAGAGCATGGTACTCGTAAAAATTGTGGGGAGATAGATTGATCATACAACAAAGAAATCTAAGTAGGAAATTAGAGGGATATAGCAATTAGTAGCAATTTTAATTTATTTGGTTTTTCCAAAGAAACATCGATTTAGTAAACTAATCCATAGGAAAAGTACTACCAGATTTATTAGGTTAATTATGCTGCTAGGTTGTAATCCATCGGAAAAGTACTAGCAGTAGAGGAAGTGTATGTTCGTGTACCTTTAGACTTGAGCCCTAGATCACGCACAAATAACGGACTCAATGGCCTGGCTCCTTGGCAGAATTAACAGTATGGCCTTCATGATCTGCATAGATTCTTAGGCCCCGGCGGTTGGCAAACGGGGGCAGCGCCCGGCGGCTGGACTGCAGGAGCAACAAGACGACGAGCGGCGGCAGGAGTCCTAGCTGGTGGATCGATCTTGAAGATTAGTTTTTTTTAGAAGAATCTTGAAGATTAGATTAACGACACAAATATCATACTTGTAGGCTTTCCGGTCAAAGTGGGCAGATGGGCTACTACTTGGGCTTCGGTTAGTAGGCCACGCAAGTATTAACTTTGGGCTTAATTACTAATTAAGCAGCTATTATCTACGGCCATTAGCACATACAGTATACTACTACAGCACGTGAGACATTGAGGGGGGCCGATCGTTGGGGGGTGTCTAGCCCCTGCTCGCCCCCCTGGCTCCGCCCCTGCCACCATCCAGTTCATCTTAAACTAGTAGGCTACGATCTTGTTAAAGAAAAAGAGCCAATTTTTCATTGGTTTTCCTTTTTTTGTTTTTTCCTGTACTTTCACCAGTTTTTCTTCGTTTTTTCTCAGTTTTTCTCTTTTCTCTTTGTTTCTTTTCATTTTTCGCAAGTTTTTTATTTCCTTTATTTTTCATCTTTTTTTTTCTCATTTTCATTGCTTTGTTTTTGTTTTCTCTTGGTTTTCTGTAAAAAAGGGTATATCTAATATATGATTAATATTTTTAAAATATAATATCAACATTTATTGACAACATGGTTAATATATTTTCTATATACATGTAACATTTTTCAAATACCATATTAAGAAATAAATACATGTTCAAGATATTTTCTATACACAGCTTACATTTTTCAATTCTTGATTAACATTTTTCAAATACAAGTTTAATATTTTTTCAATACATGGTCAGCACTTTTTCTATGCATATTTAACATTTTTTTTCAAATTCTTGATTAACCCTTTCCAAATACTAGATTAATGTTTTCTGCACACGTGGTCAATATTTCATAATAAACATTTAACATTTTTCAAATACATGATTAATATTTTTCAAATACAAGTTTAACATTTTTGAATAAATGGTAAACACGTTTTCTATACACATTTAACATCTTTGAAATGCTTCAATATTTTCCAAATACAAGTTTAACATTTTCTGAATACATGATCAACATTTTTTTATACACATTTAACATTTTTAAAATGTATGATTAACATTTTTTAAACACTTGTTTAACATTTTTTCCAATGCTTGGATGAACAATTTTTAAGTACATGATTAACTTTTTCCAAACACATTATATATAGTTTGTATACATGAAAAACATTTCCTGTATGCACATTTAACATTTTCTAAATGCTTGGTAAACATTGTTTTGAAATGTTTATATAAAATGTATTTTGCAATATATTCATTTAGAATATTTCAAAGCATGAATGAAAGTTAAAAAATGAAAGCAAAAATGTAAAAATAACAATAAAACTAACAATAAAACTTGGCAGTGGCGCCCGCGCACTAGACCGGCCTATACACTCGCGCAGTTGCGAGGCGCTTCAGCGAGTCAGAAGGCTGCCTCGCTTGAAGCGAGGTATAGCCGCATTCATGTGCTGCTTGCTGCGAGACGCCCAGCTGCCTCGCCTGCAGGGCGCTAGTGGTGCGCCGGTCGACTAACACGTGACTCGTCATGCTGGCGTTACTAAAATAGTATATATGTTTTTGTCTCAAAAAACAACTAAAACAAAAAATTTCCTTTTAGTAATATTTTAAATGCATACATTTCAAAACTTAAATTTACTTAAGAAATTTAAAACCACAAATTTGAAAACATGTTAATATAGTAAAAACAAAAAGTGTTAGCACAACTTCAAGAAAAGTTGAGAACTTTCAAAAATAATGTTTGTGAGAATGAAAAAATGTTGTTGCATTTCAAAAAAAAATATACGAATTTTCCAAAAAATTATATACAATGTAATTTTTTGCATAATTAAAAAAACGTTTTATACCATGAAAAAATGTACATGAAAATTATATGAAAATATTTCCGTATTTATAAAAATGTTATATAGATTGTCAAGAAAAATGTTCGTAGGTTAAAAAAATTATTTCCACTAAAACATGTAAATGGAATTTAGAAACAATCATGGGTTTCAAAAAATTGTCGGTGAAAATTTTAAAATTCTTTGTACTTTGTTAAAAAAATGTTTAAGTTGTTTAAAAAAAGTTTATTGTGATTAAGGAAAATCTGCAACGTGTGTTTAAAAAATGTTACCATGTATTCAAAACATGTATTTAAAAATTGTACATCCTGTATTTGTAAAATATCAAAGGTGTGTCATAAAAATGTTTCGCGTGTTCTCTAAAAATCTATTTTGTTTAATAAGAAAAAAATTACATGCGTTAGAAAAACCCCGATAAAAACTGACAAAGAAACAAAAAGAAAAGCACAAAACTAAAGGAAAACCAAGAAAGAAACAAATAAAATCAAAGTATAACAAAGGAAGAAAGAAAACCCCGAAAAGAAAACAAAGTAAACCAAAGTAAAATGTAGAAAAAAAACCCTGAATAAAACAGGTAAAAAATAAAACCAAAGGAAAAACAAAAATAAAATAAAGAAAAATGGGGCAGAGCGAACCTACAGTGTGCAGCGAACAAACCGCACTGATGGGCCGGCCCGCTGGTAGGCAATTCCTATTAGGAATTGATGCGGGCGACATGCCAAGGTGTTGCGAGAATGGAAGCCTAATTCCCCTCCCCATCCTCACCACCCCTCTCTTGGATTGTACCCCGTCGACAACGATGCTAATGTTGTGGCCCGTTTAACAAAAGCTTCAGCAAGGCAAGAAGGTCATGCGGCATGCTATGCCGTTTTTGAAGAGTGGCCGCACAACCATGATCGTCCCCCATTCCCTCCTTCACGGTCGATCACCGTCCGATAGTGCCGACTATTAGTCCCCAAGTGCAGGGAATATTGTAGCACTTTTCCAAAGTGAAAGTTGTAAGTGTCGAGTGTCGAATCCAAGAGGAGCTAAAGTTAGGATTTGTTTCTCTGAAGTTATATGTGTCATGATTGGACCCTATTGTAGTAACAAAATATGTCTACTATAGGGGAGGGTGAATGAGAGATTTAAATTTCTTCAGAGAAACTAGAAATCTCTCAGTACAAATTAAAGCAGCAAAAAAGAACTAAACAGAGATTTAACCATGAAGGAAAACTACTTTGACATAGTTGATACAAAAAAACAAGTGCACCAAAGAGAAATCACATGACTGAAACTTAACCGAGGATAAATAAATGAAGGTAATTCAGGTTAAAGATGAAACCAGTGATGCTCGATGGTGACAAGGTATTTGGTCGACCAGTTCACTCTTCTGACTACGTCTGGTTGGAGGGACTTGTGATTTAACACGGAAGATAAAATCTCTTCGTCCTAGTCTTCTCGAAAACAAGTTCATAAACTTGTGCCGATTACTTGAGGTGGTCCCCAAAATCTTCACAGACTGTCTTCACGAACCACAATGACTCTTGGTTGCTGAAGAACTTGCGAGCTAACCACCTAGAGAGTTGGCAGCTTTCAAGAGTAAAAGGTGGAGCGTACTAAACTTAGATCTATGTTTTCTCTCTCGGTGGATTCTAAACTCAAATCTTTCGAAGAGTGGGTGCTCGGACAATCTTGTCGGAATTACACGGAGCAACCAACGATTCACGTTGGAATGGGGTGACTATTTATAGCCACAACCTTTCCGAGGGGAAATGAAAATTTAGGACATGGCGTCCAGCCAATGGCCAACCCACATGTTTTCAACGATCGGATTTCAAACGCGCCCAACTTTACTTTAAGAACAAGTAAAGCAGACTCCTGAATTCAAAGCATGTCTCTCGCAGCCCAGAAGATCAACATCTTTGGCTGACAAGGAATGTTTTGGAACTCACAGAGATTTCTCTCAATTCTCATAGTTTTGGTTAAGCATCAAAGAAACAAAAGTTTCGAACACTATACCCCTCTTGATAGTATGGACATCCTATGACTTAAGAAAGAGAAAATGAATTATGAAAGAAAATACCACATCTTTTTTCCATCTTATTTCTTCTCAGCTGCACTCACGCGCCTAGACCAGGTACCGAAGTAACTGCTTCACTTCAGCAATTTTTGGGGGTTAACTTTGCCACGCATGGTCTTCGATGTTAATCTTCATTACAATGCAGATGATAATCTTTGGAGTTTATAACAAACTCCCGAGTACTTCAGGGACCTATAAACATGTGTGTTATATAAATGTGCGTATTACATATTTGGTTTTCAAAATTACAATTAGAAAATATTATTTTAATTATACAAACCTTTCAACAATTCTACACATATTATGTATAGTTCAATGTTTGAAGAATTAAAAACATTCATAATTTATAAACTGTTAATATAAATATTCAACAGTGGAAAATATGAAAATCACGTATTTTTTAATATAAGTCATGAGTAAAAAAATATACACAAGTGAATATTCATAAATATTTATTAAATTTTTGTATTCATAATTTTTTATAATTTAAATATATGCCGCAAGTGTATATATTTTTGGATTCATTAAACATATTTATGAAAAAACATTTTCATTGCTCGTATTAACTATTTATTTAACATAATATGCAGGTTTATATTGATTTTTTATTTATTAATCATGGTTTGAATGTATAGTATTTTTAACACACAAATATTTTAACATAATTTTATGTACAATATCTTAAATGTTTTCATTACTTACGTTTTACTAAATATTTTATATATAATACACAAGTTTATATTTAAATGTTTTCATTTACTAATCATCATAAAATTTAATACACAAATATTTGAACATAACTTTATTACTTACATTTTACAAATACCTTAAAAAATACCATGCGCAAACTGGGCCGCAGTATCCACGGGCCAATTAAGCTCCACATAGTTTTTGTTTAGTACATATAAGTTTGTTATCGCTTGCTCAAAAAAAAAAGTTAAGTTTGTTATATCCACAATAGACAACAGGACCAGAAGTGCCAAATGGCTACACTGTCTCATGTTTAAACAATTGGGGGGGGGGGGGGGGTTCTTTTCTTGTGTTTTTAGTTTTTGGTGTTAATTTTCGCATATATGTGCACTACTGTGGTCAGGTTTTTCATAAGTAAAAACTATATGAGGGGGTGTTGCGCAAAAAAGCATCACTATGGTTGACTTTTTTCGCAAATAAAAAAAATGAGGGTGTTCTGTGTAAAAATACGTCACGTGCATCGTCGCCATCACTCACTGGTAAGTGGAGTCATACACATGGATATGCCCGCATACGTGTATTGTGACTGTATAAACAAGCTCGAGTCAAGGTGACCACAAAACCATACTTTCAAAGTTTTAGCACCAAACTAAACATGCAACGCAAATTCAATAACCCCCGGTGATATTACCTCTAAACAAAAACTACGACAAAGGTTCAACCATTATTGTTGTTAAATACACTGTGGTATATGAAGTTGCACAACATGTGCAGTTTGGTGCCACAAGTTAAAAAATATGAAAAACTGGTGCTGGAATTTGTCTTAGTGTACATGTATGTTTGATTCTTGTCTGTAGCCGTGTATATGTTGCTTGCATGGCGTGATAGGGCGTTGTCGAGCCCATTGTTTGTGACTAGGCTGAGTTGGGGCGACACTCTTTTTTATAGAAAGCCTTCTAAATTTAATAACAAATCTTGTAAAAAGTTCCTGAAATGCTACTATACCCCAACCGTCAGAAAATAGTATGAAAGCTATATATGCCCCTGAGACAGTTGGGCTCCACCCGTCAGGAAATAGTACAAACGGAATATACGCACCTTGACCGTTTAGCCCCACCATAAGGTAGCACGAAGGGGACATTAATACGAAAAATAGAGTCCACGTTCAAAAACGCAACCTCCTCTTACCAACCTGGCTATGCTAGCCACATGGCCAGTGTGAGTTTTTTTAGGGAAAGCCAACCTGGCAGTTTATATTTCATGTAAAAAGAGTGATACATCGTTTGTTAACACATCAACTAAGAATCCCGGAGGTTCAGGTTTCCAAACCATGGTTCGCGCCACCTCTAAGTTCCTAGCCACTATGTCTGCCACCATATTAGTGTTGGGGAACGCAATATTTCAAAAACTTTACCTATGACCACGCAAGATCTATCTGGGAGATGCATAGTAACGAGAGGGGAGAGTGTCTCTACGTACCTTCGTAGATCGAAAGCGGAAGCGTTTAGTAACGCGGTTGATGTAGTTGAACGTCTTCGCGATCCAACCGATCAAGTACCGAACGCACGACACCTCCGCGATCTGCACACGTTCAGCTCGGTGACGTCCCTCGAACTCTTGATCCAGTTAAGGCCGAGGGAGGGTTTCGTCAGCACGACGGCGTGGTGACGGTGATGATGAAGTTCACCGGCGCAGGGCTTCGCCTAAGCACTACGGCGATATGACCGAGGTGTGTAACTTTGGAGGGGGCACCGCAGACGGCTAAAAGATCAACTTGTGTGTCTATGGGGTGCCCCCTTCGCTCGTATATAAAGGAGGGGAGAAGGAGGCCGGCCGACCCAAGGGGGCGCGCCCAAGGAGGGGAGTCCTACTAGGACTCCAAGTCCTAGTAGGATTTCACCAAGAGGGAGAGAGGGGGAAGGAAGGAGAGGGAGAGAGGGAGAAGGAAAGGGGGGCGCCGCCCCCCTTTTCCTTGTCCAATTCGGACTGCAGGGGGGGCTGCCCTGGCTCCCCTCCTATCTCTCCAATAAGGCCCATGGTGGCCCATTAGTTCCCCCCGGGGTTCCGGTAACCCCTTCGGCACTCCGGTTTTACCCGAAACCATCCGGAACACTTTCGGTGTCCGAATAACATGGTCCAATATATCAATCTTTATGTCTCGGCCATTTAGATACTCCTCGTCATGTCCGTGATCTCATATGGAACTCCGAACAACCTTCGGTACATCAAATCAGATAACTCATAATACAAATCGTCATCGAATGTTAAGGGTGCGGACCCTACAGGTTCGAGAACTATGTAGACATGACCGAGACACATCTCTGGTCAATAGCGAATAGCGGAACCTGGATGCTCATATTGGCTCCTACATATTCTACGAAGATCTTTATCGGTCAAACCGCATAACAACGTATGTTGTTCCCTTTGTCATCGGTATGTTACTTGACCGAGATTCGATCGTCGGTATCATCATACCTAGTTCAATCTCGTTACCAGCAAGTCTCTTTACTCATTCCAGAATGCATCATCCCACAACTAACTCATTAGTCACATTGAGGCTTATAGTGATGTGCATAACCGAGAGGGCCCAGAGATACCTCTCCGACAATCGGAGTGACAAATTCTAATCTTGATCTATGCCAACTCAACAAACACCATCAGAGACACCTGTAGAGCATCTTTATAATCACCCAGTTACGTTGTGACATTTGATAGCACACTAAATGTTCCTCCGGTATTCAGGAGTTGCATAATCTCATAGTCATAGGAACATGTATAAGTCATGAAGAAAGCAATAGCAATAAACTAAACGATCGTAGTGCTAAGCTAATGGATGGGTCTTGTCCATCACATCATTCTCTAATAATGTCATGCCGTTCATCAAATGACAACACATGTCTATGGCTAGGAAACTTAACCATCTTTGATTAACGAGCTAGTCTAGTAGAGGCATACTAGGGACACTCTGTTTGTTTATGTATTCACACATGTACTAAGTTTCCGGTTAATACAATTCTAGCATGAATAATAAACATTTATCATGATATAAGGAAATATAAATAACAACTTTATTATTGCCTCTAGGGCATATTTCCTTCAGTCTCCCACTTGCACTAGAGTCGATAATCTAGATTACATAGTAATGATTCTAACACCCATGGAGTCTTGGTGCTGATCATGTTTTGCTTGTGAGAGAGGCTTAGTCAATGGGTCTGCAACATTCAGACCCATATGTATCTTGCAAATCTCTATTTATCCCTCCTTGACTTGATCACAGATGGAATTGAAGCGTCTTTTGATGTGCTTGGTTCTCTTGTGAAATCTGGATTCCTTTGCCAAGGCAATTGCACCAGTATTGTCACAAAAGATTTTCATTGGACCCGATGCACTAGGTATTACACCTAGATCAGATATGAACTCCTTCATCCAGACTCCTTCATTTGCTGCTTCCAAAGCAGCCATGTATTCCGCTTCACACGTAGATCCCGCCATAACACTCTGCTTAGAACTGCACCAACTGACAGCTCCACCATTCAATAAAAATACATATCCGGTTTGTGACTTAGAGTCATTCGGATCAGTGTCAAAGCTTGCATCGACGTAACCGTTTACGACGAGCTCTTTGTCACCTCCATAAACGAGAAACATATCCTTAGTCCTTTTCAGGTATTTCAGGATGTTCTTGATCACTGTCCAGTGATCCATGCTACCTCTTGAGCACTGCGTTGATTTTCCCTTGAAGAGGAAGGGGTGATGCAGTAAAGTAGCGTAAGTATTTCCCTCAGTTTTTGAGAACCAAGGTATTAATCCAGTAGGAGATCATGCTCAAGTCCCACACACCTACACAAACAAATAAGAACCTCGCAACCAACGCGATAAAGGGGTTGTCAATCCCTTCATGGTCACTTACGAGAGTGAGATCTGATAGATATGATAAGATAATATTTTTGGTATTTTTATGATAAAGAGAAATAAAGATGCAAAGTAAAATAAACGGCAATAGAAATAACTAAGTATTGGAAGATTAATATGATGGAAGATAGACCCAGGGGCCATAGGTTTCACTAGTGGCTTCTCTCAAGAGCATAAGTATTACGGTGGGTAAACGAATTACTGTCGAGCAATTGATAGAATTGAGCATAGTTATGAGAATATCTAGGTATGATCATGTATATAGGCATCACGTCCGTGACAAGTAGACCGAAACGATTCTGCATCTACTACTATTACTCCACACATCGACCGCTATCCAGCATGCATCTAGAGTATTAAGTTCATAAGAACAGAGTAATGCTTTAAGTAAGATGACATGATGTAGACGGATAAACTCATGCAATATGATATAAACCCCATATTTTTATCCTCGATGGCAACAATAAAATACGTGTCGGTTCCCTTTCTGTCACTGGGATTGAGCACCGCAAGATTGAACCTAAAGCTAAGCACTTCTCCCATTGCAAGAAAGATCAATCTAGTAGGCCAAACCAAATTGATAATTCGAAAAGACTTGCAAAGATATACCAATCATACATAAAAGAATTCGGAGGAGAATCAAATATTGTTCATAGATAATCTGGATCATAAACCCACAATTCATCGGGCCTCAACAAACACACCGCAAAAGAAGATTACATCGAATAGATCTCCAAGAAGATCCAGGAGAACTTTGTATTGAGATCCAAAGAGAGAGAGAAGAAGACATCTAGCTAATAACTATGGACCCGAAGGTCTGAAGTAAACTACTCACACATCACCGAAGAGGCCATGGAGTTGATGTAGAGGCCCTCCATGATCAATGCCCCCTCCGGTGGAGCTCCGGAAAAGGCCCCAAGATGGGATCTCTCGGGTACAGAAGGTTGCGACGGTGGAATTAGGTTTTCGTGGTGCTCCTGGATGTTTGGGGGGTACGTTGGTGGAGCAACGAGGGGCCCACGAGGATGGAGGGCGCGCCCAGGGGGGTAGGCGCGCCCCCTACCTCGCGCCCTCAATCGTTTCTTGACGCACACTCCAAGTCTACTGGATCACGTTTGTTGAGAAAATCACGTTCCTGAAGGTTTCATTCCGTTTGGACTCCATTTGATATTCCTTTTCGTCGAAACCCAAAATAGGCAAGAAAACAACAATTTGGGCTGGGCCTCCGGTTAGTAGGTTAGTCCCCAAAATGATATAAAAGTATAAAATAAATCCCATTAACATCCAAAATAGATAATATAATAGCATGGAGCAATCAAGCATCCCCAAGCTTAATTCCTGCTCGTCCTCGAGTAGGTAAATGATAAAAGAAGAATTTTTGATGTGGAATGCTTTCTAACATATTTCTCAATGTAAATTTTCTTTAGGCATGAATGTTCAGATCCATAAAATTCAAGACAAAAGTTTAATATTGACATAAAAATAATAATACTTCAAGCATACTAACTAAGCAATTATGTCTTCTCAAAATAACATGGCCAAAGAAAGTTATCCCTACAAAATCATATAGTCTGGCTATGCTCTATCTTCATCACACAAAATATTTAAATCATGCACAACCCCGATGACAAGCCAAGCAATTGTTTCATACTTTTGTTGTTCTCAAAATTTTTCAATCTTCACACAACATATGAGCGTGAGCCATGGATATAACACTATATGGTGGAATAGAATGGTGGTTGTGGAGAAGACAAAAATGAGAAGATAGTCTCACATCAACTAGGCGTATCAATGGGCTATGGAGATGCCCATTAATAGATATCAATGTGAGTGAGTAGGGATTGCCATGCAACGGATGCACTAGAGCTATAAGTGTATGAAAGCTCAACAAAAGAAACTAAGTGGGTGTGCATCCAACTTGCTTGCTCACGAAGACCTAGGGCATTTTGAGGAAGCCCATCATTGGAACATACAAGCCAAGTTCTATAATGAAAAATTCCCACTAGTATATGAAAGTGATATCATAGGAGACTCTCTATCATGACGTTCATGGTGCTACTTTGAAGCACAAGTGTGGAAAAAAGGATAGTAACATTGCCCCTTCTCTCTTTTTCTCTCATTTTCTTTTTTTTCTTTGGGCCTTTTTTGGCCTCTTTTTTCGTCCGGAGTCTCATCCCGACTTGTGGGGGAATCATAGTCTCCATCATCCTTTCGTCACTTGGGACAATGCTCTAATAATGATGATCATCACACTTTATTTACTTACAACTCAAGAATTACAACTCGATACTTAGAACAAGATGTGACTCTATGTGAATGCCTCCTGCGGTGTACCGGTATGTGCAATGATGCATGAGTGACATGTATGAAAATTATGAACGGTGGCTTTGCCACAAATACGATGTCAACTATATGATCATGCAAGCAATATGACAATGATGAAGCGTGTCATAATAAAGGAACGGTGGATAGTTGCATGGCAATATATCTCGGAATGGCTATGGAAATGCCATAATAGGTAGGTATGGTGGCTGTTTTGAGGAAGGTATATGGTGGGTTTATGGTACCGGCGAAATTTGCACGATACTAGAGAGGCTAGCAATGGTGGAAGGGTGAGAGTGCGTATAATCCATGGACTCAACATTAGTCATAAAGAACTCACATACTTATTGCAAAAATCTACAAGTTATCAAAGCAAAGTATTATGTGCATGCTCCTAGGGGGATAGATTGGTAGGAAAAGACCATCACTCGTCCCCGACCGTCACTCATAAGGAAGACAATAAATAAATAAATCATGCTCTGACTTCATCACATAACGGTTCACCATACGTGCATGCTACGGGAATCACAAACTCCAACACAAGTATTTCTCAAATTCACAACTACTCAACTAGCATGATTCTAGTATCACCATCTCCATATCTCAAAACAATTATCAAGTATCAAACTTCTCATAGTATTCAATGCACTTGTATGAAAGTTTTTATATTAAAGAAAATTTCCATGTTGTTCTAAAGGAATCTCAAAATAATATAAGTGAGGCATGAGAGATCATTTATTTCTATAAAATAAAACCACCTCCGTGCTCTAAAGAATATAGTGAAGAACTAGAGCAAAAACTATATAGCTCAAAAGATATAAGTGAAGCACATAGAGTATTCTAATAAATTTCAAATCATGTGAGTCTCTCTCAAAAGGTGTGTACAGCAAGGATGATTGTGGTAAAATAAAAAGCAAAGACTCAAATCATACAAGATGCTCCAAGCAAAACACATATCATGTGGTGAATAAAAATATAGCTCCAAGTAAAGTTACCGATAGACGAAGACGAAAGAGGGGATGCCTTCCGGGGCATCCCCAAGATTAGGCTTTTTGGTGTCCTTGAATTTTACCTTGGGGTGCCATGGGCATCCCCAAGCTTAGGCTCTTTCCACTCCTTGTTCCATAATCCATCAAATCTTTACACAAAACTTGAAGACTTCACAACACAAAACTTAAAATAGAAAATCTCATGAGCTCCGTTAGCGAAAGAAAACAAAACACCACTTCAAGGTACTGTAATGAACTCATTCTTGATTTATATTGGTGTTAAACCTACTGTATTCCAACTTCTCTATGGTTTATAAACTCTTTTACTAGCCATAGATTCATCAAAATAAGCAAACAACACATGAAAAACAGAATCCGTCAAAAACAGAACAGTCTGTAGTAATCTGTAGCTAACGCAAACTTCTGGAACCCCAAAAATTCTAAATAAATTGCTGCACGTGAGGAATTTATCTATTAATCATCTGCAAAAATAATTAACTAAATATAACTTTCGAAATAAAAATGGCAGCAATTCTCGTGAGCGCTAAAGTTTCTGTTTTTACAGCAAGATCAAAAAGACTTTCCCCAAGTCTTCCCAACGGTTCTAATTGGCACAAACACTAATTAAACACAAAAAAACACAACCAAAACAGAGGCTAGATAAATTATTTATTGAATAACAGCAAGGAAAATATTGGGTTGTCTCCCGACAAGCACTTTTCTTTAAAACCTTTTAGCTAGGCATTGATAATTTTAATGATGCTCACATGAAAGACAAGAATGGAAGCACAAAGAGTGCATCATAAATCATGTGACAAACACACTTAAGTCTAACATACTTCCTATGCATAGGCATCTTAAATACAAACAAATTATCAAGGCAAGCAAAAACTAGCATATGCAAGGAAGCGGAAAGAAACAATAGCAATCTCAACATAACGAGAGGTAATTTAGTAACATGAAAAGTTCTACAACCATATTTTCGTCTCTCATAATAATTACATGTAGGATCATAAGCAAATTCAACAATATAGCTATCACAAAACATATTCTTAACATGATCCACATGTATGCAAAGTTGACACTCTTCCAAAATAGTGGGATTAACATTAAATAAAGTCATGACCTCTCCAAACCCACTTTTATCAAAAACTTCATAAGATTGATCATTCTCCAAATATGTGGGATCTAAAGTTGACAATCTTCCAAACCCACTTTCAATATTATTGCAAACATTATAATCAATCTCATATTCATCATGGGGCTTAAATAAATTTTCAAGATCATAAGAAGAATCACCCCAATCATGATCATTGCAACAAGTAGTAGACATAACAAAACTAGCATCCCCAAGCTTAGGGTTTTGCATATTATAAGCACAATTGACATTAATAGAATTTATACTATCATCATTGCAATCATGCTTTCTATTCAAAGATCCATCATGAATCACTCCATAAAGTACTTCATCACAATTTTCAGATTCACAAATTTCAAGCAAAACTTCATAAAGATAATCTAGTGCACAAAACTCACTAGCAATTGGTTCATCATAATTGGATCTCTTAAAAAGATTAGCAAGCGGATGAGGATCCATAGATCTTAGGTTCTCTGTTTAGTAATAAATAAACAACTATTCCAACCAAATGAGCAAACGAGCCAAGTAAGACATTAAAGCAAATGGAAAGACGAACAGAAGAAGGGTGAATAAAACGGCAAGGGTGAAGTGGGTGAGAGGAAAACAAGAGGCACATGGCAAATAATGTAATACGAGGGATAAGAGTTTGTGATGGGTACTTGGTATGTCTTAACTTGACTTGGCGCGAATCTCCCCGACAACGGTGCCAGAAATCCTTCTTGCTACCTCTTGAGCACTGCGTTGGTTTTCCATTGAAGAGGAAAGGCTGATGCAGTAAAGTAGCATAAGTATTTCCCTCAGTTTTTGAGAACCAAGGTATCAATCCAGTAGGAGATCACGCTCAAGTCCCATGCACCTACACAAACAAATAAGAACCTCGCAACCAACGCGATAAAGGGGTTGTCAATCCCTTCACGGTCACTTACGAGAGTGAGATCTGGTAGATATGATAAGATAATATTTTTGGTATTTTTATGATAAAGAGGAATAAAGGTGCAAAGTAAAATAAACGACAATAGAAATAACTAAGTATTGGAAGATTAATATGATGGAAGATAGACCCGGGGGGGCATAGGTTTCACTAGTGGCTTCTCTCAAGAGCATAAGTATTACGGTGGGTAGACGAATTACTGTCGACCAATTGATAGAATTGAGCATAGTTATGAGAATATCTAGGTATGATCATGTATATAGGCATCACGTCCGTGACAAGTAGACCGAAATGATTCTGCATCTACTACTATTACTCCACACATCGACCGCTATCCAGCATGCATCTAGAGTATTAAGTTCATAAGAACAGAGTAATGCTTTAAGTAAGATGACATGATGTCGAGGGATAAACTCATGCAATATGATATAAACCCCATCTTTTTATGCTCTATGGCAACAATACAATATGTGTCGGTTCCTGTTGAGGATATTACTACCAGTATGACCCGCCCAGGAGGGGCCGGGTCAGCCCTAATGGCGGGTTACATAAGAAGCCCAATATATGGTCAAGATGATAGTTTATTAAACATATAGAAAGCCCAAGGGCCTCGGGCCGGCTTAAGGCCCATTATTGTAAACCGCCATATGGACGGCCAGACTTGTAAGAAAGGCTTGTAAAGGAAGTCACCGAGCCAGACACGATTATGAGCCGGCCGGGACTCTGTAGGCCACCAGGCGTCAACCCATGTATATAAGGGGACGACCCGGTGGTGGCTTAGAGAGGAGACAATGAAGTCGATACCCAAGCCAGCGAGTTGAGCCTCTTGGAGATCGAAACCTCAGCAATACCAATCACAACTAGACGTAGGCTTTACCTTCATCGTAAGGGGCCAAACTAGTATAAAACTCTCTTGTGTCCTTTGTCCCGATTAACCCCTTTAAGCTTCCTACTGCGATGGCCCTACGACTAAGTCCTTGCTCTAGGACATCTGCCGTGTCAACTCCATGACAGTTGGCGCCCACCGTGGGGCTAGCGCATGGTGGATTTGAGTTCTTGAAGGGCAACTTCGAAGGGCTCAAGGGATACGCTGTGGGCCGGATGACCAAGAGTCGTCGCGGCAAACTCTACATCGACGACGAAGGCTGGGGCCCCGAGGACGGCTCGATCGAGTATGGGTACCGGGTCCCCTTCGGCGGAATTCACGTCTTCATCGACCGGATCGGCGAGTCAGGCCCTGAGCCAGTCATCCACACCAACCTCATCGAAACGGCTCAGCGCGCCGGATCGGCCTGTGTTCAATCTGTTGTGAAGCATGCTTTCGTAGGCTGCGTCCATGGCGGTGAATACTCCGAAGGATCGATGGAAGGCGGGGAGACGACCATCTGCTCTGATACTGCATCATCAATAGGTAAGACGGACTCGTTGTACCAACTGCAAGACGGCATGCTCAGGGGCTGTTCCGATGGCAGCAGTATTCCGGACCCCCTTGAGCCGCCGAATTGGGTCAGAGTCTTCATGGCAGGGACACAGCCCGGGCAGAACTCCACCGCAGCAATAGTGGCGGCCACCGGGTTGGCAGCTACCGGGTCAGGAGACCCCGCGCGCCCCCCGGCTCAAGTTCTAATGGACCTCATGGATAAACTGACGACTCTGTTAACCGCTGCGGTAGAGCCGGCGGATAGAGCCTAGCATGATGCAGAAGTGGCACGCGTACGGGAGGAGATGGTGCAAGCTAAGGAAAATCTAGCTGCGGAGGAAACCCGGATGGCAGCAGAACGAGCAGCTCTGGATGCTCGTGCTCAGCAGCTTCAAGCAGAAACCTTTCGGCTATCGGTGGATCTTAATGCATCAAACGAGGTCATGAGGAGGAGGCGTTAGAAAGCTCGGTCGCGTCTGCCTCTAACACTGGATCCGAGGAATCTGTTCCATACACCTGGAGCTGGAGGGAGCAACCCGCCAGAGGCAAACCGGGTCACGACGCCCGGTGCACCAGTTCAGCCACGCACCATGGAGCCACCTCCCTTGAATACAGCTCCTCCTCGTTATATATCAACACCCCCGGGTCACTTCTCCAACCCCATGGAGAATCTCATTGCGGCGTCGGCTCGTTTGGCAGCTCTCCCAATGGAAGGCGACTCGCCAACAGCAATTGAAACCTGGAGGGTAAGAGAACTACTTCAGACAGCTTTGGCCCAGCAGGATGCATACTCCTACAGTCGAGACATGATTCATTCAACTCCTCGTCCAAGCCGGAGCCCGAGTTACAGCAAGCACATGGAATCTGCAGAGATGTCAAGTAATGCCCAACGCCACAACCGGCCATATAGGCATGAGCTGGTGCGGGCTAGAGCCCTTAACTTGGCAGATCAGAAGAGGATTCGCCAAGAGGCGGAACGAGCGGTTGATACGTCTCCAACGTATCTATAATTTTTGATTGCTCCATGCTATATTATCTACTGTTTTGGACTATATTGGGCTTTATTTTTCACTTTTATATTATTTTTTGGACTAACCTATTAACCGGAGGCCCAGCCCAGAATTGTTTTTTTTGCCTATTTCAGTGTTTCGGAGAAACAGAATATCCAACGGAGTCCAAACGGAATAAAATCTTCGGGAACGTGATTTTCTCACCGAGCGTGATCCAGGAGACTTGGACCCTACTCCAGGGGGTCAAAGAGGAGGTCACGAGGGTGGGGGGCACGCCCCCCCTAGGGCATGCTCCCCTGCCTCATGGGCCCCTCGGTGCTCCACCGACGTACTCCTTCCTCCTATATATACCTACGTACCCCCAAACGATCAGAACAGGAGCCAAAAACCTAATTCCACCGCCGCAACTTTCTGTATCCACGAGATCCCATCTTGGGGCCTGTTCCGGAGCTCCGCCAGAAGAGGGCCGTCATCACGGAGGGCTTCTACATCATCCTAGCCCCTCCGATGAAGTGTGAGTAGTTTACCTCAGACCTTCGGGTCCATAGTTAGTAGCTAGATGGCTTCTTCTCTCTCTTTGAATCTCAATACAAAGTTCTCCCCCTCTCTTGTGGAGATCTATTAGATGTAATCTTCTTTTTGCGGTGTGTTTGTCGACATCGATGATTTGTGGGTTTATGATCAAGTCTATCTATGAATAATATTTGAATCTTCTCTGAATTCTTTTATGTATGATTGGTTATCTTTGCAAGTCTCTTCGAATTATCCGTTTGGTTTGGCCAACTAGATTGGTAGTTCTTGCCATGGGAGAAGTGCTTAGCTTTGGGTTCGATCTTGCGGTGTCCTTTCCCAGTGACAGAAGGGGCAGAAAGGCACGTATTGTATCGTTGCCATCGAGGATAACAAGATGGGGTTTATTACATATTGCATGAATTTATCTCTCTATATCATGTCATCTTGCTTAAGGCGTTACTCTGTTTTTAACTTAATACTCTAGATGCATGCTGGATAGCAGTCGATGAGTGGAGTAATAGTAGTAGATGCATAATTGTTTCGGTCTACTTGTCATAGACGTGATGCCTATATACATGATCATGCCTAGATATTCTCATAACTATGCTCAATTCTGTCAATTGCTCAACAGTAATTTGTTCACCCACTGTAGAATACTTATGCTCTTGAGAGAAGCCACTAGTGAAACCCATGGCCCCCGGGTCTATTCTCATCATATCAATTTCCATCACTTTAATCTTGCTTTGCTTTTTTACTTTGCTTTTACTTTTTACTTTGCATCTTTATACCAAAAATACCAAAAATATTATATCTATCAGATCTCACTCTCGTAAGTGACCGTGAAGGGATTGACAACCATCGCGTTGGTTGCGAGTAGCTATCGCTTTGTGTAGGTACGAGGGACTTGAGCGTGGCCTCCTACTGGATTGATACCTTGGTTCTCAAAAACTAAGGGAAATACTTACGCTACTCTGCTGCATCATCCCTTCCTCTTCGAGGAAAACCAACGCAAGCTCAAGACGTAGCAAGAAGGATTTCTGGCGCCGTTGCCGGGGAGTCTACGCAAAAGTCAACATACCAAGTACCCATCACAATCCCTATCTCTCGCATTACATTATTTGCCATTTGCCTCTCGTTTTCCTCTCCCCCACTTCTCCCTTGCCATTTTATTCGCCCTCTCTCTCTCTCTATCCTCCCTCTCTATTTGCCTCTTTTGCCCATTTGCTCTTGTTTGCTTGTGTGCTAGTTTGCTTGTTTGTCGCGATGGCTCAAAATAATACTAAATTGTTTGACTTCACCAATACCAACAATAATGATTTCCTTAGCACTCCGATTGCTCCTCTTACCGATGCTGAATCTTGTGAAATTAATACTGCTTTGTTGAATCTTGTTATGAAAGATCAATTCGCCGACCTTCCTAGTGAAGATGCCGCTACTCATATGAATAGCTTCGTTGATTTATGTGATATGCAAAAGAAAAAAGATGTCGATAATGATGTCGTTAAATTGAAGCTATTTCCTTTTCTGCTTAGAGATCGTGCTAAAGCTTGGTTTTCGTCTTCGCCTAAAAATAGTATTGATTCATGGAACAAGTGCAAAGATGCTTTTATCTCTAAGTATTTTCCTCCCGCTAAGATCATCTCTCTTAGAAACGATATTATGAACTTTAAACAACTTGATCATGAACATGTTGCACAAGCTTGGGAGAGAATGAAATTAATGATACGTAATTGCCCTACTCATGGTTTGAATTTGTGGATTATTATACAAATTTTTTATGCCGGATTGAATTTTGCTTCTAGAAATCTTTTAGATTCGTCCACGGGAGGCACTTTTATGGAAATCACTTTAGGAGATGCTACTAAACTCCTAGATAATATTATGGTTAATTATTCTCAATGGCATACTGAAAGAACTTCTAATAAAAAAGTGCATGCGATAGAAGAAATCAATGTGTTGAGTGGAAAGATGGATGAACTTATGAAATTATTTGCTACTAAGAGTGTTTCTTCTGATCCTAATGATATGCCTTTGTCTACTTTGATTGAGAATAATAATGAATCTATGGATGTGAATTTTGTTGGTAGGAATAATTTTGGTAACAACGCTTATAGAGGGAATTTTAATCCTAGGCCATATCCTAGTAATCCTTCTAATAATTATGGGAATTCCTACAACAACTCTTATGGAAATTATAATAAGATACCCTCTGAATTTGAGAATAGTGTTAAAGAATTTATGAATTCACAAAAGAATTTTAATGCTTTGCTTGAAGAGAAATTGCTTAAAGTTGATGATTTGGCTAGGAACGTTGATAGAATTTCTCTTGAGATTGATTCCTTAAAGCTTATATCTATTCCTCCTAAGCATGATATCAATGATTCTCTCAAAGCCATGAGAATTTCCATTGATGAGTGTAAGGAAAGAACTACTAGGATGCGTGCTTCCAAAGATGCCTTTATTAAAGCGTGTTCCTCCAATTCCTATGAAAATCAAGATGAAGATCTAAAAGTAATTGATGTGTCCCCTATTAAATCTTTGTTTTGCAATATGAATCTTGATGAAACTGAATATGATCTTCCTTTACCTAGAAGGCGTTCTAAAAATTCGGAGTATTTAGATCTTAATGATGAAATTGATGAAAGTGGGGTTGAAAGAAATAAAAATCTAGATGTTGCTAAACCCACTATATTGGATTTCAAGGAATTTAATTATGAAAGTTGCTCTTTAATTGATTGTATTTCCTTGTTGCAATCCGTGCTAAATTCTCCACATGCTTGTAGTCGAAATAAAGCCTTCACCAAACATATTGTTGATGCCTTGATGCAATCTTATGAAGAAAAACTTGAGTTAAAAGTTTCTATCCCTAGAAAACTCTATGATGAGTGGGAACCAACTATTAAAATTAAAATTAAAGATCATGAGTTTTATGCTTTGTGTGATTTGGGTGCTAGTGTCTCTGCTATTCCCAAGACTTTGTGTGATTTGCTAGATTTCTGTAATTTTGATGATTGCTCTCTAAACTTGCATCTTGCGGATTCCACTATTAAGAAACCTATGGGAAGAATTAATGATGTTCTTATTGTTGCAAATAGGAATTATGCGCCCGTAGATTTCATTGTTCTTGATATAGATTGCAATCCTTCTTGCCCTATTATTCTTGGTAGACCTTTCCTTAGAACGGTTGGTGCGATTATTGATATGAAGGAAGGGAATATTAGATTTCAATTTCCATTAAAAAAGGGCATGGAACACTTTCCAAGAAATAAAATAAAATTGCCATATGAAACTATCAGGAGAGCCACTTATGGATTGCCTACCAAAGATGGCAATACCTAGATCTATCCTCGCTTTTATGCCTAGCTAGGGGCGTTAAACGATAGCGCTTGTTGGGAGGCAACCCAATTTTATTTTTATTCCTTGCTTTTTGCTCCTGTTTAGTAATAAATAAATTATTTAGCCTCTGTTTTGGTTGTGTTTTTTGTGTTTAATTAGTGTTTGAGCCAAGTAGAACCGTTGGGAAGACTTGGGGAAAGTCTTGTTGAACTTGCTGTAAAAAATAGAAACTTTAGCGCTCACGAGAACTGCTGTCATTTTTATTTGAAGAGTGATATTTAGTTAATTCTTTTTGCAGATAATTAATAGATAAATTCCTCACGTCCCGAATTTATGTTAGAATTTTTGGGGTTCCAGATCTTGTGTTAGCTACAGATTACTACAGACTGTTCTGTTTTTGACAGATTCTGTTTTTCGTGTGTTGTTTGCTTATTTTGATGAATCTATGGATAGTAAAATAGTTTATAATCCATAGAGAAGTTGGAGTACAGTAGGTTTAACACCAATATAAATAAAGAATGAGTTCATTACATTACCTTGAAGTGGTCTTTTGTTTTCTTTCGCTAACGGAGCTCACGAGTTTTCTATTTTGAGTTTTGTGTTGTGAAGTTTTCAAGTTTTGGGTGAATTCTTTTGATGGATCATGGAACAAGGAGTGGCAAGAGCCTAATCTTGGGGATTCCCATGGCAGCCCCAAGATAATCCAAGGACACCAAAAATTCAAAGCTTGGGGATGCCCCGGAAGGCATCCCCTCTTTCGTCCACTTCCATCGGTAATTTACTTGGAGCTATATTTTTATTCACCAACATTGTATGTGTTTTGCTTGGAGCGTCTTGTATTATTTGTGTCTTTGTGTCTTAGTATGCCACAATCATCCTTGCTGTACACACCTTTTGAGAGAGCCATACATGAATTAAAATTTGATAGAATACTCTATGTGCTTCACTTATATCTTTTGAGCTAAGTAGTTTTGCTCTATGTGCTTCACTTATATCTTTTGAGCTAAGTAGTTTTGCTCTATGTGCTTCACTTAGATCTTTTAGAGCACGGTGGTGGATTTGTTTTAAAAAAACTATTGATCTCTCATGCTTCACTTAAATTATTTTGAGAGTCTCTTAATAGCATGGTAATTTACTTAATAATAATATGCTTGGTATTCAAGATTTGTGAAACTTTCTTTTGAGTGTGTTGAATACTAAGAAAAGATTGAAGCATGATAATTGTTTTGAGATATGGAGGTGATAATATTAAATTCATGCTAGTTGAGTAGTTGTGAATTTAAAGAATACTTGTGTTAAAGTTTGTGATTCCCATAGCATGCACGTATGGTGAACCGTTATGTGATGAAGTCGGAGCATGATTTATTTATTTGTTGTCTTCCTTATGAGTAGCGGTCGGGGACGAGCGATGGTCTTTTCCTACCAATCTATCTCCCTAGGAGCATGCGCGTAATACTTTGCTTTGATAACTTCTAGATTCTTGCAATAAGTATATGAGTTCTTTATGACTAATGTTGAGTCCATGGATTATACGCACTCCCACCCTTCCACCTTTGCTAGCATCTCTAATACCGCACACCTTTCACCGGTATCATACACCTACCATATACCTTCCTCAAAACAGCCACCATACCTACCTATTATGGCATTTCCATAGCCATTCCGAGATATATTGCCATGCAACTTTCCACCATCTAGCTCATCATGACACATTCATCATTGTCATATTGCTTAGCATGATCATGTAGTTGACATAGTATTTGTGGCAAAGCCACCATTCATAATTTCTTCATACTTGTCACTCTTGATTCATTGCATATCCCGGTACACCGCTGGAGGCATCCATATAGAGTCATACTTTGCTTTAGAATCGAGTTGTAATCATTGAGTTGTAAATAAATAGAAGTGTGATGATCATCATTCAATAGAGCATTGTCCCCCCAAAAAAGGCTAAAGAAAAAAAAGAAGGCCAAAAAAAAGAAAATAAATAAAAAGGGGCAATGCTACTATCTTTTTTTCCACACTTGTGCTTCAAAGTAGCACCATGATATAGCGAGTCTCATATATTGTGCTTCAAAGTAGCACCATGTTCTTCATATAGAGAGTCTCATATGTTGTCACTTTCATATACTAGTGGGAATTTTACATTATAGTACTTGGCTTGTATATTCCAATGATGGGCTTCCTCAGATTGCCTTAGGTCTCCGTGAGCAAGCAAGTTGGATGCACACCCACTAGTTTCTTTTGTTGAGCTTTCATACATTTATAGCTCTAGTGCATTCGTTGCATGGCAATCCCTACTCACTCACATTGATATCTATTGATGGGCATCTCCATAGCCCGTTGATACGTCTAGTTGATGTGAGACTATCTTCTCCTTTTTTGTCTTCTCCACAACCACCATTCTATTCCACCTATAGTGCTATATCCATGGCTCACGCTCATGTATTGCGTGAAGATTGAAAAAGTTTTGAAAAAGTTAGAGTATGAAACAATTGCTTGGCTTGTCATCGGGATTGTGCATGATATAAATATTTTGTGTGGTGAAGATGGAGCGTAGCCAGACTATATGATTTTGTAGAGATAACTTTCTTTGGCCATGTTATTTTGAGAAGATATTATTTTTATGTCAATATAAAATTTTGTCTTGAATCTTTCTAATCTGAACATTCATACCACAATTAAGAAGATTTGCATTGAAATTATGCCAAGTAGCACTCCGCATAAAAAATTCTCCTTTTATCATTTACCTACTCGAGGACGAGCAGGAATTAAGCTTGGGGATGCCTGATACGTCTCCAACGTATCTATACCTTTTAATTGCTCCATGCTATATTATCTACTGTTTTGGACTATATTGGGCTTTATTTTCCACTTTTATATTATTTTTGGGACTAACCTATTAACCGGAGGCCCAGCCCAGAATTGCTGTTTTTTTGCCTATTTCAGTGTTTTGGAGAAACAGAATATCAAACGGAGTCCAAACGGAATAAAATCTTCGGGAACGTGATTTTCTCACCGAACATGATCTAGGAGACTTGGACCCTACTCCAGGGGGTCAAAGAGGAGGTCACGAGGGTGGGGGGGTGCCCCCCCAGGGCGCGCCCCTGCCTCGTGGGCCCCTCGGTGCTCCCTCGACGCACTCCTTCCTCCTATATATACCTACGTACCCCCAAACGATCAGAACGGGAGCCAAAAACCTAATTCCACTGCCGCAACTTTCTGTATCCACGAGATCCCATCTTGGGGCCTATTCCGGAGCTCCGCCGAAAGAGGGCTGTCATCATGGAGGGCTTCTACATCATCCTAGCCCCTCCGATGAAGTGTGAGTAGTTTACCTTAGACCTTCGGGTCCATAGTTAGTAGCTAGATGGCTTCTTCTCTCTCTTTGAATCTCAATACAAAGTTCTCCCCCTCTCTTGTGGAGATCTATTCGATGTGATCTTCTTTTTGCGGTGTGTTTGTTGAGACCGATGAATTGTGGGTTTATGATCAAGTCTATCTATGAATGATATTTGAATCTTCTCTGAATTCTTTTATGTATGATTGGTTATCTTTGCAAGTCTCTTCGAATTATCCGTTTGGTTTGGCTAACTAGATTGGTAGTTCTTGCCATGGGAGAAGTGCTTAGCTTTGGGTTCGATCTTGCGGTGTCCTTTCCCAGTGACAGAAGGGGCAGCAAGGCACGTATTGTATCATTGCCATCGAGGGTAACAAGATGGGGTTTATTTCATATTGCATGAATTTATCTCTCTACATCATGTCATCTTGCTTAAGGCGTTACTCTGTTTTTAACTTAATACTCTAGATGCATGCTGGATAGCGGTCGATGAGTGGAGTAATAGTAGTAGATGCAGAATTGTTTCGGTCTACTTGTCACGGATGTGATGCCTATATACATGATCATGCCTAGATATTCTCATAACTATGCTCAATTCTGTCAATTGCTCAATAGTAATTTGTTCACCCACCATAGAATACTTATGCTCTTGAGAGAAGCCACTAGTGAAACCTATGGCCCCCGGGTCTATTCTCATCATATCAATTTCCATCACTTTAATCTTGCTTTGCTTTTTTACTTTGCTTTTACTTTTTACTTTGCATCTTTATACCAAAAATACCAAAAATATTATATCTATCAGATCTCACTATCGTAAGTGACCGTGAAGGGATTGACAACCCCTAATCGCGTTGGTTGCGAGTAGCTATCGCTTTGTGCAGGTACGAGGGACTTGAGCGTGGCCTCCTACTGGATTGATACCTTGGTTCTCAAAAACTGAGGGAAATACTTACGCTACTCTGCTGCATCATCCCTTCCTCTTCGGGGAAAACCAACACAAGCTCAAGACGTAGCAGTGGTTCAGATAGTAGCAGAGCAGGCGGCTCACCAAACTTTTCCGGCTTATCCAGCAACCTCGGTTGAAGCAGGAGTGGCTACAAGAACCGGAGGTGTACCTTGCCTGGTCCCAGCCATACGCAATGAGCGGTTGCCCAAGGATTTCATGGGACCTCGTAAGGTACCTAACTACACGGCTGACTTACAGCCGAGGGCTTGGATTGAGAGTTATGAGATGGCTATGGAGCTATTGGAGGTTAGCGATGCTGCAATGGCCAAGTACTTTACCATGATGTTGGATGGAACGGCTCGTACCTGGTTGAAAGGATTACCACCCAATTCCATCGGTTCATGGGCAGAGTTGAAGGCACGGTTCATCCAGAACTTTAAAGACACGTGTAAGCAGCCAATGTCGATTGTGGACCTGACCAATTGCAAGCAAGAGGATGGAGAATCTACAACCCATTGGGTGCGCCGGGTCAAGGAGATAATACATTCATCTGATAAAATGGACGCCGACTCAACAGTTTTGATGTTGGAGAAAAAATGCCGTTTTGAACCTCTGAAGCAGAAGTTGGGGCGACTTAAACATGACTGTAATGACATGGGAACGTTGATGGCGGCTCTTGTCAAGTATGCCGATTCTGATACCACCAAAGACCCGGCATCTGATGAAGAAAAGGTAACAAAGGGAAAGAAGAATGACAATGGCAAGGGTCACCAGCATAACCCGGCGAATCAAGGAGGTAATAAGCGTAAGGCTGATGAGTTTGTGGCTAATACTAATGCGCAGGGTGGTAATCAGCGGCGCAAGGGCAGACAACCCCCTCGATCGGGTGGGTCAGGCCCCACCCTTGAGCAGTTGTTGAATGAACCTTGTCCAAGGCACGACACCCGGGAGAAGCCAGCCACCCACTTGTGTAAGGATTGCATGATCATGAAGGCGTTTAAAAATTCAAACGCATTTGATGGGGGTCACGGCCTAGGTGGCGGCTCAGGTGGAGGTGGCTTTCAGGGCCCGGGCGCCGGTTCAAGCGGAGGAGGTTTTCATGGTCAGGGTCATCCTGGTCACCAGGGAGGATATAATCAGCAACACGGCCAAGGAAATCAACAGCAGCAACAAACCGACTATCAGAGCAACCCGAAGCAGTTGAGTAGCGGACAATATCATGTCTTTACTACCAGTTTATGTAAGAGAGACCAGAAACTCCACAAGAGGGCCGTCAATACCGTTGAACCGACAATTCCACGTTATCTATGTTGGTCAGAGCAGCCTATTGTGTGGAGCAGAGAGGATCACCCACCCCGGGTTGATAATCTGGGTCATTTGGCTTTGGTCGTGGCACCACAAGTTGGTGGGTACAAGTTTACTAAGGTATTCATGGATGGAGGCAGAGGCATCAACATCCTTTACTATGAGACGTTCCACCGGATGGGATTGACAGATAAAAATCTTAAACAATCCAACACTATTTTTCATGGTGTGGTACCTGGTAAGTCGGCATACCCAGTTGGTAAGATCGAGCTGGAGGTAGCCTTCAGGGATGAGTATGACTCCAGAGCGGAAAAATTAACCTTTGAAGTGGTTAAGATCAAAAGCCCATATCATGCTCTGTTTGGGCGCCCGGCTTATGCCAAGTTTATGGCTCGGCCGTGTTATGTGTATTTGCAGCTCAAGATGCCGGGTCACAAGGGCACCATTACAGTCCATGGGAGCCGGAAGATAGCCTTGGAATGTGAAGAGGGGGATGCTGCCTATGCTGAATTTGTTTGTGCAACAGAGGAGTTGAAATTCTACAAGGATCATGTTGACCCGGCGGACATGACGTCATTAAAGAAACCAACGACAAAGCATGAGCCGGAGTTAAATTCAAATCAGCTGATGACACTAAGATGGTTCACTTCGTGCCCGACGATTCATCTAAATAGTTCATAATCAGCGCAAACTTGGATCCAAAATAGGAAGGCGCGCTCATCGAGTTCATCCATGAGAACCGGGACATCTTTGCATGGAAACCTTCAAACATGTGGGGTGTCCCGAGGGAACTCGCTGAGCAGACTCTTAATATCGATCCAAAGTACAAACCTGTCAGACAGTTTCTCCGGCGGTTCAATGAAGAAAGGCGCAAGGCCATCGGAGAAGAGGTGGCCCGGCTCTTGGCGGACGGGTTCATTGTGGAGGTCTTTCACCCAGAATGGTTAGCTAACCTGGTGCTTGTACTAAAAAAGAATGGCACCTGGCGCATGTGTGTGGATTACACAGATTTGAACAAGGCTTGTCCGGCTGATCCTTTTGCTCTTCCCCGTATTGATCAGATTATTGATGCTATGGCGGGTTGTGCATGGTTGAGTTCTTTAGATGCTTACTCCGGTTATCATCAGATTAAGATGGCAGTCAAGGATCAAGAGAAAACAACTTTTATAACTCCCTTTGGGGCTTTCTTCTATGTGTCTATGCCTTTTGGGCTTAAGAGTGCCCAGGTGACTTACCAGTGCTGTGTGCAGAATTGTCTTCACAATCAAATTGGGCGCAATGTTCATGCCTATGTGGATGATATAGTGGTGAAGTCCAGGGAAGAGGAAACCTTGGTCATAGACCTGAAAGAGACTTTTGATAATCTTCGAGTTTACAAGATGATGCTTAACCCGGCCAAGTGTGTTTTTGGAGTGCCAGCCGGCAAGCTCTTGGGTTTTCTGGTGTCTAACCGAGGTATTGAAGCTAACCTGGAGAAAATTGAAGGCAATCACATCTCTAGCCAAACCAACCTGCGTCAATGATGTTCAACGACTGGCGGGTCGTGTGGCTGCTTTGAGCCGGTTCATAAGCCGGTTAGGGGAAAAGGCTATGCCTCTATATCAATTGATGAAGAAAATGGATGTTTTTGTTTGGAGTGATGCTGCGAATGCTGCTTTTGAGGATCTAAAGGCGCAACTGGCTGAGCTGCCGGTCCTGGCTGCTCCAATTGAGAAAGAGCCGCTATTGTTATACGTGGCTGCCAACTCACGAGCTGTTAGTGTGGCTATGGTGGTAGAGCGCAAGGAGGCTGGCAGAGAGCATCTGGTTCAGCAGCCGGTTTATTATGTCAGTGAAGTGCTAATTGAGTCTAAGCAGCGATATCCACATTGGCAGAAACTTGTTTATGGGGTGTTCATGGCAAGCCGGAAGCTTAAGCATTACTTTCAGGGACATCCAATCACTGTGGTTAGGTCTGCTCCTTTGGGAGACATTATTCAAAACAGAGAAGCTACAGGGCGAGTTGCCAGGTGGGCAATTGAGCTTGGGTCTCATGGGCTGAAGTATGTTCCATGTACTGCGATTAAGTCTCAAGCCCTGGTTGACTTCATCAATGACTGGACAGAGATGCAGATGCCAGAAGAAAAGCCGGACAACACATATTGGACTATTCATTTTGATGGGTCCAGGCAATTGGAAGGCTCGGGGGCTGGAGTTGTATTAACTTCCCCACGAGGTGATAAATTTTGTTATGTGTTAAGATTGATGTTTCCATGCACTAACAACGCAACAGAGTATGAAGCATTGCTCCATGGTCTTCTAGTGGCAAAGGAGATGAGCTTGAGCCGGGTCAGATGTCTTGGTGATTCAGATCTAGTGGCTCAACAGGTGTCTGGCAAATAGGATTCCAAAGACTCTCTAATGGCGGCTTATCGCCGAGAGGTCGATGCTGTTGCAGGATACTTTAAAGGTTATCAGGTGGAACACATTGACCGTCGGAAAAACGAAGCAGCTGATGCTTTGAGCCGGCTGGGGTCTCAACGTAAGCCGGTAGCACCTAACACCTTTTTAGATGTTTTGCATAACCCCTCTGTCAAGTTGCCCATAGAGGAAGGATCAGTGATAAAAAATATGGCTGGACAAAATACAATGGAAAAGATCAGAATGCCCTTACTTCTGGTACCGGGTTAAATTTACAGAAGGGATTTAACCCAACAACACTGCAATCTTCGTACTTCGCATTCACCAGAAGATTTGACATTGCGACAACATATTCTTCGGTTAGTTGAGCCGGAGTATGACGGAGAGAGTCGTCCGGGTCTCCACCATATTCATACATCAACTTTGAACGACGGCTTAGTGGAATAATCGCCATAAGATCCAGCAGCGAGTTAGATCGACTCTGGTTAAACCGTTCCCCAACAAACCATTGATTCTTCTAATAGTTGGAATCAGTTTCTTGCGTTCAGCAATGGTAAGTTTATCTGGTAGGGCGAACTTGGTGTCAAGACGATCGGGGCGGTAACCCGGCAGTGGCTTCTCATTGGCGGGTGAGATGTCCTAACAGTAAAACCAAGTTTGGTTCCAGTCCTTTGGGTGACTTGGTAAAACTATGAGAGGGAAAACTGCACCTTGCCGGTGCAAAATTGAGATGCCTCCAAGTTCTAAGCTAAGGCCATTGGTGCACTCGTTTTGTCGGTTCAGATAGAAATACTCTCTAAATAGTTCCACAGTCGGATCTTGCTGAAGATATACCTCACAGAGCACCTGGAAGTTACAGATGTTGGATATGGAATTGGGCCCAATATCCTGAGGATGGAGTTTGAAGAAGTGAAGAACTTCTCTGAATTTTTTTGAGCCGGGCGGTGAGAAGCCCCGGTTCATGTGATCAGTAAAGTCGATCACTTCATCGTCTTTTGGATTGGGTCATTCTTCTTCCGGGTCAAGAGCACGATAAGACATGATGTTTCTTGAAGGCAGAAATCCAATGAGGAAGAACTATTTCAGACGCTCCTCAGTTATGGTTGAGGGAACCCAATTGCAGATGGTGGGTGTCTTTGACGGCATGATGAACAAGGGATTGGAAAAGGAAAAACAAAGTGTCGGGTCAATCAATAGTTAAAGGTTGGAATTATAAAACAAGTAACGGCGGCTTAACTAAGGGCTAATGACATATACGGAAAAGAAAGTCGGAGTGGTAAGACGACATGGCTACAGATTTTTTCAGAAAGCAGATTCAGTTAAGTGGTGGCATAAACAAGTTTCACCAAACTATCATTATCATTTTGGATCAAAAGGCTGTTTCAAAAAGGGAAATATTCTAGACCTAAAAACCTAGTACAGATGAGTTCGTCGACTATAAAGAAGCATCTATACAGGTAAAAGGGATCTACTGATATAAAAAATGAATGCCAAACAGCTACCGCGCGAGTTATATCTCTTCTTTGGATCAAAAGAAGTTGCGGAGAAGATCTACAAGATGATCCATGGCGAACATGTGAAGAACACTAAAGAACTCGTAAACTTAGAACAGATCTAGGTTCGTGAGAGAGAAGAAAATTTACAAGATGCAGGCCTGCCGCGAAGAGTCACCGCGTTCTCTGGACGAACTCAGGGTGATGCAACGGCCAAGATTGAAGACGACGATGAGAGTTGCGGCGGCGGCGGAGCTCGAGCAGCGACGGAGGTTGAGAGAGGAAGAAGATGAAGAAGAAAGGAGAATGAGAAGGACTGGCCGCGTGCCTATTTATAAGGGCAGATGCGAACAGATGGGCGCGAAAATCAAGGGAGAACCAAATAATGGTTATCCAGCTATATAGACGCCTCGATTCTCGGGAAGCATTAAAGATTAAAGATCTGTTGGAAGATGATGTCATGAAAGTTTATGTGTTTTCAAAAGATGACGTCACGGCGGGTTACAAAGTTTTTTCAGGCAGAAGATGGATTTCATCTAAGTATTGAAGATTGATAAAGAACAAGGTTCAAAGTCAACCTGGGGCCTAATGTTGAGGATATTACTACCAGTATGACCCGCCCAGTAGGGGCCGGGTCAGCCCTAATGGCGGGTTACATAAGAAGCCCAATATATGGTCAAGATGATAGTTTATTAAACATATAGAAAGCCCAAGGGCCTCGGACTGGCTTAAGGCCCGTTATTGTAAACCGCCATATGGACGGCCAGACTTGTAAAGAAAGGCATGTAAAGGAAGTCACCGAGCCGGACACGATTATGAGCCGGCCGGGACTCTGTAGGCCACCAGGTGTCAACCCATGTATATAAGGGGACGACCAGGTGGCGGCTTAGAGAGGAGACAACGAAGTCGATAACCAAGCCGGCGAGTTGAGCCTCTTGGAGATCGAAACCTCAGCAATACCAATCACAACTAGACGTAGGCTTTTACCTTCATTGTAAGGGGCCGAACTAGTATAAAACTCTCTCGTGTCCTTTGTCCCGATTAACCCCTTTAAGCTTCCTAGTGCGATGGCCCTACGACTAAGTCCTTGCTCTAGGACATCTGCCGTGTCAACTCCATGACAGTTCCCTTTCTGTCACTGGGATCGAGCACCGCAAGATTGAACCCAAAGCTAAGCACTTCTCCCATTGCAAGAAAGATCAATCTAGTAGGCCAAACCAAAATGATAATTCGAAGAGACTTGCAAAGATAAACCAATCATACATAAAAGAATTCAGAGGAGAATCAAATATTGTTCATAGATAATCTGGATCATAAACCCACAATTCATCGGATCTCGACAAACACACCGCAAAAGAAGATTACATCGAATAGATCTCCAAGAAGATCGAGGAGAATTTTGTATTGAGATCCAAAGAGAGAGAAGAAGCCATCTACCTAATAACTATGGACCCGAAGGTCTGAAGTAAACTACTCACACATCACCGGAGAGGCGATGGAGTTGATGTCGAGGCCCTCCGTGATCAATGCCCCCTCCGGTGGAGCTCCGGAAAAGGCCCCAAGATGGGATCTCTCGGGTACAGAAGGTTGTGGCGGTGGAATTAGGTTTTCGTGGTGCTCCTGGATGTTTGGAGGGTATGTGAATATATATAGGAGGAAGAAGTACATAGGTGGAGCAACAAGGGCCCACGAGGGTGGAGGGTTCGCCCAGGGGGGGGGGGGTAGGCGCGCCCCCTGCCTCGTGCCCTCCTCGATCGTTTCTTGACGCACACTCCAAGTCTCCTGGATCATGTTTGTTGAGAAAATCATGTTCCCGAAGGTTTCATTCCTTTTGGACTCCGTTTGATATTCCTTTTTGTCGAAACCCTAAAATAGGCAAAAAAACAGCAATTTGGGCCGGGCCTCCGGTTAGTAGGTTAGTCCCAAAAATGATATAAAAGTATAAAATAAAGCCCATTAACATCCAAAATAGATAATATGATAGCATGAAGAAATCAAAAATTATAGATACGTTGGAGACATATCAATCCACTCCTGGATTACTTTGGTACCTCCCTGCTAAACTAATAGCAAGACACACATCAGGTCTGGTACACAGCATTGCATACATGATAGAACCTATGGCTGAGGCATAGGGAATGACTTCCATTTTCTCTCTATCTTCTGCAGTGGTCGGGCATTGAGTCTAACTCAACTTCACACCTTGTAACACTGGCAAGAACCCTTTCTTTGCTTGATCCATTTTGAAATTCTTAAAAACTTTATCAAGGTATGTGCTTTGTGAAAGTCCAATTAAGCATCTTGATCTATCTCTATAGATCTTGATGCCCAATATATAAGCAGCTTCACCGAGGTCTGTCATTGAAAAATTCTTATCCAAGTATCCTTTTATGCTATTCAGAAATTCAGTATCATTTCCGATCAACAATATGTCATCCACATATAATATCAGAAATGCTACAGAGCTCCCACTCGCTTTGTTGTAAATACATGCTTCTCCAAAAGTCTGTATAAAACCATATGCTTTGATCACACTATCAAAGCGTATATTCCAACTCCGAGATGCTTGCACCAGTCCATAAATGGATCGCTGGAGCTTGTACACTTTGTTAGCACCTTTTGGATCGACAAAACCTTCCTGTTGCATCATATACAAATCTTCTTTAAGATATCCGTTAAGGAATGTAGTTTTGACATCCATTTGCCAAATTTCATAATCATAAAATGCAGCAATTGCTAACATAATTCGAACGGACTTAAGCATCGCTACAGGTGAGAAGGTCTCACCGTAGTCAACTCCTTGAACTTGTCGAAAACCTTTCGCAAAAAGTCAAGCTTTGTAGATAGTAACATTACCGTCAGCATCAGTCTTCTTCTTGAAGGTCCATTTATTCTCTATGGCTTGTCGATCATCAGGCAAGTCAACCAAAGTCCACACTTTGTTCTCATACATGGATCCCATCTCAGATTTCATGGCCTCAAGCCATTTTTCAGAGTATGGGCTTATCATCGCTTCCTCATAGTTCATAGGTTCGTCATGGTCAAGTAACATGACCTCCAGAACAGGATTACCGTACCACTCTGGTGCGGATCTTACTCTGGTTGACCTACGAGGTTCAGTAGTAACTTGATCAGAAGTTTCATGATCATCATCATTAGCTTCCTCACTAGTTGGTGTAGGAATCACTAGAACCGATTTCTGTGATGAACTACTTTCCAATAAGGGAGAAGGTATAGTTACCTCATCAAGTTCTACTTTTCTCCCACTCACTTCTTTCGAGAGAAACTCCTTCTCTAGAAAGGATCCATTCTTAGCAACAAATATCTTGCCTTTGGATCTGTGATAGAAGGTGTACCCAACAGTCTCCTTCGGGTATCCTATGAAGATACATTTCTCCGATTTGTGTTCGAGCTTATCAGGTTGAAGCTTTTTCACATAAGCATCACAGCCCCAAACTTTAAGAAATGACAACTTGGGTTTCTTGCCAAACCATAGTTCATATGGTGTCGTCTCAACGGATTTCGATGGTGCCCTATTTATTGTGAATGCAGCCGTCTCTAAAGCATAACCCCAAAACGATAGCGGTAAATCAGTAAGAGACATCATAGATCGCACCATATCTAATAAAGTGCGGTTACAACGTTCGGACACACCATTACGCTGTGGTGTTCCAAGTGGCGTGAGTTGCGGAAACTATTCTGCATTGTTTCAAACACTGTTCAAGATATCTTCCGATATGCCGATAAATCGACCGATTTAACGCTTACCGCTGTCAGACCGATAAGATAAATCAGCCGATATGGCGATAAATCGGCCGATATGCCAATAAACTGGCCGATTTACCCCTTATCATGGGTCGACCGATAAGTTCCCGATAAGCGATATCCCCAACATTGGTTTCAAATGAAGACCAAACTCATAACTCAAATATTCACCTCCACGATCAGATTGTAGAAACTTAATTTTCTTGTTACGATGATTTTCCACTTCACTCTGAAATTCTTTGAACTTTTCAAATGTTTCAGACTTATGTTTCATCAAGTAGACCCATATTTGCTCAAATCATCTGTGAAGGTCAGAAAATAACGATACCTGCCGCGAGCATCAACACTCATCGGACCGCATACATCAATAAGTATTATTTGCAATAAGTCTGTTGCTCGCTCCACTGTTCTGGAGAACAGAGTCTTAGTCATCTTGCCCATGAGGCATGGTTCGCAAGCATCAAGTGATTCATAATCAAGTGATTCCAAAAGCCCATCAACATGGAGTTTCTTCATGCTCTTTACACCAATACAACCTAAACGGCAGTGCCACAAATAAGTTGCACTATCATTATTAAACTTATATCTTTTGGCTTCAATTCTATGAATATGTATATCACTACTATCGAGATTCAATAAAAATAGACCACTCATGAAGGGTGCATGACCATAAAAGATATTACTCATATAAATAGAGCAACCATTATTCTTTGATTTAAATGAATAACCGTCTCACATCAAACAAGATCCAGATATAATGTTCATGCTTAACGCTGGCACCAAATAACAATTATTCAGGTCTAAAACTAATCCCGAAGGTAGATGTATAGGTAGCATGCCGACCACGATCACATCGACTTTGGAACCATTTCCCACGCGCATCGTCACCTCGTCCTTAGCCAATCTTTGCTTAATCCGTAGCCCATGTTTCAAGTTGCAAATATGAGCAATAGAACCAGTATCAAATACCTAGGCGCTACTGCGAGCACTAGTAAGGCACACATCGATAACATGTATATCAAATATACCTTTCACTTTTCTATCCTTCTTATCCGCCAAATACTTGGGGCAGTTCCTCTTCTAGTGACCAGTCCCTTTGCAGTAGAAGCACTCAGTCTCAGGCTTAGGTCCATAATTGGGCTTCTTCACTTGAGCAGCAACTTGCTTGCCGTTCTTCTTGAAGTTCCCCTTCTTCCCTTTGCCCTTCTTCTTGAAACTAGTGGTCTTGTTGACCATCAACACTTGATGCTCCTTCTTGATTTCTACCTCCGCAGCCTTTAGCATTGCGAAGAGCTCAGGGATTGTCTTATCCATACCTTGCATATTATAGTTCATCATGAAGCTTTTGTAGCTTGGTGGCAGTGATTGAAGAACTCTGTCAATGACACTATCATCAGGAAGATTAACTCCCAGTTGAGTCAAGTGGTTGTGGTACCCAGACATTCTGAGTATATGTTCACTGACAGAACTATTCTCCTCCATCTTGCAGCTGTAGAACTTATTGGAGACTTCATATCTGTCAATTCAGGCATTTTCTTGAAATATTAACTTCAAATCCTAAAACATCTCATATGCTCCATGACGTTCAAAACATCGTTGAAGTCCCGATTCTAAGCCGTAAAGCATGGCACACCGAACTATCGAGTAGTCATCAGCTTTACTCTGCCAGATGTTCATAACATCTGGTGTTGCTCTTGCAGCGGGCTTTGCACCTAGCGGTGCTTTTAGGACGTAATTTTTCCATGCAGCAATGTGGATAATCCTCAAGTTAGGACCCAGTCCGTGTATTTGCTACCATCATCTTTCAACTTAGCTTTCTCTAGGAACGCACTAAAATTCAAAGGAACAGTAGCACGAGCCATTTATCTACAACAACATAGACATGCAAATTACTATCAGGTACTAAGCTCATGATAGATTAAAGTTCAATTAATCATATTACTCAAGAACTCCCACTTAGATAGACATCCCTCTAGTCATCTAAATGATCACGTGATCCATATCAACTAAACCATGTCCAATCATCACGTGAGATGGAGTAGTTTTCAATGGTGAACATCACTATGTTGATCATATCTACTATATGATTCACGCTCGACCTTTCAGTCTTAGTGTTCCGAGGCCATATCTGCATATGCTAGGCTCGTCAAGTTTAACCTGAGTATTCTGCTTGTGCAAAACTGGCTTGCACCCGTTGTATGTGAACGTAGAGCTTATCACACCTGATCATCACGTGGTGTCTCGGCATGACAAATTGTAGCAATGGTGCATACTCAGGGAGAACACTTATACCTTGAAATTTAGTGAGAGATCATCTTATAATGCTACCACCGTACTAAGCAAAATAAGATGCATAAAGGATAAACATCACATGCAATCAATATAAGTGATATGATATGGCCATCATCATCTTCTGCCTTTGATCTCCATCCCCAAAGCACCGTCATGATCACCATCGTCACCGGCTTGACACCTTGATCTCCATCGTAGCATCTATGTCGTCTCGCCAACTATTGCTTCTACGACTATCGCTACCACTTAGTGATAAAGTAAAGCAATGATACGTCTCCAACGTATCTATAATTTTTGATTGCTCCATGCTATATTATGCACTGTTTTGGACATTATTGGGCTTTATTTTCCACTTTTGTATTATTTTTGGGACTAACCTATTAACCGGAGGCCCAACCCAGAATTGCCGTTTTTTGCCTGTTTTAGGGTTTCGAAGAAAAGGAATAACAAACGGAGTCAAACGGAATGAAACCTTCGGGAACGTGATTTTCTCAACAAACAAGACCCGGGAGACTTGGACCCTACGTCAAGGCACAAAAGAGGAGGCCACGTGGTAGGGGGTGCGCCTACCCCCCCAGGCGCGCCCTCCACCCTCGTGGGCCCCCTATTGCTCAACTGACGTACTCCTTCCTCCTATATATACATACGTACCCCCAAACGATCAGATACGGAGCCAAAAACCTAATTCCACCGCCGCAACTTTCTGTATCCACGAGATCCCATCTTGGGGCCTGTTCCGGAGCTCCGCCGGAGGGGGCATCGATCATGGAGGGCTTCTACATCAACACCATTGTTGGGGAACATAGTAATTTAAAAAGAATTCCTACGCACACGCAAGATCATGGTGATGCATAGCAACGAGAGGGGAGAGTGTTGTCTACGTACCCTCATAGACCAAAAGCGGAAGCGTTAGCACAACGCGATTGATGTAGTCGTACATCTTCATGATCCGACCGATCAAGTACCGAACGCACGGCACCTCCGAGTTCTGCACACGTTCAACTCGATGACGTCCCTCGAACTCCGATCCAGCCGAGTGTTGAGGGAGAGTTTCGTTAGCACGACGGCGTGGTGACGATGATGATGTTCTACCGACGCAGGGCTTCGCCTAAGCACTGCTACGATATGATCGAGGTGGATTATGGTGGAGGGGGGCACCGCACACGCCTAAGAGATCAAGAGATCAATTGTTGTTTCTATGGGGTGCCCCTGGCCACGTATATAAAGGAGTGGAGGGGCCGACCATCTCTATGGCGCGCCCTAGGGGAGTCCTACTCCCACTGGGAGTAGGATTCCCCCTTTCCTAGTAGAACTAGGAGCCCTTCCAAGTAGTAGGAGTAGGAGGGAAGGGAAGGGAAGGGAAAAGGAGAAGGAAGGACGGTGGCGCCCCCCTTCCCTAGTCCAATTCGGACCAGCCCATGGGGAGGGGTGTGGCCACCCTTTGAGGCCTTTCTCTCCTTTCCCGTATGGTCCATTAAGGCCCAATACGAATTCCCGTAACTCCCCGGTACTCCCGAAAATACCCGAATCATTCAGAACCTTTCCAATGTCCGAATATAGTCGTCCAATATATCGATCTTTACTTCTCGACCATTTTGAGACTCCTCGTCATGTCCCCGATCTGGGACTCCGAACTCCTTCGGTACATCAAAACACATAAACTCATAATATAACCGTCATCGAACTTTAAGCGTGCGGACCCTACGGGTTCGAGAACTATGTAGACATGACCGAGACACATCTCCGGTCAATAACCAATAGCAGAACCTGGATGCTCATATTGGCTCCTACATATTCTACGAAGATCTTTATTGGTCAAACCGCATAACGACATACGTTGTTCCCTTTGTCATCGATATGTTAATTGCCCGAGATTCGATCGTCGGTATCTCAATACCTAGTTTAATCTCGTTACCGGCAAGTCTCTTTAATCATTTCGTAACACATCATCCCGCAACTAACTCATTAGTTGCAATGCTTGCAAGGCTTATAGTGATGTGCATTACCGAGTGGGCCCAGAGATACCTCTCCGATAATCGGAGTGACAAATCCTAATTTCGAAATACGCCAACCCAACAAGTACCTTCGAAGACACCTGTAGAGCACCTTTATAATCACCCAGTTATGTTGTGACGTTTGGTAGCACACAAAGTGTTCCTCCGGTAAACGGGAGTTGCATAATCTCATAGTCATAGGAACATGTATAAGTCATGAAGAAAGCAATAGCAACAAACTAAACGATCAAGTGCTATGCTAACGGAATGGGTCAAGTCAATTACATCATTCTCTAATGATGTGACCCCATTAATCAAATGACAACTCATGTCTATGGCTAGGAAACTTAACCATCTTTGATTCAACGAGCTAGTCAAGTAGAGGCATACTAGTGACATACTGTTTGTCTATGTATTCACACATGTATTATGTTTCCGGTTAATACAATTCTAGCATGAATATAAACATTTATCATGATATAAGGAAATAAATAATAACTTTATTATTGCCTCTATGGCATATTTCTTCGGTCTCCCACTTGCACTAGAGTCAATAATCTAGTTCACATCGCCATGTGATTTAACATCAATAGTTCACATTACCATGTGATTAACACCCATAGTTCACATCGTCATGTGACCAACACCCAAAGGGTTTACTAGAGTCAATAATCTAGTTCACATCGCTATGTGATTAATACCCAAAGAGTACTAAGGTGTGATCATGTTTTGCTTGTGAGGGAAGTTTAGTCAACGGGTTTGCCTCATTCAGATCCATATGTATTTTGCAAATTTCTATGTCAACAATGCTCTGCACGGAGCTACCCTAGCTAATTGCTCCCACTTTCAATATGTATCCAGATTGAGACTTTGAGTCATCTGGATCAGTGTCAAAACTTGCATCGACGTAACCCTTTACGATGAACCTTTTGTCACCTCCATAATCGAGAAACATATCCTTATTCCACTAAGGATAATTTTGACCAATGTCCAATGATCTACTCCTAGATCACTATTGTACTCCCTTGCCAAACTTAGGGTAGGGTATACAATAGGTCTGGTACACAGCATGGCATACTTTATAGAACCTATAGCTGAGGCATAGGGAATGACTTTCATTCTCTCTCTATCTTCTGCCGTGGTCGAGTTATGAGTCTTAATCAACTTCACACCTTGTAACACAGGCAAGAACTCCTTCTTTGACTGTTCCATTTTGAACTACTTCAAAATCTTGTCAAGGTATGTAATCATTGAAAAACTTATCAAGCATCTTGATCTATCTCTATAGATCTTGATGCTCAATATGTAAGCAGCTTCACCGAGGTCTTTCTTTGAAAAACTCCTTTCAAACATTCCTTTATGCTTTGCAGAATAATTCTACATTATCTCCGATCAACAATATGTCATTCACATATACTTATCAGAAATGCTGTAGTGCTCCCACTCACTTTCTTGTAAATACAGGCTTCGCCGCAAGTCTGTATAAAACTATATGCTTTGACCAACTTATCAAAGCGTATATTCCAACTCTGAGATGCTTGCACCAGTCCATAGATGGATCGCTGGAGCTTGCATATTTTGTTAGTACCTTTAGGATTGATAAAACCTTCTGGTTGCATCATATACAACTCCTCTTTAATTCATTAAGGAATGCAGTTTTGTTTATCCATTTGCCAGATTTCATAAAATGCGGCAATTGCTAACATGATTCGGACAGACTTAAGCATAGATACGAGTGAGAAACTCTCATCGTAGTCAACACTTTGAACTTGTCGAAACCTTTTTGCGACAATTCTAGCTTCGTAGATAGTAACACTACTATCAGCGTCCGTCTTCCTCTTGAAGATCCATTTAATCTCAATGGCTCGCCGATCAACGGGAAAGTCAATCAAAGTCCATACTTTGTTCTCATACATGGATCTCATCTCAGATTTCATGGCCTCAAGCCATTTCGCGGAATCTGGGCTCATCATCATTTCCTCATAGTTCGTAGGCTCGTCATGGTCAAGTAACATGACCTCCAGAACAGGATTACCGTATCACTCTGGCGCGGATCTCACTCTGGTTTACCTACGAGGTTCGGTAGTAACTTGATCTGAAGTTATATGATCATCATCATTAGCTTCCTCACTAATTGGTGTAGTAGTCACATGAACATATTTCTGTGATGAACTACTTTCCAATAAGGGAGCAGGTACAGTTACCTCATCAAGTTCTACTTTCCTCCCATTCACTTCTTTCGAGAGAAACTCCTTCTCTAGAAAGGATCCATTCTCAACAATGAATATCTTGCCTTCGGATCTGTGATAGAAGGTGTACCCAACATTTTCTTTTTGGGTATCCTATGAATACGCACTTCTCCGATTTGGGTTTGAGCTTATCAGGTTGAAACTTTTTCACATAAGCATTGCAACCTCAAACTTTAAGAAATGACAGCTTAGGTTTGTTGCCAAACCATAGTTCATATGGTGTCGTATCAATGGATTTAGATGGTGCCCTGTTTAATGTGAATGTAGCTGTCTCTAATGCATAACCCCAAAACGATAGTGGTAAATCGGTAAGAGACATCATAGATCGCACCATATCTAATAAAGTATGGTTACAACGTACGGACACACCATTACACTGTGGTGTTCCAGGTGGCGTGAGTAGTGAAACTATTTCACATTGTTTTAACTGAAGGCCAAACTCGTAACTCAAATATTTTACTTCTGCGATCATATCGTAGAAACTTTTATTTTTGTTATGATGATTCTCCACTTCACTTTGAAATTCTTTGAACTTTTCAAATGTTTCAGACTTGTGTTTCATCAAGTAGATATACTCATATCTACTCAAATCATCTGTGAAGATCAGAAAATAATGATACCCGTCGCGAGCCTTAATATTTATTAGACTACACACATCTGTATGTATGATTTCCAACAAATCTGTTGCTCGCTCCATAGTTCCGGAGAACGGCGTTTTAGTCATCTTGCCCATGAGGCATGGTTCACAAGTACCAAGTGATTTCATAATCAAGTGGTTCAAAAAGTCCATCAGTATGGAGTTTCTTCATGCGCTTTATACCGATATGACCTAAACGGTAGTGCCACAAATAAGTTGCACTATCATTATTAACTTTGCATCTTTTGGCTTCAATGTTATGAAAATGTGTATCACCACGATCGAGATCCAACAAACCATTTTCATTGGGTGTATGATCATAGAAGGTTTTATTTATGTAAACAGAACAACAATTATTCTCTAACTTACAGGAATAACCGTATTGCAATAAACATGATGCAATCATATTCATGCTCAACGCAAACACTTAATAACACTAATCCCGAAAGTATAGGGAGTGTGCGATGATGATCATCTCAATCTTGGAACCATTTCCAATACACATCGTCACTTCACCCTTAACTAGTATATGTTCATTCTGCAACTCCCGTTTCGAGTTACTATTCTCATACAATCAAAGTCCATACTTTGTTCTCATACATGGATCTCATCTCAGATTTCATGGCCTCAAGCCATTTCGCGGAATCTGGGCTCATCATCATTTCCTCATAGTTCGTAGGCTCATCATGGTCAAGTAACATGACCTCCAGAACAGGATTACCGTATCACTCTGGCACGGATCTCACACTGGTTTACCTACGAGGTTCGGTAGTAACTTGATCTGAAGTTATATGATCATCATCATTAGCTTCCTCACTAATTGGTGTAGTAGTCACAGGAACATATTTCTGTGATGAACTACTTTCCAATAAGGGAGCAGGTACAGTTACCTCATCAAGTTCTACTTTCCTCCCATTCACTTCTTTCGAGAGAAACTCCTTCTCTAGAAAGGATCCATTCTCAACAATGAATATCTTGCCTTCGGATCTGTGATAGAAGGTGTACCCAACATTTTCTTTTTGGGTATCCTATGAATACGCACTTCTCCGATTTGGATTTGAGCTTATCAGGTTGAAACTTTTTCACATAAGCATTGCAACCTCAAACTTTAAGAAATGACAGCTTAGGTTTGTTGCCAAACCATAGTTCATATGGTGTCGTATCAATGGATTTAGATGGTGCCCTGTTTAATGTGAATGTAGCTGTCTCTAATGCATAACCCCAAAACGATAGTGGTAAATCGGTAAGAGACATCATAGATCACACCATATCTAATAAAGTACGGTTACAACGTACGGACACACCATTACACTGTGGTGTTCCAGGTGGCGTGAGTAGTGAAACTATTTCACATTGTTTTAACTGAAGGCCAAACTCGTAACTCAAATATTTTACTTCTGCGATCATATCCTAGAAACTTTTACTTTTGTTATGATGATTCTCCACTTCACTCTGAAATTCTTTGAACTTTTCAAATGTTCCAGACTTGTGTTTCATCAAGTAGATATACTCATATCTACTCAAATCATCTGTGAAGATCAGAAAATAATGATACCCGTCACGAGCCTTAATATTTATCAGACCACACACATCTGTATGTATGATTTCCAACAAATCTGTTGCTCGCTCCATAGTTCCGGAGAACGGCGTTTTAGTCATCTTGCCCATGAGGCATGGTTCACAAGTACCAAGTGATTTCATAATCAAGTGGTTCAAAAAGTCCATCAGTATGGAGTTTCTTCATGCGCTTTATACCGATATGACCTAAACGGTAGTGCCACAAATAAGTTGCACTATCATTATTAACTTTGCATCTTTTGGCTTCAATGTTATGAAAATGTGTATCACCACGATCGAGATCCAACAAACCATTTTCATTGGGTGTATGACCATAGAAGGTTTTATTTATGTAAACAGAACAACAATTATTCTCTAACTTACATGAATAACCATATTGCAATAAACATGATCCAATCATATTCGTGCTCAACGCAAACACTTAATAACACTAATCCCGAAAGTATAGGGAGTGTGCGATGATGATCATCTCAATCTTGGAACCATTTCCAATACACATCGTCACTTCACCCTTAACTAGTATATGTTCATTCTGCAACTCCCGTTTCGAGTTACTATTCTCATACAATCAAAGTCCATACTTTGTTCTCATACATGGATCTCATCTCAGATTTCATGGCCTCAAGCCATTTCGCAGAATCTGGGCTCATCATTATTTCCTCATAGTTTGTAGGCTCGTCATGGTCAAGTAACATGACCTCCAGAACAGGATTACCGTATCACTCTGGCACGGATCTCACTCTGGTTTACCTACGAGGTTCGGTAGTAACTTGATCTGAAGTTATATGATCATCATCATTAGCTTCCTCACTAATTGGTGTAGTAGTCACAGGAACATATTTCTGTGATGAACTACTTTCCAATAAGGGAGCAGGTACAGTTACCTCATCAAGTTCTACTTTCCTCCCATTCACTTCTTTCGAGAGAAACTCCTTCTCTAGAAAGGATCCATTCTCAACAATGAATATCTTGCCTTCGGATCTGTGATAGAAGGTGTACCCAACATTTTCTTTTTGGGTATCCTATGAATACGCACTTCTCCGATTTGGGTTTGAGCTTATCAGGTTGAAACTTTTTCACACAAGCATTGCAACCTCAAACTTTAAGAAATGACAGCTTAGGTTTGTTGCCAAACCATAGTTCATATGGTCTCGTATCAATGGATTTAGATGGTGCCCTGTTTAATGTGAATGTAGCTGTCTCTAATGCATAACCCCAAAACGATAGTGGTAAATCGGTAAGAGACATCATAGATCGCACCATATCTAATAAAGTACGGTTACAACGTACGGACACACCATTACACTGTGGTGTTCCAGGTGGCGTGAGTAGTGAAACTATTTCACATTGTTTTAACTGAAGGCCAAACTCGTAACTAAAATATTTTACTTCTGTGATCATATCGTAGAAACTTTTATTTTTGTTATGATGATTCTCCACTTCACTCTGAAATTCTTTGAACTTTTCAAATGTTTCAGACTTGTGTTTCATCAAGTAGATATACTCATATCTACTCAAATCATCTGTGAAGATCAGAAAATAATGATACCCGTCGTGAGCCTTAATATTTATCAGACCACACACATCCGTATGTATGATTTCCAACAAATCTGTTGCTCGCTCCATAGTTCCGGAGAACGGCGTTTTAGTCATCTTGCCCATGAGGCATGGTTCACAAGTACCAAGTGATTTCATAATCAAGTGGTTCAAAAAGTTCATCAGTATGGAGTTTCTTCATGCGCTTTATACCGATATGACCTAAACGGTAGTGCCACAAATATGTTGCACTATCATTATTAACTTTGCATCTTTTGGCTTCAATGTTATGAAAATGTGTATCACCATGATCGAGATCCAACAAACCATTTTCATTGGGTGTATGACCATAGAAGGTTTTATTTATGTAAACAGAACAACAATTATTCTCTAACTTACATGAATAACCGTATTGCAATAAACATGATCCAATCATATTCATGCTCAACGCAAACACTTAATAACACTAATCCCGAAAGTATAGGGAGTGTGCGATGATGATCATCTCAATCTTGGAACCATTTCCAATACACATCGTCACTTCACCCTTAACTAGTATATGTTCATTCTGCAACTCCCGTTTCGAGTTACTATTCTCATACAATCAAAGTCCATACTTTGTTCTCATACATGGATCTCATCTCAGATTTCATGGCCTCAAGCCATTTCGCGGAATCTGGGCTCATCATCATTTCCTCATAGTACGTAGGCTCGTCATGGTCAAGTAACATGACCTCCAGAACAGGATTACCATATCACTCTGGCACGGATCTCACTCTGGTTTACCTACGAGGTTCGGTAGTAACTTGATCTGAAGTTATATGATCATCGTCATTAGCTTCCTCACTAATTGGTGTAGTAGTCACAGGAACATATTTCTGTGATGAACTACTTTCCAATAAGGGAGCAGGTACAGTTACCTCATCAAGTTCTACTTTCCTCCCATTCACTTCTTTCGAGAGAAACTCCTTCTCTAGAAAGGATCCATTCTCAACAATGAATATCTTGCCTTCGGATCTGTGATAGAAGGTGTACCCAACATTTTCTTTTTGGGTATCCTATGAATACGCACTTCTCCGATTTGGGTTTGAGCTTATCAGGTTGAAACTTTTTCACATAAGCATTGCAACCTCAAACTTTAAGAAATGACAGCTTAGGTTTGTTGCCAAACCATAGTTCATATGGTGTCGTATCAATGGATTTAGATGGTGCCCTGTTTAATGTGAATGTAGCTGTCTCTAATGCATAACCCCAAAACGATAGTGGTAAATCGGTAAGAGACATCATAGATCGCACCATATCTAATAAAGTACGGTTACAACTTACGGACACACCATTACACTGTGGTGTTCCAGGTGGCGTGAGTAGTGAAACTATTTCACATTGTTTTAACTGAAGGCCAAACTCGTAACTCAAATATTTTACTTCTGCGATCATATCGTAGAAAATTTTATTTTTGTTATGATGATTCTCCACTTCACTCTGAAATTCTTTGAACTTTTCAAATGTTTCAGACTTGTGTTTCATCAAGTAGATATACTCATATCGACTCAAATCATCTGTGAAGATCAGAAAATAATGATACCCGTCGCGAGCCTTAATATTTATCAGACCACACACATCCGTATGTATGATTTCCAACAAATCTATTGCTCGCTCCAAAGTTCCGGAGAACGGCGTTTTAGTCATCTTGCCCATGAGGCATGGTTCACAAGTACCAAGTGATTTCATAATCAAGTGGTTCAAAAAGTCCATCAGTATGGAGTTTCTTCATGCGCTTTATACCGATATGACCTAAACGGTAGTGCCACAAATAAGTTGCACTATCATTATTAACTTTGCATCTTTTGGCTTCAATGTTATGAAAATGTGTATCACCACGATCGAGATCCAACAAACCATTTTCATTGGGTGTATGACCATAGAAGGTTTTATTTATGTAAACAGAACAACAATTATTCTCTAACTTACATGAATAACCGTATTGTAATAAACATGATCCAATCATATTCATGCTCAACGCAAACACTTAATAACACTAATCCCGAAAGTATAGGGAGTGTGCGATGATGATCATCTCAATCTTGGAACCATTTCCAATACACATTGTCACTTCACCCTTAACTAGTATATGTTCATTCTGCAACTCCCGTTTCGAGTTCTATTCTTAGCAACTGAACTAGTATCAAATATTGATGGGTTGCTATAAACACTAGTAAAGTACACATAAATAACATGTATATCAAATATACCTATGTTCATTTTGCCATCCTTCTTATCCGCCAATTACTTGGGGTAGTTCCGCTTCCAGTGACCAGTCCTTTTGCAGTAGAAGCACTCAGTTTCAGGCTTAGGTCGAGACTTGTTTTTTTTCACTTGAGCAGCAACTTGCTTGCCGTTCTTCTTGAAGTTCCCCTTTCTTCCCTTTGTCCCTTTACTTGAAACTAGTGGTTTTGTTTACCATCAACACTTTATGCTTTTCTTGATTTCTACCTTCGTCGATTTCAGCATCACGAAGAGCTTGGGATTCGTTTCCGTTATCCTTGCATATTATAGTTCACCACGAAGTTCTATTAACTTGGTGATGGTGACTAGAGAATTCTGTCAATCACTATTTTATCTGGAAGATTAACTCCCACTTGATTCAAGCGATTGTAGTACCCAGACAATCTGAGCACATGCTCACTTCTTGAGCTATTCTCCTCCATCTTTTAGCTATAGAACTTGTTGGAGACTTCATATCTCTCAACTCGGGTATTTTCCTGAAATATTAACTTCAACTCCTGGAACATCTCATATGGTCCATGACATTCAACACGTCTTTAAAGTCCCGATTGTAAGCCGTTTAAGCATGGTGTACTAAACTATCAAGTAGTCATCATATTGAGCTAGCCAAATGTTCATAACATCTGCATCTGCTCCTGCAATAGGTTTGTCACCTAGTGGTGCATCAAGGACATAATTCTTCTGTGCAGCAATGAGGATAAACCTCAGATCACGGATTCAATCCGCATCATTGCTACTAATATCTTTCAACTTAGTTTTCTCTAGGAACATATCGAAAATAAAACAGGGCAGCTAAACGCGAGCTATTGATCTTCAACATAGATATGCTAATACTACCAGGACTAAGTTCATGATAAATTTAAGTTCAATTAATCATATTACTTAAGAACTCCCACTTAGATAGACATCCCTCTAATCCTCTAAGTGATCACGTGATCCATATCAACTAAACCATGTCCGATCATCACGTGAGATGGAATAGTTTCAATGGTGAACATCACTATGTTTATCACATCTACTATATGATTCACGCTCGACCTTTCGGTCTCAGTGTTCCGAGGCCATATCTGTTATATGCTAGGCTCGTCAAGTTTAACCTGAGTATTCCGCGTGTGCAACTGTTTTGCACCCGTTGTATTTGAACGTAGAGCCTATCAAACTCGATCATCATGTGGTGTCTCAGCACGAAGAACTTTCGCAACGGTGCATACTCAGGGAGAACACTTGTACCTTGATAATTAGTGAGAGATCATCTTACAAAGCTACCGTCGAACTAAGCAAAATAAGATGTATAAAATATAAACATCACATGCAATCAAAATATGTGACATGATATGGCCATCATCATCTTGTGCCTTTGATCTCCATCTCCAAAGCATCGTCATGATTTCCATCGTCATCGGCATGACACCATGATCCCCATCATCTTGATCTATATCAATGTGTCGTCACATGGTCATCTCGCCAACTATTGCTCTTGCAACTATTGCTATCGCATAGCGATAAAGTAAAGCAATTATTTGGCGCTTGCATCTTATGCAATAAAGAGATAACCATAAGGCTTCTGCCAGTTGCCGATAACTTCAACAAAACATGATCATCTTATACAACAAATTATATCTCATCATGTCTTGACCATATCACATCATAACATGCCCTGCAAAAACAAGTTAGACGTCCTCTACTTTGTTGTTGCAAGTTTTACGTGGCTGCTACGGGCTGAGCAAGAACCGTTCTTACCTACGCATCAAAACCAAAATGATAGTTTGTCAAGTTAGTGTTGTTTTAACCTTCTCAAGGACCGGGCGTAGCCACACTCGGTTCAACTAAAGTTGGAGAAACTGACACCCGCTAGTCACATGTGTGCATAGCACGGTGGTAAAACCAGTCTCGCGTAAGCGTATGCGTAATGTCGGTCCGGGCCGCTTCATCCAACAATACCGCCGAACCAAAGTGTGACATGCTGGTAAGCAGTATGACTTATATCGCCCACAACTCACTTGTGTTCTACTCGTGCATATTACATCAATGCATAAAACCTGTCTCGGATGCCACTGTTGGGGAACGTAGTAATTTCAAAAAATTCCCCATGCACACGCAAGATCATGGTGATGCATAGCAACGAGAGGGGAGAGTGTTGTCTACATACCCTCGTAGACCAAAAGCGGAAGCGTTAGCACAACACGATTGATGTAGTCATACGTCTTCACGATCCGACCGATCAAGTACCGAACGCACGGCACCTCCGAGTTCTGCACACGTTTAACTCAATGACGTCCATCGAACTCCGATCCAGCCGAGTGTTGAGGGAGAGTTTCATCAGCACGACGGAGTGGTGATGATGATGATGTTCTACCGATGCAGGGCTTCGCCTAAGCACCACTACGATATGATCAAGGTGGATTATGGTGGAGGGGGGCACCGCACACGGCTAAGAGATCAAGAGATCAATTGTTGTTTCTATGGGGTGCCCCCTGGCCACGTATATAAAGGAGTGGAGGAGGAGAGGGTCCGGCCCTCTCTATGGCGCGCCCTAGGGGAGTTCTACTCCCACCGGGGAGGGAAGGAAAGGGAAGAGAAAAGGAGAAGGAAGGAAGGGGGCGGCCCCTTTCCCTAGTACAATTCGGACCAGCCCATGGGGAGGGGTGCGGCCACCCTTTGAGGCCTTTCCCTCCTTTCCCGTATGGCCCATTAAGGCCCAATACGAATTCCCGTAACTCCCCGGTACTCCCGAAAATACCCGAATCATTCGGAACCTTTCTGATGTCCGAATATAGTCGTCCAATATATCGATCTTTACGTCTCGACCATTTCGAGACTCTTCGTTATGTCCCCAATCTCATCCGGGACTCCGAACTCCTTTGGTACATCAAAACACATAAACTCATAATATAACCATCATCGAACTTTAAGCATGCGGACCCTACGGGTTCGAGAACTATGTAGACATGACCGAGACACGTCTCCGGTCAATAACCAATAGCGGAACCTAGATGCTCATATTGGCTCCTGCATATTCTACGAAGATCATTATCGGTCAAACCGCATAACAACATACGTTGTTCCCTTTGTCATCGGTATGCTACTTGCCTAAGATTCGATCGTCGGTATCTCAATACCTAGTTCAATCTCGTTACCGGCAAGTCTCTTTACTCGTTCCATAACACATCATCCCGCAACTAACTCATTAGTTACAATGCTTGCAAGGCTTGTAGTGATGTGCATTACCGAGTTGTCCCAGAGATACCTCTCCGACAATTGGAGTGACAAATCCTAATCTCAAAATACGCCAACCCAACAAGTACCTTCGGAGACACCTATAGAGCACCTTTATAATCACCTAGTTATGTTGTGACGTTTGGTAGCACACAAAGTGTTCCTCCGGTAAATGGGAGTTGCATAATCTCATAGTCATAGGAACATGTATAAGTCATGAAGAAAGCAATAGCAACAAACTAAATGATCAAGTGCTATACTAACGGAATGGGTCAAGTCAATCACATCATTCTCTAATGATGTGACCCCGTGTAACATCCCAGCTTTTCAATTTGGAATGTTATACACTTGATCATCATTGCATATCATATTTATTGCATTTTGGTTGATCCTAGAAATTTCACGCAACTCAAGGACCCTCGAAGATTGTTGGGGATTTCGTTATTTTCATATTTGAGTTGTCTCAAATTTTGAAAATAGGATCATTTGATTTTATTTATTTTATCTTCAATTATTTCTATTACAAAAATATGAGAGAGGGAATAAAATGACTTTCCCAAAATAAATAAATATTGAGGATTTAACAAAAAATCAAATAAGATTTTATTTTGGTTTTATTTGCTATTTTATTTGAATTTAGGAAAAATGCGTGTTTTTCAAAATTGCATTTAGGCCCCAGATAAATGTTCATCCTGTGCGGCTTGATTTTAGAAGCTGGAGAAAATTTATTTCAGGATTTTTGGAGTCCCTTTACTATATCTTTTGTTTTTTCTTCTGAGCGTAATTATTAAAAAAAGGGTCCTAACCGACCTTGGGCCGTAACCGGCCAGGACTCTCCTGGCTGGGCCTCTTATAAGCTGCGCCCCGCCCCCGGCCGAAGCCCAAGCCGCCGCCCCGCCCAAACCCTAACCCTTGCTGGCCCCGCGCCGCCATCGCGCCCCACGCCGCGCCGCCCCACCGCCGCCCCGCGCCGCCCCGCCGCCGCGCAGCCGCCGCCGCGCCGCCGCCCCGCCGGACCCGCTGCCGCCGCCGGACCGCCGCCGCCGCCGGACCGCCGCCGCCGCCGTTCGCCGTAGGTAGTTTTTTTAGCCTCCGGTTTTTCTCGAAAAACCGTTCTGTTTTCCGACGGTTTTGCTCGTATTTTTAGTTTCGGTTTTTTAAATAGATCGGTTTTTTCGGTTTATTTAAATAGTGAGCGTTCTCCCGTTCGTTCCTTTTAATGAATGTTCGTCGTTTTTCTTTTTCTCGGATTAAATCCGCAATTTTTCTGATCGCGATCTCTGATCCAATTTTCGTTTTAGTCTAACTTTTCGCTCGTTTATCGGAATCAGGCGATTCAAGCGCCTGGAGTTTCGTCTCGAAACCCTCTTTCCGTTTAACCCACTCAAACAAGTTTTTGACACTGTAAAAAATGCCCTAGATCCAGAATAGTAAACGAAGCTTGTTTCTTTTGCCGTTTGTCTTTCGTTGCTTCGTTCGATTTGATTCTTTTTGCCAACCGGAGTTCTTAAGTTGAACTTTCTGGTTAGATCTCTTATTTGAGTTTTACTTGTGCATTAGTTGAGTACTTATTGTATTCTTGTTTGTTTGCGATAGAGTACCCGGAGTGCGCCGCTTGCTACTTCGAATCGCTAGGTTTCCCGGATCATCGGCAAGACAAGTAACACTTTGATCATGCTTTCCCACTACCCAGTTTTATTGCATTAGATCAATCCTCACACTTTGCATGATTAGGATCTAATTAAATTGTGGGTTTGGGAAGTAGATGAGGTAGTACCTATTACCTGTTATTATCAAACCTTTGGGAGTTACTTCTACGTTGCTTATTATGCCATGCTATGCTAGTAGACGTGGATTGGGTGAGTGAAATCCATGACAGATGTGAGAATGTTAATTAATGGTTTACTTAAGGTGGCAACTTAAATACACATCTGGGTGGATTTAGGCACCTGGGTATTCCAGCGATCGCCTGTTTCTCTTTATGGACTGCCACCCAGGCTCAAAGGGATCATGGGATTATTCATGCTAAAAACTTCCGTGTGCAGCCACAAGCTATTATGGGCTCTAGCATAGTTGATTAAGTTGTGCGAACTCTTACAGTGGTAGACTAGCAGATGTAGGGGAAAGTAGGTGTAACACCCTCGATGCGACTATATCTCCTACGTGTCGAAGCACGACTTAGAGGCATAACCGCATTGAAAGCAATGTCTCAAGTAAGGTAATCTTCACAACAACCCATGTAAATAGATAATAAGGGGAAAGGTACATAGTTGGCTTACACTCGCCACGTCACACAAAGTTCATGAATAACATTACAATCATCCAATACACTCATGGTCCGACTACGGTACCAAAATAAAAGATCAGCCCCAACAAGCGACACGGTCCCGATCGCCCCAACTGGGCACCACTACTGATCATCAGGGAAAGACACATAGTAACGGCGTGAGTCTTCGTCGAACTCCCACTTGAGCTCAAGCGCATCATCTGGAACGGAGTCATCGGGCCCTGCATCTGGTTTGGAAGTAATCTGTGAGCCACGGGGACTCAGCAATCTCGCACCCTCGCGATCAAGACTATTTAAGCTTATAGGTAAGGCAAGGTAAAATGTGGAGTTGCAGTAAGTGACTAGCATATATGGTGGATAACCTGTTCGCAAAAGAGAGCGAGAAGAGAAGGCAAAGCACGAACGAAGAACTATAGAACAACCTACGGCAAACATTACTCCAACACCGTGTTCACTTCCCGGACTCCGCCGAGAAGAGACCATCACGGTAACACACGCAGTTGATTCATTTTAATTAAGTTAAGGTTCATGTTATCTACAATCGGACATTAACAAATTCCCATCTGCCCATAATCGCGGGCACGGCTTTTGAAAGTTCAAATCCCTGCAGGGGAGTCCCAACTTAGCCCATCACAAGCTCTCATGGTCAACGAAGGATAAACCTTCTCCCGAGACATTCCGATCAGACTCGGCATCCCGGTTCTACAAGACAACTTCGACAAAGATAAAACAAGTCCAGCAACACCGCCCGAATGTGCCGATAAATCCCGATAGGAGCTGCACATATCTCGTTCTCAGGGCACACTCAGATTTTCCAAACTTCCTGTAGGCCAGCCCAGAGTTGCCCCTGGTGGCCACCGGTGGCTGACGAGGTGGACCAACACTCAGAGGAGCACTGACCCGAGGGGGTTTAAATAAGATGACCCTTGGGCTCCGGAAACCCAAGGGAAAAAGAGGCTAGGTGGCAAATGGTAAAACCAAGGTTGGGCATTGCTGGAGGATTTTTATTGAAGGCGAACTGTCAAGGGGTTCCCATTATCACCCAACCGCGTAAGGAACGCAAAATCCGGGAACATAACACCGATATGACGGAAACTAGGGCGACAAGAGTGGAACAAAACACTAGGCAAAAGGCCGGGCCTTCCACCCTTTACCAACTATATAGATGCATTAAGATAACAAGAAAATATAATGATATCCCAAAAATAATCAATGTTCCAACAAGGAACGATCTCCAATCTTCACCTGCAACTAGCAACGCTATAAGAGGGGCTTAGCAAAGCGGTAACATAGCCAATCAACGGTTTGCTAGGACATGGTAGGTTAGAGGGTTGACATGGCAATTTGGGAGGCATGATAAGCAAGTGGTAGGCATCTTAGCATGGGCAAAGCAAAAGAGCGAGCATCTAGCAAGCAAAGATAGAAGTGATTTCGAGGGTATGATCATCTTGCCTGCAAAGTTGTCAGAGTTGACTTGATCCTCGTAAGCAAACTCAACGGGCTCCTCGTTAGCGAACTCGTCTCCCGGCTCTATCCAAACAAGACAAACAAGCAAAAGGAACACAATCAACCACGTGCAAAGGTCAAACAAATATGATGCAAACATGGTATGCTATGCGGGATGCGATATGTGATGCATATGCAAGATTTGACAAGGAATGATTGAACTTGGCCTCAACTTGGAAATCCAAGAGTGCCACTGGAAAGGTGAGGTGATTTAGGTTGAAATCGATATAAATATCACCGGAATCGGATGCACGGTTTGGAAATGGCAAGCAAAACAAATATGGCACCGGTCTGCGGTAAATAGCAAGTAGCCATCTAAATGCATCAAGATAATTATTCTACATCACTCAAACATGACCACACAATACATGGCAGGGATCCATTCATGATGCTTGACAAAAGATGAACACTTAGCTACGGCCAATTCATCCATTAACAGGTTCAAACAAGCATGGCAAAAATGCAAACGATAACATGTTTCAGACTTAGTGAAATGAACACAAGTCTGAAATTTCACATCAGGTAGCACACTTTGGAGCATGAAAACTATATGCTAAAGGAACTTAACATGGCAAAGCAAGGCATGACATGAAGCTACTCCAAGCACTTAACAAAAGTCCTTAGTGACCTTGGGACAAAAGGGATCAGAAAATACAATTGAAAGCATGCGAACATGGCAAAAACATAATCAGATTACAGACTTAGAGAAAAACTGGAACATGCAAATCTGTTAACGAATAGGCATGTTCACGAGCTCGATGCACTCACTACAGAGCATGGCATGACAAACTAAGCATACAACCATCAAGAATACATACTATAGAAGCTAGACATGTCAATAACAACAACATAGCATGCATGGATCAACAACAACATCCTTGGCAAAATCGCTAACAAGTAGACAATCTGCCAGGATTCACGAAATAGCAAAAGTAGAACTCGATTGACTCAAGCTAGGATAATCCATAATTGCAAACAAAGGCATGGATGGATAGAGCACCACAATATTAACAAATCATCCTTACTGATCATCCTCAAAAGAGGCACGGATCACTAGGAAACAACATGAACATATGGCATATTGATAAAAACAGATCAAGGACTTAGTGAAATTCTAAGTCCCTAAAATCAGCATTAACGAATGCACTACTTTGCAATCTTGTGCTAGTCACCACACATGTCACAAAAATACATGGTAAGAACCTCTGTAAAGATGGCATGGCATATAACAAAACACATGTATAGCTCAGGAGCATATCATGCACACATTAATCATGGCAAAAATGACAAATAGCTATTTGATGCAGCAGATCTGACAATTATCTCAAATAGCTCTCTTCCAACAGCATTTCAGGCATCAAGATGAGCTCAAATGAAAATGATGCAATGAGATGAAATGATGTACTCTCTGAGACGAACATTTTGATATGCTACACGCCCAAAACGGAGCTACGGATGCGGAGTTATAGCATGATGAAAAACACAAATAAATTAGGGTTTCGAGGGAAAGTCAACCGAGGAGAAAATCTCAGATCCAAATCTGGCACGATTCCCGATGCGCTCGCCGGAGTTCACTGTTCGCCGGAGTTGGACTTGCCGCGGAGCTCGCCGGAGAGGGACCGAGGAGAGGAGAGGATGCCGGATCAGAGGAGCTCGCCGGAGATCGAGCGGCGCGGCGAGGCAGAGGAATTGGCGGCGGAGGCGGCGTCGGCGAGCGGGCGAAGATGGCGCGGCGGCGGAGCTCACCGGCGCCGGAGTTGATGGCGGAGAGCGGCGGCCGGCTTGGGCGAGGAAGGAGGAGGCGCGCGCGGGCGGCATCGCGCGGGAGCCGGGCCGGGAGGGCCTCCCGCGGGCTCGCTGGGCCGGTGGCGTGGGGGCGGCGGCGCCTGCCACATGGCGCGACGGGAGAGGGAGGCGGCAATGTGTCCGGCCAGGATCAGACGTGTCCGGCGCGGCGCGAGCAGATTTTGCTAGGGTTAGGGGGGAAGAGACCCGGGATTTTGGGAGAGGATCTATATATAGGCATAGGAGGAGCTAGGAGAGTCCAAATGAGGTGCGGTTTTCGGCCACGCGATCGTGATCGAACGCTCTAGATGATGGAGAGGGTTTTGGTGGGTTTGGGGCCAAAATGGAAGGGTGTTGGGCTGCAACACACACGAGGCCTTCTCGGTCCCTCGGTTAACCGTTGGAGTATCAAACGAAGTCCAAATGGTACGAAACTTGACAAGCGGTCTACCGGTAGTAAACCAAGGCCGGTTGGCAAGTCTCGGTCCAATCCGGAAACATTTAACCCTCCCACACAAAAAGAGGTAGAAAGGACCACCGGAGGAGATAGGAGCGCCGGAATGCAAAACGGACAACGGGGAAAATGCTCGGATGCATGAGATGAACACGTATGCAAATGCAATGCACATGATGACATGATATGAGATGCAAGACAACGACAACAACACACGGAGACAGAAACCCGAACCCGAGGAAATAAAATAACTTAGTGCCGGAAACGGCAAGAGTTGGAGTACATATAAGGTAAATTACATCCGGGGTGTTACAACACTCCACCACTACGAAAGGATCTTGTCCCGAGATCTAGGACTGGAAGAACGCCGGGTACTCAGAACGGAGGTGGTCCTCGCGTTCCCAGGTGGCTTCACGGTCGGAATGGTGTGACCACTTGACTTTGAGGAATTTGATTGACTTATTGCGAGTCTTGCATTCAGTCTCTTCAAGAATAGCAACTGGGTGCTCACGATAAGAAAGGTCTTCTTGGAGATCAATGTCTTCGAAGTTGACGGTGCGGTCAGGAGTCTTGAAGCACTTGCGGAGCTGAGAGACATGGAACACGTCGTGCACATTTGCAAAGTTTGAAGGAAGCTCGAGTTGATAGACAAGATCGCCTCTCTTGCTGACGATCTTGAAAGGACCCATGTATCTAGGGGCAAGCTTCCCTTTGATACCGAAGCGACGCGTACCTTTCATTGGAGAGATGCGGAGGTAAACATGATCTCCGATCTCCAAAGCCAAATCACGGTCCTTACTATCATAGTAGCTCTTCTGTCGCGATTGCGCTACTTTGAGGTTATCACAAATGACTTTACACATCTCCTCTGCCTCTGTGATCAAGTCATTTCCAAGAAGTTGATGTTCACCGGTTTCTGACCAGTTGAGAGGAGTACAGCACTTCCTGCCATACAGAATTTTGAATAGGGCCTTGCCCGAACTTGCTTGAAAACTGTTGTTGTAGGAGAATTCGGCGTATGGAAGACAATCTTCCCACTTCATACCGAAGGAGATCACACAAGCCCTGAGCATATCTTCAAGAATCTGATTGACACGCTTGACTTGACCGCTAGTTTGAGGATGGAAAGCTGTGTTGAAGCGGATGTTGGTGCCCATGGCCTTCTGAAAAGAATCCCAAAACTTGGAGGTAAAGATGCTGCCACGGTCTGAAGAGATCACCTGTGGAATACCATGCAGAGAGACAATTCGAGAGGTATACAGCTCCGCCAATTAAGCTGCAGTGATAGACTCTTTGATAGGCAGAAAGTGAGCCACTTTAGTCAGTTTGTCGATGACAACGAATATAGCATCATTGCCACGCTTGGACTTTGGAAACCCAGTCACAAAGTCCATCTCAATGTGGTCAAACTTCCAATCTGGAATGGCAAGAGGTTGGAGGAGACCAGCTGGCTGTTGGTATTCTGCCTTCACTCTTCTGCAGACATCACATTCATTCACGAACTAAGCAATCTCGCGCTTCATTCGAGTCCACCAATAAGCCTGCTTGAGGTCCTGATACATCTTCATACTCCTAGGGTGGATGGAGAGGAGTGAATTGTGAGCCTCGTTCATGATGACTTTACGAAGGTCACTGTAACACCCCGGATATGACTTTCCCAGTTTGTACTCCAACTCTTGCCGTTTCCGGCATTAAGTTATTTTATTTTCTCGGGTTCGGGTTTTCGCCTCCGTGTGTTGTTGTCGTTGTAATGCATCTCATACCATGTCATCATGTGCATTGCATTTGCATACGTGTTCATCTCTTGCACTCGAGCATTTTCCCCGTTGTCCGTTTTGCATTCCGGCGCTTCATTCTCCTCCGGTGGTCATTTCTACCTTTCTTTCATGTGTGGGGATTAAACTTTTCCGGATTGGACCGAGACTTGCCAAGCGGCCTTGGTTTACTACCGGTAGTCCGCCTGTCAAGTTTCGTATCATTTGGACTTTGTTTGATACTCCAACGGTTAATCGAGGGACCGAAAAGGCCTCGTGTGTGTTGCAGCCCAACACCCCTCCAATTTGTCCCAAAACCCACCAAAAACCTCTCCATCACCTAGAGCGTTCGATCACGATCGCGTGGCTGAAAACCGCACCTCATTTGGACTCTCCTAGCTCCTCCTACCTATAAAAAGGTATCTCCCTCAAAATTCCGGATCCCATCTACCCCTAAACCCTAGCCTCGCCCATTTCCGCCGCCGGACACGTCCGGTTCCCACCGGACGAGTCGCCGCCACCGCCCGCAGCCAGTGGCGTGCCGCCATGTGGCCGGCGCCGTACCGCACCCGCCGCGGCCCGCGGAGGCCCGAGCCGCCGACCGGGCCCGAGCTGCCTCCCGCGCGCGCCGCCTTCTTCTCCCCTCGCCCCGCCGCCCCAGTCCGCCGGCGCCGCCCTGCACTACCTCGTCACTGGCGACGGCGAGTTCCACGACTCCGGCCAGCCGCCCGCGCCGGATCCGCCCGAACCGCAGCGCCCCGCGCCCGCCGTCCTCCTTCTCAAGCCGGCGCCGCCCGAGCCCAACTCCGACGCGCCCTCGCGGCCACTCTGACCGCCTCCGGCCGTCCCCGTGCCTATCCACCTCACCGGAGCTACAGTACCCCGCCGGAGCTCCTCGGTTCGCGCGTCGCCTCAAAACCCTAGATCTTAGGGTTGACCCTTTTTCCCTCTCCTCTCAGTATTTTTTTTGCATTCTTGCTCATGCCGTAACTTTACATCTGTAGCTCCATTTTGGGCATATAGCATATCAAAATGTTCGTCTCAGAGAGTACATCATTTCATTCCATTGCATCATTTTCATTTGAGTTCGTCTTGATGCCCGAAATGCTGTTAGAAGAGTGCTACTTGAGAGAATTGTCAGATCTGCTGCTCCATTTAGATATTTGTCATTTTTTGCCATGATTATTGTGTGCATGATATGCCCATGAGCTCTACATATGCTTTGTTAAGGGTTTTGCCATCTTTCCAGAGGTGCAACCCATGTATTTTTGTGATGTGTGTGGTGACTAGCACAAGCTTGCAAAGTGAGGCACTTGGTAATGCTGATTTCAGGGACTTAGCATTTCCACTAAGTCCTTGATCTGTTTTTCTCATGATGCCATATGTTCATGTTGTTTCCTAGTGACCCGTGCCCCTTTTGAGGATGATCAGTAAGGATGTTTTGTTAATCTTGTAGTGCTCTATCCATCCATGTCTTTGTTTGCAATTATGGAGCACCCTAGCTTGAGTCAATCGAGCTCTACTTTTGCTACTTCGTGAATCTGGGCAGATTGTCTACTTGTTAGCGATTTTGCCGATGATGTTGTAGTTGATCCGTGCATGCTATGCTATTGTTCTTGCCATGTCTAGCTTGAATTTTGTGTATTCTTGATGGGTGTATGCTTAGATTGCCATGACTTGCTCCGTAGTGAGTGCATCGAGCTCGTAAACATGCCTACTTGATATCTGTTTCAGCATGCTCCAGTTTTCACTAAGTCGGAGAATTGATTATGTTTTTGCCATGTTCACATGCTTGCAATTGTATTTTCTGATCCCTTTTGGCTCAAGGTCACTAAGGGACTTTTGTTAAGCTCTTTGAGTAACCCCATGCCATGCTTTACTTTGCCATGTTCAGGTCCTGTAGCATATAGTTTTGTTGCTCCGAAGAGTCCTATCTGATCTGAAATTCCAGACAAGTGTTAATTTCACTAAGTCTGAAATCTGTTTGCCATATGCATTTTTGCCATGCTTGTTTGAACCTGTTAATGGATGAATTGGCCGTAGCTCAGTGCTAGACTTTTGTTAAGCATCTTGAATGCACCCCTTCCATGTATTTTTATGCCATGTTTGGGTGCTGTAGCATGTTCATATCGTTGCATTTAGATGGCTACTTGCTGTAAATCGCAGACCGGTGTCATATTTGAAACGCTTGCCATTTCCAAACCGTAACTCCGATTCCGGCGTTCTTTATATCGTTTTCAAGCGATTTCATCTCATCTTTCTAGTGGCACACTTGGATTCCCATGTTGAGGCCAGGTTCATGCATCCCTTGTCAAATCTTGCATATGCATCCCGCATTGCGTCCCGCATAGCATACCATCCTTGCATCATATTGTTTGATCCTTGCACGTGGTTGATTGTGTCCTTGTTGCTTGTTTGTCTTGTTTGGGTAGAGCCGGGAGACGAGTTCGCTAACGAGGAGCCCATTGAGTTTGCTTTCGAGGATCCAGTCAACTCTGACCACTTTGCAGGCAAGATGATCATACCCTCGAAATCACTACTATCTTTGCTTTGCTAGATGCTTGCTCTTTTGCTATGCCAATGATACGATGCCTACCACTTGCTTTCAAGCCTCCCAAATTGCCATGTCAAACCTCTAACCCACCATGTCCTAGCAAACCGTTGATTGGCTATGTTACCGCTTTGCTCAGCCCCTCTTATAGCGTTGCTAGTTGCAGGTGAAGATTGGAGGCTGTTCCTTGTTGGGACATCTATTTACTTGTTTGGATATCATTATATTGCCATGTTATCTTAATGCATCTATATACTTGGTAAAGGGTGGAAGGCTCGGCCTCTCGCCTAGTGTTTTGTTCCACTCTTGCCGCCCTAGTTTCCGTCATATCGGTGTTATGTTCCCGGAGTTTGCGTTCCTTACGCGGTTGGGTTATAATGGGAACCCCTTGATAGTTCGCCTTGATTAAAGCTTTTCCAGCAATGCCCAACCTTGGTTTTACCATTTGCCACCAAGCCTCTTTTCCCTTGGGTTTCCGGAGCCCGAGGGTCATCTTATTTTAGCCCCTCCAGGCCAGTGCTCCTTTGAGTGTTGGTCCAACCGAGCGACGTCCGGGGCTACCAGGGGCAACTCTGGGCTGGCCTACCCGACGTCTGTCTCATCTGAGTGTGCCCTGAGAACGAGATATGTGCAGCTCCTATCGGGATTTGTCGGCACATTCGGGCGGTTGCTGGATTAGTTTTAACCTGTCGAAGTGTCTTGAAGAACCGAGGTACCGAGTCTGATCGGAACGTCTCGGGAGGAGGTCTATTCCTTTGTTGACCATGAGAGCTTGTCATGGGCTAAGTTGGGACTCCCCTGCAGGGATTTGAACTTTCGAAAGCCGTGCCCACGGTTATGGGCAGATGGGAATTTGTTAATGTCCGGTTCTAGATAACTTGAACCTTAACTTAATTAAAATGAATCAACTGAGTGTGTTACCGTGACGGCCTCTTCTCGGCGGAGTCCGGGAAGTGGACACGGTGTTGGAGTAATGCTTGCGCAGGTTGTTCTCTAGTTTCTTGCTCGCGCTTTGCCTCCTCTTCTCGCTCTCTTTTACGAACAGGTTAGCCACCATATTTGCTAGTCGCTTGCTGCAGCTCCACATATTTACCTTGTCTTACCTATAAGCTTAAATAGTCTTGATCGCGAGGATGCGAGATTGCTGAGTCCCTGTGGCTCACAGATTACTATTACACCAGATGCAGGGCCTGATGATTCCGCTCCAGGTGATGCGCTTGAGCTCAAGTGGGAGTTCGACGAGGACTCTCAACGATACCATGTTTCCTTTCCTGATGATCAGTAGTGGTGCCCAGTTGGGGGTGATCGGGACCGTGTCGCTTGTTGGGTTATCTTTTATTTTGGCGCCGTAGTCGGGCCATGAGTGTTTGAATGATGTAATGTTATTTATGTACTTGATTGACGTGGCGAGTGTAAGCCAACTATGTTTTCTCCCCTTTTATTATCTATATTACATGGGATGTTGTGAAGATTGCCTAACTTGCGACATATGCCTTCAATGCAATTATGCCTCTAAGTCGTGTCTCGACACGTGGGAGATATAGTCGCATCGAGGGTGTTACAGTCACCCTTAGGCACAACAATATGATCCTCGAAGAAGAGAGTATCCTTGTCATAAAGGCGATAGCACTTGTACTTGGGTTGGCTCTTGGCAATCCCAATTTTCACCTTCTTCACCATAGCATCAAGAAGTTGAGCCTCGCGAATCTGATCTTCCAAAGTAGGAGAGACTTGAAGGTTGGCGAGGAAACCTTGAGGAACAACTTGCAAATTGAGTTTGCGGAAAGCTTCACAAAGCTCGGGTTGGTAAGGCTTGAGAATCAGGCTGTTGCAGTAAGCCTTCCTGCTCAATGCGTCAGCAATCACATTGGCCTTGCCTGGAGTATACTCGATACTAGGATTATACTCTTGAATCATTTTGACCCAACGAGTCTGCCTGAGGTTGAGATTAGGCTGTGTGAAGATGTACTTGAGACTCTTGTGGTCAGTGAAGATGTCCACTTTTCTTCCCAATAAGAGATGTCTCCAAGTCAAAAGAGCATGCACAACTGCCGCCAACTCGAGGTCATGAGTGGGGTAGTTCTTCTCGTTAGGCTTCAACTGGCGAGAAGTATAAGCCACAACTTTCTTCTCTTGCATCAACACTGCACCAAGACCTTGGAGAGAGGCATCGCAAAAGACCTCGAACAGTTTGGATTCATCAGGAGGAGTTAGAACTAGAGCAGTGACCAATTTCTCTTTCAAAGTGTTGAAAGCGATGTCACATTCCGGAGACCAAACGTACTTGACGTGCTTCTGGAGAAGGTTTGAAAGAGGCTTCGCGATCTTTGAAAAGTTCTCCACGAACCTTCGACAGTAGATTGCGAGACCAAGGAAGCTACGGAGTTGCTTCACATTCTGAGGTGGTTCCCAATTCACAATTGCAGACACCTTCTCAGGATTCACCGCTATGCCCTTGGCAGAGATGATATGCCCAAGATAGAGAACCTCATCGAGCCAAAACTCGCACTTTGAGAACTTGGCATAGAACTGATGTTCCCTGAGCTTATCGAGCACCAAACGCAAGTGCTTGGCATGATCTTCCTTGTTCTTCGAAAAGACCAGAATGTCGTCGAGATAGACCAAAACGAAGTCATTTGTGTAGGCGTTGAAGTTGAAGTTCATCATGCGAGAGAAAGTCAGAGGAGCGTTGACGAGGCCAAAAGACATGACAGTGTATTCATATGAACCATAGCTTGTTCTAAAAGCCGTCTTGGGAATATCTTGCTCACGGATTCGAATATGGTGATAGCCCATACGGAGATCAAGCTTGGAGAATACTTGGGCACCTTTGAGTTGTTCGAACAACTCATTGATGTTGGGAAGTGGGTACTTGTTCTTGATAGTGTTCTTATCAATGGACGGTAGCCAACACAAAGTCAGTCCGTTCCATCCTTCTTCTTCACAAAAAGAACTCCACAACCCCACGGAGAAGAACTAGGTCCGATAAGACCCATGCGCTCTTGAATATCGAGTTGCTTCTTCAGCTCCTTCAACTCTTCAGGTCCGAGCTTGTAAGGACGTTTGCACACCAGTTCCGTGTCAGGCTCAAGATCGATGACGAATTCAACTGGCCGGTGCAGAGGCATTCCTGGAAGCTCTTCTGGAAAGACGTCTTGATATTCGCAAACGACAGGAATTTGAGAGATGGCATCCAGTTCACCCTTCTTATTGAGAGAAAACAGACGGATGGTGTTATCTCGAGCGGCAAAGACAATTACATCCTCAGACGAATGAGTCAATTGAATCTGCCTGGCTGCACAATCAAGCTGATCCTTGTGCTTAGAAAGCCAGTCCATTCCGAGAATAAGATCAATATCCGAGTTACCAAGGACCATTGGAGAAGCCAGAAACTTAAAATCACCCATCATGATAGAAATATCCGGAATCTCGTAGTTTGCGAGCAAACATTTACCCGGTGAGACAACTGCTAACGGTTTATGCAAAACTTGAGAAGACAACTCATGCTTAGATGCAAAAGGTCTCGAGATGAAACAATGCGATGCACCAGTGTCAAAAAGTACTTTTGCAGGAACATCGTTAACAGGAAGGTTACCCATGATGACATCTGGCGAGTCCTCTGCCTGAGCTGCATTCATCAAGTTGACCTTGGCGTGCTTGGGGTTATGCTTGACCAGAGCTGTACTTGCAGATCTCACAGGAGGAGTAGGGAGACGCCTCTGATTGAAGCATTTGTTGGCATAGTGACCCTTCTGTTGGCACTTGTTGCACGTGACCTCTGAAAGTGGACGGTGATACGGAGCACTCGATCTTGGAGCTTGAGACGAAGTCTTGTTCTGAAAGCCAGGGTTGGGTGGGTGGGAAGATCCACTGCCACCTTTGCTCTTCTGCTGATAAGGCTGACGGAACGGAGGAGGAGGAAGCCAAAACTTCTGTTACTTAGCCACTTGAGTAGAGGAAGAAGGAGTAGGATCTCTGACTCGCTTCTAGGAAGCATCACACTTCAGTTGAGCAGCCTCTTGCTTCAATGCCATGTTGTAAAACTCATCATACCTCCTGGGCTCAAAGAGGACAAGATCTAGCTAGATTTCTTCTCTGAGACCACCCCTGAACTGGTACATCATGCTCTTCTCGTCAGGGACGTTCTGCTTAGCAAAGCGGGCGAGCTTCTGAAACATCTTGTTGTAGTCATAGACAGACATAGAGCCTTGCTTCAGGTTGCGGAATTCCTCACGCTTGCTTTCAACCACGCTCTGAGGAATATGATGAGCTTTGAAGTCTTGACGGAATTCATCCCAGGTAATCACACTGCCTCCTCTGGAATCTTTGTACTGCTGAAACCATTCTGCAGCTTGGTCTTTGAGTTGGAAGGAAGCGAACTTGACAAAGTCCTCAGGCCTGACTTTACTGCACTCGAAATGCTTGCACAAGTCCACGAGCCAATCATCAGCGTCAGTTTCCTCAACGCAATTGCTGAAGGTCTTTGGCTGGTTAGCAAGGAACTGGTTGAGTGTAGCAAAGTGATTCTGATTGTTGCCCTGGTTGCCTTGGTTCGCTTGGTTGCGCTCTTGAAGAAGTTGCATGATCAGCTATGTGTTTGCATTGGTAGCGGCCATCACAGCTTGCCATGCCTCCGGAGGTGGAGGTGGTGGTGGCGGATTAGGATTCGGAGTCGTGTGCATTGGAGGAGCCATCCTGAAGAGGTTGACATCCATTAGCACACTGATAGACAAAAAATGGAGCTGAACCCAACGGGTTGAAATTGCAACATATAGTCTTCACATCCGAACAAAATGAACGAATGCATTCCAATTGAAATGGTCACATATCCATAAATTGAGAAGCCACTTAGAATTTAGGTAGAGGAATAAAATCTACAAGGTACAGAACAAGAACGAATACTCGGTAAGGATCACCTAATCCCAAACCAAATATCCGTGGAAGAAGAACTAGAGCTACAAGAATTCCCACCTATGAAACTCCCGAACCTTTCCGGTTATGCAATCAGGTGTTGGGGATACAGGGGAAGCATAATATCTCACCCAAATCTAGCAAATCCTACATCCAGCTGTATCCATCCTTCAACACCTAACCGAGAAAAACTTCGGAAATCGTCTACCTCAACCTTTGAAAAGCATCCGTTATACAAGTTATGGCAGTACTCCCGAACTCCCGCCCCAGTACTGGGTGGCGTCGAGGTTATCTCACCAACAACTGCATAAAAGAGATTTTTGATGTCGGCGAACTAAACTCAGGTATTCCAGAACTGCAATGATAAAATTGTGACAACAACACCTCGGAGCTCAACTCCCCGGGACACTGCCACAACCCCTAAATGACAGGAGGCACCAAGAACAATGTTCTCGTCACAAATCGATCAGAACTATTCCAAGATACCCGCGTGATACTAAATTTTTTTAAGTGAAATTTGAGAAGAGAAGAGTCAAAACTCTACGTCAGGATACCTTACCAGAGCGATGAAGGGACTGGGGAGTAAAAGAATTCCTAAACTCTCCGATATATAATTCCTAAATGACTCAAAAACATTTTTCTAGACTCAACTCGTCCGCTAATTCGATCAAGCAATGGGGCTCCTAAGGTCGGGGAAGGCTCTGATTACCAACTTGTAACGCCCTCGATGCGGCTATATCTCCTACGTGTCGAAGCATGACTTAGAGGCATAACCGCATTGAAAGCAATGTCGCAAGTAAGGTAATCTTCACAACAACCCATGTAAATAGATAATAAGGGGAAAGGTACATAATTGGCTTACACTCGCCACGTCACACAAAGTTCATGAATAACATTACAATCATCCAATACACTCATGGTCCGACTACGGTACCAAAATAAAAGATCAACCCCAACAAGCGACACGGTCCCGATCGCCCCAACTGGGCACCACTACTGATCATCAGGGAAAGACACATAGTAACAGCGTGAGTCTTCATCGAACTCCCACTTGAGCTCAAGCGCATCATCTGCAATGGAGTCATCGGGCCCTGTATCTGGTTTGGAAGTAACCTGTGAGCCACGGGGACTCAGCAATCTCGCACCCTCGCGATCAAGACTATTTAAGCTTATAGGTAAGGCAAGGTAAAATGTGGAGCTGCAGCAAGCGACTAGCATATATGGTGGCTAACCTGTTTGCAAAAGAGAGCGAGAAGAGAAGGCAAAGCACGAACGAATAACTATAGAACAACCTATGGCAAACATTACTCCAACACCGTGTTCACTTCCCGGACTCCGCCGAGAAGAGACCATCACGGTAACACACGTAGTTGATTCATTTTAATTAAGTTAAGGTTCATGTTATCTACAATCGGACATTAACAAATTCCCATCTGCCCATAACCGCGGGCACGGCTTTCGAAAGTTCAAATCCCTGCAGGGGAGTCCCAACTTAGCCCATCACAAGCTCTCACGGTCAACGAAGGATAAACCTTCTCCCGAGACATTCCGATCAGACTCGGCATCCCGGTTCTACAAGACAACTTCGACAAAGATAAAACAAGTCCAGCAACACCGCCCGAATGTGCCGACAAATCCTGATAGGAGCTGCACATATCTCGTTCTCAAGGCACACTCAGATTGTCCAAACTTCTGGTAGGCCAGCCCAGAGTTGCCCCTGGTGGCCACCGGCGGCTGACGAGGTGGACCAACACTCAGAGGAGCACTGGCCTGGGGGGGTTTAAATAAGATGACCCTTGGGCTCCGGAAACCCAAGGGAAAAAGAGGCTAGGTGGCAAATTGTAAAACGAAGGTTGGGCATTGCTGGAGGAGTATTATTCAAGGCGAACTGTCAAGGGGTTCCCATTATCACCCAACCGCGTAAGGAACGCAAAATCCGGGAACATAACACCGATATGACGGAAACTAGGGCGTTACAGTAGGTGTAACGGTCTAACCGATCGTAAGGTGCTAGCGCTTATGAAAGACTATGTCTCGGTCATCCGTCTACTTAAACACCATGTAGTGCGAGAAACCAAATGGAGGCGATCGAGTCTTGTGGGGAAAAGTGCGCAAACCTCTGCAGAGTGTATAAACTAATCATGATTAGTCGTGTCCCCGGTTATGGACATCTTGAGTATCTAGTACCTGGATTATCATGTGAATCTCAACATGTTACTCTAAAATTAATTTTGTTGGGTTTTGTTTAATGATGATGCTTAATTGGGATTGAGAATGTTGTCAACCATTCTCAATGTTTAACAACTACCATGATAGTTAAATAAATTTATTCCTTTGTAGTAGGGAAAAATTGGCTTTACACAAAACTGTAACCATAGAGCTTTCCACCAGCCAAACATGCACATAGAATAGCTGTTTCATTCCATTACTCTCTATGTGTTACTTTGCCAGCATATTCCATGTGCTGACCCGTTTCGGGCTGCAACGTTAATGTTGCAGACTTTTCAGACGACGATTAAGGAGTGTTAGGTCATGGTTCTATACTCAGTGATGCCATTGGAGTTGATGGACTCACTTATCTTCCAAGCCTTCCGCTGTTATCGTTAGTAGATGGCCTTAAGCCATATTTATTGTAATAAGTTCTCTTTTGAGACACTCGATGTAATAAGTGTGTGATTGCTACTCTATTATAAATCCTTCAAGTACTGTGTGGTGTCAGCATTACTGATCCAGGGATGACACCTGAGCATAGAGATTGGACCGTTTGAGGTCTGGTCGCTACAAGATGGTATCAGAGCACACACTGACTATAGGACACGACCACTAAGCTAAAGACCTAGATCACTACTCACTCTCTTCTCTTTCTGACTTCTCATCTTTTCTACTCTTTTAGGATGGCGGATGCAAGGAACAAGTTCACGCAACCGGATGAGGATACACCCTTTGGACGTCACTTGAAGGAAGTCACTAGATACCTAGACATAGGAGTACCAAGATTCACCGGAACCTACAATGCCACTTTACCTGAAGAAGAGCGCTAGATGATTCAACTTGAAGTCCCAGGAAGGACGTTCATGCCAGTCACTGAGCCCATAGAGTTTTCTTTCGATGCACTAACTTGGAGTCTAGGAAAGAGCATGGCAGCTCACATCGCCATGGGACGTATTGGAGAAGTCTACCGCAATGATCTTAAGGATACTATCTACCAGATTTGTGGGCGCCGAGATGAGCACTGGGAGATGATCAGCACCAGGAAGGATAGATCAATTGCAGCTTTTATCCAGGAGCTAAACCAGCACATTCGACGTCAGGAAAACCAGATGTGCGCCGACATGATAGACCTGAAGAAGGCAAGGACAAGAATCAAGGAACTAGAGGAAGAACTCAAGGCTACACGTGAAGATTATGAAGAGGAAATCGAAGTACTAGTGGAGAAGAATGACGATCTGATCAAGAAGATTGGAATATTTATGGAAGGCCCTACACCAGTAGAAGAAAACGAAGAACCCAAGGAGATTCGCCCGGAAGACTACATCATCATCGATGACACCGACTCGGATCCAGATGATAGCGATGATGACTATGTTGATGAAGATGGAGCAGATATCATGGAGTCTGCAACCTAAGAATATTTCTAGTAGACCACCTCATCAGTAGTAGTAGTCCACCATGTAAATATAGTAGCCCGAGCACTTTTGCGATAGTTAGATCGATTGTATGCCCTTGTTTGATTGATTGAATGAAGTGAATTGTTTGCTTTTGCCTCATATGCATATGGGTAGTGTTTTCTCTTTAGACCCTCTCTCTTCTTAAATCTCATCTTTTCTGAAACCCTCAGATGCCTCCGAGACGTGACCCCGGATTTACCTTTCCACCGGAGCTCACCCAACTGATCCAGCAGCAGAACACATTGATGAAGTTGCTAGTCCAGAATCAGAATCAGGGGAACAACAACAACAACAACAACAACAACAACAACCCACCACCACCACCACCTGTTGATCACTTAGCCTCTTTTCTTAGGCTGAATCCGCCGGTGTTTTCCAGTAGCACCGAGCCGATAGTAGCAGATGATTGGCTCCGCAAGACAGCTAGGGAGTTGACCACAGCAGGATGCACAGATGCGGAGAAGGTGAAGTTTGCCGCACATTAGCTTGAAGGACCCGCAACATCATGGTGGGAGAATTTCACAGCCACTTTCCCTGTCGACACTGTCACATGGGACCAGTTTCAGTAGGCTTTTCGACCTGCCCATGTTTCAGCAGGAGCTATGGCCATGAAGAAGCGAGAGTTTCGCAACTTGCGCCAAGGAGGACGGACAATTGGCCAGTATGTGGAGGAATTTAGTAAATTAGCACGTTATGCCCCAGATGACGTTGCTACGGATGCAACTAAGCAGGAGAAGTTTCTGGAAGGACTTAATGATGAGTTGAGCATGCAGTTGATGGTAGCCACCTTCAACAGCTACCAGGAGTTGGTAGATCGTGCTCTCATGATTGAAGGGAAGCAGCAGCAGATTGAGAACCGCAAGAGGAAGTATGGACAAGGAAAGCACACTTCGGAGCTCAACAGAAGCCACATTTTACCCCTAGACTGCGAGGACATTTTCAGCATACCCATGGAGGAGGTAGCTCGCATAATCACAATGGCACCAAAAATGGTAATGGGAATGGAGGAAGCAACAGCCAAAACCGCACCAACCAATCGACCCCAGCCAAGAGAGACCTGAGCCAAGTCACTTGTTTTAAGTGCCAGAAGACCGGACATTATGCCAATGAATGTCCTGAATCACATAATGGAAATGACAATGGAAGCTCTGGGAAGAAGCCAAACCCTTTCAACAGGGGACAGGTGAACCACGTTAACGTGGAGGAGGTTGAAGAGCAGCCGGATGCAGTAATCGGTAAGTTTTTGGTTAAGTCTTTTACTGCACTCGTTCTTTTTGATACCGGTGCATCGCATTCATACATATCAAGGGGATTTGCGGATAAGTATAACCTTCCCACCAAAGTCCTTAGAACACCTATGTTAGTAAGCTCACCAGGAGCGGAGTATATGGCTAGCCAAGGATGTTTTCAAGTGCCATTAAGTATAGGTAGGCATGTGTTCCCCTCAGATTTGATAATATTGGAATCACAAGGTTTGGATGTTTGGGTATGGATTGGTTGTCGATGTATGGAGGAAACATTGATTGCGCCAGTATGTATCTCAGCATGTGCCGAAGAGGACTGAAGTAAATTGTTTAACATGAGTTGTGCAGGAGGAAGAACCAGTAGTGAAGGATTTCCCCGAAGTATTTCCAGAAGAGTTGCCAGGCATGCCACCGGATAGAGATATTGAGTTTTTGATTGAGCTTCTTCCAGGCACAGGGCCAATATCAAAGAGACCATATAGGATGCCTGCAAAGGATTTGGTGGAGATTAAGAAGCAAATTAAGGAGTTACTGGATAAAGGATACATTTGCCCAAGTTCATTGCCTTGGGGATCGCCAGTACTTCTAGTGGAGAAGAAGGATGGATCGTTAAGGATGGTTGTTGACTATCGAGGATTGAATGAAGTAACCATCAAGAACAAGTACCTGCTACCGATGATCAATGATCTGTTTGATCGATTGCAAGGAGCTAAGGTATTTTCCAAGATCGATCTGCGATCAGGATACCACCAGTTGAAGATTCGAGAACAGGATATACCCAAGACAGCTTTTACCACCAGGTATGGGTTGTACGAGTATACCGTTATGTCATTTGGTCTGACTAACGCACCTGCATATTTTATGAACATGATGAACAAAGTGTTTATGGAGTTCTTGGATAAGTTCGTCGTAGTGTTCATTGATGATATCCTTGTTTACTCGAAGAATGAAGAGGAACATAAGGAGCATTTGCGTTTGGTTCTTGGTAAACTCAGAGAACATCAACTATATGCCAAGTTCAGCAAATGTGAGTTTTGGTTGAAGGAAGTTGGATTTCTCGGACATGTTATATCCGGAGAAGGTATAGCACTAGATCCCACTAAAGTCGATATTGTGACCAAGTGGGAAGCGCCAACAACAGTTAGAGAGATCCGGAGTTTTCTTGGACTCACAGGATACTACCGGAGGTTTATTGAGAATTTCTCAAAGATTGCGAAGCCTATGACGGAGTTGTTGAAGAAGGATACCTAGTTCAAATGGACTGAGGAATGCGAGGCTAGTTTCCAGGAGTTGAAGAAATGTTTGGTTACCTCACCAGTGTTGATTTTTTCGGATCAGACCAAGGATTATGAGGTGTACTGTGACGCTTCACATCGAGGACTTGGAGCAGTACTTATGCAGGAAGGAAGAGTTGTTTCATATGCCTCACGACAGCTTAAGCCTCATGAGTTGAATTATGCTACGCATGATTTGGAGTTAGCAGCCGTAGTGCATGCATTGAAGACTTGGAGACATTTTCTGATTGGAAACCATTGCGAGGTGTACACGGATCACAAGAGTTTGAAGTATATTTTCACACAGAAGGAGTTGAACCTCAGACAAAGGAGATGGTTGGAGCTCATCAAGGATTATGATATAAAATTGCATTATCACCCCGGAAAGGCTAACTAGTAACTGATACGTTGAGCCGCAAGAGCCATGTCAACACCCTAATGACGAGAGATTTACCAAGGGAGTTAGCCAAAAATCTTCGAGAGCTATGTTTGGAGATAGTTCTGAGAGGCTATGTAGCAGCACTGGAGATTCAGTCTACTTTGATGGATAAGATCAGAGAAGCCCAGAAGACTGACAAGGAGATTGCCTCCATAAAGGAGAAAATGAGCAAGGGAAAAGCTAAGGGGTTTCGTGAGGATGAGCATGATACCTTATGGTTTGAAGACCGTGTTTATGTGCCCAATGACCCGGAGATCAGGAAGTTAATTCTGCAGGAGGCCCATGATTCACCATATTCGATTCACCCAGGAAATACCAAGATGTATTTGGATTTGAAGGATACTTTCTGGTGGACCGGAATGAAGAAGGATATTGCGGAGTATGTAGCAGTTTGTGATGTATGTCAGAGAGTAAAGGCAGAGCATCAGAAGCCAGCCGGATTGCTACAACCATTGCCGATACCCGAATGGAAGTGGGTTAAGCTAGGCATGGATTTTATTACAGGATTGCCCAGAACACGTTCAGGCTATGACTCAATATGGGTTGTAGTCGATTGTTTGACAAAGGTAGCTCATTTTATTCCAGTGAAGACTACATATACCAGTCCAAAGTTGGCAAAGATATATATGACCAGGATCGTATGTCTGCATGGAGTTCCAAGGAGCATTGTATCAGATAGAGGAACCCAGTTTACCTCAAAGTTCTGGAATCAGTTGCATGAGAATTTGGGAACCAGACTAGAGTTTAGCACAGCTTTCCACCCGCAGACAGATGGACAGACTGAGAGAGTCAATCAGATTTTGGAGGATATGCTAAGAGCTTGCGCGCTAGATTACGGATCTAGTTGGGACGAGAATTTGCCATATGCAGAGTTCTCTTACAACAACATCTATCAATCCAGTTTGAAGATGGCCCCTTTCGAAGCCTTGTACGGAAGGAGGTGCAGGACCCCATTGTCTTGGGATGAAGTTGGAGACCGCCAGTTGTTTGGACCGGATCTGATTAGGGAGTCTGAACAAAAAGTGAAATTGATTCACGATAGGCTCAAGGTAGCCCAATCCAGGCAGAAGAGCTACGTAGATTCTACATGCAAGGAGACAGTTTACGAAGTCGGAGACCGAGTTTATCTTCGAGTATCTCCACTTAAAGGAGTTAAGCGCTTTGGAGTTAAGGGAAAGTTAGCGCCGCGTTTTGTAGGCCCATACAAAGTTTTGGAATGTATGGGAGAAGTAGCCTACAAGTTGGAATTGCCTGAAGGATTGTCGGGAGTTCACGACGTGTTCCACGTATCCCAGTTGAAGAAGTGCCATGCAGAGATGGCTGATATACCGCTGAGAGATACGGTACCACGGGAAGCAATTCAGTTGGACAGTGATTTGACCTATGAGGAGAAACCAGTTAAGATTCTAGAGTATGCCAGTCGAGTCACCCGCAGCAAGGTTATCAAGTTTTGCAAGGTTCAGTGGAGCCACCACACAGAGGATGAAGCCACCTGGGAGCGAGAGGAAGATTTACTGAAGGACCACCCTCACCTATTTTCTAGCCAACCCGAATCTCGAGGGCGAGATTCATCTTAAGGGGGGTAGGTTTGTAACATCCCAAATTTTCAATTTGGAATGTTATACACTAGATCATCATTGCATATCATATTTATTGCATTTTGGTTGATCCTAGAAATTTCACGCAACTCAAGTACCCTCGGAGAGAGTTGGGGATTTCGTTATTTTCATATTTGAGTTGTCTCAAATTTTGAAAATAGGATCATTTGATTTTATTTATTTTATCTTCAATTATTTCTATTACAAAAATAAGAGAGAGGGAATAAAATGACTTTCCCAAAATAAAGAAATATTGAGGATTTAATAAAAAAATCAAATAAGATTTTATTTTGGTTTTATTTGCTATTTTATTTGAATTTAGGAAAATGCGCATTTTTCAAAATTGCATTTAGGCCCCAAATAAATGATCATCCTGTGCGGCTTGAGTTTAGAAGCCGGGGAAAATTTATTTCGGGATTTTTGGAGTCCGTTTAGTATTTCTTTTGATTTTTCTTCCGAGCGAAATTATTAAATAAAGATCCGAACCGACCTTGGGCCGTAACCGGCCAGGACTCTCCTGGCCGGGCCTCTTATAAGTCGCGCCCCGCCCCCGGCCAAAGCCCAAGCCGCCGCCCCGCCCAAACCCTAACCCTAGCCGGCCCCGCGCCGCCGCCGCGCCGCCGCCGCCCTGCCGCCGCGCCGCCGCCCCGCCGGACCCGCCGCCGCCGCCAGACCGCCGCCGCCGTTCGCCGGAGGTAGCTTTTTTAGCCTCCAGTTTTTCTCGAAAAACCGTTCGGTTTTCCGACGGTTTTGCTCGTTTTTTTAGTTTCTGTTTTTTTAAATAGATCGGTTTTCCGGTTTATTTAAATAGCAAGCGTTCACCCGTTCGTTCATTTTAACGAACGTTCGTCGTTTTTCTTTTTCTCGTATTAAATCCGCGATTTTTCTGATCGCGATCTCTGATCCGATTTTCGTTTTAGTCTAACTTTTCGCTCGTTTATCGGAATCAGGCGATTCAAGCGCCTAGAGTTTCGTCTCGAAACCCTCTTTCCGTTTAAGCCACTCAAACAAGTTTTTGCCACTGTAAAAATTTCCATAGATCCATAATAGTAAACGAAGCTTGTTTCTTTTGCCGTTTGTCTTTCGTTGCTTCGTTCGATTTGATTCTTTTTGCCAACCGGAGTTCTTAAGTTGAACTTTCTGGTTAGATCTCTTATTTGAGTTTTACCTGTGCATTAATTGAGTACTTATTGTATGCTTGTTTGTTTGAGATAGAGTACCCGGAGTGCGCCGCTTGCTACTTCGAATCGCTAGGTTTCCCGAATCATCAGCAAGGCAAGTAACACTTTGATCATGCTTTCCCACTACCCAGTTTTATTGCATTAGATCAATCCTAACACTTTGCATGATTAGGATCTAATTAAATTGTGGGTTTGGGAAGTAGATGAGGTAGTACCTATTACCTGTTATTATCAAACCTTTGGGAGTTACTTCTACGTTGCTTATTATGCCATGCTATGCTAGTAGACGTGGATTGGGTGAGTGAAATCCCTGACATATGTGAGATTGTTAATTAATGGTTTACTTAAGGTGGCAACTTAAATACACATCTGGGTGGATTGAGGCACCTGGGTATTCCAGCGATTGCCTATTTTTCTTTATGGACCGCCACCCAGACTCAAAGGGATCATGAGATTATTCATGCTAGAAACTTCCGTGTGCAGCCACAAGCTATTATGGGCTCTAGCATAGTTGATTAAGTTGTGCGAACTCTTACAATGGTAGACTAGCAGATGTAGGGGAAAGTGGGTGTAACGGTCTACCCAATCGTAAGGTGCTAGCACTTCTAAAAGACTATGTCTCGGCCATCCGTCTTCTTTAACACCATGTAGTGTGAGAAACCAAACGGAGGCGATCGAGTCTTGTGGGGAAAAGTGCGCAAACCTCTGCAGAGTGTATAAACTAATCATGATTAGCCGTGTCCCCAGTTATGAACATCTTGAGTATGTAGTACCTGGATTATCATGTGAATCTCAACATGTTACTCTAAAATTAATCATGATTAGCCGTGTCCCCGGTTATGGACATCTTGAGTATCTAGTACCTGGATTATCATGTGAATCTCAACATGTTACTCTAAAATTAATTTTGTTGGGTTTTGTTTAATGATGATGCTTAATTGGGATTGAGAATGCTGTCAACCATTCTCAATGTTTAACAACTACCATGATAGTTAAATAAATTTATTCCTTTGCAGTAGGGAAAAATTGGCTTTACGCAAAACTGTAACCATAGAGCTTTCCACCAGCCAAATATGCATATAGAATAGTTGTTTCATTCCATTACTCTCTATGTGTTACTTTGCCAGCATATTCCATGTGCTGACCCGTTTCGGGCTGCAACGTTAATGTTGCAGACTTTTCAGACGACGATTAAGGAGTTTTAGGTCGTGGTTCTATACTCAGTGACGCCGTTGGAGTTGATGGACTCACTTATCTTCCAAGCCTTCTGCTGTTATTGTTAGTAGATGGCCTTAAGCCATATTTATTGTAATAAGTTCTCCTTTGAGACACTCGATGTAATAAGTGTGTGACTGCTACTCTGTTATAAATCCTTCAAGTACTGTGTGGTGTCAGGATTACTGATCCAGGGATGACACCTGAGCACAGAGATTGGACCGTCTGAGGTCTGGTCGCTACACCCCGTTAATCAAATGACAACTCATGTCTATGGCTAGGAAACTTAACCATCTTTGATTCAACGAGCTAGTCAAGTAGAGGCATACTAGTGACATACTGTTTGTCTATGGATTCACACATGTATTATGTTTCCGTTTAATACAATTCTAGCATGAATAATAAACATTTATCATGATATAAGGAAATAAATAATAACTTTATTATTGCCTCTAGGGCATATTTCCTTCAGTCTCCCACTTGCACTAGAGTCAATAATCTAGTTCACATCGCCATGTGATTTAACATCAATAGTTCACATCACCATGTGATTAACACCCATAGTTCACATCGCCATGTGACCAACACACAAAGGGTTTACTAGAGTCAATAATCTAGTTCACATCGCTATGTGATTAATACCCAAAGAGTACTAAGGTGTGATCATGTTTTGCTTGTGAGGGAAGTTTAGTCAATGGGTCTGCCACATTCAGATCCGTATGTATTTTGGAAATTTCTACGTCAACAATGCTCTGTGCGGAGCTACTCTAGATAATTGCTCCCACTTTCAATATGTATCCAGATTGAGACTTTGAGTCATCTGGATCAGTGTCAAAACTTGCATTGACGTAACCCTTTACGACGAACCTTTTGTCACCTCCATAATCGAGAAACACATCCTTATTCCACTAAGGATAATTTTGACCAATGTCCAGTGATCTACTCCTAGATCACTATTGTACTCCTTTGCCAAACTCAGGGCAGGGTATACAATAGGTCTGGTACACAGCATGGCGTACTTTATAGAACCTATGGCTGAGGCATAGGGAATGACTTTCATTCTCTCTCTATCTTCTGCCGTGGTCGGGTTTTGAGTCTTACTCAACTTCACACCTTGTAACATAGGCAAGAACTCCTTCTTTGACTGTTCCATTTTGAACTACTTCAAAATCTTGTCAAGGTATGTACTCATTGAAAAACTTATCAAGCGTCTTGATCTATCTGTATAGATCTTGATGCTCAATATGTAAGCAACTTCACCGAGGTCTTTCTTTGAAAAACTCCTTTCAAACATTCCTTTATGCTTTGCAGAATAATTCTACATTATCTTCGATCAACAATATGTCATTCACATATACTTATCAGAAATGCTGTAGTGCTCCCACTCACTTTCTTGTAAATACAGGCTTCACCGCAAGTCTGTATAAAACTATATGCTTTGATCAACTTATCAAAGCATATATTCCAACTCCGAGATGCTTGCACCAGTCCATAGATGGATCGCTGGAGCTTGCATATTTTGTTAGTACCTTTAGGATTGACAAAACCTTCTGGTTGCATCATATACAACTCTTCTTTAATAAATCCATTAAGGAATGCAGTTTTGTTTATCCATTTGCCAGATTTCATAAAATGTGGCAATTTCTAACATTATTCGGACAGACTTAAGCATAGATACGAGTGAGAAACTCTCATCGTAGTCAACACTTTGAACTTGTCGAAAACCTTTTTGCGACAATTCTAGCTTTGTAGATAGTAACACTACTATCAGCGTCTGTCTTCCTCTTGAAGATCCATTTAATCTCAATGGCTCGCCGATCAATGGGCTAGTCAATCAAAGTCCATACTTTATTCTCATACATGGATCTCATCTCAGATTTCATGGCCTCAAGCCATTTCGCAGAATCTAGGCTCATCATCGTTTCCTCATAGTTCATAGGCTCGTCATGGTCAAGTAACATGACATCCAGAACAGGATTACCATATAACTCTGGCGCGGATCTCACTCTGGTTTACCTACGTGTTTTGGTAGTAACTTGATCTGAAGTTATATGATCATCATCATTAGCTTCCTCACTAATTGGTGTAGTAGTCACAGGAACAGATTTCTATGATGAACTACTTTCCAATAAGGGAGCAGGTACAATTACCTCATCAAGTTCTACTTTCCTCCCATTCACTTCTTTCGAGAGAAACTCCTTCTCTAGAAAGGATCCATTCTCAGCAATGAATATCTTGCCTTCGGATCTGTGATAGAAGGTGTAACCAACATTTTCTTTTTGGGTATCCTATGAAGACGCACTTCTCCGATTTGGATTTGAGCTTATCGGGTTGAAACTTTTTCACATAAGCATTGCAACCTCAAACTTTAAGAAATGACAGTTAGGTTTGTTGCCAAACCATAGTTCATACGGTGTCGTATCAACGGATTTAGATGGTGCCTTGTTTAATGTGAATATAGCTGTCTCTAATGCATAACCCCAAAACGATAGTGGTAAATCGGTAAGAGACATCATAGATCGCACCATATCTAATAAAGTACGGTTACGACATTTGGACACACCATTACACTATGTTGTTCCAGGTGGTGTGAGTAGTGAAACTATTTCACATTGTTTTAACTGAAGGCCAAACTCATAACTCAAATATTTTACTTCTGCGATCATATCATAGAAACTTTTATTTTTGTTACGATGATTCTCCACTTCACTCTGAAATTCTTTGAACTTTTCAAATGTTTCAGACTTGTGTTTCATCAAGTAGATATACTCATATCTACTCAAATCATTGGTGAAGATCAGAAAATAATGATACCCGTCGCGAGCCTTAATATTTATCGGACCACACACATCTGTATGTATGATTTCCAACAAATCTGTTGCTCGCTCCATAGTTCCGAAGAACGGCGTTTTAGTCATCTTGCCCATGAGGCATGGTTCTCAAGTACCAAGTGATTTCATAATCAAGTGGTTCAAAAAGTCCATCAGTATGGAGTTTCTTCATGCGCTTTATACCGATATGACCTAATCGGTAGTGCCACAAATAAGTTGCACTATCATTATTAACTTTGCATCTTTTGGCTTCAATGTTATGAAAATGTGTATCACCACGATCGAGATCCAACAAACCATTTTCATTGGGTGTATGACCATAGAAGGTTTTATTTATGTAAACAGAACAACAATTATTCTCTAACTTACATGAATAACCGTATTGCAATAAACATGATCCAATCATATCCATGCTCAACGCAAACACTTAATAACACTAATCCCAAAAGTATAGGGAGTGTGTGATGATGATCATCTCAATCTTGGAACCATTTCCAATACACATCGTCACTTCACCCTTAACTAGTATATGTTCATTCTGCAACTCCCGTTTGGAGTTACTATTCTTAGCAACTGAACTAGTATCAAATACTGATGGGTTTCTATAAACACTAGTAAAGTACACATCAATAACATGTATATCAAATATACCTATGTTCATTTTGCCATCCTTCTTATCCTCCAATTACTTTGGGTAGTTCCGCTTCCAGTGACCAGTCCTTTTGCAGTACAAGCACTCAGTTTCAGGCTGAGGTCCAGACTTGGGTTTTTTCACTTGAGCAGCAACTTGCTTGCCGTTCTTCTTGAAGTTCCCCTTTCTTCCCTTTGTCCCTTTACTTGAAACTAGTGGTTTTGTTTACCATCAACACTTGATGCTTTTCTTGATTTCTACCTTCGTCGATTTTAGCATCACGAAGAGCTTGGGAATCGTTTCCGTTATCCCTTGCATATTATAGTTCATCACAAAGTTCTACTAACTTGGTGATGGTGACTAGAGAATTCTGTCAATCACTATTTTATCTGGAAGATTAACTCCCACTTGATTCAAGCGGTTGTAGTACCGAGACAATCTGAGCACATGCTCACTTCTTGAGCTATTCTCCTCCATCTTTTAGCTATAGAACTTGTTGGAGACTTCATATCTCTCAACTCGGGTATTTGCTTGAAATATTAACTTCAACTCCTGGAACATCTCATATGGTCCATGACGTTCAAAACGTCTTTGAAGTCCCGATTCTAAGCCGTTTAAGCATGGTGCACTAAACTATCAAGTAGTCATCATATTGAGCTAGCCAAACGTTCATAACATCTGCATCTGCTCCTGCAATAGGTTTGTCTCCTAGCGGTGCATCAAGGACATAATTCTTCTGTGCAGCAATGAGGATAAACCTCAGATCACGGATTCAATCTGCATCATTGCTACTAATATCTTTCAACTTAGTTTTCTCTAGGAACATACCGAAAATAAAATAGGGGAGCTAAACGCGAGCTATTGATCTTCAACATAGTTATGCTAATACTACCAGGACTAAGTTCATGATAAATTTAAGTTCAATTAATCATATTACTTAAGAACTCCCACTTAGATAGACATCCCTCTAATCCTCTAAGTGATCATGTGATCCATATCAACTAAACCATGTCCGATCATCACGCGAGATGGAATAGTTTCAATGGTGAACATCACTATGTTGATCATATCTACTATATGATTCACGCTCGACCTTTCGGTCTCAGTGTTCCGAGGCCATATCTGTTATATGCTAGGCTCGTCAAGTTTAACCTGAGTATTCCGTGTGTGCAACTGTTTTGCACCCGTTGTATTTGAATGTAGAGCCTATCACACCCGATCATCACGTGGTGTCTCAGCACGAAGAACTTTCGCAACGGTGCATACTCAGGGAGAACACTTGTACCTTGATAATTAGTGAGAGATCATCTTATAAAGCTACCGTCGAACTAAGCAAAATAAGATGTATAAAAGATAAACATCACATGCAATCAAAATATGTGACATGATATGGCCATCATCATCTTGTGCCTTTGATATCCATCTCCAAAGCATCGTCATGATTTCCATCGTCACCGGCATGACACCATGATCTCCATCATCTTGATCTATATCAATGTGTCGTCACATGGTCATCTCGCCAACTATTGCTCTTGCAACTATTGCTATCGCATAGTGATAAAGTAAAGCAATTATTTGGCGCTTGCATCTTATGCAATAAAGGTGTAAGCATAAGGCTTCTGCCAGTTGCCGATAACTTCAACAAAACATGATCATCTTATACAACAACTTATATCTCATCATGTCTTGACCATATCACATCAGAACATGCCCTGCAAAAACAAGTTAGATGTCCTCTACTTTGTTATTGCAAGTTTTACGTGGCTGCTACGGGCTGAGCAAGAACCGTTCTTACCTACGCATCAAAACCACAACAATAGTTTGTCAAGTTAGTGTTGTTTTAACCTTCTCAAGGACTGGGCGTAGCCACACTCGGTTCAACTAAAGTTGGATAAACTGACACCCGCTAGTCACCTGTGTGCATAGCACGGCGGTAAAACCAGTCTCGCGTAAGCGTACGCGTAATGTCGGTCTGGGCCGCTTCATCCAGCAATACCGCCGAACCAAAGTGTGACATGCTGGTAAGCAGTATGACTTATATCGCCCACAACTCACTTGTGTTCTACTCGTGCATATTACATCAACGCATAAAATCTCGCTCGGATGCCACTGTTGGGGAACATAGTAATTTCAAAAAAATTCCTACGCACACGCAAAATCATGGTGATGCATAGCAACAAGAGGGGAGAGTGTTGTCTACGTACCCTCGTAGACAAAAAGCGGAAGCGTTAGCACAACGCGATTGATGCAGTCGTACGTCTTCACGATCCGACCGATCAAGTACCGAATGCACGGCACCTCCGAGTTCTGCACACGTTTAACTCGATGACGTCCCTCGAACTCCGATCCAGCCGAGTTTTGAGGGAGAGTTTCGTCAGCACGATGGCGTGGTGATGATGATGATGTTCTACCGACGTAGGGCTTCGCCTAAGCACCGCTAAGATATGATCGAGGTGGATTATGGTGGAGGGGGGCACCGCACACGGCTAAGAGACAAGAGATCAATTGTTGTTTCTATGGGGTGCCCCCTGGCCACGTATATAAAGGAGTGGAGGAGGGGAGGGGCCGGCCCTCTCTATGGCGCTCCCTAGGGGAGTCCTACTCCCACCGGGAGTAGGATTCCCCCTTTCCTAGTAGAACTAGGAGCCCTTCCAAGTAGTAGGGGTAGGAGGGAAGGAAAGGGAAGGGAAAAGGAGAAGGAAGGAAGGGGGCGCCCCCTGAAAATTCCTAAACGGCGCTTATAGCGCCTGTTTTAGTTATTTATGCAATCGGGCGCACACCCTCCTGCCGAACTGGGCCGGCCCATTCTCCTTTTTTTCTCTTCTAAAAATGCAAAAATTTGCTAGTGCTGGGCAAGATTCGAACTGGTGACCTCCCTCATATAAGCACGCTGCCAGAACCACTCAACCACCTTACCTGTTTGTGTTGCGTCAAAGCTTTTCACCCTTTTGTTTCCATATGTTTTTTCTTAAGAGCGATTTTGTTCGGTTTTTTCCTTCTTTTTTCCTTTCTTCTTCTGCTAAGTGTGTGAACCCCTTTTTTTAAAATTCGTGAACTTTAATTCAAATCAGTGAACTTTTTTTCAAAATTGATGAACCTTTTTTTCAAAGTCGATGAACTATTTTCAAATCAGTGAACTCTTTTCCAAATTTGATAAACTTTTTTCAAACTCGATGAACTATTTTCAAATTGGTGAACTCTTTTCAAAATTTGATGAACATTTTTCAAACTTGATGAACTATTTTCAAATCGGTGAACTATTTTCCAAATTTGATGAACTTTTTTCAAACTTGATGAACTTTTTTCAAAATGGATGAACTTTTTTCAAATCGATGAACCTTTTTTTCAAAGTCGATGAACTATTTTCAAATCGGTGAACTTTTTTCCAAATTCCATGAACTTTTTTCAAATTCGGTGAACTCTTTTCCAAACTTGATGAACTTTTTTCAAACTCGATGAATTTTTTTCAAAATGGATGAACTTTTTTCAAATCGATGAACCTTTTTTTCAAATTGGTGAACTTTTTTCCAAATTCCATGATCTTTTTTCAATTTTGTGGACCTTTCTTCAAAAATGATGAACCTATTCAAATTCATGAATTTAATGTAAATAATTCATAAAATTAAGTTATTAATAGCTCGGCCGCGCATTCTTATACTTTTGGCGCTTCAAAAAACACCAAAGTTAAGTTGTTCTAGTGGTTAGGCACACTTGTACAGGAAGATAGGGTCTCTAGTTCGAATCCTGGGAGGGGCACCTTTTGTTGTTTTTTAGTTAATTTCACTGCACAGGCGCGTCGGCTTGTTGGGCCAGGCCCAGGTAGGCAGCCCGTGGGCGCCAGTACGCGTTACGGGCGCTAAAGGCACGGCTTAGGAGCTCCCGCGCCCCCTTCCCTAGTCCAATTCGAACCAGCCCATGGGGAGGGGTGCCGCCACCCTTTGAGGCCTTTCTCTCCTTTCCCGTATGGCCCATTAAGGCCCAATACGAATTCCCGTAACTCCCCAGTACTCCCGAAAATACCCAAATCATTCGGAACCTTTCCGATGTACAAATATAGCGGAACCTGGATGCTCATATTGGCTCCTACATATTCTACGAAGATCTTTATCGGTCAAATCGCATAACAACATACGTTGTTCCCTTTGTCATCGGTATGTTACTTGCCCGAGATTCGATCGCCGGTATCTCAATACCTAGTTCAATCTCGTTACTGGCAAGTCCCTTTACTCGTTTCGTAACACATCATCCCGCAACTAACTCATTAGTTTCAATGCTTGCAAGGCTTGTAGTGATGTGCATTACCGAGTGGGCCCAGAGATACCTCTCCGACAATTGGAGTGACAAATCCTAATCTCGAAATACGCCAACCCAACAAGTACCTTCGGAGACACCTATAGAGCACCTTTATAATCACCCAGTTATGTTGTGACGTTTGGTAGCACACAAAGTGTTCCTCCGATAAACGGGAGTTGCATAATCTCATAGTCATAGGAACATGTATAAGTCATGAAGAAAGCAATAGCAACAAACTAAACGATCAAGTGCTATGCTAACGGAATGGTCAAGTCAATCACATCATCCTCTAATGATGTGACCCCGTTAATCAAATGACAACTCATGTCTATGGCTAGGAAAATTAACCATCTTTGATTCAACGAGCTAGTCAAGTAGAGGCATACTAGTGACATACTGTTTGTCTATGTATTCACACATGTATTATGTTTCCGGTTAGTACAATTCTAGCATAAATAATAAACATTTATCATGATATAAGGAAATAAATAATAACTTTATTATTGCCTCTAGGAGATATTTCCTTCAACCATAGCCTCTCCGATGAAGTGTGAGTAGTTTACCTCGGACCTACGGGTCCATAGTTATTAGCTAGATGGCTTCTTCTCTCTTTTTGGATCTCAATACAATGTTCTCCCCCTCTCTTGTGGAGAAATATTCGATGTAATCTTCTTTTTGCGGTGTGTTTGTTGAGACCGATGAATTGTGGGTTTATGATCAAGTCTATCTATGAACAATATTTGAATATTCTCTGAATTCTTTTATGTATGATTGGTTATCTTTGCAAGTCTCTTCGAATTATCAGTTTGGTTTGGCCTACTAGATTGATCTTTCTTGCAATGGGAGAAGTCCTTAGCTTTGGGTTCAATCTTGCGGTGTCCTTTCCTAGTGACAGCAGGGGCAACAAGGCGCGCATTGTATTGTTGCCATCGAGGATAACAAGATGGGGTTTTCATCATATTGCATGAGTCTAACCCTCTACATCATGTCATATTGCTTAAGGCGTTACTCTGTTTTTAACTTAATACTCTAGATGCATGCTGGATAGCGGTCGATGAGTGGAGTAATAGTAGTAGATGCAGGCAGGAGTTGGTCTACTTGTCTCGGACGTGATGCCTATATACATGATCATACCTAGATATTCTCATAACTATGCTCAATTTTGTCAATTGCTCAACAGTAATTTGTTCACTCACCGTAGAATACTTATGCTCTCGAGAGAAGCCACTAGTGAAACCTATGGCCCCCGGGTCTATCTTCATCATATTAATCTCCTACTACTTAGTTATTTCCTTTGTTTTTTACTTTACCTTTATTTTACTTTGCATCTTTATGAAAAAATACCAAAAAGAATATCTTATCATATCTATCAGATCTCACTCTCGTAAGTGGCCGTGTAGGGATTGACAACCCCTATTCACGTTGGTTGTGAGGATTTATTTGTTTTGTGCAGGTATGAGGGACTCGCGCGTAGCCTCCTACTGGATTGATACCTTGGTCCTCAAAAACTGAGGGAAATACTTACGCTACTTTGCTGCATCATCCCTTCCTCTTCGGGGAAAACCAACGCAGTGCTCAAGAGGTAGCAAGAACGATTTCTGGCGCCATTGCCGGGGAGGTTCATGCAAGTCAAGATTTGACTCCCGACAACGAGCTATTTCTGGCGCCGTTGCTGGGGAGGTCTACGCAAAAGTCAACATACCGAGTACCCATCACATACCCTTATCTCCCGCATTACATTATTTGCCATTTGCCTCTCGTTTTCCTCTTCCCCACTTCACCCTTGCCGTTTTATTCGCCCGCTCTCTCTATCCTCCCTTTCTTTTCGCTCGCCTTTCTTCCGCCATGTCTGAATCAAAAAGGGTTGGGGGTTCTCTCCAGAGTTTTAGTACTTTGGACAACCCTTCTATTCTCGCTAAGCTCATAAATAAGGATACTATGGAAAAACCTACTGGAGTTATCAATGAGAGTCTTAATAATTTTGATGAAGATGATTCCGGAATTTTTCATTATTTAATTGATGAATCTTTGAAAGATGCTTGGTATAGACTACTAAGGATCAGGGCCAGCTATGTTCCTCAATATCAAATTGAAGTTTACTTAAAAAACTTTTATATTGCCCTTCCTTCTTCTTTTAAGCATGTCTTAGATTCTATAATTGAAGAAGGTTTTATTGAAGGGGATGTCGTAGACACTTATGAAAAAATGAAAACTACATTTGGGCACCCCATGAATGAGAAAGTTGAATCTACATCTCTTTTGCTCTCTTACCAAAACGAATCTATTAAAGAGATAAAGGCTAGCCTAGATACAAATTTCTGTAACATACTTAATCTTTCTTCTACCATTAATAGCCATGTGCTTTATCAAAATAGAAGGATTAATTCTGTAGATAGCAAGTTTGCTCTTTTCTTTCCTAATACTAAAGATGGCAATACCTAGATCTATTCTTGCTTGTTATGCCTAGCTAGGGGCGTTAAACGATAGCGCTTGTTAGGAGGCAACCCAATTTTATTTTTATTCCTTGCTTTTTGCTCCTGTTTAGTAATAGATAAATTATCTAGCCTCTGTTTTGGTTGTGTTTTTTGTGTTTAATTAGTGTTTGTGCCTAGTAGAACCATTGGAAGACTTGGGGAAAGTCTTGTTACACTTGCTGTAAAAAACAGAAACTTTAGCGCTCACGAGAAATACTGCCATTTTTATTTGGAAAGTGCTATTTAGTTAATTATTTTTGAAGATGATTAATAGATAAATTCCTCACGTCCAGAAATTTATTTTCGAATTTTTGGGGTTCCAGATCGTGCGCTAGCTACAGATTACTACAGACTGTTCTGTTTTTGACAGATTCTGTTTTTCGTGTGTTGTTTGCTTATTTTGATGAATCTATGGCTCGTAAAATAGTTTATAAACCATAGATAAGTTGGAATAAAGCAGGTATAACACCAATATAAATAAAGAATGAGTTCATTACAGTACCTTGAGGTGGTATTTTGTTTTCTTTCACTAACGGAGCTCACGAGATTTTCTACTTTAAGTTTTGTGTTGTGAAGTTTTCAAGTTTTGGGTAAAGATTTGATGGATTATGGAACAAGGAGTGGCAAGAGCCTAAGCTTGGGGATGCCCATGACACCCCCAAGATAATCTAAGGACACCTAACAGCCAAAGCTTGGGGATGCCCATGGCACCCCCAAGATAATCTAAGGACACCTAAAAGCCAAAGCTTGGGGATGCCCCGGAAGGCATCCCCTCTTTCGTCTACTTCTATCGGTAACTTTACTTGGAGATATATTTTTATTCTCCACATGATATGTGTTTTGCTTGGAGTGTCTTGTATGATTTGAGTCTTTACTTTTTTGTTTACCACAATCATCCTTGCTGTACACACCTTTTGAGAGAACCATACATGATTTGGAATTTGTTAGAATACTCTATGTGCTTCGCTTATATCTTTTGAGTTATATAGTTTTGCTCTAGTACTTCACTTATATCTTTTAGAGCACGGTGGTGGATTTGTTTTATAGAAACTATTGATCTCTCATGCTTCACTTAGATTATTTTGAGAGTCTTAAATAGCATGGTAATTTGCTTAAAATCCTAATATGCTTGGTATACAAGATTAATAATAAAACTTTCTTATGAGTGTGTTGAATACTATGAGAAGTTCGATGCTTGATAATTGTTTTGAGATATGAAGATGGTGATATTAAAGTTGTGCTAGTTGAGTAGTTTTGAATTTAAGAAATACTTGTGTTAAAGTTTGTGACTCCCGTAGCATGCATGTATGGTGAACCGTTATGTGATGAAGTCGGAGCATGATTTATTTTTTGATTGTCTTCCTTATGAGTGGCGGTCGGGGATGAGCGATGGACTTTTCCTACCAATCTATCCCCCTAGGAGCATGCGCGTAATACTTTGCTTTGATAACTTGTAGATTTTTGCAATAAGTATATGAGTTCTTTATGACTAATGTTGAGTCCATGGATTATACGCACTTCTCTCACCCTTCCACCTTTGCTAGCCTCTCTAATACCGTGCACCTTTCGCCGGTATCATACACCCACCATATACCTTCCTAAAAACAGCCACCATACCTACCTATCATGGCATTTCCATAGCCATTCCGATATATATTTCCATGCAACTTTCCACTGTTCCGTTTATTGTGACACACTCCATCATTGTCATACTGCTTAGCATGATCATGTAGTCGACATCGTATTTGTGGCAAAGCCACCGTTCATAATTCTTTCATACATGTCACTCATGATTCATTGCATATCCCGGTACACCGCCAGAGGCATTCATATAGAGTCATATTTTGTTCTAAGTATCGAGTTGTAATTGTTGAGTTGTAAGAAAAATAAAAGTGTGATGATCATCATTATTAGAGCATTGTCCCAGTGAGGAAAGGATGATGGAGACTATGATTCCCCCACAAGTCGGGATGAGACTCCGGACGAAAAAAGAGGCCATAAAAAAAGAGAAAAGGCCCAAATAAAAAATGAGAGAAAAAGAGAGAAGGGACAATGTTACTATCCTTTTGCCACACTTGTGCTTCAGAGTAGCACCATGATATTCATGATAGAGAGTCTCCTATGTTATCACTTTCATATACTAGTGGGAATTTTTCATTATAGAACTTGGCTTGTATATTCCAATGACTGGCTTCCTCAAAATGCCCTAGGTCTTCATGAGCAAGCAAGTTGGATGCACACCCATTTAGTTTCTTTTGTTGAGCTTTCATATACTTATAGCTCTAGTGCATCTGTTGCATGGCAATCCCTACTCACTCACATTGATATCTATTGATGGGCATCTCCATAGCCCGTTGATACGCCTAGTTGATGTGAGACTATCTTCTCCCTTTTTTTCTTCTCCACAACCACCATTCTATTCTGCCTATAAGTGTTATGTCCATGGCTCACACTCATGTATTGCGTGAAAATTGAAAAAGTTAGAGAACACCAAAAGTATGAAACAATTGCTTGGCTTGTCATCGGGGTTGTGCATGATTTAAATATTTTGTGTGGTGAAGATGGAGCATAGCCAAACTATATGATTTTGTAGGGATAACTTTCTTTGGCCATGTTATTTTGAGAAGACATAATTGCTTTGTTAGTATGCTTGAAGTATTATTATTTTTATATCAATATGAACTTTTGTCTTGAATCTTTCGGATCTGAATATTCATACCACAATTAAGAAGAATTACATTAACATTATGCCAAGTAGCACTCCGCATCAAATATTCTGTTTTTATCATTTACCTACTCGAGGACGAGCAGGAATTAAGCTTGGGGATGCTTGATACGTCTCCAACGTATCTATAGTTTTTGATTGCTCCATGCTATATTATCTACTGTTTTGGACATTATTGGGCTTTATTTTCCACTTTTATATTATTTTTGGGACTAACCTATTAACCGGAGGCCCAACCCAGAATTGTTGTTTTTGCCTGTTTTAGGGTTTCGAAGAAAAGGAATATCAAACGGAGTCCAAACGGAATAAACCTTCAGGAACATGATTTTCTCAACAAACAAGACCCGGGAGACTTGGACCCTACGTCAAGGCACAAAAGAGGAGGCCACGAGGTAGGGGGCGCGCCTACCCCCCCCCCCCCAGCGCGCCCTCCACCCTCGTGGGCCCTTGTTGCTCCACCGATGTACTCCTTCCTCCTATATATACCTACGTACCCCCAAACGATCAGATATGGAGCCAAAAACCTAATTCCACCGCCGCAACTTTCTATATCCACGAGATCCCATCTTGGGGCCTGTTCCGGAGCTCCACCGGAGGGGGCATCGATCACGGAGGGCTTCTACATCAACACCATAGCCTCTCCGATGAAGTGTGAGTAGTTTACCTTAGACCTACGGGTCCATAGTTATTAGCTAGATGGCTTCTTCTCTCTTTTTGGATCTCAATACAATGTTCTCCCCCTCTCTTGTGGAGAACTATTCGATGTAATCTTCTATTTGCAGTGTGTTTGTTGAGACCGATGAATTGTGGGTTTATGATCAAGTCTATCTATGAACAATATTTGAATCTTCTCTGAATTCTTTTATGTATGATTGGTTATCTTTGCAAGTCTCTTTGAATTATCAGTTTCGTTTGGCGTACTAGATTGATCTTTCTTGCAATGGGAGAAGTGCTTAGCTTTGGGTTCAATCTTGCGGTGTCCTTTCCCTGTGACAGTAGGGGCAGCAAGGCACGTATTGTATTGTTGCCATCGAGGATAACAAGATGGGGGTTTCATCATATTGCATGAATCTATCCCTCTACATCATGTCATCTTGCTTAAGGCATTACTCTGTTTTTAACTTAATACTCTAGATGCATGCTGGATAGCGGTCGATGAGTGGAGTAGTAGTAGTAGATGCAGGCAGGAGTCGGTCTACTTGTCTCGGATGTGATGCCTATATACATGATCATACCTAGATATTCTCATAACTATGCTCAATTCTCTCAATTGCTCAACAGTAATTTGTTCACCCACCTTATAATACTTATGCTCTCGAGAGAAGCCACTAGTGAAACCTATGGCCCCCGGGTCTATCTTCATCATATTAATCTCCTACTACTTAGTTATTTCCTTTGTTTTTTACTTTGCCTTTATTTTACTTTGCATCTTTATCACAAAAATACCAAAAATATTATCTTATCGTAGAGATCTCACTCTCGTAAGTGGCCGTGTAGGGATTGACAACCCCTATTCGCGTTGGTTGCGAGGATTTATTTGTTTTGTGCATGTACAAGGGACTCGCGCGTAGCCTCCTACTGTATTGATACCTTGGTTCTCAAAAACTGAGGGAAATGCTTACGCTACTTTGCTGCATCATCCCTTCCTCTTCGGGGAAAACCAACGCAGTGCTCAAGAGGTAGCAAGCAATTACATGGCGATTGCATTTCATACAATAAAGCGACAACCATATGGCTCCTCCCAGTTGCCGATAACTTTTACAAAACATGATCATCTCATACAACAATTTATATCATCACGTCTTGACCATATCACATCACAACATGCCTTGCAAAAACAAGTTAGACGTCCTCTACTTTGTTGTTGCAAGTTTTACGTGGCTGCTACGGGCTTCTAGCAAGAACCGTTCTTACCTACCCATCAAAACCACAACGATTTTTAGTCAAGTGTGTTGTTTTAACCTTCAACAAGGACTAGGCGTAGTCAAACTCGATTCAACTAAAGCTGGAGAAATAGACACCCACTAGCCACCTATGTGCGAAGCACGGCGGTAGAACCAGTCTCATGAACGCGGTCATGTAATGTCGGCCTGGGCCGCTGTTGGGTAACGTAGTAATTTCAAAAAAATTCCTACGCACACGCAAGATGATGGTGATGCATAGCAACGAGAGGGGAGAGTATCGTCTACGTACCCTCGTAGACCGTAAGCGGAAGCGTTATGGGAACGCGGTTGATGTAGTCGAACATCTTCATGATCCGACCGATCCAAGTATCGAACGCACGACACCTCCGAGTTCAGCACACATTCAGCTCGATGACGTCCCACAAACTCCGATCCAGCAGAGCTGCATGGGAGAGTTCCTTCAGCACGACATCGTGATGACGGTGATGATGTTGCTACCGACGCAGGGCTTCGACTAAGCACCACTACAATATGATCGAGGTGGATTATGGTGGAGGGGGGCACCGCACACGGCTTGGAACAATCAACTTGTGTCTTCTAGGGTGCCCCCTGCCCCCGTATATAAAGGAGCAAGGGGGAGGCCGGCCGTCCCTTGCAGGGCGCGCCAAGAGGAGGAGTCCTCCTCCTAGTAGGAGTAGGAATCCCCTTTCCTACTCCTACTGGGAGGGGAAAGGAAGGAGGAGAGGGAGAAGGAAAGGGGGGCGCCCCCCCCCTCCCTAGTGCAATTTGGACCAGAGGGGGAGGGGCGCGCGGCTTGCCCTGGCTGGCCCTCTCTCTCTCCACTAAGGCCCATGTGGCCCATTACTTCTCCCGGGGGGTTTCCGGTAACCCTCAGGCACTCCGGTTTTCTCCTAAATCACCCGGAACACTTTCGGTGCCCGAATGTAGTCGTCCAATATATCAATCTTTATGTCTCGACCATTTCAAGACTCCTTGTCATGTCGGAGATCACATCCAGGACTCTGAACTACCTTCGGTACATCAAATCACATAAACTCATAATACCGATCATCACCGAACGTTAAGCGTGCGGACCCTACGGGTTCGAGAACTATGTAGACATGACCGAGACACATCTCCGGTCAATAACCAATAGCGGAACCTGGATGTTCATATTGGCTCCTACATATTCTACGAAGATCTTTATCGGTCAAACCACATAACAATATACGTTGTTCCCTTTGTCATCGGTATGTTACTTGCCCGAGATTCGATCGTCGGTATCTCAATACCTAGCTCAATCTCGTTACCGGCAAGTCTCTTTACTCGTTCCATAATGCATCATACCGCAACTAACTTATTAGTTCCATTGCTTGCAAGGCTTATAGTGATGTGCATTACTGAGGGGGCCCAGAGATACCTCTCCGACAATCGGAGTGACAAATCCTAATCTCGATCTATGCAACCTCAACAAGTACCATCGGAGACACATGTAGAACACCTTTATATCACCCAGTTACGTTGTGACGTTTGGTAGCACACAAAGTGTTCCTTCGGTAATCGGGATTTGCATAATCTCATAGTCATAGGAACATGTATAAGTCATGAAGAAAGCAATAGCAGTAAACTAAAACGATCAAGTGCTAAGCTAACGGAATGGGTCAGGTCAATCACATCATTCTCGTAATGATGTGATCCCATTTATCAAATGACAACTCATGTCTATGGTTAGGAAACATAACCATCTTTGATCAACGAGCTAGTCAAGTAGAGGCATACTTGTGACACTCCCTCCCTCTGTATTTTTCATTGCAAGTGCAGCAAAGTGCAGCAAATTTAGATTCAAAATACATCACATGGGATTAGTACTGTGCTATACATACAACATAAGGATGCTGATTTTAGGTTGAAAGTAGCAAACTAATTTTCCCTTGCTTGCTATTTTATTAGTATGTAGAACCACACATTCGTGGAGGTCAGTAGCATAAAGGTATGCTATGTTCTTGAGTAGAAGAGCAGATCATGATGCAGGTGGTCGATAAACAAAGCAAATGGCAAATTTTCCCTTTCATGATTTACACTTAAATTGACAACGCTATAAATGGGCATCTTAACATGAAACACTAATCAACATACTTGTGGCATAGGCAACGTACTGTACCAAGTTAGCCAAGCTAATTAAATTGCTCCACCTAATACATTACTGCAAAACAAATAATTGATATGTCCTGACCAGTTAGTTCTTGGCAGTGAGAGCTTGTTTCCCTTGATACGATCCCAGTTGTCCAACTTGATGGAACACCTCAGGTCTTTGCAAGGCAATACCTTGGCATCTTTCCTCCGAAGCTCGCTCAGTAGTCAGTATGAGATGCTTGCCAACCAGGTCCTACACCCGGGCACTCAGAATCTTGATTAGAACCCTCCTTCAGGATTGGACCCAAACACAGCCGTACTATTCATTTCTTTGTTGAGTACAGGAGGTCTAGCATCAGCCGCGCCACCTGTTCCGCCCTTCTTTTCTGCATCAACTCCAATGATTCTGAACCCAAACGAATTGAGCTGCTGCATCTCTTGTAATAACTCCAGGCTTCAGTACTCTTCTCAAAGACAGTGCCATTCCTGGGTTGATAGTTATTAACTACATATAACATCACAACTAGCTGTCAACTGAAAAAAAAACAAGAAAACACCAACTGTGACAAAAAGAAAGTTCCGGAAATAATCAAAACACTTGGAAAGTCATGTGATTGCATATATGTAGAACGATTATGTTTGAGTATATGAAACTGATACTACAACATTAGTTTTGGGTCCTTTTATGCAGGTTGTTTATGCCACTAAACTTTTATATACTGAAATTGCAATGCAATATAGAGCATTGCAGCTCTAGAAACCAACATGTTTTAATTACTGAAAATTAATTTGAAGTTACTAATTACTATGATTGTCATAAGAGATAATATACTTTTTATGCTGTTCTACTGATACATGACCCTGCAAATGGTTAAACATGTGATAATCAGATATAAACCCATCATTTAAAGTAAGGTTATTGCCAAAGTTAATAGCAGTTAAAACTTTTGAGCCGTGATCTCTTCACTGTCTCTCTCTGAATTTCTGTTTTTGCATTATCTAGCCAACTACTAAACTGAACTTATTTACCCTCATGTCACATATACTACCATGTGACAGTAATACTATTTCTTCTTCCGTCAACCAAATTTTGCTTTACAATGTATAGATAAATTTTGCTTTACCATGTGACAGTAATACTGGTATGTATGTATCCATGTTGTGTTGTCTCGTAATGCATCTAGTCATGCTATTGACTGTAATGCAGCTACTAAAGCAGCTGTTATGTTTGTTTAACAGGACTGGCTTTACGGAGATAAGGAAAAAATGACACGAGATAAGAGCTGGATGGACATGGAAAGAGATTCTGTTGAGTGGCAAACTGGCATGAAGGATTTCTTGAATTGCTCACCCAGACTCAACAGTCCCATGCCCATGTAGGAGATGTCTCAATATTTTTCAGAAAAAGAAAAGGGATGTTCATAGTGACTTGTTGTTCAATGGGATGGATCTAACCTACACTCACTAGTTATACCATGGTGAATAATCGGATGAGGGAAGCATGTCTGAAGATTCTGATAATGAAGACGTTGTAGATGATGGTGTTGGGGTATGTGGCATGCTCAATACTCTCATAAGGGGCACAAACATGCAAAGCAATGCAAAAATTGGTGAAGGTGTGGGAGACATTCATGTGGATGATTCCAGCGGTGATGAAAGGAACCAGGAGCCAAATGTAACAGCCAAGGTCTTCTTCGAACTATTGAAAGAGGCAAAAAAAGAGTTGTACCCAGGTTGCAAGGATTTCACAAAGCTATCTTTCATTGTGAAGCTTTACCAAATCAAGTGAGTGTCTGGGATGACCGATAGAGCATGTGACTTAGTTCTACAGATGTTCACGCAGGTGTTGCCAAAGGGTCACTACATTCCTACAAATCTCGGAAAAGTAAGGAAGGTGATCCGAGATCTTGGGCTGGATTACAAGAAGATACACGCGTGTGCTGTCATTTTGATACACGAGATACAATCTATACAAGTATGGCTGCTGAAACTTGTGTGTTGTAATTTTGAAACATGTGTTATATATCTCATTGAGATGGTTTGTTATATCCTACTAAAATCTTGTGTCGTATGTCCTTATATATATCTTGATGTAGTGTTGTTGATTTGCTGATGAATTCTTGCTGGAAATTTTGCTTGGATACAGTTGTTATGCTGCTCAATTGGTGGCTGAAGAGCTGTTTAAATGGAGCCTAGGAGTGTTTAAAAATAGCTAGTATGCAGCCTTGCTCAATTTCTCTATTTAACACATAAATTTATATTGAATATCCTTTTTTTATTAAAATCACACATAAATACATACAATCACATGAAGCAAGATACAGAAAAATAGGACGAGAATGTGAGGATTTGTTGCTCAGTTCTCATGACTCACCTTTGTGAGAAGGGCACTGAGCTTGCTGTCTTTCTGGTGCCGAGGACGACCTTGCTACCGGGGGAGGTCAGTAGGGCGAGTGGAGGAGACCCTGGTGGTGCAAGAAACCCTAAAGTGAAGGGCGTCTGCGAGTGTGCAATGCTTCGCGCGCGTGTAAGTGAGCGTTCCTCCAAGTTGTGGTACCACCGATGCCCACTTTGCAAGATATGTGACCAAAATGCAACTTAGGTGCAAGTTGTGGTACCAAATGTCTTAATACCTCTGTAAACTAGTATGCCCCTTTAATCAGATCATGCGAAATAGTATAATAAATAAAGGAAAAAATTAGGAGCACTATCAAGAATACCGTTGCAATATCCTGCTCCTTTTTTGGCAACACTAGAGGATTGTTGCATTATGTTTGTACGTATTACCATGAATGCTCAATTTGTCGCAATATGTAATAGTTATTGCAACGCAACGAAGGTGAGGCAAAAAGTCACCCTATTACAACCAATACATGCTTTGTTGCAATAGTATCCATGACTACCGCCACACGTTAGAGTTGTTGCAATATATGTCTAAATATTACCACAAAGATGTACTTTGTTGCAATACCTAGCCTTTATTGCAACAAGACGACCAATTCATGCAACGGAATGAAACTGTCGCAATATCACTACCATATTACAACGACGATGCAGCTTTTGGCAATACATGGCTTCTATTGCAACAAAACGGGTACTTAGGGCGATGAAACGAAATTGTGGCAATATGTAGATCCTATTACCACGAACTGGAATTTTGTGGTGATATAGCATTTTATTGCAACAAAAAATAGTTGTAGCAATAATTTTTGTTGCAATAGACCGGAATCCTTGTAGTGAGTGTTTGACACTGAACCATACTACAGGCAGGGTCCTCTAGCCGAAGTTGATCACCAGCTACCGGCAACTTGGACTGCCTATCTCAGTATGCGTCAGGAGATCCAAGACCCATAGGTGCATCATCAACTGCAGAAAGATATGATTGAGCACCTATGGAGGCTCAAGGGGGACGCCTTGTGATGAAATACGAGTTTTTATTTGTTGAACTATATAATTTGTATTGAACTATTTGTTATTGTACTATTTTGTTGAAGTATTTGATTTTTCTGTGATTGAAATATGTGATAAGAAATATTTGATGAAATACGCCCATAATTGAACGCCAGGACACGGTGAAACCACGCCGAATATGGGCCTATTCTCGCCCATATGGGCCCTTTATTCGCCGAAATTGGGCTGCAAAGTGGGCCAATTTCGGCGCCTGGGGGCGAGGACTGGGCGCAAAACCGCCCCCAGTGCCGAGTGTATCGCCGGCTCGCCCCCAAGGGGCGATTTTTATGCGTCCTGGGGGGGCCAACGGCTGGAGATGCCCTAATGCATCGAGGGAGATGGGTATGAGACCCACAATATGAGTTGTTCACAGTGGTAACCTATTATTTGTGATCGGAGATCCCGTGAATTAGATGTGGAAGACAAGTTGCTGGTCAACTGAGAGGAGAGTATATATCCTTACTATTAACAATACCACTCCATGAAGATGCAATACTCTCCTAAAACTGCATGGCAGGTTGATGTATATCTTAATGTGTTCTAAGTGGCTCATTTAAGCAGAGATGTTGTCCTGCAGAACATCTTTTGAAGAACACACCTATATGAGTCTGATTGTCAAACGTCGCAATCTATGAGAGTAGGGTTCTCTCTAGTAAACTCATGAAAGGTCTCAGAGTATGACGCATAAGCTCCACCCATGGGGAAGAACCACGGTAGCCACGTATCGGTCAAGGCTTTATGTGAAGTTAGATTCGCAGAAAACTTGCAGTTCAAGGCCCAGTCCACTGTTCAAGTTGCTTACTAGTGTAGCATAGAGTTCTAGGTGGAAGTTCAACTTAACAGTCTCCACTGCAGTACCGGTATATAAAACAGTGTTTTGGAACCAAAGGCAAATTTCGGTGTGCCTCTGGGATCTTGTGGGGATTGCTGGAATTTAGTCTATTTTGGGCAGCCCAATAACTATTTCAGAAATTCCTAATAAATCCTAGAGGCCCACTTAGCCCATTTGTGCAAGTCAAGGGATACTACTAAAGTTTAGTCCCACATTGCTAGTTTAGTGGGAGTTGGACCTCCTTATAAGGGAGGTTCTTTCCCCACTTGTATGAGCATGAGAACAAGAGGGATATCCACGCGCGCTCCTCCTCCGCCGCCCGCCTCGCCACGCCACGCCTTGCCTCGCCTCTCCTCGTCACAACGCGCCGCGGGAATGAGCCGAGCCGATATCTAAATTTTTGCCACGCATTACGAGTATACGAAAGGTCACTCGGGAGCTCGAAAGTTTTTGTTGTAGTGGACATTGAATACGAACGCTGCACCCTTCGGCTGCTGCATGTTCGTTTCATCTCCCGCGTTCCCTTCAGCTCCCGGCGCAGCCTCTCGCCTCCTTCTCTTGCACCTATAAAAGGGAGGTCGCTCCTCTCAGAGAAACGCACCAGAACTACTCCTTCCCTCGCCATCGGTTCCATCTCTAAGCTTCTGTTGTCTTCCTCATCCCGGCTTGTGGCGTGCACCGCACGTCAGGACAGTAGGCCTCCGAAACCACACCTTTTGAGTCCTGTACAGGAGAAGGGTTATAAGGTTTTTGGGGAGCACTCAGCGCGACTACTGGCTGCTTCATCACGGACGATCCGGTCGCCGACGACTACTTCCCCGGCGATGACTTCTTCCCCAACGTCCACGGCATCCTCGACGACATGGCAGGCGAGGACACCGACCCCAAGTCCAGCGCTTCTGCTGCTGCTGTCCCGTACGCGTTTTTCTCCTTTCTATTAGAGGTCCTGCTACAGTTCCTTGTTCTAGTATTTGCCCTAGATATGTTAGACTCTATTTCATATATGCAACTTGCTATATTGTCTGCTCTAGATATGTTTAGTTACAGTTCATATATGAAGATGTTGTTTACCTTCTCTTTGTCAAATCGCATGGCTTGTTTTGTCACTACTATTCTGGTCATTCTTTATCTAGTATTTCTGTTAATAAAATCATTCGATAAATTGCTCATATTTCCAACACCATGCACCGGCAAGTTGCAGCCTCTGTGCCAGGAAGGACGCGGCAGATGATGGGCCCATTCTAGAGCACTCAAGACACGGTGGATCAATACCGTGAAGAAGACCTCCACGCAGGTCATCTAGAAGTTCTAAAGATCATTCAAGGCTTGAGGATTGATCAAGGAAAAGGTTGTCGGGAAGCAAGCCTTCTCGGGAATGAACTTCCTACACTGCTAGCAAGCACAAGGACCGGCGAGCCCCAAGCTTCCTGACGCTACACATACCTACCCGCCAGCAACCCGCTGACAGGTGGTGAGAGCGCAGTGACCTGTCACCAAGTGGCAGGCGTGCAGGTGGTTAGGTAGAAGTTGCCGGGCCATGTGGAGAACCACGCTAGAAGATTACCTCTCAGCACCAAGATGGCACCTGGAGGCGAGTGGACCTAATTTTTTCCGATCGCGGCGGTGACTGTGGCACGAGAAACCCTCACAAGAAGTTCTTGTTAGGTCCAAGGACTAGCATAAGAGGAAAGCCACGTAATATTTCCACCACTATGCTCTCTTTTACTTAAACTTGTTCATGGGTGGCCCGTCCCGGCAGGCCTGGCCCCAAGCATGGCGTCCGGGCCAGGCTCAGTCCTTAGCTTCCATACATGGCTGCATGAAAAATACGTACTGCAAAGCAATATGCCACAACACTCCCCAGGGAAGATGGTTGTTTTTAAGTTCCAAATGTTACAAAATGGTAGATAGATCATGGAGCTTTGGACTGGTTTGTGTCTAGGTTATTCAGAATGAAAGATAACTTCCTTATTGTGGCCATTAATATTAGAAATATAAATTACAAACAACTGAACAATTGATTTTTGACACCCTAATTAGTGTGGCCATGAACATTAGAAATATAAATTGCAAACTCTCGAACAATTGATTTTGGACACCCTAAAAAAAGCAGAATAGAATTGCTTGATTGACTTAGAAAAGTTAGTTTGGTTTTCAGATGCTTGCGCCACCTCATTAATCCGTGGCATGGCCTCCTACCATCATCATCATGCGGTCTCGCTTGTGCCACATCATTGATCCGTGGCATGGTCTTCCCTATGCCCATGGGCATCCTCTCTGAAGCTCAACCCAACCATCTAAATCCATCTCTATCTCTATATATACTAGGAGTAGTGATTCATCCGTGTGCGGGGTGCGCGTGCGACTTGGACTTGGGGCTTGGGTGAGGGTGAGGGTAACTCTGAGGCATTAACCAGACACGTATAGTGGAGCAGTCATTCGGAATAGCTCCAAGTGGAGCGTGGTAGCAGCATCTATAGTATGACATAGAGATTTGCAAAGTACACACAGATCTGAATGTAGGAGACCCATAGACTAAAACCTCTCTCACAAGCAAAACATGATCAAACCCCAAAACGCATTGGGTGTTAATCACATGGCGATGTGAACTAGATTATTGACTCTAGTGCAAGTGGGAGGCTGTTGGGAAATATGCCCTAGAGGCAATAATAAAATAGTTATTATCATATTTACCGTTCATGATAAATGTTTATTATTCATGCTAGAATTGTATTGACTGGAAACTTAAATATATGTGTGAATATATAAACTACACCGTGTCCCTAGTAAGCCTCTACTAGACTAGCTCATTGATCAAAGATGGTTAAGGTTTCCTAACCATGGACATGAGTTGTCATTTAATAACGGGATCACATAATTAGGAGATTGATGTGATGGACAAACCCTATACTTGTGGGTTATCAAGACCTTTTTCTGGCGCCGTTGCCAGGGAGCATAGCTATATTTGTTGAATCACTTGGGATTATTATCAATTTATCACTATGAAGAATCTGAAGGATACAAAGACAAATTTTTTCCCTCTAAGACGAGGGGAGGTAAGGAACTGCCATCTAGCTCTGCACTTGATTCACCTTCTATTATGAGTAAATTTGCAACACCACCACATGCTATTAATTCTGATATGTCGCAAGTTATTGATGATGCTACTTCTATGAATGCTACTTATGATGATGCTAGTACCTTGCTTGATGGTGATGTGCCACTAGTTGATTTTCTTGATGAACAAATTGCTAGAATTAGAGAGAAAGAAATTATTGAAACTGATGAAGAGCTTGAAACTGAAAATCTTGAAACACCTATTGGACCTAGCTCTCCTAGATATGAATTGCCTACGATACCGGAAGGTTATGTTATGGATGAGGAGACAACTAGAGACTTTCTTGCTTGCAATGATAAATATGATCTTAAGAAATTATTACGCAAACTGAAAGAAAAATCTTTGAATGCTAGAATGAAATGTGATCCTAAGTTTGCTACTTGACATATCTTTGTTAATGATAAGGATTATGAATTCTCTGTCGACCCAGAGTTAATTACTTTGGTTGAATCTGATCCTTTCTATGGTTATGAAACTGAAACTGTTGTGGCACATCTTACTAAGTTCAATGATATAGCCACCCTATTTGCTCATGATGAGAAGATTAGCTATTACTATATCCTCAAATTATTTCCGTTCTCATTAAATGGTGATGCTAAGACTTGGTATAATACTCTTGCTCCTGGTTGTGTGCGCAATCCCTAGGATATGATTTACTACTTCTCTGAAAAATATTTTCATGTTCATAAGAAACAAGCTGCCTTACAGGAAATATTTAACTTTATGCAAATTAAAGAAGAGAGTCTCCCACAAGCTTGGGGGAGGCTTATCCAAGTGCTTAATGCTTTGCCTGATCATCCTCATAAGAAAAATAAAATACTTGATATCTTAATAATCGAGGGTTTCAGTTTTTTATAGTAATAATCGAGGTCCAGTCTGCTCTTTTTCACTGATGTAGTTTCCTCATGCAGGTGCAATACAGATCGTGTGCGTGAGGAAGAAGGCACTCAACATCACCAGCAAGTCCGTTGGCCTGCCCTGCGTGAGATCTACTTCATCCGCTAAAGGTGCCCAACGGTGGTGTAGCTTGGTGACTGAAAGGTTACCGCCGCGTCCCTTTGTTTTGGACGCCATCACCAACGGTATGGCATTGGCTGTGTGTCTAGACAGTATGGCCTCGGTGGGCTACCTCCTTGTTGGCCAGTACTCCGACTTCCCCCACATCGCGATTGGGTGGTGGCTGCCACGTCCTCGGTTCTGGTGATTTTGTGGTCTCCTCCCACTCTCACTTGTGTCCTCCTGAGATTATTGAGGGGTCTTGTTTATTTGAGAGTAGATTGGAAATGCTTCAACTGGAGCTTGGTGTTGTAAAAGCTTGTATTTAGACAGATGTTGTACAATCTGAACTTGCTATCATTTGTGTTGTTATAAGCAGCATCTTTGTCTTGTATTGTGTTGTTAGAGAAACCTGACTTGATCCTCTGAATTCATGTTCTTATTACAGGAGACGAGAGAATATCTAAAGAGAAGAACTGAAGAAATACCTGGAAGCCAAGCCAATGGGATGTTTGATATGCTCAAGAAGGGCTACCTGGGGCTGAAGTAGCTGCCTGGCTCTACGCGGTGTGGTGATCTAACTTATCTGGGTTGTCGAAGAAAATCCCTATTTAGTTGGTCACCCCCACAAGTGAAGACTCGACCCTTCCTTCCTTGATGGGATGATGCATATGTTTTTGGTTCATTTATATCTTGTTGTGGACAAATCCCTGTGGATACATGTAATCATCATCCAATGAATGTATGTATGCATATATTGTTGCTGAAAGATCCAATCAAACTAAATGCATCTTGTTCTTTGAGGATCGAAAGAAGGATCTGTTGATCGCATGCATAATCAAATGTTCTTGTTTGAGGATCCATGCCTATGCATGGATGTTACCAGATCTATTTGGTTTTCTTGTAAAAGCTAGCTAGCACACACACTTCCTGTGAAATCACAAAAAAGAGACTACCCATGCCAATGAACATGAACCAAGGACGGCTTGAACATTATTAGAAAGATAAATTGCAAACTCTAGACCAATTAATTGATTTTGCTCTGTGTTCTTGGTGACTTGAGAGCAGAAAGAAACTGAGGACAGCAAGAGAGACTGCGTCTACGCAGGAGGTGTAGTCCATATAAAGGAAACACACACGGGAGTGTCGTCACAAGGCGTCAAATTTCATCGCAGCATCGGATTCCACAGACATCGGATTCCAGTGTCCCTGGAAACTTGTGGCAAAAAGAAAAAAAACGGACTTGTCGCCTCGGCAGCAACAACATCGTTGTCTGTGGCCCACAAAACAGCAGCAGCAGAGGCCGCCTCATACATTGGCATCATGGCCCACAACACCATCACGGTTCCATCGTGACCAGCCTGCACCTGCCAATTCATGTTATCCGTTGGCTGCCGCCTGGGCGCGTGGTGGCAGGTGCCACACGTCGGCTGCCACACCTGCCGCCACGGATGTGGGGTACTTTTTTTTGCCAAATTGATTCAAAGGTAGTCCTTTTTGTCAATTCGTCTCAGCAAGTGGTCTTTTTGGACAAAAATTCCAAACCACTTGGCGTCAAGAAGTGCTCCGCCATGACCGTGAGTTTCCTTCTCCGTCGTGCTCTCTGGTGGCTCTCAGGTTGTTGGATCTTCTCAAGATTTCTCATTTCGATGTTCTTTTATGGGAGGATGAGAGAGTGGCGTCCAACAACCACAGATAACTATGACAAGCTTCTTATGGATTGATAGCTAAGGTAATGGTTTTGTTGTGTTGGTTGACTAATTTGTCTACCTATGCATTGTGCGTTTTCATCTTTTCATGATCATTGCTCCCAAAAATGACGCGGTAACTATCAAAACAGAGGAAATTATAACATGTTCAGTTATTTTTTTTATTTTGCAACTATATGCTTTGGTGCCACTCTGGATGTAGCAGCCTAGCAAAGTTCTGTATGGAAATGATTGCCAAGGTTCCCACAATTACCAGGATGTGAGTTTTGACTTTTGGTATTTGCAAAATCAAGATACCTTTAAGAAATGACTTGATTTATCATAGTGATTTTAGGGTGGGGTTTTCCTACAAATTTCCCTTTCCTGACTACTGTTTTACTGGTTTGCTTGATGAATGATAGACTACATTAGAAGGTCATGCAGGGTAGTTTATCATTGAATTCTTCTTGCTTTTATTCTAACTTCTAAATTTGATTCGTGAGATACTAAATATTATATGAAGAAAAGACCTAGGTAAGATATTGCTCTTGGGTCGGGTACGAGTACTGATGGATCACAGACATTAACATAGCTTTCATTTCTCCTACTGAGATAGGTATTCATTTGTTTTTTGGGTTTAACTAATGTTTTCATGGTTGGGATCTTCGAATGTCCTTTGGGGGTTGGGACGTCGATCATTCTCATTGATGAACCTATTGTGTTAATACTTATCTGCTTTACTTGCCAGTTGATGCTATTTTCTCTCTACTTTGAATTTTGATGGTTGACATATTGTAGAGCATTGCCGGCTTAAAGTATCACAATCTCACGCTCTCTACAGCAGATGTCACACTTTACTATGCAGCAGCCCAAAGATATATTTTTTATTTCCATTTCAATGTTTTTGAAGCATAATATGTTACGGGTTTTGTCAAGTTTAGTGTTGTGCTCCACAAAGTTGTTGTGTCGTGTAGCTTCATGCAAGGGGTCTCCAGAAATATGATGCGATATTTTTCGAGGAACAAATATGATGCGATATAACAATAAAGATAACAAAACTAGATCTCGCTCCCGTGCGGCTCCACGGGCTGCACCGGGGCGCCCAAACTCCGGCTGCCTAGGGGCCCTCATTCTCCTCCTCTCCCCTCACCACCGACGGAGGGCGTCGCCGGGCAAAGCCCGGGCGGCGTCGGCGGCGGTCGGGCCATATGGCGGCGTGGTTTGAGAGGATCTCAAGGTCCCATCTGACTTCAATGGTGGTGTGCGGCGGCGGGAGCGGGGCTCAGCGGAGAAGTGGGGTGGCGGCTGTGGCTCGCGAAGGTGTAGAGGGCCGCGTGGCCTCTGCGACAAGGGGTGGCTGGGCGCGCTGATGCGCGCAGGCGTGCATCTGGCTGGGTGAGCGCGGCGGCATCCTGCTGCACGGATCTGGCACCATGGCTCGAGTACGGCACAATGGTGCTGCTGCTGGGCGGATCCAGGGGCTGCCGGGCACGATGGTGTGCCAGGGAGGAGCGGCGGCGGTTCCAGGCCAAGTGCGGATGCCGGGGCGGCGGCCCCGGGATTGTGGCTGCAATGGCGCGGCTGTTGTCCTGGCTGGAGTGGTAGTGGCATGGAGTTCGTCGCCGCATGAGGTGCGATGGTGGGTGTCGGTGTCAAAAACAGCGGATCTCGGGTAGGGGGTCCCGAACTGTGTGTCTAGGCCGGATGGTAACAGGAGACAGGGGACACTTTGTTTTACCCAGGTTCGGGCCCTCTCGATGGAGGTAAAACCCTACTCCTGCTTGATTAATATTGATGATATGGGTAGTACAAGAGTAGATCTACCACGAGATCAAGGAGGCTAAACCCTAGAAGCTAGCCTATGGTATGATTGTTGTGTATGGAGTTGATTCTCTACGGACTACAACCCTCCGGTTTATATAGGCACCGGATAGGGTTAGGGTTACACAGAGTCGGCTACAAGGGTAGGAGATCTTGAATATCGCATCGCCAAGCTTGCCTTCCACGCCAAGGAAAGTCCCATCCGGACACGGGAAGAAGTCTTCAATCTTATATCTTCATAATCCAGGAGTCCGGCTGAAGGTATAGTCCGGCTACCCGAACACCCCCTAATCCAGGACTCCCTCAGTGGGGTTTGTGTGGTGGTGGTTGGCTGCAGGTGGTGGAGGTGAGCTCTCTGACGATCCGAGCGGCTATGGTGCTCTGGTTCCGCAATCCGGTCGTGTGACGAGGAGCTCCGGTGAAAGCATTGCCCTGACCATGGTCAGGACCGGCGACAGCGGCACCTACAGATGTCGTCTACCTTCTTGAAGGCGTCGTTGTGGAGCTCCTTGTAAACACCTTCTATGCAGTCGTTTTAAGATATATATATATATATATATATATAGATAGATAGAATCTGAAAGATGGCAGTCGTTGGCTTCAGCCCCCACGCACATAGTGCGGGGGTGCTCGCAGAAGGCGCATTTTCACACTTAACCCAACGTCTTGGTCCTACAAAGGAGGTGATAGCGCAGCGGGCCAGGCAACCGGACTATAATGCTTTAACACTTTCACTTAGCCTTAGGAGTTTGAAAATGAGACTCTTTAGGTAGCTCTTTGGTGGCAACTGCGCTCGTCCGAATTCGGGGCGCGTATGTGCCTGACCGGGAAGCGGCCTTCGTTAAAGCGGAGGAATCCGATAGATTCCGATAGGTCATCGAGTGGCTGACCAGTCTCACGCTACATCATGACAGTCAGTTTTCGGCTTTCTCTACTGAGGTGCTCGCCCTGGCCGAACCGGGGGCACAATCGCAGTAGTTCTCCTGGTGCTACCTTAGCCGATAGAGCGGAATGTAAGGTAGCCGAACTCAGGAGCCGGGCAACCCAACATTTGACCAAAGACATGATTCGGAGCTGATGCATATAATGCCAAAACTCGTGACGCCGAACACTCCCTAAGGTGTTCGGTCTTTATGAGTGCGGGCGAAACAACACTCTTTATTAAAAAAGCCCCTAGTGTCCAGGTACGTGCAAAAATTCTGACGTGGCCACATGCCAAGACGCCAGCCTCCTCCTTGGTTATATTAGAGAGAAAAAACCAGGGGATGTGTAGCAACAAGAGACAGTAAAAAAGGTTTACGCAGGGTCTTAATCTAAAAAGAATCCTTTAGGACGGGTCCCTACTGCACGTCTGCGCCTGTGTCTCCGTTGTGCCGTATCCTGAACGGGCGCCGCACAACATTCATCTGTAAAAGAGAGGAACTTACTTGAAAACAGGTCGTGCCGAAAAAGTTTAAAATAAGCAAAGTATAAAGTAAGATATATAAGTTTGAGCTTTATTGTCTCTTATTGTATATGCGTGGAGCCCCTAGTGCAGGGTTATATGGCTTCTAGGCCTGCATCAATGATGATTTTGCACCGAACTCGTCTATCCGCGTTCGTGGTCTTGAATGACCTATTTTGAAGTTTATTGGCCGATGAGGCCATTTTGCTGTGGGGCTGTCAAAGCGGCCGCACAGCCCTCCGCTTGGGGAGGTGCACTTTAGTGCTTCCCCTTCAAAGAGATGATGCCTCGAGGACCGGGCATCTTAAGCGTAAGAGATGCATAATGCAGTATTGCGTTAAAGCGAGCGAAAGCTTTGCGTCCCAGCAGTGCTTGATAACGACTTGAAAACGGGACGATATGGAAGGTCAGCTTTTCGTGGTGGAGGTTATTGGCAGAGCCGAATGTGACTGTGAGCCGGAGAAAACCCGTACAATGGGTGTCCGGACCAGGTATTACCCCTTGAAAGGAGGTTTTGCTGCGGCGGATTCTTGCTGGGTTTATCCCCATGTGCTGTATTGTATCCTGATATATCAGGTTTAGTCCGTTGCCGCCGTCCATAAGGACATTTGAAAACTTGGGTCCGCCAATTATTGGATCGAGTATCAAGGCAGTCCATCCTACATTCTTGATATTCCTAGAATAATCTAGCTGATTGAAGATGATCGGTTTTGACAACCAGTGGCAGGACCCTTTGGGGATGGGCCGTGTGGTGCGTACCTTTACGGGCATCGCATGTTTTGTTATGTGAAGTGAGTTCACTGTTTTTACTTCTTGTGGGAAGTTCTTTTGTTTCCTGGTGCTCTGCTGTTGGGGTTCGTCGTCGTCTTTGCTTGGTGTGTCGAGCCCCTTGTGTTCGGCATTGAGTCTGCCGGATTGTTTGAAGACCCAACAGTCTCTGTGGGTATGGTTAGCAGGCTTCCCGGGAGTATCATGTATCTGACATGTCCTGTCCAGGATTTTGTTTAGGTTGGATGGATCGTCCCTGTTATCCTGGGGGGGGGGCAATTTTTCCTGATTTTGTCGTGAGCCTTTGAATCCGGCATTGACTGCCGTGCTCTTCGGACTTTTGTCCTTACTCCAGCGACGGTCCTTGTTGCGTCGCGTTTTTCCGTTTCCATCCCTAGTTTTGGATGTACTTGGGTCGCTGGAGATGCGTCTTGCCAACCAGTTGTCCTCCTCTGCACAAAAGTGGGTCATGAGACTTGTTAGTGCGGCCATTGTTCTTGGCTTTTCTTGGCCGAGGTGTCTGGCGAGCCATTCGTCTCGGACATTATGCCTGAAAGCTGCTAGGGCTTCGGCGTCCGGACAGTCGACTATCTGATTCTTTTTAGTGAGGAATCTATTCCAGAACTGCCGAGCTAATTCTCCGGGTTGTTGAGTTATGTGACTAAGATCGTCTGCATCCGGAGGCCGGACATAGGTCCCTTGAAAGTTTGCTCGGAAAGCACCCTCGAGCTCCTCCCATCTTCCAATTGTGTTTTCGGGAAGGCTTTTAAGCCAATGCCGGGCTGGCCCTTTAAGCTTAAGGGGTAGATATTTTATGGCGTGGAGAACATCTTCTCTAGCCATGTGTATGTGGAGGATATAATCCTCGATCCAGACTCCAGGGTCTGTTGTTCCATCGTATGCCTCTATGTTTACGGGTTTGAATCCCTCTGGGAATTCATAGTCCAGGACCTCATCGGTGAAACATAGGGGGTGTGCGGCGCCCCTGTATTTGGGTATGTCGGATTCTGATGATGGCTTCATAGCGTTGCTTGTGAGAGCTTGCTTTCTTGGCCCGTAAATGGACCTGACTGGGCCGTGATGCGGATCTTTAAGTGGGTCGCATGCCGATTTATGTGCGGCGCCGCTTGCCGCTTTATGGGGTCGTCTATCCGACCGTGTGGCTTTTTTATTTTTTGAATGCGAGGGCTCTAGGGCCTCTTTGTCGAATTCAGGCAGTAGCTTTCTTTTCGGATAGCTTTTAGTGCGGCGACTGTCGCCGTACTTATCTGTTGTATTGGTTACTTTGCTCCATCTAATCCGGAGTGCATCTTCCGCTGTTTTTAGCTTCCGCTTCTGCTTTTTTAGGCTGCGTGCAGTTGCAACGAGCCTCTCATGGAGATTCTTCTGCTCCATAGGTTTATTCGGCGTGAGGTTTTCTGGAATGCCGTTTTCGCCGGAGGAGGGATGTTCGGTTTCTCTATCCGTGTTTCCCTGTTCGGACGGTTGCTCTAAGGCCTGCTTGTCGTCTACCGGCTCGTCTTGCTCTATGGTTGGGTTTTTGTTGAGGCGGGGTTTGGGTCGTCGTTTGCGTCGATGCGTTGATTGCTTTTCGGGGGGTCGATCTCCCGTCCCATCCCCTTTTTCCTCGTTATCGCTTCCTTTAGGGGTATCCACCATGTACACATTGTAAGATGAGGTGGCTGTCCAATGCCCTATGGGCATTGGTTCGTCGGTATCTCCTACATCGTCATCCATGTTGTCGATGTCTCTAGAGTCGAAGTTGAGCACGTCGTTTAAATTGTCGACAGTGGCTACCAAGTGGGTGGTGGGTGGGCTTTGAATTTCTTCGTCGTCCGTGTCCCAACCTTGCTGACCGTAGTCCGGCCAGGGCTCTCCTGATAAAGAGAGAGACTTTAAAAAATTCAGGATGTCGCCGAGGGGCGAGTGCTGAAAGACGTCCGCAGCGGTGAACTCCATTATTGGCCCCCAATCGGGCTCGATCTGCAGGGGCGCGAGGGGTTCGGAGTTCGGAGAGGAATCCGGCTCCTTGGAGTTACGGGCCATGCGGAGTGCGGGGCTGGAATTCGGCTCAATCGCCTCTGAGATCACAGCCCCTGAGGCAGCGTCCAACCGCTGATCTTCGATTGGCGCAGTAGGCTCCGAATCAACAGTCGAAACCGATGCGTGTGCGACCTCCAAGACGCTGTTCGGCGGCAGAGCTATACCATGCCCATCGAGACAGTGCGGCACGCTTGGCTATGGCTCGAATCCGTTGAAGATCAAGTCCCCGCGGATGTCAGCCGTGTAGTTTAGGCTTCCAAACCTGACCTGACGGCCAGGGGCGTAGCTTTCGATCTGCTCAAGGTGGCCAAGCGAATTGGCTGCAGTGCGAAGCCGCTGAAGATGAAGATCCGTCCGGGGAGAAAAGTCTCACCCTGGACTGCATCGTTGTTGATGATCGGAGGAGCCATTGGGCCTAAAAGCGACGACACAGAGGAACTCTCAATGAAAGCACCAATGTCGGTGTCAAAACCGGCGGATCTCAGGTATGGGGTCCCGAACTGTGCGTCTAGGCCGGATGGTAACAGGAGACAGGGGACACTTTGTTTTACCCAGGTTCGGGCCCTCTCGATGGAGGTAAAACCCTACTCCTGCTTGATTAATATTGATGATATGGGTAGTACAAGAGTAGATCTACCATGAGATCAAGGAGGCTAAACCCTAGAAGCTAGCCTATGGTATGATTGTTGTGTATGGAGTTGATTCTCTACGGACTACAACCCTCCGGTTCATATAGGCACCGGATAGGGTTAGGGTTACATAGAGTCGGTTACAAGGGTAGGAGATCTTGAATATTGCATCGCCAAGCTTGCCTTCCACGCCAAGGAAAGTCCCATCCGGACACGGGATGAAGTCTTCAATCTTGTATCTTCATAATCCAGGAGTCCGGCTGAAGGTATAGTCCGACTACCCGAACACCCCCTAATCCAGGACTCCCTCAGTAGCCCCTGAACTAGGCTTCAATCGCGACGAGTTCGGCGCACAAATTGTCTTCCGCATTGCAAGGCGGGTTCCTCCTCTAAGTCCTTCGTAGAAGATTGTAAACACCAAGAGTAGCGTCCGGCTCTGTAAAATAAGTTTCCACATATTGCCATAGAGAGAATAATATTGACACAAATCAAATCTGCTGACGTATTCCGCAGTGCGCTATCACACTGCGGCCAAGTCCTTTACTCGAATCGTTTTTACTTTTCCACCTCAGCATGTTTTGCGAGGCGGTTTCCTTGGCACGTCTTGTCAAAGCAGAGATCGTGTGCCCTCCTTTTACGGGATTCTCATCAATACGGACGTGGGTAACCCAATCGTGCCCGTTAGCATATTTTCTCGATTAAAGGCGAGTCCCAAACGGTTACGGGGAGGGCTCTTGGTATTCAACCTCTTATAAAGAGACCAAGGACTTACCCTTTTTTTTCAATCTCAAAACGAGTTCGCCCGCCGCCTCAAGTTCCAACACCCTAGGCTTCAGATTCCAGGCGCTTCGGACTTTCGACAATGTCCGGTTCCGACCTTCAAGGCCGACGGATGCCTTCCTCCGTCACGGAGGAAGACGTGCTAAAGTTGAGAGAGGCTAAGTTCTTGATCGCCGAAATTCCGCATAGGTTGCCTGCTCAAGGGCAGGCTATTCCCAATCCCCAGCCCGGTGAGAGCGTAGTGTTCATGTCTCACTTCCTTCGGGGGTTAGGCTTCCCGATAGATCCCTTCGTGAGGGGGCTGCTGTTTTATTATGGGCTGGAATTTCATGACCTAGCTCCGGAGTCCATCCTCCACATTTCCTCATTCATCGTTGTGTGTGAAGCGTTCCTCCGCGTTACTCCTCACTTCGGATTATGGCTCAAGACCTTTGGGGTGGAGCCGAAGATGATCGAGGGACGGCACGCAGAGTGCGGAGGTGCCGTCATAAGTAAGAATGCTGATGCTCCATGGCCCGAGGGCTTCTTTCAAGAGGAGCTCGGCTTGTGGCAACGAGAATGGTTCTATATCACCGCTCCCAGGAGCGCCAAGTGGGCGGCGCCTCCTGCCTTTCGCTCGGGTCCCCCATTACGACTAGCGTCATGGGTCAACAAAGGATTAAATTGGGGTTTGCCCAAAGACATGCCCCTGTTGCAGGGCCGCATTAGGGATCTCTTAAAAGGAGACCTCAACCTGGTCAAGGTGACGCAGGTCATGCTGATTCGCAGAACATTGCCCAGCAAACGTCGCTCCCTTCGTCTGTGGGAGTTTAATCCGGAGGGACCACGAGTTCTCCAGAATTTTATGGGCGCAACACCCGTGGAGATGTACAGACTGTTCTTTGGATCACAAGAGATGTGTCCGGTTTTAACCGAGGACGCAAGCCTAAGCTGCAATCGCCCGGATACTCAAGTAAGCAACCTTGTGCCCAGACCTTCTATCCGTATAATTGTCATAAACTTGCCCCTAAAAGAGACGTCCTTTTAAACAAGAGTGGATAGCGAAGGCAAAGCTGATCAGGTGTCCGGCTCCGCTTCCTGAAACCAGGCCGGATCCCATGCTAGTCAGGATGCTGGAGATAATGCCTTTGGAGGGGGAGGACAAGGAAGCTATGGCCTCCTTGAAGGAGGCTGCTCCGAAGGGAGGAACCGACAATTCCTCTCCTAAGGGGAAGAAGAGGGCTGCCTCTGACGACCCCGAAACCATGGCCTTAAAACGGGGGAGAAAATCCTCGTCAGAGGGTCCGACACCAGGGAGTTCCTTGGTCGGACTACGCGCTCAAGGGGATCAGCCCTTCAGCGAGCCGTAAGTGAGAAAAGATTTTCCTTTTGAGGGATGAGAGAAATCATTGATTTTACATCTGAGAAGATTAACCGAAATTTTACCTTGTAGCTCGGACCTCAGCCCTTCTCAACAGAGCTCGTCTTCGGGGGATCTTCTTCCGGAGATGATGGAGAGCGGGACGCCTCCCCCTGCCGTGCCGCCTAGCGAGGCGGGCGACCCTGAGGTGTCGTCGTGGAGGGTTTCTCCGAATCCGGCAGGGGCGAAAGGTGGCAGTGCGGCCCCCCGAAGTTCTCCGCATCCGGCCTTTGAAAGAGGCCATAGGACAAGTCCGGCACCGTCTGGTGCTCAGCCGGAGGAGCTAAAGATTTTGCTGGGGCGAGCTTCTATCTCAGAGGAGCACCGTGCATTGACGGGCATGGTGATTTAAAGGGTTTCATCCGCAGAAAGCGGATTGCATGAGGCCGTCAAAAGTTTACTGACGGGTTTTGAGGTACGTTAGATAATGTACACTTTTGTAAGTTGCGCATAAGTAAGATGCGCCCTGTGTAGATAGTAGCCCCTGAGACTCTGCATGTTGTCAAGAAATGACGGCACGCAGAGGATCATAATCCCAGGTCTAAGATGTCGCCCTTGAATGTAGGTGGCGAGGTGTCCGGAATCGAGCTGAACTGATGATGTGGCCGAACTAAAGCGGCAACTGGACGTGGCAGATGCCGACATCGCACTTGTCAACAAGCGGCTTGATGAGGCTCAAGGTATGTAATTCTTCGGGCGGCATTAATTAAGAGGAGCTTTATGCCAATGTCTTACAATGTGTGTGCTTGATGCAGATGGTACGGCCGCCGTGGAGAATCTTAGGGCAGAACTTGCCCGAGCTAAGGAGCAAGCCCGAAAAAGCGATGCGGCTGCCAAGAAGGCCCTTGAAGAGCTGAGAGCCGAACAGGCTGCTCACTGTCGAAGCAAAGAGGAGATGGCCGAGATGGCCGAGAAGTTAAAGAGCGCTGCAGACCATTGCGAACTTATTGAGAAAGAAGACCGGGCGAGACAAACGGACTTAGAGAAGGCCGTTGCCGATGCCAAGGACGCTCGCTCTGCGATGAGAGCTGCGAAAGAGGAGTTGCGTCAGGCCGAACAGATTGCGGCTGGAAAGCCCTTTATGCTGCGGAGGAAGTTTTGTGATACGAAGTTTGCTCCGTTGGACCGGATGTGGAGTGTGGAGGACACCTATCTGGATTTGGCAGCAAGTGCTGCTGATGCGACCAAACACTTTCGAGATCTAGAAGATCGCGAAGTGGAAAAGCTTTTCTGGTCACAGTTTCATAATCCAGAGCGTCCACTGGCAGTGGATGATCGTTTGGCTCAATGGGCCGAACTGAATAGGTTATCCAGACTCGCCATGAAGTACGTCATGGATCATCTGTGGCCGGGGAGATCAGAGCCGAAGAGTTATTTCAGCTTGGTGCAGCAATTCCTTGACGCCGTGCCACGTATTAATGCAATGAAAAGGTCAGCATGCATAGAGGGCGCAAGGATGGCTCTTTCCCGTGTCAAGACATACTGGGCAGAGATGGAGACAACCGTTGTTGCGTCCCGAGATTCGGACAGAAGATGAGTACCTTCCGAGCACTATTTTCAGGAAGTTCTTGAAGGCGCTCGTGTAATAGAGACGCGGTGCCCGAAAGATGCTATGTTACAATAGCATATGTAATTATAAAGTAATATTTTGATAAACTGTAGTGGCCTATTTTATACTTGTGCCTCCAAGTATTGTAAACACCTTCTACGCGGCCGTTTTAAGATATATATATATATATATATATATATATATATATATATATATATATATATATAGAATCTGAAAGATGGCAGTCGTTGGCTTCAGCCCCCACGCACATAGTGCGGGGGTGCTCGCAGAAGGCGCATTTTCACACTTAACCCAACGTCTTGGTCCTACAAAGGAGGTGATAGCGCAGCGGGCCAGGCAACCGGACTATAATGCTTTAACACTTTCACTTACCCTTAGGAGTTTGAAAATGAGACTCTTTAGGTAGCTCTTTGGTGGCAACTGCGCTCGTCCGAATTCAGGGCGCGTATGTGCCTGACTGGGAAGCGGCCCTTCGTTAAAGCGGAGGAATCCGATAGATTCCGATAGGTCATCGAGTGGCTGACCAGTCTCACGCTACATCATGACAGTCAGTTTTCGGCTTTCTCTACTGAGGTGCTCGCCCTGGCCGAACCGGGGGCACAATCGCAGTAGTTCTCCTGGTGCTACCTTAGCCGATAGAGCGGAATGTAAGGTAGCCGAACTCAGGAGCCGGGCAACCCAACATTTGACCAAAGACATGATTCGGAGCTGATGCATATAATGCCAAAACTCATGACGCCGAACACTCCCTAAGGTGTTCGGTCTTTATGAGTGCAGGCGAAACAACACTCTTTATTAAAAAAGCCCCTAGTGTCCAGGTACGTGAAAAAATTCTGACGTGGCCACATGCCAAGACGCCAGCCTCCTCCTTGGTTATATTAGAGAGAAAAAACCAGGGGATGTGTAGCAACAAGAGACAGTAAAAAAGGTTTACGCAGGGTCTTAATCTAAAAAGAATCCTTTAGGACGCGTCCCTACTGCACGTCTGCGCCTGTGTCTCCGTTGTGCCGTATCCTGAACGGGCGCCGCACGACGTTCATCTGTAAAAGAGAGGAACTTAGTTGAAAAACAGGTCGTGCCGAAAAAGTTTAAAATAAGCAAAGTATAAAGTAAGATATATAAGTTTGAGCTTTATTGTCTCTTATTGTATATGCATGGAGCCCCTAGTGCGGGGTTATATGGCTTCTAGGCCTGCATCAATGATGATTTTGCACCGAACTCGTCTATCCGCGTTCGTGGTCTTGAATGACCTATTTTGAAGTTTATTGGCCGGTGAGGCCATTTTGCTGTGGGGCTGTCAAAGCGGCCGCACAGCCCTCCGCTTGGGGAGGTGCACTTTAGTGCTTCCCCTTCAAAGAGATGATGCCTCGAGGACCGGGCATCTTAAGCGTAAGAGATGCATAATGCGGTATTGCGTTAAAGCGAGCGAAAGCTTCGCGTCCCAGTAGTGCTTGATAGCGACTTGAAAACGGGACGATATGGAAGGTCAGCTTTTCGTGGTGGAGGTTATTTGCAGAGCCGAATGTGACTGTGAGCCGGAGAAAACCCGTACAATGGGTGTCCGGACCAGGTATTACCCCTTGAAAGGAGGTTTTGCTGCGGAGGATTCTTGCTGGGTTTATCCCCATGTGATGTATTGTATCCTGATATATCAGGTTTAGTCCGTTGCCGCCATCCATAAGGACATTTGAAAACTTGAGTCCGCCAATTATTGGATCGAGTATCAAGGCAGTCCATCCTACGTTCTTGATATTCCTAGAATAATCTAGCTGATCGAAGATGATCGGTTTTGACAACCAGTGGCAGGACCCTTTGGGGATGGGCCGTGTGGTGCGTACCTTTACGGGCATCGCACATTTTGTTATGTGAAGTGAGTTCACTGTTTTTACTTCTTGTGGGAAGTTCTTTTGTTTCCTGGTGCTCTGCTGTTGGGGTTCGTCCTCGTCTTTGCTTGGTGTGTCGAGCCCCTTGTGTTCGGCATTGAGTCTGCCGGATTGTTTGAAGACCCAACAGTCTCTGTGGGTATGGTTAGCAGGCTTCCCGGGAGTACCGTGTATCTGACATGTCCTGTCCAGGATTTTGTTTAGGTTGGATGGATCGTCCCTGTTATCCTGGGGCGCAATTTTTCCTGATTTTGTCGTGAGCCTTTGAATCCGGCATTGACTGCCGTGCTCTTCGCACTTTTGTCCTTACTCCAGCAATGGTCCTTGTTGCGTCGCGTTTTTCCGTTTCCATCCCTAGTTTTGGATGTACTTGGGTCGCTGGAGATGCGTCTTGCCAACCAGCTGTCCTCCCCTGCACAAAAGCGGGTCATGAGGCTTGTTAGTGCGACCATTGTTCTTGGCTTTTCTTGGCCGAGGTGTCTGGCGAGCCATTCGTCTCGGACATTATGCCTGAAAGCTGCTAGGGCTTCAGCGTCCGGACAGTCAACTATCTGATTCTTTTTAGTGAGGAATCTATTCCAGAACTGCCGAGCTGATTCTCCGGGTTGTTGAGTTATGTGACTAAGATCGTCTGCATCCGGAGGCCGGACATAGGTCCCTTGAAAGTTTGCTCGGAAAGCATCCTTGAGCTCTTCCTAGCTTCCAATGTGTTTTCGGGAAGGCTTTTAAGCCAATGCCGGGCTGGCCCTTTAAGCTTAAGGGGTAGATATTTTATGGAGTGGAGATCATCTCCTCTAGCCATGTGTATGTGGAGGATATAATCCTCGATCCAGACTCCAGGGTCTGTTGTTCCATCGTATGCCTCTATGTTTATGGGTTTGAATCCCTCTGGGAATTCATAGTCCAGGACCTCATCGGTGAAACATAGGGGGTGTGCGGCGCCCCTGTATTTGGGTATGCCGGATTCTGATGATGGCTTCATAGCGTTGCTTGTGAGAGCTTGCTTTCTTGGCCCGTAAATGGACCTGAATGGGCCGTGATGCGGATCTTTAAGTGGGTCGCATGACGATTTATGTATGGTGCCGCTTGCCGCTTTATGGGGTCGTCTATCCGACCATGTGGCTTTTTTTTTGAATGCGAGGGCTCTAGGGCCTCTTCGTCGAATTCAGGCAGTAGCTTTCTTTTCGGATAGCTTTTAGTGCGGCGACTGTCGCCGTACTTATCTTTTATATTGGTTACTTTGCTCCATCTAATCTGGAGTGCATCTTCCGCTGTTTTTAGCTTCCGCTTCTGCTTTTTTTGGCTGCGTGTAGTTGCAACGAGCCTCACATGGAGATTCTTCTGCTCCATAGGTTTATTCGGTGTGAGGTTGTCTGGAATGCCGTTTTCGCCGGAGGAGGGATGTTCGGTTTCTCTATCCGTGTTTCCATGTTCGGACGGTTTCTCTAAGGCCTGCTCGTCGTCTACCGGCTCGTCTTGCTCTATGGCTGGGTTTTTGTTGAGGCGGGGTTTGGGTCGTCGTTTGCGTCGACGCTTTGTTTGCTTTTCGGGGGGTCGATCTCCCGTCCCATCCCCTTTTTCCTCGTTATCGCTTCCTTTAGGGGTATCCACCATGTACACATCATAAGATGAGGTGGCTGTCCAATGCCCTATGGGCGTTGGTTCGTCGGTATCTCCTGCATCGTCATCCATGTTGTCGATGTCTCCAGATTCGAAGTTGAGCACGTCGTTTAAATTGTCGACAGTGGCTACCAAGTGGGTGGTGGGTGGGCCTTGAATTTCTTCGTCGTCCGTGTCCCAACCTTGCTGACCGTAGTCCGGCCAGGGCTCTCCTAATAAAGAGAGAGACTTTAGAAAATTCAGGATGTCACCGAGGGGCGAGTGCTGGAAGACGTCCGCAGCGGTGAACTCCATTATTGGCGCCCAATCGGGCTCGATCGGCAGGGGCGCAAGGGGTTCGGAGTTCGGAGAGGAATCCGGCTCCTTGGAGTTACGGGCCATGCGGAGTGCGGGGCTGGAATTCGGCTCAATCGCCTCTGAGATCACAGCCCCTGAGGCAGCGTCCAACCGCTGATCTTCGATTGACGCAGTAGGCTCCGAATCAACAGTCGAAACCGATGCGTGTGCGACTTCCAAGACACTATTTGGCGGCAGAGCTATACCATGCCCATCGAGACAGTGCGGCACGCTTGGCTGTGGCTCGAGTCCGTCGAAGATCAAGTCCCCGCGGATGTCAGCCGTGTAGTTTAGGCTTCCAAACCTGACCTGACAGCCAGGGGCGTAGCTTTCGATCTGCTCAAGGTGGCCAAGCGAATTGGCCCGCAGTGCGAAGCTGCTGAAGATGAAGATCCATCCGGGGAGAAAAGTCTCACCCTGGACTGCATCGTTGTTGATGATCGGAGGAGCCATTGGGCCTAAAAGCGACGACACAGAGGAACTCTCAATGAAAGCACCAATGTTGGTGTCAAAACCGGCGGATCTCGGGTAGGGGGTCCCGAACTGTGCGTCTAGGCCGGATGGTAACAGGAGACAGGGGACACTTTGTTTTACCCAGGTTCGGGCCCTCTCGATGGAGGTAAAACCCTACTCCTGCTTGATTAATATTGATGATATGGGTAGTACAAGAGTAGATCTACCACGAGATCAAGGAGGCTAAACCCTAGAAGCTAGCCTATGGTATGATTGTTGTGTATGGAGTTGATTCTCTACGGACTACAACCCTCCGGTTTATATAGGCATCGGATAGGGTTAGGGTTACACAGAGTCGGTTGCAAGGGTAGGAGATCTTGAATATTGCATCGCCAAGCTTGCCTTCCACGCCAAGGAAAGTCCCATCCGGACACGGGACGAAGTCTTCAATCTTGTATCTTCATAATCCAGGAGTCCGGCTGAAGGTATAGTCTGGCTACCCAAACACCCCCTAATCCAGGACTCCCTCAGTGGGGTTTGCGTGGTGGTGGTTGGCTGCAGGTGGTGGAGGTGAGCTCTCCGACGATCCGAGCGGCTATGGCGCTCTGGTTCCGCAATCCGATCGTGTGACGAGGAGCTCCGGCGAAAGCATTGCCCTGACCATGGTCAGGATCGGCGACGGCAGCACCTACAGATGTCGTCTACCTTCTTGAAGGCGTCGTTGTGGAGCTCCTTCGGCCTCACGATGGATTTGGCTCTCCGGATGAAATTCCTAGCTTCGGTACTCCGAAGCAGGCGGCGGCGATGTCATCTATGTCGTGCCCTCCTTGGAGGCGTCGCTTGGGAAAGGCGGTTGAGGCTGTTGCGAGGGATCTCTCTACCATCAGGGTCAGTGGATGTCAGAGCAGCGGCCCCGGACATGCAGGGACGGCTCCATGAGGTAGGGCTGCAGCTCAGCATGGCTTGGGCAGCGTTCTTGAGCTGTGAGGGCGGCAAGGTCGTCGGCTCGGTCAACACGTTCCAGTGTGGATGGTTGGACTTTATGTCGGGACGGCGGCCCCAGAAGCGATGTGAAGGCCGTGGTCTGCGGACGGTTTCCCTGCACAAGGTGGGTTGCGGGTGGCTGGGTCGTGCGGTGTCGTGGCTCGAGGGCGAGTGGTGGTATGTCGGGGCGGCAGCCCCGAAAGCGGTGCGACGGCCGTGGTCTGCGGGCGATTTTCCTATGCAACGCGGGTCATAGGTGGATGGGTCGTGCGGCGTCGTGGCTCGAGAGCGAGCGGTGGTATGTTGTGGCGGCGGCCCTAGAAGGTGGAGTCGGTTGATCGCGCAGGGCGCAGTGGAGCGATGGATGTCGGGGTGGCGGCTCCGAGATATTGCAGCTTCGAGGGATCCGGCTTCGTGTCGTGTGGGCGATGAGGTTGCCTTCGATGTTGGCTGTTTGCATGTTAATGCATTTGGGTGCAGGTCATGTGGTGTGCATGTCCTTCATTTCTGCAGGACAGCCCCGTGACTGCTCCTCTCATGGTAGTCACGGATTCTTCTTTCCTGCAGCGGTGGATGGCGGCTTGTTGTCTTTCGGCATGTTGGCGGTGAGTGTGGGCTTGGCATTGTGTTGTTTGATGTGTGTGGTGGAGTGGACTTGGCCCTTGATGTATTGGTTTTTGCCCGGTTTTCCACTAATTAACTGGGCAACTCTCTTCTGCTTATGTTATGAGCGGCATATATATTACAGTCCAGGCAGTTAGGGGCTGCCCAGTTATCTTATCATGTTAGAGGCTTAGCCCAATTATATCATTAGGAGGATTATATAAACTCATGTAAAGACCCATTTTGAGATGAAGCAAGAAGAAATTATTATTTGCTCGGCTTCCCGATGGGAGCCGGGAGACCTAACCCTAGCCGCCTCCTGCCAACGCCGCCGCCTCCTCCCTCGCGCACGACGACGCCCAGCCGCCAGCGACCGCGCGTTTGCCCTCGTCCAGCCCCCTCCTTCCCCTACACCCTCCGGCCTAGACCCGGTAGAACCCTAGTTCCTACCACTTTGGTATCAGCTTGCTCGGTTGTGATCATGTCTTCTGCACCGCTGCCCACCCCACCCGCGCCGTTGCCCACCACCGCCGCGCCACTGCCCATCACCACCGCATTGCTGTCCTCCCCACCCGCGCCGCTGGTCCCCACCTCCGGCGACCCCACCGCCCAGCTGTTGCCACCCGCCACCGTGTACACCTCGGAGGAGGTCACCGGGGTCCAGGAGATCCGGCTGTACTTGGCCAGCCCCTACGGGCCTCTGCCACCCCCGCCGCCGGCTGCCGCGGCTGGTCCGCCAGCCCTGCCGTGGTACTCGCTGCACTCGGCGGCCTCTGCGGCGTTCGCTGGGCCGCTGCACCCCCAGCTGCTGCTGCAGCCGTCGCCCGCCACCACCCTGCAGTGGCCGTCGTCGGCTCTCACGGCACCCCCACGCCCATCGCCCCCATGCAGCACCCGCTGCCGCTGCAGCCGCCCCCGCCAGCACTCCACTCCGGCCGCCCGTCGCCCACATGCAGCAGCCGCCGCGCTCGTCGCGCCCTTGCAGCAGCCGCTGCAGCCACAGGCACCCACGCCGCACAGCACCGGGTCGGCAACGACCGCGCCGACGGGCGTTCTGATCCAGCAGGTCTGATTCCCATCCTCACCGTCACCGCTTCCGGCCTGGTTGGCCGGGTCGACAGCACAGCCGGTCTGCACTATGGCGGGGAATAGCCGGCGTCCACCCTGCAACGGCGGGCCCTCCGGCTCCGCGGGTGCCTGCGCGGGCCTCGATAGACCGCCGTTTCACGGGGGAACCCCGGTGCCCACCGACCCGACATCATCCTCTTTGCTGCCCCGTACCGCCGAGTCGTACGCCCACGGCGGTCAGGCTTCGACCCCACCGCGCTTCGCCAAGCTCGACTTCGCCACCTACGACGGCACCGAGGACCCCCTCAACTGGCTCAACCAGTGCGAGCAGTTCTTCCAGGGGCAACGGCTCGCCTCTTATCACCTCCGCGGCGCCACCCAGACGTGGTACTACGCCCTCGAGCAGGACGAGGGCGGCATGCCCCCATGGGAGTGTCTTCGCGAGCTCTGCCTCCTTTGCTTCAGACTGTCAATACGCGGGAGCCGGATGGCAGAGTTGGGCCGCTTTCCCTTCACCTCGATGCATGACTTCACCGACCACTTTTAGGCCCTGGCGTGCCACGCGCCCGGCGTGACGGCTCGCCAGCGGGCCGAACTCTTCGTCGGCAGTCTGCCAGATCATATCCGCGTGGACGTGGAGTTGCAGGGACCCCAGGACCTCCAGACGGCCATGTACTACGCACGTGCGTTCGAGCGCCGCGCGGTGGCCATCCAGCAGGCATCACCGTCCCAGGCCGCTGGGCCGCCACCCTGGCCGGATGTTCCCGCGCAGGGTCGGCCTGCTCAGGCTTCCGCGGCAACCCTCGCCGTGACCGCGGCGCGCCCATTCCGCCGGCTCACCTCGGCCGAGCTACTTGAGCGTCGCCGCCAAGGGTTGTGCTTCAACTACGACGAGCCCTACATGCCTGGCCACGTCTGCCCGCGTCTCTTCTGCCTGGAGGTTGCAGACTACATGGAGGAGGACGTCGCCACCACCGGCCTCGGCGACCTGCCTGCCCAAGCTGCCCCGAAGGTGTTTGGCGACGGTTGATCACCTCGAGGAGTTCCACAAGCGTTTCCCTGCCTTCCAGCTCGAGGACGAGCTGTTTGTGCAGGCGGGGAGAAATGTCATGAGCGGCATATATATTACAGTCCAGGCAGTTAGGGGCCTAGCCCGGTTATCTTATCGTGTTAGGGGTTTAGCCAAATTATATCATTAGGAGGATTATATAAACTCATGTAAGGACCTGTTTTGAGATGAAGCAAGAAGCAATCATTATTTGCTCGGCTTCCCGAAGGGAGCTTCGGGAAGCCGGGAGACTTAACCCTAGCCACCTCCTGCCAACGCCGCCGCCTCCTCCCTCGCGCACGACGGTGCCCAGCCGCCAGCGATCGCGAGTTCGCCCTGGTCCAGCCCCCTCCTTCCCCTACACCCTCCGGCCTAGACCCGGTAGAACCCTAGTTCCTACCAGCTTAATTAACGGATGAGACAAAACTTTTGCCTCCGTTTTGAAAAAAACAATAAAGGTAAAATTAGAAAAGGCAAACAGGTGCTTAAAATTCTATGTTCATAGGTTTATCTTATGGATTCCTTCTTGGAATTAAATTAGAACTATGATGAACAACTTCTGCTTTCATGCTCAGCTTCTTTATAGTGTTTCAATGCTATGGACAAAATGATAGCAAAACCGCTTATGCTTCATGTGCCGATTTCTTTGGTACAGGAACCTGGTTGAGTCTATAATCGCATATTAAAACAGAAGGTATCCATTGTCTCCAGATGGCAAGGCATCATGCTCTGGCGTTGTTCTCGCTGCAAGTACTCCCTCCGTTCCAAAATAAATGACTCAACTTTGTATTAATTTTAGTACAAATTTGGGTCATCTATTTTAGAACGGAGGGAGTAGGTAGTAAATCACTGCAGACTAAGCAATCATCTTGCGGTTTATTTTTGCCTTACCTCTTCTATAGCAGTGAAAATGATCCCTAGATTTTGGAGGGCTGTTTTACCTGAAGTTGAGGAGATTCATATATAATGAGTTGTTTTGCTTTAGAGATTTTGTGTCCTGACTTTGTTGATCAAACCAAGCATCCATGTACTTGGGATGAAAAAATGGAATCACAAACTATGAAGTGAACTGGTTGCCATACCACATGACCATCCACAAAGATGATTTTTTTTCTTCCATTTTTTGTGATTTTGTACATCAATGAGCATGTGCTGGAGACTGAATCTCCTAAAGTCACTCTTATTGTACGTGAAATTATTCTTTGCATCGAACACATACATTTGTTTGGATGTTTGTTACAAAGAAGCTGAATGGAATGAAGGTTGTTGTTATCTGTGGTATAATACATGGAAGGGACAATCCCCCTGCTTACATTAAAAACTATGTGATATTATGAAGCTGTTTCATTTATTTCTTTTAATTCACTATGCTCCTTAATGGTGGAGCTTTCTATTCAATCGGGGTATTTTATTTTGCATTTGGTTCATGATTTTGACCGGGTCAATGATTTTTAAAATCAATCGGGGTCAACCGGCCTATAAAAACGTACCAATCCCGTGCATCCTCTCACCATCTAAAAAAAATAAACGTCAACATGTGAAATTGTAGCATAAATATAGTTCATGCAGACACCGACACAGAAAATTTCCCCACATAGCAGAATCAGAACGCGAAAAAATTCCCCACAGAGCAGATAACACAGAATCACGACGCGGAAAATTTCCCCACATAGCAGATAACACAGAATCACAACGTGAAAGACCACCAGAACACCACCTTATAAATAAAATGATAAACATACTCCATCATTTTCCCACTTACCATACCAAATACTCCCTCGGTTTCAAAATATAAATACGAAAATTCATTTCATGATGAATCTAATGATACAGTTTGATATTATGTATGGATATTGGTATATTTCTCTATCGTTTTGATCAAACTTAAATAGGTTTGACTTTTCAAAAAAATACACCTTATATTTTGAAATGGAGAGAGTAATTTTTTTATTTATAAAAACCCAGCAACACCAATGGCGCAGCAAAGCTCGCCCAACCCAAGCAAAGCTATGAATGACAATGTTTTTTTTGTGAGTGAAATAATGTATAACTCAACTGAAGCAGTTCATACAATCAATCGTAGCTAGCTCCATAGCATCCAAAGGACCCGAGCCAATCCAAGTCATGGTTCTGCCTTCTAGACGAGCAAATTTGGATATGCTATCACTAACTTTGTTTTGGCTACGATTAACGTGCGTACTACAAGAATCATGATGAACCACCTCGTTACGGGTGTGCCACGCCCGCCAAAGCATCATAAGCAACATTGAACACTCAATATCAGGAAGAGGCTCTAAAGCATGTGGCAACCATTATTTTGCATGGTACGTATACAAGGCAATGACCAAGCTTCTGCCATCACGTCTCCTTGACAATGTTGATAGGTTAGCCAAGTTTTCACATTCATTGGATCAGGGGCGGCACATTTGGCTTGTCCAACCCCATGATCCATACAATTTTGCCTAAAAAAAGTTGATCTCATTTACGCTCCATTATTACACATGTAAACTTCACTTTGCAATGAATCTACTGCATGCACGTCTGGAAGCGCGTGCGTGTTGTACTCCATACCCGCGTGCACAATGGTAGCGAGCTAGCACACGATGCGGGGCATGCAGTCGACTGATTAGGGTCTCAAAACGGACCACCGTCGAGATACCCACTCCGTCCGGTGAAGTGCTGGCCTTCCATCCCAAGGACGGCAGGAGAGCTGCTGCTGCAAGCACCGGCGTCGATCTGCTGCAACCTGCTACCCATCGCGGGCGGCGCCGGCCTCCAGTCACTGGTAGAAAAAGAGGCTTCCGTCCAGCCCCATTAGTCGCGAAACTGTAGGAACCGCGACTAATGAAGTCTTTAGTCGCGGTTCGGCAGACGAACCGCGACCAAAGGCTTGGGCCAGGGCGCTCGGTGGCCAGCTGGTGCACGTGAGGGGCTTTAGTCGCGGTTGGCCAGGCCAACCGCGACTAAAGGTGCCCAAAGGCCTTTAGTCGCGGTTGGCCTGGCCAACCGCGACTAAAGCTCCTCCCCTATATATACCAGTTCAGCGCACTCACTTAGCCATTTGGTGCCACTTCTCTTCACAAGGGGGTGTAGGTTTGCTTTTGGTTCCTCTTATGCACACAAGGTGTTTGATGAAATGCCCAACAGCGTGAAACAAACATGATATGAAGTGTTGGAGCCACACTTGAGGTTCCTCCTCGATCGCGGTTAGCAACTTGAACCTTTCATGCATGTGTGTCATTGATAAAATATGCATGTGTGTTGTTCATTGTTTAATTTCTATTGTTTATAGCTAGTTACTTTAACAAATGCATGATGGTTAATTATATATTTTATATTATAATAATGCAGATGAATCGGCAATGGATGTACGGTAACCGACTCTCCCGCGAGTTCACTACGGGTTTGAAAGATTTCCTCGTAGTGGCTAATGCGAACAAGCAGAAGGGTTTTGTTATCTGTCCATGTGTTGACTGTAAGAATCAGAAGGGTTACTCTTCCTCAAGAGAAGTTCACCTGCACCTGCTTCGGCACGGTTTCATGCCAAGCTATAATTGTTGGACCAAGCATGGAGAAAGAGGGGTTATAATGGAAGAAGATGAAGAAGGGGATGATTTCATCGATGAAAGCTATCTTGCTCATTTCGGTGATACTTTCATGGAGGATGCTGAAGGTGAAGGGGAAGGTGAAGGGGAAGGTGAAGGTGAAGGTGAAGAAGAGGCACGTGATGAGACCGTTGATGATCTTGGTCGGACCATTGCTGATGCACGGAGACGCTGCGAAACTGAAAAGGAGAGGGAGAATTTGGATCGCATGTTAGAGGATCACAGAAAGTCGTTGTACCCTGGATGCGATGATGGTCTGAAAAAGCTGGGCTGCACACTGGATTTGCTGAAATGGAAGGCACAGGCAGGTGTAGCTGACTCGGCATTTGAAAACTTGCTGAAAATGTTGAAGAATATGTTTCCAAAGAATAACGAGTTGCCCGCCAGTACGTACGAAGCAAAGAAGGTTGTCTGCCCTCTAGGTTTAGAGGTTCTGAAGATACATGCATGCATCAACGACTGCATCCTCTACCGCGGTGAATACGAGAATTTGAATGAATGCCCGGTATGCACTGCATTGCGTTATAAGATCAGAGGCGATGACCCTGGTGACGATGTTGAGGGCGGGAAACCCAGGAAGAGGGTTCCCGCCAAGGTGATGTGGTATGCTCCTATAATACCACGGTTGAAACGTCTGTTCAGGAACAAAGAGCATGCCAAGTTGTTGCGATGGCACAAAGAGGACCGTAAGTCGGACGGGGAGTTGAGACACACCGCAGATGGAACGCAATGGAGAAAGATCGACAGAGAGTTCAAAGATTTTGCAGCTGACGCAAGGAACATAAGATTTGGTCTAAGTACAGATGGCATGAATCCTTTTGGCGAGCAGAGCTCCAGCCATAGCACCTGGCCCGTGACTCTATGCATCTACAACCTTCCTCCTTGGTTGTGCATGAAGCGGAAGTTCATTATGATGCCAGTGCTCATCCAAGGTCCGAAGCAACCCGGCAACGACATCGATGTGTACCTAAGGCCATTAGTTGATGAACTTTTACAGCTGTGGGGCAGACCTGGTGTCCGTGTGTGGGATGAGCACAAAAAAGAGGAATTTAACCTACGAGCGTTGCTTTTCGTAACCATCAACGATTGGCCTGCTCTTAGTAACCTTTCGGGACTGTCAAATAAGGGATACAATGCATGCACGCACTGCTTACATGAGACTGAAAGTGTACATTTGCCAAATTGTAAGAAGAACGTGTACCTTGGGCATCGTCGATTTCTTCCGAAAATTCATCCAGTAAGAAAGAAAGGCAAGCATTACAACGGCAAGGCAGATCACCGGCCGAAGCCTGCGGAACGCACTGGTGCTGAGGTATTTGATATGGTCAAGGATTTGAAAGTCATCTTTGGAAAGGGTCCTGGCGGACAATCAGTTCCGAAGGGAGCTGACGGGCACGCAGCCATGTGGAAGAAGAAATCTATATTCTGGGAGCTAGAATATTGGAAAGTCCTAGAAGTCCGCTCTGCAATCGACGTGATGCACGTTACGAAGAATATTTGCGTGAACCTCCTAAGCTTCTTGGGCGTGTATGGGAAGACAAATGATACAAAGGAAGCACGGCAGGACCAGCAACGTTTGAAAGACCCTGATGACCGGCATCCGGAATGGTTTCAAGGTCGTGCCAGCTACGCTCTGACCAAAGAAGAGAAGGTCATCTTTTTTGAATGCCTGAGCAGTATGAAGGTCCCGTCTGGATTCTCGTCCAATATAAAGGGAATAATAAACATGGCGGAGAAAAAGTTCCAAAACCTGAAGTCTCACGACTGCCACGTGATTATGACGCAATTGCTTCCGATTGCTTTGAGGGGGCTCCTGCCGGAAAATGTTCGAGTAGCCATTGTGAAGCTATGTGCATTCCTCAATGCAATCTCTCAGAAGGTAATCAATCCAGAAGATCTACCACGGTTACAGAACGATGTGATCCAATGTCTTGTCAGTTTCGAGTTGGTGTTCCCGCCATCCTTCTTCAATATTATGACGCACCTCTTGGTTCACCTAGTCGAAGAGATTTTCATTCTCGGTCCTGTATTTCTACACAATATGTTCCCCTTCGAGAGGTTCATGGGAGTATTAAAGAAATATGTTCGTAACCGTGCTAGGCCAGAAGGAAGCATCGCCAAGGGCTATGGAAATGAGGAGGTAATTGAGTTTTGTGTTGACTTTGTTCCTGACCTTAAGCCGATTGGTCTTCCTCGATCGCGGCACGAGGGGAGACTAAGTGGAAAAGGCACGATCGGAAGGAAATCAACGACATGTATGGACGGCCATTCTCTGACTGAAGCACACCACACTGTACTGACCAATTCCAGCTTGGTGGCTCCGTACTTTGAGAAACACAAGAATATTTTACGCTCGGACAACCCGGGGAAGCCTGAATCCTGGATTAGGAAGGCCCACATGGAGACTTTCGGCAGTTGGTTGAGAAAACATTTAATGAATGACAATGATGTTGTAGATCAGCTGTACATGTTGGCCAAGACACCATCTTCGACTATAACGACTTTCCAAGGGTACGAGATAAATGGGAATACATTTTACACGATCGCCCAAGATAAAAAGAGCACCAACCAAAACAGTGGTGTCCGCTTTGATGCAGCAACCGAGAATGGGCAAAAGGTCACATATTATGGTTACATAGAGGAGATATGGGAACTTGACTATGGACCCTCCTTTAAGGTCCCTTTGTTCCGGTGCAAATGGTTCAAGCTAACAGGAGGTGGGGTAAAGGTGGACCAGCAATACGGAATGACAATGGTGGATTTCAACAATCTTGGTTACCTTGACGAACCATTCGTCCTAGCGAAAGATGTCGCTCAGGTTTTCTATGTGAAGGACATGAGTAGCAAACCGAGGAAACGGAAAGATAAGAAAACGATCAGTACATCATGCGATGATCCAAAGCGCCACATTGTTCTTTCAGGGAAAAGAAACATCGTGGGAGTGGAGGACAAGACAGACATGTCAGAAGATTATAATATGTTTGCTGAAATTCCGCCCTTCAAAGTGAACACCGACCCAAGCATTAAGTTAAATGATGAGGATGCTCCATGGATACGGCACAATCGTAAGCAAGCAGGGACACAAGGGAAGAAATGATGTGTAATAATTTATTGTACCAAACTTTGTTGAATGGATCATGTGAATTATATTACCCGTGATGTGTTTGGTGTCCATTTTCGAATGATTCGAGATACCACTGATGATACATGAAATTTGGAGTGATTTAGTCATACTCCTGCCTAGGCGTATAAAATTTTGAATTGAATTAGTTTTATTTTTCTGAATTTTTTGATATATTATTTGTATTTTTAACATTTTGAATTGAATTAGTTTTATTTTTCTTAATTTTTTGATATATTATTTGTATTTTTAGAATTTTGAATTGAATTAGTTTTATTTTTCTGAATTTTTTGATATAATATTTGTGTTTTTAACATATTGAATTGAATTAGTTTTATTTTTCTGAATTTTTTGATATATTATTTGTGTTTTTAACATATTGAATTGAATTAGTTTTATTTTTCTGAATTTTTTGATATATTATTTGTATTTTTAACATTTTGAATTGAATTAGTTTTATTTTTCTTAATTTTTTGATATATTATTTGTATTTTTAGAATTTTGAATTGAATTAGTTTTAGTTTTCTGAATTTTTTGATATAATATTTGTGTTTTTAACATATTGAATTGAATTAGTTTTATTTTTCTGAATTTTTCGATATATTATTTGTATTTTTAACATTTTGAAAAAGAAAAAGTATTTTAAGAATACCTTTAGTCGCGGTTGGCCTGCCCAACCGCGACTAAAGGTTGTTGCGCGCGGGAACGAAAAACCCGCCAAAAAAGCCCTTTAGTCGCGGGTCGCCTCCCCAACCGCGACTAAAGGTCCCTTTAGTCGCGGGTCGCCTCCCCAACCGCGACTAAAGGGGGGGGGGGCTATAAATACAGGGGCCCGACCCGTCGCGGGCATTTCTCGTCTTCTCTGCCGCGCCGAAGGCCTGCCGCCGTCGCCCTCGCCCTCGACGCCGCCCGCCGTCGCCCTCGCCCTCGACGCCGCCCGCTGTCGCCCACCGCCCCCTCTCGCCCACGTACGGCGCCCGCCGCCCCCTCTCGCCCTCGTACGCCGCCCGCCGCCCCCCTCTCGCCCACGTCCGTCGCCCGCCGCCCCCTCTCGCCCACGCCGGCCGGCCTCCCTCGCCCACCGCGCCGCCTCTCGCCCGCCCTCAACGCCGCCGCCCGCCGTCGCCCGCCGCCCCCTCTCGCCCACGTACAGAGAGCTAGCGAGATCGTGGAGAGGGAGAGAGAATTTTTTTTGTTCTTTTTAATTTTAACTAGTTAATTAGTTTAACAAAAACGGTAAAATAACTTAACAAAAAACGTATAACCGTAAAATAACTTAATTAACAAAAAACGTATAACTTAACAAATAACCGTAAAATTTGATAATTAACAAAAAAAACGTATATACGGAGAGGGGGCGGCGAGGGGGCGGCGATGCGCGCGGTGTTTTTTTTAGGGATCGAGAGGGGGCGGCGAGGGGTGTTGTCCTCGCCTCCCTCTCCGTGACGCCGTCGTCTGCCGCCCCGTCTCGCGCTCTACCGCGACACCCTCTCCCACCCCTTCCTCGCCCCCTCCTTTTGCCACCGCCCTTTCGCCACCGCCACCGCCACCGCCCCCCTTCTTCACTTAATTAATTTGTTTTTACTACATGTTTTCAGGACTGACATAATGGTGGACGATAGAGCTGACCCGATTATGGACAACTATGATCCGGACGGTGAAGCACATATGTTCGGCATCATAAACGGCGATATTCTATATGTGCCGACCGGACAAGAAGAAGATGATATCTCTTCTTATCTGAACCTTGACGGTGAAGATGAAGGGCGCCGTCAGCAAGATGATGCCGAACAAACGTCGATAAACGACGATCTTCAAATGGAAGTAGCAACCACCTCCGGCGCCGAGGTATATATATACATTGAGCCTCTGGTGATACAAACTAACTGATTTGAATAAATATGTGTGGACTAACGCGCGCGACTCTCTTTCTTATTTTAGCCCTCGGCCGGATCGTCGAAACAATCGAGTACGTCGTCAAAGCGTGGCGCAACCAAGACGATGAAACAAGGAGAAACATGCACCATCGAGGTTGTCGACAGTGCAACCGGCAGGCCGCTGGAGCCCCGCAAGAACGCCACCAAGTTTGTCAACCAATGCGGAGCCATTGTTAGAGACAACGTCTCGATCACCGTCCAGGAGTGGAATAAGCCAAAGAAGGCACGAATTGCTGGTTTCACTTTTGTCGATAAGAGAACAAAAAAAGATTGCTTCAAGAAGCTTATGGAACATTTCGTTCTACCTCCGGAATACAACAAATTCGATGAGGAGGGTAACAAGATTGAGGAAAACAAGGAGAGGAGGAGGCTAGTCAAACAGTTCGCTCTTCATAAGATGGCCGACGCATTCCGGAAATTCAAGCAAAATCTAGCCCATGACTTTGTCAAGCAGAACAAGACTCCGGATTTCAAAGGACAATATGAGAAACTGAAACATGATTGGCCAGAATTTGTGAAGCAAAAGAAATCGGAGCAGTTCATTCAAATATCGAAAAAAATAAGGAAAATGCGGCTAAGAAGGAGTACAATCATATTATGGGGCCAGGAGGGTATCGCCTTTGGGAGCCTAGGTGGGAGAAGATGGAGAACGAGCTGAGGGCGCGAGGAATCCGTCCAGGTACGGAGGGATGGGACCCAAGGGCCAAAAGCTGGTGGTACGGGCATGGGGGAACGCTGAACCCGGAGACAGGGGACTGTGTTTACCGGGGCAAAATAATTAAACCCACCCAAGCCCTTATTGACGCAATGAGGGATGCTCAAGAGGGGAAGATCAAGTTCAACAGAGAGAACGACGCGCTGACAAAAGCCCTCGGGAATCCTGAACACGGAGGACGTGTACGAGGCATGGGGCACATTCCGTGGAAAATAGGGTTCCCCCAGAACGATGACCCGTACGGTTACAGAAGCCGGAAGAGAAAGATGGATCGGGAAGCAGATGTTGTGGCGCGGTTGGCATCGGAAATGGATGTGATGAAGAAAACCGTGAGTGTACTAGTAGCCGAACGAGATGCAGCTCGGGCGCAGCATGAAGATCATCCAGCGGATCTCAGAAGCCAGCAGCGGAGAAGCAGTGTGGCTTCCACGGAGGCCCCACCGGCTGGTGCAGATGCACCGACGATCGAAATTACTGCACCGGAGCCTCTGGTGGTCGAAATTACTGCACCGGAGCCTCTGGTGGTCGAAATTACTGCACCGGAGCCTCCTCGCTACCCCGTGGACGATATAAAGGAGATGAAAGAATGTCATCTGTATTATCCTATCGGGAACATGTCCATGAAGGTAGCCATCGGCAGTGCTTTACCATGTTTACCTGGAGCACTCCACCACAACAACCCCATTCAAGATGGCTATGCTCGTGTCACGGTGGAGGACATAGTCCAAGGGTTTGAGGACCTGGAGATTGACATTGCTACACCTGAAGGGGAGAAAAGACTTGGAGATGTCAAGCGCCATTTCATTCTATGGCAAAAGAAGTTTATCAAGTTTCCAGGCGAGGCGCCAAGGACAACAAGTCCACCCCCCTACGGTGGTGGCGGTTCACCTACACCTCCGTCACGTCAGCCGACGCCCCCCAGTCCACAACGTCCGGCGGGTGATCAGACGCCGCCCCCCAGTCCTCGTCCGGCGGGTGATCAGACGCCGCCCCCCAATCCACCTCCGGCAAAGAAGCAGAAGCAGTCCTGGATTATTAACCCGGACCCTTATGTACCTAAGACCACAAAGGTACCGGAGCCATCATTGAAGCCTCTCCCCACAAGGCCTTGGGAACGTAGTGCCGAGGAAACTGCCGCGGCCGCGGCTGCTGATCATGAGAAATGGAAGGCAGACTGCAAGAAGAAAAGAGAGCCCGAGCCCAAGCCAGTATTTTCTGATGAGCAAAAGAAGTGGGCTAAGTCATTTTTGAGCACACCGTCCCAAGCCGCGAAGAATCTGCCTGACGACTATGCACGTGAACTTCGTAGGCAGGCACTCATGTTGAAGAAGAAGAAAGAGCGGGCGGAGAACCAGGAGAACAAAGCCTTGGAGGAGGCCGAGAAAACGGAATTAGAAAGTAAAAAAAGCGGGAAACGAGTTGCCCAGCTCGGGGAACAAAGCAAACAATCGATTGCCCCGCTTATAGTGAAAGCCGCCGGTCCGGATGACCCCGATATCATAGCAGCTGCGGCAGCACATGGATTGACTGTAACGAGTGCCAGAGAACAAGCGGCCAACTTAGGTATTACTCTTCATGAACTGTTAGGCCTTGATGAGGCGCCAGTGAAGGAGGTAGTAATTACATATGTGAAGAATGGGCCTCTCGTCGAGCCTGCGCAGGAAGAGGGTCTACCTCCACAAATGAAAGGTCTGCTGAAATGGTACAAGGGTTACATAAAAAATAAAAACGCCAAAGAATATATTTATGCGGAAGTTAGATATGAGCATCACTTCAAACATTACTATGTACAAATTCATCTGAGTGAATTGTTCCAGCTTTTCAATCTGCGCGAGCTCGACAAATCTATCATCAGTTGCTACGTTCTGTAAGTGATTTATTTCTACCCCATCTCGTTCATATTGCATGCACTATATATATGTCCTAACTATATTGTTGTGTCCGCTATTATACATGCAGAATGAAGATTAAGGAATGCAGAGTAAGGAACATCCATGATGTTGGGTTCATTGACCCACACATCGTTAATGGATATGTGTTGGAGCATCACCCCGCCGACATGGAGGCAGACCTGTGGCAGTTTCTTACAAAGCAGGAACTCAAAAGTGATATTCTATTTCCTTACCATTTTGGGTGAGTGTTTCTGTCTTGAGCACATTCTCTTTTGTTTACTCCATGCATGGTATGTGGCCGGCTAATCGATGAGTTATGCATGACGTACTGTGCATGTATCGTGTCCGCAGGTTCCACTGGATTCTGCTAGTAATTAAAGTTGACACCTCAGAATGTCTCGTCCACGACTCTCTGAATAAGGATCCAAAGCTTTGGGTCGACATGAGAAGAATGCTGCAGAAGTAATTATTTTCATTCATTTGCGCTCTATATCGATCGGCCTATTTCGTTCATTTCCTAATATCAAGTAACTAATAACTCTCTTGTTCATTTAATTTTCTTTGCCTCGTAGGGTTTGGAGACGGTTCGTAGATACAAAGGTCGGTGAATTCAAAAAAGAGCTAGAATTCAAAAGGGCAAAGGCTAAGAATGGTGAGGATATTCAGCCAGCGGGGACCAATCTATGTGCATACTATGTCTGTGAGATGATCCAGAGATACACCTCTGAGCGGGTTCCGAGTGATACCAATGCTCAGAGGAATAACCTCCGGATGATGCTTAGTCCAGAAGCTCGCTTCCGACCACTTCAAGAGGAACTAGCTGGATGGTTCAGGAGGGAAGTCCTCCATCCTAAAGGAGAACACCATTACGAGGACGTAGAACTTTATATGCATTAAATTATGTATGGAAACTTGTTCAAAATTGTATATGGTCATCCGATGATATTGAATATATATTGTATATTCCTCTTGAATTCTTTTTGGTTCTAATTTCAAATTTGTTTGAAATTGTACATTCATATGCATGTATGTAGTATCGTAGAATATGTGAAACTCCTTCAAAATTAAAATAAAGCACAAAAGAAATAAAACAATACAAATTAAACAGAAAACAGGTTTAGGGGGGGGCTAAAACCCTAAACCTGCGGCGGCCTTTAGTCGCGGTTGGCCAGAAGAACCGCGACTAAAGGTCCTCCGCCCCGACGGCCGCCTGGCGCCCACGTGGACGGGCCTTTAGTCGCGGTTCTTAAGCAACCGCGACTAAAGGGTGGGGCCTTTAGTCACGCCCGTCGGTCGCGGTTGCGCAACCGCGACTAATGACAGTTGCGAACCGCGACCAAAGGCCCTTTTTCCACCAGTGAGTGCCGCTTCCTCTGGTTAACGAACCAGTTGTTGATCTGCCTCGTGTCGAGCCCGGTCGACTCCGCCAACACCAGTTTCTCCGGTTCCTGGAACGCACGCACTTATGGCGCCATTAGCGCTTTTGAAGCTCCAACCAAGATACGTAACGATCTCCATGCATGCACGCATGAACCCAAAAGCACTCGTACATAGCCAAGCACGTACCGATGGGTAGGGCCATCCTTGGTGCAGCTGCCACCAGTGCAGGAGCCTCTGGCACGCCTCCCTCGGCAGCCTCCCGCTCTTCTTCTTCTTCTTCTTCCCGGAGAGGTCCCTCCAGAGGCTTCTCAGGTAGCTGCTGTACTTGTCCAGGAGCTGGCTCGTCAGCTGCTTGCCCTCGCCGGAAGGCAGGCCGGCGACGTCCCTGGTCTCCTGCTCATCTTCGGAAGAACCCCCGCACTCGTTGTAGTTGTTGCCAGTCTTCTAACAAGCCAACGTTAGAGTTAGATAGAAACATACCGTCTCCGTCCGCGAATAAATGTATTTCTAACTTTTGTCCCCAAGTCTAAAGTGTTAAATTTTGACCAACTTTATAAAAAAAGTAGTACAATTTATGACATGGGTGTGGCTAGATCTCAGTCGACTAAGACTTAATCAAGTCTCAGTCAAGTGATATAATATACAAGAAGAAAAAAGAAAAACTGAAAATAAATTTTTGCACGAATCTCTATGCAAAATCAAAGGAAGATAGTATCGACTGAGACATAACAAAGTCTCAGTTGACTGAGACTTAGTGAGACTGTTATGACATTGATCCCTCCATCAGCAAATAAGTGTACTTCTAACTATTGTCCTGAGTCATAGTTTTAAAATTTGATCAACTTTATAAAAAAATAGCAGTATTTATGACACTAAATTAGTATCACTAGATTCATTTTGAAATGTACTTTCATACTGTACCAATTTGATGTTATATATGTTACTACTTTTTTCTATAAGTTTGGTCAAAATTTTTAAACTTTGAAGGGCAAAAGCTAGAAGTTTTCGCGGACACAGAGAGAGAGTAGTGTACTATAAATTGACATAAATATTGTCACTAGATCTATGGGTTTGCTTTTGCTACCATTGATCAGCTGCTGGCTGCACATGTAACCACCAAATTACCACAGAACAAGCCTGCATGCCCCACCAGCACCACCACCAGCACCACCATGACATCCAAGATCCAACATCGAACTGACCATGCATGGTCTCTCTTCCAGATCAAGCAAACTGATCCTATATATGTGCAATCATGCAGGCACAAAAAGCTAGATAATAATCGGGCGGTACGGCCATCGGAGGCAGAGAACATTTCAGTCAGACGTTCACATGCCCATGCATGTATGCCTGGCGAGATCGCAACGTTCACATGCCCATGCATGTGTGTGTGGTGCCTCACTGCCTATGAACTGTCGACCCATGCATCAACGGGCGTCTCCGCACGGGAGTATGTCACTGTGCGTGTCTGTCGTGTTGCAGCGTTCAACCATGGCAACCCTGGTGCGGTAGCGGGTAGCTGGCCAGCAGTTGCCTTGCCATGTGGCCGTACGGGCGGTTTCAGCATGCATGTGCCTCCATGCTTCTCTTTTCCAAGAAAAGGCAATGGGTGTCTCAGACAGTACTCCTCTCGTCTCCTTTTTTTTACTCTCATAATGGAGCATCCAGCTAGCAATCAAGATTTGAGACAGCTAAATTTCTGTGTTTGATTTCCAATATCTACAATGTCATATCAGTATCATTAGATTCACCATAAATATATTTATACTTTATTTATTTGATATTATAGATGCTAATATAACCATTCTATAAACTTGATCAAGCATATAAATGTTTGGCTTTTGAAAATAGCAACATGTCTTGTATACTGAAACGAAGGGGGTATGAACCTAGCTCTAAGAGCAAGACTAATTAGAGACCCAGCTGCATGCTCTATTTCACCACGTCATATATATAGTCAATCTAAAAGCACATTCATATTGTACACGCTAGCTCTACATATTATGTCGCTAATGCCACCCCTCCCAATGCACCACCTTGTACAGGTGCTAAGACTGTCATGTAGGCAAAAAATCTGATGTGGCAATGTAATTAAGAAGAGAGAGATGAGTGTGGTGACCCCAGAAGGAAACAATGCCAAGCGCGAGAACTTAGGCAAAACACTTAAATGAAAGAAACCCACCAATGCATGAAAAACTTTAGTTGCAAATCATTAAATGAAGGATGCTTAGCACCAACAAATTAAGCACCTATGCATTGAGGGCTTTAGCTGCTAAAGTTTTTAATCTATTTAGCACCTCATGTAAGCACTGATGCATTGGAAGAGGCCTTACACATCTTCTTCTCCCATAAAGTGTGTTGATGACCGTGCTTCAGTTGGCTACAACCTCTGTCCTGGTTTATTGTCCCTTTGTATATTGTGGCAAATTTTGACCATGAATTTAATTAACAAAATATTAATGCATGTCGCAAAAAATAGTATCATATAGAAACTATGTTCAAATATGAATCCAACAATATATTTTTTAATCACATGCGTTAACATTTTATTAGTTAAATATACGTCAAATTTTGGGACAAAATATGAATAGTACCAATAAACCAGGATGAAGGTAGTATAAGTTTACGATCCACTCCTCTTCTCTCTCCCCGGCTCATTAAAAATCTGAGGTGACAACTCTTATAGCCCGATTATGTCCCAGTTCAACAGTGGCTTCATAGATAGCTACAACAAATAAATGAAACAAGGGTGCATATATGTTGCGAAGTTGACAAGAGATACTTCTTTCTAAATCAAGGGCTCGGTGGATTTTGCATCTAATGAAAATTTGGTATTTACATGTTTCTAAAAGTAAATTCATGCATGATTGAATATTTCTACACTGAAGGTGCATATATTTTTATTTTATTTTGCCAAACTCTAGTCCTTTATTGTGACCAGAATACAAGTTCGCTCGAGTTGTTTGATCTATAGAAAAGGTGGCTTAAATTTATATTCGTCTTGTAATGTGCATAATATTTTTGGCACCTAGTTGTAGGTATCAATAAGAAGCTTTCCACTCATATCCTAATGGGAGTGTTGCCTTATGTTGGTTTCTTTTATTATCCAACAATAATGTGATTTTTTACAAGAAGAAGGCTTGCACTCCTTTGCAGGTTATATACTCATGTAAGTATTGGTTCGTAAATGGTATGTGCTTCAGTGGGTGGAGCACATGAAGGTGTTCACTGTCGCGTGTATGCGGTGTGAGCAGACAATCAGGATAGACGTACAAATGGGTACCCATTTAGGCAGGGACGTAAACGGATCAGAGCGGATCAAATAATGCTTTTCTCGTATCCTTGGCCATATATTTTTTGTTGGAATCGGAACGGAGCAGATAATGGCCGGATACAAATTCGAATGCGGATTTTACCGGACTACGGATTCGTGGCGTAAACAAAACCGATTCCAACCGGAAATGAATGAAAAATACCGGTCATACGTGCAACGAAACATGATTTTATTTCTACTATGCAAACAATAAGAACACAAATTTTTAACCAATCACATAACACTACAGAGTGGTCGTGTGTTTAAAGTCATAACTCACACCAATACGGCAACAATTTAAATGCAGTGATTCTAATTGGTTGGCTAATCGGGTATTTGTCCTTGCCAATCAGGATAAGTTTACCATGAAAACCCGCAAAGGTAATCAGTATGCACACACCTACTGCAAACGAGTCGATATGGGCCTCAGCGCTCCTCAACAACTCACTGGCTTCTTGGATTTGCCTCGTGAGCTCCTGACTGTACACCACCAGCATATCACGGACGGTAGGTCTCCTGCACATACACACAAAAGCATATCGCTAGATCCATGTATGCAAATAATTCAGCCAGCTAAGAAGCTAATCATATTACCATGAAACTGGTCGAGTTCTGGCTCCGCTGGCTGTTCCTGCATGTCATCTGAACTCGGCTGGAGCTCGTCGACGAGGGAGGAGAGCCGACCGACAACTTCGGGCGGCGCTCCGACCTTGGGGCAGAGCAAATAACAAGATGAGAAACAGCAGTCGCAGGGCACCAAGATATATACAAGCTGTGTTCGGCTATGCACGTACTCTCCGGCAGTCTATGAAGGCTCCGAGGAGAGCCGGATAGAGAGGGTGCGACATGATCTTGGCCTTGATCGTGTCAGATGATCTCCTGTTGTAGTTGGACTTTCCACGGTGTTTCGGGGCCCGGAACGGCGTCGCCGGCGGCGCCTTTTCCGGTGGTGAAGTGGATGTAGAGGCTGCGTGCTGATCCATCGCGACGAAGGAGGGAGCTAATGCATTGCCGGTAATGGCTGCGGCTCTGGGGCCGCTCCCAAGAAGAGGGAGCTGATCCATGCGTTGGTTGTCGGGCGATGTCTAATCGTCGGAGGAGGCCTATTTAGGGCAAATGGAGGTTGTCTATTTTGTTGCCTTAAATTCTGGATCGATTTGTGTGCGTGCGTCTGGTTTGCAGTTACTATTCGGAAAGCACAGTAGCTGAACAGTCATATGTGAGGAGGAAAAGGGTCCAATAATCGAAGGAACAACATGGTCGCTGTTAAGTGCGCTGTTCATGAAGTGCATAGTTGCACTGTCGTGAGCTAGCAAGCAGAAAAGGTATGAGTTAATTTTGCAAAATCACAATTTCAAGAGGACCTTTTACATTATATGACATATTTAAAAAATCATGAAATCATCTATTCCACTCTTAAATAGGAGTATTCTATTAAGAAACAGTATAACGAGGCTAGTTAGGAGCCTTCACAGCGATTTGAGTGTCTAGCCGTCGGATCGCTCGAACATACACTCCAGATCAATTCTGGTCGTCCCTGATCGCTAACGCGCTGCACGCCCCGTCTCGCGGGCTGCTGCTCCGCAGAGCTAGCTGGGTTTGCTCCCAGTAATCGGGCAGCGTAAGGCCCACAACTTTTTGTTTCGATGGTAACGGCCCAGGTCGTACGCCACGTTCCAGCATCGCCCTTCCCAAACGAGAAGAATTTCCTTCCGCGCCGCCGCTCCTTCCTCCTCGATGCGTCGGCGTTCCACCATCGGCGAGCTGCTGCTGCGACTGCCTCCGCACTGGTCCCGTCCTCCCCCCCCCCCCCCCCGTACTCTTCATCTGAATTTCGTGCCCTGCAACGTTCGTCCATGGCGGCTGCGGCGGCCATCCGCGCTGTCGGCGTCCATCGCCGACTGTCCTCCTCCTGCACCCTTTGTCCATGCCTTGCAGCTGTACCGCGCGTCCCTTCCCATCCCGTAACCGAAGCTGAAACTGCGGTGTTAAAGGTCCACTGTCTACCTCCTGTGATAATGGTGATGATGGTAATTAGTTTCAGGGGTGATGATGGTGATTAATTTGCCCTGGTGCGTTACCCCAATCTCCCACTCTGCTTCATATATTATTCCTTGCGCCATCTCTTCCTTCCTACCTTCAGTGTCTCTCTTGGCCATGCCTATTGCCTAGGTTTGTTCTTGCCAACTATCCATCTTCCTCCCTCTAATTTTCCTCCATGTCTTCGTATCTATGGAAGTGACTTCCTATTTCTTCCTTGCAGTTTTGCAATCCTCATTCCTTGGGATTTGCGTGTTGAAATTGCTTGAGGGTGTGTGTGTTACACCCAATTACAACCATGGCTTCTGGACAGGTATCATGCTCACAAATACTCTTACATACGGTTGTCTTTTGATCATCTACTATGTTTTCTTGATTACTGTGATTTTAGTTGTTACATAGGAATTTGTTTGATTTTCACTCCAACCAGCCACATCCATTTTGTTTGCTTCCTTTCCATTTCTTGTTTCAGATTTCATACAATCTGTCTATGACACGTACTGGACCTAAGTAGAGTAAAAATGCCTAAACGTTTCGATTACAAGCCCATGGAAGCGATGCGTGCCAGTTACATTGCGCTAGCAGACCAAGTGGAGTCCTGCCGTTACATTGCGCTAGCAGACCAAGTGGAGTCCTGCCGCAATGTAGGCAGACAAGGATTAATGAACCAGTTACTATATACAATTCGATTGGAACCAAAAACAAATAGTATTAATTCACCTCTACTTGTGCTACTTTACGAGATTTCTGTTTCCTTGATAATTGTGTTCTATACTGCCATACAAACCAGGAGATGAATTCTTCCCTCACTACTCTGTGTGACACACAAGGGAAAAACCTGCATCAAATTAAGGGACCAATTTAAAATGGTTCGGCAAAGGGTCACCATCTGATCCCAATGGACAACCCCATTCATCGATACCCTTGAAGGTTTCACTAGATTACTGACCTCTGCACAAATATTCTGCATCCTGTTTTTCCCGTTTAAATCTGACTTTGCACTCTTGCTGGTAATTTCAGCTACTTACTGTGGTCGATCAAATCTTGGTTCACCCATGTTTTAGATGCCGACACTGTGATGCAGCTTTCTGGTAGGAAGAATAAGCGGACAGGTAGGCTCATTAATTCCTCAAACAGGCCAGAAGCCTAAATTTGCCCTACTGTATATCCATGATCACCAGACTGACAAAGAAATTGAAAATAGAATGTGTGCTTTGTGTAATGATAACAGTTTAGAATTGCTAGGGACCGAATAAAGGACTAACCTGACCAGTGCATACCATTAGAATATTGGGTCCACAATCAGATGCAGATGTCCAACATAATTTACCTACGTCTGACAACATTGCTTTGCTAATTGTTGGTGTTTTTCGCAACTGATACATTCAAGAGAGATATTATCATGCATGACAAGCAACGTGGCTTGCACTACATCTCCAACTTAAATCATTCCCTTATGCCCTTACAGTACTCAATATTATTCCCACATGGTGATCCTGAATTTCATTTGGCATTCAATACACTGATGCTCACCTATTACCTCCCAAGGCTTGCAAAATAATTAAAATGCTAGATTATTACGCATATTGCTGCCATTACAGACCTGGCCAATACAACCCGTACACATGATGTGGTAGGGCTACATCCCAGCTACAGGTTCATTGTTACACATGCTTAGAACAGAACCGCTGTTTATTGTTCGAAAATAAATTGAGTTCAGATCTGGCCTGACATTGACAAAACGAAGCAAGATGAACTAAGTGATGATATTAAAAGAGGTCAAGTTTTTGGACATGATGCAGGATTTTGTTTTCTCTACAAAATTGTTTCTAAATCACATATAATCTTTGTTCATCAACACCTTCGTGGCTTCAACTTGTTGATTTCTCAGATTTTCAAGCACAAGGATTTCACTTTTTCAATTCCTCCGTCGTATCATCAATCTCAAACCTATATGATTCAGTGAGCTTCTCTATCATGGCTATAGCTGCATCTTCCTCAGCATCCACATCAGTGTTCAACGGCCTGGTCAAGTCTACCTGACATATTTTCTTTATGCTAATAATAACGACTTTCATGCAACTATACTCGGCTCTTCTTCCATCAATCTTCTTAAGAATTTCATCTAAAATTACCTTCCGAGAGACGTAAACAATCCCCAAGTTATATGTATATTCGGGCTAACCCGTACACATAATTGTGAAAGGAGAATCACCAAGACAGTTACAAATAATTTAATCATGTGAAATATATTACCTCTTGCCACCGTAGCCATGGATCCTTCTTGCTTGAGTGAAGTGCAATGTAGGTCCTCAAACTATTTCAGGGGTGTCATGTAGGTCCTCGAACTATGAAAATCGTCATCCAGGTCCTCAAACTGCAATAAGTGTATCATTCAGGTCCAAAATCTCCCTAACCCCCTCTAACTAGCCAGCTGGCGCCGTTAACCGTGAACACTGAACAGTAAAATAGCGTTCCAGTTCCAACATCATTTTTGTACGTGATGAACAGTAAAAATCAAAAAAATCTGAAATTCTTTGGCATTGAAGATACCCTGGTGCGTGAACAGTAAAAATGTTCACTAATTCAAAGAAATGTTCGCGAATATGGAAAAGTTATTCGCAACTTTAGAAGAATGTTCACAAACAATAAATTTGAAAATATGTTCGCGAACCACAAATATTGTTCGCAGGCATGGAAAAAATGTTCGCGACATTAAAAAAATGTTCGCGAACCACAAATATATTTGACTTTAAAAAAATGTTAGTGAACATTTTTTTTTAATTCATGAATAGTTTTTCCAAATTCATCGTTCGCGAACATTTTCTTAAAGTCGTGAATATTTTTCTAAAATTCATGAATATTTTTCTAAAATTCATGAATATTTTTTCCAAATTCATCGTTCATGAACATTTCTTTAAAGGTACGAACATTTTAATTAAAGTCGTGAATATTTTTTCCAAATTCATCATTCACGAACATTTTTTAAAGTCGCGAATATTTTTTCCAAATTCATCGTCCGTGAACATTTTTTTAAAGTCGCGTATATTTTTTCCAAATTCATCATTCGCGAACATTTTTCTGAATTAATGAACATTTTAATGTTCATACACCTGGGTATCTTCGATGTCAAAGGTTGTCAGTTTTTTTTTTTTTTACTGTTCATCGTACACTGTTCATCACGTGCAGAAATGATGCTCGGAATTTAACGCTGTTTTACTGTTCACAGTTCACTATTTCATTGTTCATGTTTAACGCCGCCAGCTGGCCGGTTAGAGGGGGTCAGGGAGATTTTGGACCCGAATGACACAGTTACTACACTTTGAGGACTTGTATGACAATTTTCATAGTTCGAGGACCTACGTGACACCCCTGAAATAGTTCGAGGACCTACAGTGCACTTCACTCTTCTTGCTTCGTCTGACACTAACCCACATGCAGCTTACAACAGGTCATTATAAAGAGCAAACCAAGACACAGTTTTATAGTGTTAATTAAGTGTAAAGTAAAATGGTAACTGAATCATTAACTTTCCACTACCCACTCAACTAGCATTACAGTTCGGACAAATACAAATAATAAATTACAAACTTGTGCATTCATCTTTAATTAAAGGAAAAGACGGTCATTCCTACCCATATTCTGAACATATCATGGAGCAATGTTCAAAACAAACATAAAACAAACATAAATTTTCAAAAGCATCTCTGTTATTGCATCAACGATGGGCGGGCGCGGCAACGCGCGGCTTCATGGTCTAGTTATATACTGAAAGCACAATACTAAAGACTGATACAAAGATGTGCTAGAAGTTCCTAAAAGAAAAAAGCAAAACATTCGGTCGTCGATTCGTTAGATCCATGTAGTTATACCTAAACTGATCACATCCGTTCAATCTTCACAACTGTACCGAAATTAAATGTAGATATCATAACCAGTAGAGTTTCACATCTCGGAAAACAAATCACACCTGGTGGTTTAGCATTATTGAGGTGAGACATATCTCACATGATTCTTTTTAGTGCGCATTTTAATTATTTGTTGAAATATGAACTATAAATATAGCCTGATTTAAACATGTTTGTCCTCATCATAGACATCAGCGCTAATCTCATGATATGTATAGTTATGAGATTGGAACGCGATAAGAGTATTAGTGGCAATAGAAATATTACTCTTACCAATTTATGTTATGTAGATAATTCATATTGTTGATAATTTATACAATTCCTCAGGGGTGATTGATATATATGTCTTAAATGTATCTATAGTTTGAAATTTTCATGTCATGTTCTTAGCGAACATGCAAAGTTGTGACCTTTTTTTAACACACGAAGGGACCATAAGGTTCCCGAAACTACTGCATCTATCTGAAATGATAGTGCACTAACGAAGGACCCTGAAAGAAATAAACTTTACACATCCTCCCTTTTTGCAAATAGGACCTTAGAAGAAAAGGTAAAAGCAATTGAATCCTACCATGTCAACCGCGCCGGAGCTAGGGCAGCCACCATCTCCGGCAGAAACCTTGCCATCTTAGGGCAAAGGTTAGAGGGCCTCACCACGGAGGTTGTAGAAATGCTTGCCGGAACCTTTTCATTGATTGATCTTCCATTCCGATGGCATAGGTTGATGTAGTGGAAGAAAATTGATCAGTGAACTCCACACAGCATACATCCCAGTGGCGGAGCTTGAGCAAAATTTAAGAGGGGGCCATGACTCAAGGAGAAACAATTAGTAGGCCAAGAGGGACTAATCACTCGTTGAAACACTAATTAGGCCTGGCATAGCCCCCCCTTGCTCTACACTAAGCTTCGCCAGTGATACATCCCCTTGGATCCTTGATCAAAAGAGCATCAAGAACCAAGATGGTGCTCACCCCTTACCCACCTCCTCGGCGGCAAAGAGGGAGTCTGCTCCTCCCAATCTAAGAGTCCGTCGAGCTTATTTAGGAAGCCTTAGCCAGATCCAGGCCAGACTGCCACCGTCCAAAGAAAAACTCATCTACAACCCTGTGATGGCATCCTCGCGGAGGAAAAAATCTTGGCCTTTTTCATCATACGTTGATCTCCGATCGATGTTCCCATGATCAGTGGCGAATCTTGCACAAAATTGAAGGGTAGGCTCAAAACATCAAGTTTCTAAGTCTACTGAGCAAATTCATTGCAGTTTACATGTTAAACACCTCAGTATAATTCTTAAGTTGCATGTTTAGCTGAAATATGATTTTTGGAGGGTAGGCTTCAACCTATTGAAGCCCCCCTAGTGGAATCGCCACTGCCCATGATGATGTGTGAGTGGAAAATACGGATTCGGATGAAATTGCGCGTTCTCGGAGTCTGCATAACTGGGTACAGGGAAAACATGATGTGGGTAATGTTTAAAAATACTGGTTCAAATCATCAGTATACGAGTCGTGCAAAAAGACTATCAGAAATCCTTTAATTCAGAGAAGCTCTAGTCTTTTTGGACGGATGTATATGAAGCCTGTCACAAGGGTTCATAGTTGGACACATGGCTTTCTTCCTTGCGGAGCAAAACGCGTCCCAGGCCAATCATTCATCGGGTCACGGTGGGAAGCCGCGGAGCGATCGGTCGGTGTCGGCGTCGCACTCCACCACAAATAAGGCAGGCAGGACAGGGTGCTCCTACCCCAACCTCTCGTCCCGGCCGGCTAGCAGTAGCATGCTCCGGCCGTGCAATATATGTGGATGGTTTCCTTTCTGGAACTCTAACACGGACATGACGCGAAGCCGTGCAGCTGGTCCCTTTTTGTTAGAAGAAGCCGTTCGTTCCCGGGTCGCTCGCCGTGTAAAATGGGCCGTGGCTCGGTGGCTGTCCTCCCACCTCCGTCGCTCCGAGGTGCTTCGCGGTTAAGCCATCCATGTCCCGAGGAGTGGAATGGAATGGCCGTACAACAGCGCCAGGGCAAGCGCGTGCTGATGGAGCAACATGAACATACTAATATGTGCTACATACACAGGTGGCGTTGCTTTGTCTTGCGTGGATTGTCGCGTCGCCCTCCGCGATCCCGACTCCGTCCCCTCCGTGAGGTCGATCGATCCAATCTGCGCACGAGTCATGACACCACGGTGTGCACGGTCGCCGCGCCGAGCTCGCTAGCTAGCTGCCCGGAGCGTCTGCATTCTACTCGTGCCTCGTAGCACTGTACTAGCACGTATGTCCGTGCGTTGCAATAAGATAGATTTTTTTTCAAGAAGCAACGAGAGACGTAAATGATGTGTCCATCAAAAACGGTCTCCGCAGCAGTGCACGACAGAGCGAGGAGCTGCGGCCTTCTCGCGGGTCATATATGGCCAGATCTTGATAATGGTGGGTTAGTCAGCGTGGCGGCGACCACCCAACTCATGTGTTTTTCCTTTCGGCCCTCTGTTTCCGGGTTGTGGCCCTCCTCATCTGGTGGCTGTGTGGCGACCTTTGGGCACATTCGTTTCGATCACTCTCTCCTGTGACAGCGTAACCGGATAAGTTACCAATTTGCAGTGCATAAATCCCATTTCATTATCATAATCAGGCATGAATGTTCCTTTTTTATCAGCGAGGATCGACGGACCGAATGCGAAGCAGTAGCAGAGTGTGGCTAAGGCCCAATACAGCCTGGGCGATAGAGCAATCATTTTTGTTTTTTGTCTTAAAAAAATATGTTTGCTTTTTCTTGGGCCAGCTGCTTGGGAGCTACTATATGACGCTAGTTGCGTCAAATAGCACTCTAGCGGGCACAGAAGCAACATGTGTTTGTAAGGGGCGAGTAAAAATACAAAAAAAAGAACGAGTTGAAGGATCGACCTCACGACGTCAAAGACCCAACCACGTGTTGCTAGCCACTCGGAACAAATTTGTCCTACTAACCAATGGCCAGCACGAAAATTGAAGAACATACTACAGCGTCAGTTTCGAAGAAAAAAGTTCTTTTTTGACAATTTCAAATGATATAAGAATTAATTTATGAATATTCTTAGAAACATAAGGAAATTGAAATCCAATTTTTTAAATGTCATACATTTTTAAGACAAACACGAATAAAAATTAAATGGCAATATTTTTTCAAAACATGAACCGTTTGTAGAAACACGGACATTTTTTGAATTTGTGAACAATTTTTGAAAATGGGAGCATGTTTGGAGCATTCAGACAATTTTTGAAAATGTGTTTTTAAAATGTGAATATTATTTTGAATTTGTGAATATTTCACTAAAACAATAATAATGATCGAATTTGGAACATTCTTTAAATGCAAATTTTTCCTGAATATCTCTCACAATTTTGGAAAACCCAAACATTTTATTATAAAATGGGAACATATTTGCATTTTAAACAAATTTGGTAACGAGAAAAAAAATTAAAGGTCTGAACATTTTTCCAAAGTAGGAACCGAAATTTAAAATACAAAATATGTTTTGAAAAATTGAACTAAATTGAAATTTAAACGTTTTTAGAAAATTATTAATTAACGAAAAAAGGAAAAAATAAGAAATTTGAAAGGGAAAATAAAAAGATAAAGGAACAAAATAGAGACAAAAATAGAAATAGAACACAAAAAAAGATGAAAACGGGCCAGCCCAGTATTGGGCGCCCTATGCTAAGCTACAACTATTGGCCGCAATGCGGCAAATCGGATTTCCCCAGCTGCTTGGGCAGGAAAATAAGTGGGCTGGCTTCACAGGGCCACAATGCGCGGCCCACGTACAAAATTCTATGCAAACTAATTTTCCTTTCCAGCAAACAGACGCACAAAAATTTACTACCACCTCGGATTTTTAAAAAATCAGCGGTGAAGGATGAAAAAATTGGATAAAAGCACCTTGCTTTAGTTTTTGAAAAAATGGGAACATTTTTTTCATTTTGGACAAATTTCGAAAAAAGTACAAAAAAATTCAAAACTGGAACCAAAATTTGGAATTATTATTTTTTCTGGAAATTTTAACAAAAATGAAATTATTAACGTTTTGCAAAATTATGAATTTTAAAAATGGAGAATAATAAATTTGAAATGGAATAATAAAAAATAATAAGGAAAGAAAAAGAGAAACAAACAGAAAAAGAAAAACAGGAATATAAATTGAACACAGGAAAAAAAGAAAAAAAATGGGTTGTCCCAGTATTGGGCGCCATGTGCGATGTTTCGACTATTAGCCTCGGCGTGCGGCAAATAAGATTTTTCCAACTGCGTAGACATGAAAATAAGTGGGCTAGCTAGTGGGCTGGATTCGCTGGGCCACAGCGCGCGCAGCCAACGTACAAAATGCTGTACAACTTTTTCCTTTCTAGCAGAGACGGAGGCACAAACAAATCAGCCCTCACATTTGCCTGGATGTAGGGTTTCGTTTAGGCTGCATCCGCGGCCGTCGGCGCCACAAGGAATCTTTTGGTCCCCTCGCCTCCGGCTGCCATTTTCGCACCTAGAGGTGGGGGGACCTCGCATCTTCAGAGTGCTCCGGTCTTTCTCATCATTTAGTGATCATCATATTTTGTGAGAATAAATTTACACTGGTTCTTTTGGCGCTGCCATGAGGTTAGAGAATTTTATGTCCTCAAAGATCTGATTATTCGGATCTGATGAATTTAGGTTGGTGTGTCAAAATTTTATGTTGATTTGATTCTTTGTGAAGTTGAAGTGTTTCAGCAACATCATGGTGAAGATATTGTGATCCGACGTCCTACACATCTAGGGGATCAACCGTGGCCCGAGTACGTTCACCGATCAAGGCTTTCCATCTTTTTGGATGGGCGACTCAAGGTGCTTTCAAAAATCATTATTGGTAATATTCGTGCGGGTGAAAGAGTGACAACATTGTTGCCCCAGTCCAATTGCAGCCTTTTTACCGAAGTCTTTGGAGTATTTCTTCTAACAGAGATTGATGCAGGGGAAAAGTCGTTTCCAAGAGATTTCATTGTAATTCTTAGTCAGAGGAGTTACTTTGTGTTTTCTTGGATCTTAGATTCGAATCTATTTACTTGTAATTGTTACGAGTATGAATAAAATTACATGTGTTTCTAAAAAAACAGATAGAGGCACAAAAAATTAGTACCACCTAATATTGAAAAAAATATTTTCAGCGATGAACGGATAAAAATTAGAGAAACATTCGTTACTTTATTAGTAGGTAGAGATATATTTGGTGTCATGGAACATGTGTTACCTCATGAATTGCAATTTTTTATTAGAATCTCACAAAGCCTTATTACAACATCATAATGTCACAATGTTTATTGAGACAAAATCGAGATCGCCAGGTTGCCCTAGGCAAACATGACGACTAAACCCTAGAGATAATGCATAATTTGGGAGATTATGAGCCTCCACATGAGAGGTACTAAACTCATGGCTAAAGCACAAAACTGAAAACTCATTAGCCTTAGCTGCGATTTCATGAATATAGCAAAGAAATTTGCACAACTTCCTTTGGTAGCATCCGCTGCCACCGTACAATATGATACAAAAAAGAACCAAGCGCTTGAACCTCACTAATAGCCAATGTATCAAGAATTTGTGGGTCACTAGGAGCATCTACTGCCGGGCACCCTAAAGCCCCTTCATACGCTTGGCCGGACGGCTTGGTCAAGTGACCAGTCACAAAAAGTGACCAAGACGGGCGTCTCAAACATCCGGGCTGGCCGCACCCTTTATATTCAGCCCAAATATATGGTGAATAGGGGGGCGCCCGGGCGCATCCGCCTCGTCGGACCTGGCAGTCCTACCCATCAGTAATTGCACCAAATCCATCCTCTCAACCTACCGGATCCATTTTCTCTATCCTTTCTTTTTTCTTCTTTGCGACGGACGTCTCGCAGCTCCGTCGCCCCCATTGCTCCGCAGCCGTTTCGAGACTTTTGCTGCCAGCACCGGCACAACAGTTCTCTCTCGCTTCCTCGGCGCCTAGGAGGTCGTCGCCGGCCCGGGCGCCACCGCGGTACGTTCAGCAACTCTCAGGCTGCTTCTTGCACTCTATGTTTTCGACACATTATCCGAACCATTTTTTTTGTAATTTAATAGCATGGAAAATGATAAGTTTTGATCATTCGATGGGTGAGGAGTATGGACCGATGTGTGAGAGCCTGGCTTATTAGCGATGATAGACTACTCATATCAACAAGGAATTCCTTCTTTTCCAGGAGCCCATTCGAAAAGAACTCCAAAGTTAAGTGTGCTCAGCTTGGAGCAATTATAGGATGGGTGACCGACTAGGAAGTTGGTCCCAGGTGCGCATGAGTGAGGACAAAGTATGCATGCACTAGTAGAAAAATGGCCATTTGTCCCGGTTCGTAAGGCCCATTTGTCCCGGTTAGGGAACCGGGACTAAAGGGTCGATAGTAAAGCCCTATACCTTTAGTCCCGGTTCTTACACCAACCGGGACAGATGGGCCTCCACGTGGCCGCTGTGGCGAGCCCGGGCAGGAGGGCCTTTGTTCCCGGTTGGTAGCACCAACCGGGACCAAAAGGCATCCACACGTCAGTAGCTGGCAGGAGTTGAGGTTTTTTTTTGAAAGAGGGTGGTTTACGGGGTTTTAGGGGGGTTAATTTAGGGTGTTAGCTAGCTAATAGAGAGAAGTGTCCTCTCTTATCTCCGTGCTTGGTCGACGCTACGTACTATACGTATAGAGAGGCCCTCGACACACTAGCTAGTAAGCAAATGAAGGAAACCATTAAGTACAGAAGTTCGTCATGAACATATGCATACTGAGAGAAGTGATATCGACCTCTCCTTCTCCGAGAGATTGGGCGAACAACAAGTTTTTGTATATCTATCTGACGCTACTGGCTACATATATACAACATTAAGATGTCTTACAATATAATCCCCTAATTATATATGAACTCAGCTGCAACATGGTATTCTCCGTCTTTATTGATGACGTGGTCAAGAAAGAATCCCGCCAATTCCTCTTGAATTGCTTTCATGCGATCTTGTGGTAGGAGTTCATTCCGCATCTGCACGTCTAATTTGAAGAAGGGGGTTAATACATATATATGAATGAAACTCAACACAAATGATGGTGTAATAAAATGAAATTGTGAATATTATTGCTTACGCACCCCATATTGGCTTTTAGAGTAGCCCCGTTGATTTTTGCAAGTCGCGTTGTAGATGAACTCGCACACGTAGTATCCACAGTAATCATTCCCTTGTTCCTGCCACAAGAACTTTACGAGAAATAGAGGTCAATCAAACTGATAATGATAGCATTATAAATGGCATTAATGAAAGTAGCTAGAATCAACAGGAGATACGCGGAACTAGCTAGCCAGTAGTACTTACTTTCGGGTATGTAAATCGCAGCTCCCTCGGCAGTCTTGGAGATTGTGCGGTGAATACTTTCCAAACCCTGTGAGACAAAGAAAATAATTCCTTGATATCAGGAAATGAACAAAAAGTTGTTGATATGGTGCGATAATGATTGATTGAACTTACTTCTTGAGAATTTTAGTCATGTCCGCATAGGTCTCGGGATCTTTTCGTCTCGAGTCTAAGACGGTTACTAGTCCCTGCTCAAGCTTAATCTCCAGGAGAATATAGTGGTAGCTGCGCATGCATGCATAACTCATCAATTACATTACTATAACCTCGAGTAATAAGGGAAAGCGAATATGCACAAGACAGTAACACTCACTTGAATTCGTAAGGAAAGAGTATTTATCTTTGTTTTGATTTTTTACCAACGATTTGAGCAAGTTGGCCTCGGTTTCTTTGGCTTTAAATTTAACCGTAAATTCATCTATGAGATTTGTGTTAATGAACCCAATATCATACATTTCTTCTTTTCTGCATTCGACGATCTTCAATCTGCATAATATAGTGAGGATAATTATAAATACATGAAATGAAAGAGTTGAGCTATATATAGAGACTTAATGACAGAAGTAGTACTTACAGACAGTAGCAAGTGACTATTAATTTATCGAGGGCCTTTTGATTGAAAAACTGGAAGAACTCCTCAAATGGAATTCTTTAACTCTCAGCGTCAAAGTATTCGTCCCCCCAGACTCTCTGTAGGTTTCCATGTACCAATCATGGAATCTTCGCATCATCGTTGTTAGAGATCTTTTATCTTTGACGAGAGGCTTCCCGTAACGGTATTTGTGTTTGTCCATCTCCAAGAAATCATAATGTACATCGTCGGGCAGGTAATCTCCAAGATTGGTATTGGGAAAAATCTCCAGATGATTAGCGACGGTATCGCTAGACACATTGAGCGGGGGGGGAGGGGCACGATTGGTTCGCTTGTGCGCCGAGCTGGGCAATTTTTCCCAACTCATCGTTCTGCTAACCTTCGATCACTGATAGTACTTCCCGACCGCTCCGCTTCCTTATATACCTTTTCAGTAATGCGCTCATAGTTGTTTTTTGGCGGAGAGGTGGTGGTTTCTTCAGGGCATCGATAGTGCACTTTACTTTCATCGGATCTATCTTCTCCTCCGAAGGTGGATGTCTCTTTGCTTTCACCGCTTCAAAGAAGTCCCTCACTTCGGCTTGGACGATCTCCGTGTTTTCCTGTTCGGTCATCTCGTATGGTAACTTCTTTATAGGCTTGAGAGATGGACCGAATCTGTATTGCCTCCCGCCTCTGGCTGTACTGCTAGACGCCGGAGCAGACAGAGCGACTGCGGCTGTCTTCTTTCCTTGCTTATGAGGCGGAGGAGAAGGACTACGACGCACCGGGGCAGCCGGAGCGGCGACGAGTCTCTTCCGACCTTGCTGACGAGGCGGAGAAGGAGGAGGCTGGCTGCTCGAGCGCGCCGGCGCAGGCGGAGAAGGAGGCAGAGTGCCGCCACGCGCCGAAGAAGGAGGTTGAGTGCCCTGATCACTCGCCGGAGGAGGAGGCGGAGGAGGAGGCGGAGTGCCCTGACTCGCCAGAGGAGGAGGAGGAGGCGGAGGCGTCCGGTTCGGAAGGTTGATGAGCTCCTTCCGCCATAGGCATGGAGTCTTCGGAGCAGAACCCAGCCGAGTCTCCCCTTCACCGGTAGGGTGGTCAAGCTCGAGGTCCTCAAATCCCTCCGTTATTTCGTCCACCGTCACCCTAGCATATTCTTCTAGAATTGGACGACAGTGAAAAGTTGCATCGGGTTCAGGAGGTTGAACAGAGCCGACAACCGCCTTGACTTTGAAGTTGTTCCATTGCGTCATAAGGTGGAAATGTTGAGACTCCGTGATAGCATCCACGAGGTAGCTAGCAGGAGCCGTGAAGACAGGCTCTAGCTGAAGCAGCTCGGTGGAAGCCACACTGCTTCTCCGCTGAGATGGCGGGGTATCTTCGGGGGTAGCTTCCGCAGGTCGCTTGCTACGAACTGCTTCTCATTCCTCTAGCCCTTGTACCCTTGCGTGTAGCGCCTGGAGTTGGGTCTGCTCCACTTTCTTCCTCCTCTCCTAGCATTTGTAACAGCCTGCGTTAGGAAACCCAGCCTTCCACGGAACGGAGCCTGGCGTGCCTCGTGTCCGTCCAGGGTGCTCAGGATTCCTGAGGGCCATTGTGAGCTCGTCATTCTATCTGTCTGGAAGGAACGTCCCTTGCTGCGCTGCATCGATATACTGCTGAAGGTTCTTGATAGGTATTTCAAGTTGGTCGTTCGTCCAAACGCACTTTCCTGATACAGGGTCCAAGGTTCCGCCAACCCCGAAGAACCAAGTCCGGCAACGGTCTGGCCAGTTCAATGTCTCTGGTTCGACCCCTTTATGAAGCAAGTCATTCTCAGGCTTGGCCCACAACGGTCGGGCTTTGAGGTAGCCACCTGACCCTGTGCGATGGTGAAGCTGCTTCTTCGCAGAATTTTTCTTGTGTGTCGCTGACATCTTCTTACTCTTGTCCGATGTCTTGTGGGCCACAAATGTGGGCCATCGATCTCTGGTATTCTCATACCGGCCGGTGAATTCTGGTGTCTTTTCTTGGTCGACAAACGATGTTTTCAGCTCATTCTTCCACCTCTTGAATAGATCTGCCATCTTCTTAAGAGCACGAGACTTGATCAATTGCTCTTTAACTAGCTTCTCCGGTTTCCTCTGGCGGTAGGGTGAAATTTGCCTTCAGCGCGGTCCAAAGATCTTCTCCTCTGTTCCTTTCTTCTTCTCCTCTTTCTTTTTCTTCTTTTTTTCTCTTCTTATTTATTTCTCCTATTCTTCCTCTCCTCCTCTTCTTCTCCTTCTTCTTCTCCTTCTTCCTCTTCTTATTTTATTTTTTCCTCTCCTTCTTTTTCTTCTAAATATGAACATATACATAAATGACTTTGATCATACACAAATTTCCTATACATACACAATACAAACATATACATAAATGCCTTTGATCACACACAATTTTCCTATACATACACAATATGAACATATACATAAATTGACAAAGAAAATTCTATGAACAAAAAAAAATCATAAAAATTCTATCAACATAAAAATTCTAACTTTTGCATATTCTTTGCATATGAACATACATACATTTTCTTATTTTTTTCTTAAATGTAACTTTTGCATATATGAACATACATACATAAATTATACATACACGGAAAAAAAATTGCTATGAACAAAAAAACATCATATATGAACATTTTGTATATACATCCATATCAACCCGTCCATACATACATACATACATGGACAAAAATATGTTATGAAAAAAACATCAGTAGTAATTATTTTTATAATGATTTGGCCTCAAAAAATCTTTTATTAGTATTTTCAAACTCTAGAATAACCCTTTTGCTCTAGAACTATTTCAAATAATTCTTTTCAAATGCCACAAAAATTTGGAGAAGTCCTCTGATGCCTATAGATCATTTTTATGCAAAAACCCACTTTGGTCATTTGAGAATTTTGAGCACAACTTCCATTTTTCAATTTTGGTCCAATCTTGGCATTGAACTACAACCCTATTTTTCCTTGCTAAAAAAATTCTGAAATTTTTACATCTTGTAGTCCTTTGAACTAAAGCTTTAAGTCCAGAAGGGCAGCCCCAATTTCATCTAGCAAGTCCACCAAAAAAATCATGTAGTTTCTGTCCAGCATTAAATTGTAATAAAACATGCACTAACAAGTTTTTCCTTTTATCAAACCAACTTGACCATCTTCACTAACATCTAGGGAGACATCATCCTGCCAAGTTTCACATAAAACAAAGTACCCTAGCTAGCCCTAGCATTTCATCAAACACCTTGTGGACATGGCTGAAAACATGCAATTCTCTGAAATTTTGCAGTGAACCAACTTCACCATCATCACATACATGGAGGAAGGACAGAGGAGAGGGGTGGGAGGGAGGAGGGAGTACCGGCCTGTCCGGCGGGCAGTGGTGCTGCGGCGTTGACGGCAGGGTAGGGGCGTGGCGCAACGTCGGGGTAGGGCAGGGGCGTGGCGACGTTGGCGTTGAGGTCGAGGCAGGGGCACACGGCGGCGGCGGCGAGGTCGAGGCAGGGGCGCACGACGGCGTTATCGGGCAGGGCAGGGGCACGATGGCGTCGGGGCGACGCAGGGGCGCACGGCGTCGGCGTCGGGGCAGGGCAGGGGCGCACGGCGTTGGCGTAGGGGCAGGGCAGGGGCGCACGGCGTCGACGTCGGGGCAGGGCAAGGATGCACAGCGTTGGCGTCGGGCCAGGGCAGGGGCGCACGGCGTCGGCGTCAGGGTAGGGCAGGGGCGCGGGGGCGTCGGGGCAGGCAGGGGCGCGACGACGTCGGGGCAGGCAGGGCGCGGCGAGGGCGTCGGCGTCAGCGTCGGCGTCGAGATCTGCCATTTTTTTTGAACTTATTTAAACTCCAGAATTTTTGTGTGTTTAAAATGCACCATTCAAAGCCACATCATCAATTTTCAACCCTTTCTGACTTCATTTGTTATTTTTCATGTATTTATTAAAAAAATTGAGCTATAAGACCCTGAAATTCAAAAGCATTTCAAATAAACTCTGAAAAGGTTGAAAGTTGGCATGGTATCATCATTTCACCCACATAGCATGTGCTAAAAAGTTGAGAGGGTTAGGGCATCGACAACACATAAAACCATTCTGCTTGTTTGCCTCAGCCACTTCGAGAAAATTATGCAGGCCCTTAATGTACTCGGAGGTGTGTCGTCTGTCACCGTGCATCCACTGCCGGTTCATCTGCGTGCATTATATATAATTATGTGTGTCAAAAACTATTACAGATTCACATGGATATATAAGTGACCAAATTAATAGAAGTTCATCATCACATTAAAACCAAAGTACATACATAGTTCAAATTGAACAACAGATAGCTCTCCAGAGCATCTGGTTAAACCATACATTGAAACTATGTAAAACCTTTCAATGCAACAACAAATGCGATCATAATCACAACCAAGGTAACAATTGATTCCACGGCATAATGATACCAAGCCTTGGTATGAATGACATATTTTCTAATATTTCTAATCTTCAACCGCATTGCATCCATCTTGATCTTGTGATCATCAACGACATCCGCAACATGCAACTTCAATATCATCTTCTCCTCCTCATTTTTTTATTTTTTCCTTCAAGTAATTGTTTTCTTCTTCAACTAAATTTAACCTCTCGACAATAGGTTCGGTTGGAATTTCCGGTTCAACTACCTCCTAGATAAATAAAATCTATGTCAACTTGATGGAAATAATTGTCATAAACAATAAATGAACCAAATAGTTATAAAAGATAATATATACCACATCCGAATCACAGCCAGGACGAGGGCCGACGGGGGCGGATACCAAAACCATCGCACTATATAATAACAAGCAATAATAAAAGTAAGAAAATTAGACAAGTATCTATTTAAAGTAAGAATTTTTTTCTTTCAGAAGAAGATAAGAACAAGAGGCTCACCACGGTGGTGCCGGCGACGAGATTGGCGCGGGCAATCGACGGCGGTGAAGACGGGGATGGGACGTGACGGACCGCTAAACCTAGACAAATCTCGGGGAAAATGGAGTTTGGAGGTCGAGCTTTGAGAGAAGAAAGCTTAACTAGTGCGGCTCAGGCATTTCATCGAATACCTCATGTGCATAGGAGGTGAGCTAGAGCACCACAAAGCTCTCCCCCCGCCGGCCAGAAAAAACAGAGCATTTTGGAGTGCTCTACTCGCGGGCGAGGGGTATATATAGGCACACCATTAGTCCCGGTTCGTGGCTGGAACCGGGACTAAAGGACCCCCTTCCGTCCCGGTTCTAGGCACGAACCGAGACCAATGGTTGTGGGCCAGGAGCGAGGTCCATTGGTCCCGGTTCGTGCCTAGAACCGGGACAAATGGGTCGACACGAACCGGGACCAATGCCCACGAGGCCCCGGCCGGCCCCCTGGGCTCACGAACCGGGATGTATGCCCCCATGGGTCCAGGTTCGTGACTGAACCGGGGCTAATGGGCTGGCCAGGCCCGAACCAAAGCCCCGTTTTCTACTAGTGAGGAAAGGCTAGTGTTGCGCTCTGTCGGCGGGATGTCCCCCGGGTAGGCACCGGAGCCCGGTACAAGTCCAAGGCATCTTTTCAAAACATCCGGCTGGCTGGCGCCCCTAAGTCCGGTTGGCCCTCCATCCATCTTCCGGTGCGGGCCGACTGGTAGAGGGTCAGTGGTCGTCTCGTCCAGCCGTACAACAAGACAACCATCCCATGACGGGAGAGCGTGGCTACAGTGTGGCCGTACCCGTTGACTGGGCGACCTACGTCGGCATGGCCCGCCACTTTAGCCCCACGACACCAACCACTCTGTGGCGCGGGACGAGACAAGAAACAGCGCCGTGCAGCCAGCGGGACACACACCCGGCAGGCCCTGTGACCTAGCGGACCCCACCACCGATTCCAGACGATGACACCAGGGCCCCGCGCCCCTATAACTTTACCATTGTATCCCTGGGGGGTCGGCCCATAAGACCCCCTCAGGAGCCCTCAGGACTAGGGGTGTTACCTCCTTCGGAGGGCCCCGAACCTGGGTACGTCTTCTATCACACACTCGCGCGTGCCAACCTCGCCTCCGGAACCCACCGACGTCCTCACGCAGCCCCCCACTGTTAGCCATCTCATGGCATCTGCCGTGATTTCACCATGCCAAAAGTGGACATGATTATGCTTATAAGCATGCAAGAGGAAATGAACCGGCAGGTGGAGCATATTCTCAACTTCCAGGACTCAATCAAAGGGAGAAGAGTGATCAATTGCGATAGGGTGTCCAGAGAACGGCTAGTGCACAAGGACTACTTTGCTATGATCCCAACTTTCCCAGATGATCTATAGTTTCGTCGTAGTTTTCGCATGCAGAAACCATTGTTTTTGCACATTGTGGAAGGAATGAAGGAACATGATGACTATTTCAAGATGAAAAGGGATTGTTGAGGCCAATTTTCTTTCTGTGCTAAGCAGAAACACATGGCTGCTCTAAGGATGCTTGCACTTGGTACTGCCGCAAATGCCGTTGGTGAGCCGGTCCGGATGGGGCAAAGCACATGCCTGAAGACTACTATTAAGTTTGCCCGCGCCGTGGTGAAGGTGTTTGGAGCAGAGTATCGGAGAGAACCAAATGCGCAGGTAAAAATAATTATTGGCTATTGAAGATGCTAGCAGATCAATCGACTGCATGCATGGACAATGAAAGCACATTGAGGTCATTGGCAATAGATTTGTGTAATAACTATGTATTTTGGTACCAACATTCGTTATTACGCGTGACATTGACGTGTACGATGAACATGTATGAATTTGAGAGTCCGAATTTAAAATATGTGAATGTCGGACATGAGATATGAGGGCTGTCTGGATGCGCATGCCTGAATTTGCGAAGCCGGTCAACGAGAAAATGGGTGTTTGGTTGTTTCCTTTTTGAATGACCGTGAATCTTGCAGGCACAAAACGGAGAAGTGGTATGTCAATTCAAAGCATGAGCTTTGACAGATTCCACGGATCCATCGTCAAAGCACGAGGCTTGATAGGTTTCTATGATTTTCCACAATTCTGTGGAATTTGAAAGACCGCTGAATTGACAGGGAAATTCCAGACGCATTTCTCGCTGGAGGTCGGCGGGTCTTCGCGGCCGTGCGTGTGCGTTGATGGTGCGACGAAACCGAATCTGAACGAGAATTCATTGACCCATGACCGCATGAGGTAATCGATGAGGCAAGCTAATTTCGTACGCATTTAGCTGGGTCTACACGGCCTTGTCTGCTGATGATGTTGGTGTGTGACGGAACGGAATCTGAACGAGGTAGGCAATGAGTTGCTTGATCGGATCTTCTGTGGCGCCTCCTGCGATTTTACCATGACATAGCACAGTTATTAGAGTATCCACATCCGGGCATCCTAAACCCGTCTCAAATGTCCGGATAGCCAGACGATCAATAGCCGATCATAAAAAATCGATCCAGCTGGCGTCTTGAACCGGCCCCAAACGACCTGACCGTTCGACACCCTCTCATATCCAGCCCAAACGTAAGGCGGATATTGGGCCGGTCCTGGCATGCCCGGACGTGTCCGCCTGACAGGCCCTGCCCGCCACCGACTACATCACTGTCCCAGAAAAAAGAAACCCAATTCGGCTCCTCGCTCGGAACCCTAGCTCACTCGTCCTCCTCTCTCGCTCCGTCCTCTCCTCTCCCCTCTCCGATTTTGATCCCATCAGGCGACCATATCAAGCTCTTGTAGCCGCTCCGACTTCGACCTGGATGTAGACGAGGAGCTAGCCCTCTGCAGTGCCTTGGAGCAGTGTCGCCGCAGACCCCCCACCGGCACTGGCCCCTCCTGGCCCACGCGCAGCTCCGTGAGGGCTGCATGGTCCGCTCCTCCCCCACGTCGTCCCTTGCCCCCGCCAGCTGCTGCTCCCCCATGTGGGCAGCAGTGGGTTCTTGTACCCGCCTCGCCGGCCCAGAAGCGCACGCCGCCCGCCACGAGAGGCAGCGGGCAAGGGAGAGGGACACGACGGAGCAGTCCGTGCGCTGCCGCCACAGGATGCAGGCGGAGCCCAATGAGGACGAGCAGCTCTTCGCTTGGATCTACCGCCGGTCGCTTACAGCGGCGGATACGGACGCTCGGTGGCTCCGTTGAAAGAATGCCAAGGCGCTCTGGATTGCCATTGAGCAGTCCGAACACGAGGCGGCGGAGGCGGCTCAAAGGGCTCGTCATCCTCTCCAACTCCTCCTCCGACAATGCCGATGACCACAGCGCCTCGTCTGACGACTCGAATGATCCTCCACCAGCCGTTGACGCCTACAGCTGCGCCGATGACCGAAAGGGGAAAGGGCCGGCGAGGAAGTGGTGAAGATCCGCCTTCTCCACTTTAAATTCAAGTTTTTGGATGTAGTTTAAACTTGTTCATCGTATTATGTGCGTTATGTGAACTTTGGCGGTCTATTGAAGATCCGACTGCGATCTTTTGGTGAACGGATTGTGCATTTGTATGTCGCTCACTATGTTCGCTCATGATCTACGTAGTTTTTACCGATGTTGCACGGTTTAGTATGGATATAGAGGATCGGGTATCAGATACGTGGATGTGAGCAACACAATTGAGAACTGACCGGTCAGTGTTCACCGTCGCGACAATTTTCGAAGAAGTCCCTGTGTTATTTGATATTCAACCCGCACTCACGTCCGTAAGTGAAAAACGGTTCGCCATTGAAAAAAAATCACCTGCCTCCTCTCGTACTCCATGCCTCGTCGTCCCTCACGCCGGAGGCAGCCGGCCAGTGGTTGGTCGACCTCCACTCCCCCCCCAAGCTCGATCTAGATTCCTAACCCGTTCATCCCTCCCCTCTCGCAGCACAACGTGCTCTGTCGGCGGCAACGGCGACTCCTTCTAGCCGGATAGAGGAGCCGAGGCCAGCAGGAACTCCGCTCATCTGGTGGTATCCCCTCCTCCAGCAGGAACTCCTCATCTGTTGAGATCCCCCCCCCCCTCTCGCATTGCAAGCACCTATTTGATGTTCTTCTGCCCATCTAAATTCCACATGTTATGTCAGTGGTACATCCGCATGGATTGGCAGTATGTATTTCAGCTTGGGTTTAAAGGGGCAGTCTGGTGATATGAGAATTTGTACAAACTATCTAGGACATCAAGTTCACATGGGTGTGCTTATTTACCTACTACCCAGTAGATCAATTAGTGCCATCTCTAGATTTCTATCATCATGTTGCTTCGTTTATCTTCGTATAAGTTTCACTGGGAGATGCATGCATTAAACATAGTGTTTTTTAGTGGGCATCAGACTTGGTACAGATGGCTTTTGCTATGAAAGAAAATTTATCTCTCTAAAGATCTGTACTCTGAATCCTGGATCTCATACTTGATTTTTTGGCATAAGAATAGATATCTATAGATCGCTGCTGTATGGATACAGTACAAGTGAGATACTTGATTTCACTGCTCCAAGATCACTTACAGGTAACTGAACTTGCTGCGGAAGCATGGAGCATCCTGAGATCCCTGCTGTGGCAGTTAGCTTCTTGCATGTTGCTTCCACATACATGCCAGTAGCTGGATGCCAACAATGCTACCGATGAGGTATTAAGAGCCATGTGTCTAATGAGTTTGTTGGACTTGGTTTGTCATCCCGTCCTGGCTGAAAAGCAGCTAAGTTACAACCTCCGTACATATGTATTTTTCCATTAAGAAGCAGTAAGCACTTACTATGATGTCCAAAGTCTTTGGGGTGTCCAGTTTGGCTCAATGTGACCCAACCAATTTTTGATTGTATCTCAGATTATTTTCTCGATCCCATCTGAAACTACATGTATGCTTGAGCCAAATTAGATCCTATTTGGAACTACATCATCGACATTTTCAATACCTTCTGATTAGCTATTTCTTTGAAGCTTGAATTATGATAAAGGATAAAGGAGAAATATTATGTAGCATGGTATGATATAATATAACAGTTCTATGATGTGTATATCCATGCATATAGAGAGGAGAAAGAATGTTCTATATTTTCTTATTATCATCTTAGCTACATTTTTAATTTTACGATTCTTTGTTGGTTTCTTATTTTCTGTTCAAAGCAGAAGAGAACACATTTTGATACACCCACAATTACAATTTGTTCTATTGTTATATTGGTTTGGGGTTGCACAACCTAAGATCTCAAGATAGCTGGGTACTTTTCTGAAGAAACTATTGAGTCCCAGGTATTGTGATTCTCTATCTTTTTCAATGATTGCATATGCCGGTGCTTGATTCCAAGTTCAATTACTGCTTTATGCCAATTTAATGTTTGTATCCATTCAGGTGGATCAACTTATGTTCACCTCATGTTTAGGTGTTTCCCAGCTAGGCAGCGATTTCTTCTTCGGAAGACCAAACTGCGAGCATTCTCTTAAGTAGACCATTGACCTGCTTGAGGGACTGGTCGCAAAAAGTTGCCAGTACAAGTAGGCATTTTTTTCTTTCGCATGTACAGGCTTATTATGTGTGAATGTTGAAAGCTATTTGTACATATTCTATGTCCTTTGAGACTAAACAGTGTAGTTGCTCTGCATAAGTGTAATTTCGTTGATTCAGATTATTATCATAGGTAATTTGCATAGTGGATTGTCGTAAGTAATTTGCATTCTGATGTACCAACAGCCAAAGGGAGTCGTAATTTTTTGTTGATAATTCACATGACATGGTTCTAGCTTATTTATGTTCGAGCCTCCAACAGTGGTAGGACTAGGGTTCCTACCGACTCTACTCCTTAGGTTAAAAGGGAAGAACAACGGAGGTTGAGGGCGAGGACGTGAGCTCCGGCGTGTCGGTGCCGTCGCGAGGAAGGAGGAGGGCGGCGGCAGTTAGGGCTGGAGGCGGCTAGGGTTCCGACTCCTCTGGGAGCCGGGCAATAGGGATAGAAAATATCTTTATTGCTTAATTCCAAAAAGAGTCTTACAGCCTATATTTATAACCTAGATAACTTGCATAAGAATTAACCTAAGATAACTTGGGGCTAAGATCTGCCCAGTGGGCCTAGCTAAACCGGCCATAACACTTCTCCCCGCCTGCACAAACAACTCGTCCTCGAGCTGTAAGGTGGGGAAGCGCTTGCGGAACTCCTCGAGGCGATCAACCAGCGTCAAACACCTTCTCGACAGCTGGGGCGGCCAGGACGGCGGCGACAGCGTCCTCCGGAATGTAGTCTGCAACCTCCAGGTAGAAGAGTCGCGGGCAGGCATGGCCGGGCATGTAGGGCTCGTCGCAGTTGAAGCACAACCCTTGGCGGCGATGCTTGATTATCTCGGCTGAGGTGAGCCGGCGGAACGGGCGCGCCGCGGTCGCGGCGAGGGGTGCCGCAGAAGCCTGCACAGGCCAACCCTGTGCGGAATCCGGCCCGGGTAGCGACCCAGCGGTCCGGGACGGTGATTCCTGCTGGATGGCCACCGCACGGCGCTCGAACGCGCGGGCGTAGTACATGGCCGACTGGAGATCCTGGGGTCCCCGAAGCTCCACGTCGACGCGAATGTGATCCGGGAGGCCACCAACAAAGAGGTCGGCGCGCTGCTGCGCCGTCACGCCCGACGCATGGCACGCCAAGGCCTGGAAGCGGTCGGTGAAGTCCTGCACCGCAGATGTGAAGGGAAGGTGGCTGAGCTCCAACAGGCGGCTTCCGCGAACCGGAGGCCCAAAACGGAGGAGGCAGAGCTCGCGGAAGCGCTCCCAAGTAGGCATGACACCCTCGTCCTGCTTGAGAGCGTAGTACCACGTCTGTGCCGCACCGCGGAGGTGATAAGAGGCAAGCCAGGTCCGCTCCGAAGCGAGTGTGCGCTGCCCGCGAAAGAACTGGTCGCACTGGTTGAGCCAGTTGAGGGGGTCCTCCGTGCCGTCATAAGTGGTGAAGTTGATCTTGATGAACCGCGGCGGTGCCTGGGAGGGAACGCCGTGTCGGGCTGGCTCGGAGGTGCGGAGCAGCGAGGCGGGTGACGCCTGGTCGGAGTACTCCGGGTAGGGACCGGCGGAACCAGATGGCCCCCCGAACTGCGGGAATGGAGTCGGCTGTTCGGGGGCCGTGGTGTAGACCGGCGAAGGTGAAGACCCAGCCGCCCACGCTGGAAGTGGCGACGGGGAGGGCGGGAACCGGGCCTGATGAATCGGGAGGCTGGTCGGCGAGGGTGCCCCCAAGCTAGGCAGGGGCGGCGCCGGTGGTTGTAGCATCGGTGGCGGGGGTGGGCGGGGGCGTCTGTGGCCGCGGGGGAGGGTGGCTGCAAGTACCACCGAGGGGCCGCGGCCGACGTGGTCCCGCCGGGGTGTCCCGCCTGGAACGGCAGCAGCGGCTGCCCGGTGCAAGTCGGCACGGAGAACGGCTGCAGCGGTCCGGTGGCCGCCGCCTGCGGCATCTGCTGTAGCGACCAAGGGCCCGATGACGGCGTTGGCGCCAAAGGCTAGAGGGGCGCCGCGGCAGCTGGAGGGCCGCCCGGTGGAGCCACCTGGAACAGCAACATCAGAGGGGAGCCGTACGGGGAGACACCCTGGGGCGGAAACGGCGTGTGGCCGTAGGCGGCCATGGGCGCCGTCGGCAGGGGCATGTAGGGCCCGGCCGCGTACTGCTGCTGCTGCAGGTGGAGGCTCTGGACGGCGGTGACGAGGTCCCGCAGGGTGCCGTGACCTGCTCCGGTGTGAAGACGGCGGACGGCGGTGGCACAGAGGGAACCGGGGATGGCGGCGCGGGCGGGGTCGCGGTGGAGACGTGGCCCGCCAGCGCGGTTGTCCCGGCGGCGGACGACATCAGCGCGGTGAGGGGTGGCACCGTCGTTATCGGCGCGGTGAGGGGCGGCGCCATCGTCATCGGCGCGGTGAGGGGCGGCGTTGTCATCATCGGCGTGGTGGAGCCGCTGGAAAGCGCCGGCGGTGGTGGTGGCAGCGACATGATCGGAACTTGGTCTCTGATTACCAAATTGGTAGGACTAGCTAAAACATGGTGGCTTCAACTTGGTTATAGTAATTCTTGGGCATGATGCTGGAGTAATTCTTGAAGTTTCATGTATTCTGCTCTTTCTTCAGTTATCAATTAGCTTAATTGCATACACATGAATAGATATGCTTACTGCACCTAGCAAAATAAGATTAGGAGGTGTATTCAGTGGAGTACATTTAATTGGTTTTGACATCTCTGTAATATACGGTATCCGTCAACTTTGCAGCCGTCGTCTCCGTTGACTTCGCCTTCGTCGTCTCCGTCGACTTCGCCGCAAGGCCATCTGCCATCGCCTCCGCCGACTTGGCCGGAAGCCATCAGCTATCGCCTAGACCTAATTTGCCGCAGGTACTTTTGAAGCATCTGATGGGTCTCATCTGTTTGTCAATTCGTCAGTTTACTGTAGCCAATATAGCTGTTGCTGACAGTAGAGTACATTTAACTGACAAGCAACACATGCCCTCCTACATATATGGATTTTGTTTGTACTGGAAAGCAGCAGACTAAATTCATAAAGGAAGATGTATGTGATGAGTTCACTGATTAAAAAAATACAGGATGCTTCAGTGACCCCATTGTATGAATATGTTTATTTTAAAACAAGCTAGCGTGTGTGTTCATTCCTATATTTTCTGTTATGTATGTTAGTTGGTTTTATTTACAGAAATTTACAAAAATAAGTTTACTGATGTTCAATGGACTCCAAAAATTAATAGTACAGACTTGCCTCTGCTGCTGGAGGTAATTAGCCAGCCACTGATAGCTTCCTCTGTTGATGTTGCTTCTTTAGGTAAAGACCTGGCCAAATGGGGATCTGCAATTTGGATATGGGGATCCTCGATTTCTTTTTTGCGGTAACCTGAAATTATTTAGCAAATATTTATTGGCTGCCAAGAAATTTCCTCTGATAAATAATCTACGATCAGAAAATTAAGAGTATGTTATTCTTCTAATACATGTCTTGTTATCCACGTAGCAGATCCATCATGTTTCTGTAATGTCACATCCACGCTCAAGCTAGAATGCAGATAGAGGATTGGACTTTCAGTATACCGCATAAGTAGAGATGTGTCATGCTATTCAATCATGGTTTGGAGAGGTTAAGCTTCATAGTTAGGTTTTTCGGTATACTCAGAGATAATAAAACTTGATGAGGCCTCTTACAACGCACTCTCCATATGACAGATTGAGGGAAAGAATTAAAGAACATATTGCTAAAATGAAGACCATTTTAATTGCTATTTCCTTTACAAAAATACACTCTTGAGCTTTGCGGCAATCAATTCTTCCTTTGTGTATGACTTAACCTTCATTTCCTACTGATGCCGATTTAATTTTGCTTCAGGGTTGGCCATAGCAGTTCTTCGGAGCCACTAGGCATCAATTGACAGGGAAGAGACCTTTTCTATTAGTCCCTTTGATTTTCTTCTGCTTGGGGAGTTCCTACATGCTTTTAAGTATCTGTTTTCATGGGATAATTCAGTCCCTATCTTTCTTGAGAGGATAGGACTAACTGAAAAATATTATATGGCTCACAACATGAAGAAGCATGCAGTAATTTATAAGTTTTGTTGTTTGCTAAACTCCGGTTCTGGTTCGAAACATAGGTACATTATTTTCTGAGTTCGCCTTACTTGGTCAGATTATAAACTGATGCATTTCTAAGATACATGTTCAAGCTGAAGAGTCAAATGTACTAACTTTAAGAAATGAGTAAAACTGTATTATATTTCACCTCAGCTTGGACTCAGGGGGTTGTTAAAACGTAGGCTTTATGGTTTTTACTCTACGTATGCAACTACAACCATCTTCACTTGCTTTTGCTGTGCTATTCTTCACAGCAGACTAAGATGGTTAGTTTGCAAAGTTCTTGGATAAATTAGGAAGATATTGTTACTCTTTTTGCACATGTTGGACTGTCTTATACTGCTAACGTTTTCTTAACTTGGTGTACCTATAAATTGTTCTCCGAGACTGACTAAGCAGTCCTCATTATCATAAATGGTGTTCATTTGGTCTGTATATACAATTTCTTGATGTTGTTTGCAAAAATTAAATAAGTAAAGTTCTGACGGTGGTTTTGCGGTATGTATACTATCAATCTGTTTGAAATATGTATAATTAGATCACTCCATCACCATCTGTATGAAAGTTCCTATGTTAGTGTCGTCTACTGGTCATGTATGGTCAGTGTTTGTGTGCGACCAGAGATGCAGATGAAGATCTCATTTGACCCGCTGCTCCCCATCACCGACTCACAGATACCCGTTGCAATGCACGGGCACATTTACTAGTACTTACTTATATAGGATAGTAGTAGTAGTACTAATAAAAGGGCTATCGCTTCTTACCACTGTAATTTCGTTCGTTTTTGGTCCACCCACCTCGCCCTAATAATTTTTGTTTGATTTCGTATGTTCACAAGTCAATGGGCCAGAATTTTGTTTGGTTTCGTACGTTCTTTGCAACTTTGAGTCAATGGGCCAAAATTTCGTTACCGGGCCAGTAAAGAAGTTCGACCTCACAATCTGCCGGCGGGGAGGATTCAGCGGCGCAGAGCGGGCAGGCGATGGGCATCGGGGGAAGCAGAGGAGGACGCCTGCCCCTGTCTCTGTTGGGGAACGCAGTAATTTCAAAAAATTTCCTACGCACACGCATGATCATGGTGATGCATAGCAACGAGAGGGGAGAGTGTTGTCTATGTACCCACGCAGACCGACTGCGGAAGCGTTGACGCAACGTAGAGGAAGTAGTCGTATGTCTTCCCGATCCGACCGATCCAAGCACCGTTACTTCGGCACCTCCGAGTTCTTAGCACACGTACAGCTCGATGACGATCCCCGGGCTCCGATCCAGCAAAGCGTCGGGGAGGAGTTCATTCAGCACGACGGCGTGGTGACGATCTTGATGTTCTACCGTCGCAGGGCTTCGCCTAAGCACCGCTACAATATGATCGAGGTGGAATATGGTGGCAGGGGGCACCACACACGGCTAAGGAACGATCTCAAGGATCAACTTGTGTGTCTAGAGGTGCCCCCTGCCCCCGTATATAAAGGATCCAAGGGGGAGGGGGCGGCCGGCCAGGAGGAGGGCGCAGGAGGAGTCCTACTCCTACCGGGAGTAGGACTCCCCTCCAATCCTAGTTGGAATAGGATTCCCCGAGGGGGAAAGAGAGAGAGGGGGGCCGGCCACCTCTCCTTGTCCTAATAGGACTAGGGGAGGGGGGAGGCGCGCGGCCCACCTTGGGGTGCCCCTTTCTCCTTTCCACTAAAGCCCACTAAGGCCCATATAGCTCCCAGGGGGTTCCGGTAACCTCCCGGTACTCCGGTAAAATCTCGATTTCACCCGGAACACTTCTGATATCCAAACATAGGCTTCCAATATATCAATCTTTATGTCTCGACCATTTCGAGACTCCTCGTCATGTCCGTGATCACATCCGGGACTCCGAACTAACTTCGGTACATCAAAATGCATAAACTCATAATAACTGTCATCGTAACATTAAGCGTGCGGACCCTACGGTTCGAGAACAATGCAGACATGACTGAGACACATCTCCGGTCAATAACCAATAGCGGGACCTGGATGCCCATATTGGCTCCTATATATTCTACGAAGATCTTTATCGGTCAGACTGCATAACAACATACGTTGTTCCCTTTGTCATCGGTATGTTACTTGCCCGATATTCGATCGTCGGTATCCAATACCTAGTTCAATCTCGTTAACGGAAAGTCTCTTTACTCGTTCTGTAATACATCATCCCGTAACTAACTCATTAGTTGCAATGCTTGCAAGGCTTATGTGATGTGCATTACTGAGAGGGCCCAGAGATACCTCTCCGACAATCGGAGTGACAAATCCTAATCTCGAAATACGCCAACCCAACATCTACCTTCGGAGACACCTGTAGAGCTCCTTTATAATCACCCAGTTACATTGCGACGTTTGGTAGCACACAAAGGGTTCGTCCGGTAAACGGGAGTTGCATAATCTCATAGTCATAGGAACATGTATAAGTCATGAAGAAAGCAATAGCAACATACTAAACGATCGGGTGCTAAGCTAATGGAATGGGTCATGTCAATCAGATCATTCAACTAATGATGTGACCTCGTTAATCAAATAACAACACTTTATTCATGGTTAGGAAACATAACCATCTTTGATTAACGAGCTAGTCAAGTAGAGGCATACTAGTGACACTCTGTTTGTCTATGTATTCACACATGTATTATGTTTCCAGTTAATACAATTCTAGCATGAATAATAAACATTTATCATGATATAAGGAAATAAATAATAACTTTATTATTGCCTCTAGGGCATATTTCCTTCAGTCTCCCACTTGCACTAGAGTCAGTAATCTAGATTACACAGTAATGATTCTAACACCCATGGAGCCTTGGTGCTGATCATGTTTTGCTCGTGGAAGAGGCTTAGTCAACGGATCTGCAACATTCAGATCCGTATGTATCTTGCAAATCTCTATGTCTCCCACCTGGACTAGATCCCGGATGGAATTGAAGCATCTCTTGATGTTCTTGGTTCTCTTGTGAAATCTGGATTCCTTTGCCAAGGCAATTGCACCAGTATTGTCACAAAAGATTTTCATTGGACCCGATGCACTAGGTATGACACCTAGATCGGATATGAACTCCTTCATCCAGACTCCTTCGTTCGCTGCTTCCGAAGCAGCTATGTACTCTGCTTCACATGTAGATCCCGCTACGACGCTTTGTTTAGAACTGCACCAACTGACAGCTCCACCGTTTAATGTAAACACGTATCCGGTTTGCAATTTAGAATCGTCCGGATCAGTGTCAAAGCTTGCATCAATGTAACCTTTTATGATGAGCTCTTTGTCACCTCCATATATGAGAAACATATCCTTAGTCCTTTTTAGGTATTTCAGGATGTTCTTGACCGCTGTCCAGTGATCCACTCCTGGATTACTTTGGTACCTCCCTGCTAAACTTATAGCAAGGCACACATCAGGTCTGGTACACAGCATTACATACATGATAGAGCCTATGGCTGAAGCATAGGGAACATCTTTCATTTTCTCTCTATCTTCTGCAGTGGTCGGGCATTGAGTCTGACTCAACTTCACACCTTGTAACACAGGCAAGAACCCTTTCTTTGCTTGATCCATTTTGAACTTCTTCAAAAATCTTGTCAAGGTATGTGCTTTGTGAAGTCCAATTAAGCGTCTTGATCTATCTCTATAGATCTTTATGCCTAATATGTAAGCAGCTTCACCGAGGTCATTCATTGAAAAACTCTTATTCAAGTATCCCTTTATGCTATCCAGAAATTCTATATCATTTCCAATTAGTAATATGTCATCCACATATAATATCAGAAATGCTACAGAGCTCCCACTCACTTTCTTGTAAATACAAGCTTCTCCGAAAGCCTGTATAAAACCAAATACTTTGATCACACTATCAAAGCGTTTATTCCAACTCCGAGAGGCTTGCACCAGTCCATAAATGGATCGCTGGAGCTTGCACACTTTGTTAGCTTCCTTTGGATCGACAAAACCTTCTGGTTGCATCATATACAACTCTTCTTCCAGAAATCCATTCAGGAATGCAGTTTTGACATCCATTTGCCAAATTTCATAATCATAAAATGCGGCAATTGCTAACATGATTCGGACAGACTTAAGCATCGCTACGGGTGAGAAGGTCTCATCTAGTCAACCCCTTGAACTTGTCGAAAACCTTTTGCGACAAGTCGAGCTTTGTAGACACTAACATTACCGTCAGCGTCAGTCTTCTTTCTGAAGATCCATTTATTCTCAATCGCTTGCCGATCATCGGGCAAGTCAACCAAAGTCCATACTTTGTTCTCATACATGGATCCCATCTCAGATTTCATGGCTTCAAGCCATTTTGCGGAATCTGGGCTCACCATCGCTTCTTCATAGTTCGTAGGTTCATCATGATCTAGTAGCATGACTTCCAAAACAGGATTACCGTACCACTCTGGCGCGGATCTCACTCTGGTTGATCTACGAGGTTCAGTAGTATCTTGATCTGAAGTTTCATGATCATTATCGTTAGCTTCCTCACTAACTGGTGTAGGTGTCACTGAAACAGTTTTCTGTGATGTACTACTTTCCAGTAAGGGAGCAGGTACAGTTACCTCGTCAAGTTCTAATTTCTCCCACTCACTTCTTTCGAGAGAAACTCCTTCTCTAGAAAGTTTCCGAATTTAGCAACAAAAGTCTTGCCTTCGGATCTGTGATAGAAGGTGTATCCAATAGTTTCCTTTGGATATCCTATGAAGACACATTTCTCCGATTTGGGTTCTACCTTATCAGGTTGAAGCTTTTTCACATAAGCATCGCAGCCCCAAACTTTCAGAAACGACAACTTTGGTTTCTTGCCAAACCACAGTTCATAAGGCGTCGTCTCAACGGATTTTGATGGTGCCCTATTTAACGTGAATGCGGCCGTCTCTAGAGCGTATCCCCAAAACGATAGCGGTAAATCAGTAAGAGACATCATAGATCGCACCATGTCTAGTAAAGTACGATTACGACATTCGGACACACCATTTCGCTGTGGTGTTCTGGGTGGCGTGAGTTGCGAAACTATTCCACAATTTTTCAAATGTACACCAAACTCATAACTCAAATATTCTCCTCCACGATCAGATCGTAGAAACTTTATTTTCTTGTTACGATGATTTTCAACTTCACTCTGAAATTCTTTGAACTTCTCAAATGTTTCAGACTTGTGTTTCATTAAGTAGATATACCCATATCTGCTTAAGTCATCTGTGAAGGTGAGAAAATAACGATATCCGCCACGAGCCTCAATATTCATCGGACCACATACATCTGTATGTACGATTTCCAACAAATCTGTTGCTCTCTCCATAGTACCGGAGAACGGTGTTTTAGTCATCTTGCCCATGAGGCACGGTTCGCAAGTACCAAGTGATTCATAATCAAGTGGTTCCAAAAGTCCATCAGTATGGAGTTTCTTCATGCGCTTTACATCGATATGACCTAAACGGCAGTGCCACAAATAAGTTGCACTATCATTATCAACTCTGCATCTTTTGGCTTCAACATTATGAATATGTGTATTACTACTATCGAGATTCAATAAGAATAGACCACTCTTCAAGGGTGCATGACCATAAAAGATATTACTCATATAAATAGAACAACCATTATTCTCTGATTTAAATGAATAACCGTCTCGCATTAAACAAGATCCAGATATAATGTTCATGCTCAACGCTGGCACCAAATAACAATTATTTAGGTCTAATACTAATCCCGAAGGTAGATGTAGAGGTAGCGTGCCGACCGTGATCACATCGACTTTGGAACCGTTTCCCACATGCATCGTCACCTCGTCCTTAGCCAATCTTCGCTTAATCCGTAGTCCCTATTTCGAGTTGCAAATATTAGCAACAGAACCAGTATCAAATACCCAGGTGCTACTGCGAGCATTAGTAAGGTACACATCAATAACATGTATATCACATATACCTTTGTTCACCTTGCCATCCTTCTTATCCGCCAAATACTTGGGGCAGTTCCGCTTCCAGTGACCAGTCTGCTTGTAGTAGAAGCACTCAGTTTCAGGCTTAGGTCCAGACTTGGGTTTCTTCTCTTGAGCAGCAACTTGCTTGCTATTCTTCTTGAAGTTCCCCTTCTTCTTCCCTTTGCCCTTTTTCTTGAAACTAGTGGTCTTGTTGACCATCAACACTTGATGCTCCTTTTTGATTTCTACCTCCGTAGCTTTCAGCATTGCGAAGAGCTCGGGAATAGTTTTGTTCATCCCTTGCATATTATAGTTCATCACGAAGCTCTTGTAGCTTGGTGGCAGTGATTGGAGAATTCTGTCAATGACGCAATCATCTGGAAGATTAACTCCCATCTGAATCAAGTGATTATTATACCCAGACATTTTGAGTATATGCTCACTGACAGAACTGTTCTCCTTCATCTTGCAGCTATAGAACTTATTGGAGACTTCATATCTCTCAATCCGGGCATTTGCTTGAAATATTAACTTCAACTCCTGGAACATCTCATATGCTCCATGACGTTCAAAACGTCGTTGAAGTCCCGATTCTAAGCCGTAAAGCATGGCACACTCAACTATCGAGTAGTCATCAGCTTTGCTCTGCCAGACGTTCATAACATCTGGTGTTGCTCCAGCAGCAGGCCTGGCACTCAGCGGTGCTTCCAGGACATAATTCTTCTGAGCAGCAATGAGGATAATCCTCAAGTTACGGACCTAGTCCGTGTAATTGCTACCATCATCTTTCAACTTTGCTTTCTCAAGGAACGCATTAAAATTCAACGGAACAACAGCACGAGCCATCTATCTACAATCAAACATAAACAAGCAAGATACTATCAGGTACTAAGTTCATGATAAATTTAAGTTCAATTAATCAAATTACTTAGGAACTCCCACTTAGATAGACATCCCTCTAATCCTCTAAGTGATCACGTGATCCAAATCAACTAAACCATGTCCGATCATCACGTGAGATGGAGTAGTTTCATTGGTGAACATCGCTATGTTTGATCATATCTACTATATGATTCACGCTCGACCTTTTGGTCTCCGTGTTCCGAGGCCATATCTGTATATGCTTGGCTCGTCAAGTATAACCTGAGTATTCCGCGTGTGCAACTGTTTTGCACCCGTTGTATTTGAACGTAGAGCCTATCACACCCGATCATCACGTGGTGTCTCAGCACGAAGAACTTTCGCAACGGTGCATACTCAGGGAGAACACTTCTTGATAATTTAGTGAGAGATCATCTTATAATGCTACCGTCAATCAAAGCAAGATAAGATGCATAAAAGGATAAACATCACATGCAATCAATATAAGTCATATGATATGGCCATCATCATCTTGTGCTTGTGATCTCCATCTCCGAAGCACCGTCGTGATCACCATCGTCACCGGCGTGACACCTTGATCTCCATCGTAGCATCGTTGTCGTCTCGCCAAGCTTGTGCTTCTACGACTATCGCTACCGCTTAGTGATAAAGTAAAGCATTACATCACGATTGCATTGCATACAATAAAACGACAACCATAAGGCTCCTGCCAGTTGTCGATAACTCGGTTACAAAACATGATCATCTCATACAATAAAATTCAGCATCATGCCTTGACCATATCACATCACAACATGCCCTGCAAAAACAAGTTAGACGTCCTCTACTTTGTTGTTGCAAGTTTTACGTGGCTGCTACGGGCTTAAGCAAGAACCAATCTCACCTACGCATCAAAACCACAACGATAGTTTGTCAAATAGACTCCGTTTTAACCTTCGCAAGGACCGGGCGTAGCCACACTCGGTTCAATTAAAGTTGGAGAGACAGTCGCCCGCAAGCCACCTATGTGCAAAGCACGTCGGGAGAACCAGTCTCGCGTAAGCGTACGCGTAATGTTGGTCCGGGTCGTCTCGTCCAACAATACCGCCGAACCAAAGTATGACATGCTGGTAGGTAGTATGACTTATATCGCCCACAACTCACTTGTGTTCTACTCGTGCAAATAACATCAAACCATAAAACCTAGGCTCGGATGCCACTGTTGGGGAACGCAGTAATTTCAAAAAATTTCCTACGCACACGCATGATCATGGTGATGCATAGCAACAAGAGGGGAGAGTGTTGTCTACGTACCCACGCAGACCGACTGCGGAAGCGTTGACACAACGTAGAGGAAGTAGTCGTACGTCTTCCCGATCCGACCGATCCAAGCACCGTTACTCCGGCACCTCCGAGTTCTTAGCACACGTACAGCTCGATGACGATCCCTGGGCTCCGATCCAGCAAAGCGTCGGGGAGGAGTTCCGTCAGCACAACGGCGTGGTGACAATCTTGATGTTCTACCATCGCAGGGCTTCGCCTAAGCACCGCTACAATATGATCGAGGTGGAATATGGTGGCAGGGGGCACCGCACACGGCTAAGGAACGATCTCAAGGATCAACTTGTGTGTCTAGAGGTGCCCCCCTGCCCCCGTATATAGAGGATCCAAGGGGAAGGGGGCGGCCGGCCAGGAGGAGGGCGCAGAAGGAGTCCTACTCCTACCGGGAGTAGGACTCCCCCCCCCCCCCCAATCCTAGTTGGAATAGGATTCCCCGAGGGGGAAAGAGAGAGAGGGGGGCCGGCCACCTCTCCTTGTCCTAATAGGACTAGGGGAGGGGGAGGCGCGCGGCCCACCTTGGGCTGCCCCTTTCTCCTTTCCACTAAAGCCCACTAAGGCCCATATAGCTCCCAGGGGGTTCCGGTAACCTCCCGGTACTCCGGTAAAATCTCGATTTCACCCGGAACACTTCCGATATCCAAACATAGGCTTCCAATATATCAATATTTATGTCTCGACCATTAAAAGACTCCTCGTCATGTCCGTGATCACATCCGGGACTCCGAACTAACTTCGGTACATCAAAATGCATAAACTCATAATAACTGTCATCGTAACGTTAAGCGTGCGGACCCTACGGTTCGAGAACAATGCAGACATGACTGAGACACATCTCCGGTCAATAACCAATAGCGGGACCTGGATGCCCATATTGGCTCCTACATATTTTACGAAGATCTTTATCGGTCAGACCGCATAACAACATACGGTGTTCCCTTTTTCATCGGTATGTTACTTGCCCGAGATTCGATCGTCGGTATCCAATACCTAGTTCAATCTCGTTACCGGCAAGTCTCTTTACTCGTTCTGTAATACATCATCCCGTAACTAACTCATTAGTTGCAATGCTTGCAAGGCTTATGTGATGTGCATTACTGAGAGGACCCGGAGATACCTCTCCGACAATCGGAGTGACAAATCCTAATCTCGAAATACGCCAACCAACATCTACCTTTGGAGACACCAGTAGAGCTCCTTTATAATCACCCAGTTACGTTGTGACGTTTGGTAGCACACAAAGTGTTCCTCCGGTAAACGGGAGTTGCATAATCTCATAGTCATAGGAACATGTATAAGTCATGAAGAAAGCAATAGCAACATACTAAACGATCGGGTGCTAAGCTAATGGAATGGGTCATGTCAATCAGATCATTCAACTAATGATGTGACCTCGTTAATCAAATAACAACACTTTGTTCATGGTTAGGAAACATAACCATCTTTGATTAACGAGCTAGTCAAGTAGAGGCATACTAGTGACACTCTGTTTGTCTATGTATTCACACATGTATTATGTTTCCGGTTAATACAATTCTAGCATGAATAATAAACATTTATCATGATATAAGGAAATAAATAATAACTTTATTATTGCCTCTAGGGCATATTCCCTTCAGTCTCTGTGACGGCGCTGAGGGAGGACGAGGGGGTCGAACGAGAGTGGGGCTAGGGTTTTAAGCCAGGACGAGCTTTGGGCCTTGGGTCGGCTGGCTGCTGTTGGGCTTCTCTTTTTCTTTTTTCCTCTTGCCTTTTCACAATTGCAGAAATTGAGAAGAAAAAATTCTATTTTTTTATAAGAACAAAGGCAATGGGTAGGACTTCTCGAAAAAGGTGGAACTTGTTGACAGAGTTTACTGGAATATTTCCAAACCCACGGAGGTGCTTCCAGCAATTTTGGATGAAGTTGAATTCTAATTCACTTGAACTTAAATCAATGGATTTAAACTAGAGGTATAGTTTAGAAGTGTCCAAAATCATGAGATTTTAGTGGAGTTTGGGAAAAATATGTAAGAATTTTTGGCAAGGTTTGGGGCCAAACTTCATTCATCAAGAGGATAAAGAGAAACTTGGATTATCTTGAGATGTTCGGTGTTTGTCTATTGGACAAAATCACATCCACGGAAGATATGGCCGTCAAGTGCAGTGACGGAAGTGGGTAGGTATACTACGAGTACGAGGTGACAGGGCTGCCACACGCACAGTCTCATCTACGCGACATGTATATGAGTTATGAGATATAATACAATGCATGGGCATGTTTCCCAGTAGAATTAATACAATTGCTAGACAGAATTTTTTTTGCACAACCAGCAGCCATACCTCAAATTGCCCAACTTTAGTCAAAGGGATATATATGGGTCATGCCTACTCCCCATAGCCATTCTCTAGCAGAAGCATGTTGGGCACATCACTTGGAAGGCACAGACATGCATGAATTACGATGGTCTGGGTATATCAACTTTTAATACTTTTGCATGTAAACAGCTTACTACAGTAAAGTGTGCCATTAAGGTATAGGCGTATAACTACAGATGTTTCCAGTATATCTGAATATTTTGCTTGGCCATTAGCATGTTTGAATGCCGTAACATCTCCAGTTTTTTTTTGTGAAGTGGAACATCTCCAGTTAACTTGCATTTTTCTGTAGGACATGACTTAGTCAATCCAATTCCTTACCTGCTACTCCCCCCGTTCGGAATTACTCGTCCAAAAAATAAATGTATCTAGATGTATTTTACTTGTAGATACATCCATTTTTGTGACAAGTAATCCGAACGGAGGGAGTACGCCATAGTAGTCTGCTCATATTTATCAGCTAAGTGTGCAACTGCTGCTGATTAGAAATGATAGGTGCATCTAGACGTGGTGAATATTCTACCGAATTTATCTTGTTTTTTGCCTGGTTGTGTTAGTGCAGCTGGAGTAGCATGAAAAAGGGGGAAGAAAAGGGATCAGAACTCAAGTTTAATTAGAGACTTGGTAGCTGAAAACCAAATATAGAAACAGTACATGTTCATACTTCATAGTACTATCTAGCATGGAAAAGGAAGAATAAATTGGATCAGAGCTGAATTTATTTAGTTGAGCCACCCCTGAACTGAGGTTTTGAGGCCGGAGTTGAGTGAAGCCGACTCCATGCAATTTATGTGCAGTTTGCTCTGGACCCCGGAGGCCCAGTGCAAATTATGTACACTACTCCTACAGTCAATCAAAAGAGTAGGACGCTCGGGTTTCTTTGTAGAAATTCGATGGCGGTGTACTGGTGAATCTTCAAGGCTGAAAAAGTGATGTAGTTGCCAGCAGGCAGTTCCTGGAACTTCACCTCCCCGTAGTACTGTACTAAGATTATTTTTGTTAGAACAAACAATATTTTTTGTCTCGATTAAAATTAAATTGTTGTTGTAGGTGGCTGATGAATCCATGAGGTCAGTTGACAACAGGATCGAGTAGCTAGCATCAGCTAGAGTGCATTCATCTCTCACACTCCTGATGCGAGCAAATAAAGTTCCCACCATGATTTAGATGATGAATCCCATCCAATATCAATGGAGAGCGAGGGAACAAAAAAAGGCGCATTGCATTCCTAACTAGAGGCGTTGCACGACACCATCATAGCTCATGAATGCATCTTCAGGGAAGCTCTGGAGACATGGTCTCTCCTCCACAAAACATACCTCTATATATGTGACACTGATGCATAGTTTTTCTTTTCTGATGAGTAACACGAAAGGCCCCAAACAACCACGAATGTTCCCGTTGTTGTAGTTGTACGACCCATGCCCATCGGTGCCGCAGCACACTTTTAGCCCGTACTTGAGTCCTACACACACGTACATTACATTACATGAATGAACCAGCAAGTTTATGGTTTTGCTGAAATCACGGAGACCGGCTAGCACACACCAAACACCATGCATGAATGCATGCATGCTGAACCCTCTTCTTAATGGAAAATACATGCAATGCTCTTGCATGTTCTTGAAAAAATAATGGCACGTACGTGCATAAGATATCCTTGTCCCCGAGAATGTCCCATGTAACCGATTGTTTGTCATGCAACACGAAGGGATGCATGAATTTTACTTTGTAAATATGTATCTCGGTTGATGGAATAAAAGGAGAAAGAAATACATGTGTCATCTAGTCAATGATCTGGTAAAGGCAATGCAGACCATCCATAAAACTGAGGGTCATGCACCTACTTCGGGAGGAGAATTGATTCAAGACCACTCTCTCTGCTTGTTCTTTGCTCGTCCTTTCATTACCTGCCAATGTGAACTATATATACCCCAACTCAATAAATCGTTAGCCACAAAGAGAAGAAAGCACACCTTGCATATTGCATCAATCATGGGGATGAAGAATCTCTCGTTGTTCATGGGGTTGCTCATGCTTGCGTTGTTTCCAGTGCTGTCACGACAAGATGGTTTTGATCAATGGGTGACATTGCAAGAGAGTAAGACTAGCGTAGCCACATCGACACTTGACTCCAAGCTCTCTACAGCAGAAGCCTCAAGGATTGGTAATGGCGTTGATCCATACACTATCTTTGGCGGTGAAGATGGCATGTACAAGAGCATCAGTGAGTGCATTTCCAACGTCCCCAATGACAACACTAGATGACATATGTTTAACCTAAAGCCCGGAACAATGTTCCGTGAGAAGGTGTTCATTGGGAAAGGTAAGCCTTTCATCACGCTAAAGTCCGATCCCTCCAACCCTGCTGTTATCGTCTGGAATGATACTGCCATGACCAAGGGCAAGGATGGCAAGGTCCTCACCTCCCGTGGTAGTAGCACTGTCACCATAGAGTCTGACTATTTCATTGCCTATGGTATTATCATCAAGAATGATGCACTTCCTGCCAAGGCGGGCGACAAACAAGTGCAAGCCACTGCATTGCATGTGACGGGCACAAAGGCAATTTTCTATAACTGCACGATCGAGGGCGGCCAGGGAGCCTTGTATGACCATCAGGGGCTTCACTACTTCAAGGCCTCTACAATCAAGGGAAGTGTCGACTTCATCTTTGGGTCCACACGATCTTTGTATGAGGACTGTAGTATCATCTCTACTAACAAGGATATCACCAACATGAAAGTGGCACAAGAGGGGTGGGCTAGCGAGAGCCGTATCAACAGTGAGAGTGGTTTCTCCTTCAAGAATTGTACCATTAAGGGTGAGGGGAAACCATTATTCTTAGGAAGGGCATCAGGGAACTTCTCGCAGGTTGTGTACTCCACCGAGATGGACAGCGAAATTGTTCCCATCATATGGGAAAAGGGGAATATGACAATTCCTAAGAGGTACTTATTAACATCACTAATCCATGTGGCTTTAGTTCATATATAGGATTGATCAAACTAACACATTTTTTTTGCTTGCTTCATCACACACCAGTGGGATCTACTATGGTGAGTTCAAATGCTATGGGCCTGGGTTAGATGCATCGAAGAAGGCTGGATGGGCCCTATCCCTAACTGAGGCTCAGGCCAAGCCCTTTACCTGCAAAAGCTTCATCTCAGGTGGCTCATGGATTACTCCCCTTCCCCCGGCTGATCCATAGATACAACCACATACTCACCTCTTTAATATTGCATGCATATTATAAAGAAGTGTATGTTTTATCTCTTTTAACACTTCCAATATATAGCGTGATGCATGCCCATGCATGAAATAGGCATATATTGTACTATGGTTTATATCTATATAAATGCCTAAATGTTATTTTCTCTATTGCATGGTTCAAATGTATTTATTGTATAAATCTCAATGATCACGTGAGTTGATATTGTTATTGCACTGAGCTTTGATGACTTGTTCAAACGTGTGCGGATGAAGGAAAACCCCTCTAAGAGATGTCTCTCATCCCGTGTTGCTCTTATCGGTGTATAGCTACCGCACCGGGGAGTAGTGCTACCCCCTTTTAGAGATGATCAGCCAGGGGCTTTCCAGAGGAAGAACTCACACTAATGTAGGAAGGTCCTAAGACGACACATGTATAGAAGACCATTCGATCAAACTGTGTGCGATGCATGAATCGCAAACGGTATGGTTATAAAAATGTATCCAATAAAATGAACTGTGTGTGATGGATGCTCCATCGAGCATGATTCAGATAAGAGTTGTGTGTGCGATACGTGGCAATACATTCGATCCATACGATCTGTTTGAGATGATACAGCAGAACACAAATGATTAACCAGATCAAGATGTGCGCGATAGACGGCATGCATGTCACTCAGATGAACTGTTTGCAATGAGCCAAAATAACACAAACGGTTACCCAAATCGAGATGTGTGCGACAGACGGCATATAGGTCACTCGACTGAACTATCTACAATGAGTCAAAATAACACAAACAATTGCCCAGATGGAGAATTGTGTGGTAAGACCGATAATAACACACACGATCTATATACTTATACTTATTTATACTAATTACAGACTCCCAAGGAATTACCATGTTAATCAGTAATTAGGAGCCGTTTATCTTGTGGGCCCCAATAATTACGGTTTGGATCTACCCAATATTTCTAGGTCAATCTATCGGATGAGTCTTGCCTGCTCCCCCGCCATGTGCCCATCCGTGCTTCCGTCTACGTGGCTTGATTTAATTGGAACAAAATAAGGCCCGGCCCCACCCCCTTAAAATCAGGGGGAGATGATTAGATTAGAAAGAAAAAAAGAAAAAAAGACAGCCGTAGGATGAAGTGGGAGCACAAATGAGAGCACAGGGAGGGAGCAGGCAAGCCGGATCCCTATCTATAATCAAAGAACCGCTCACACCTCCTCTCCACCTCCCGCACAATCCTCCTCTCCACCTCTCGCACAATTGCTAACGTGCAGGCCATCGCCACCTCCTTCATCTACTGCTCACCCAGCCATCTCCCTGGCTCTCAAATCTCTCTTCTTACAGCCATCAACGATGTCATGGGTTAGCACGGCCTCCTCTTTCTTCTTTCTCCATTATCTCCGTTCCCAATCTCCTTCTAGGCGCAATCTTCTCTTTTTGTGGTCCATGTCGTCCTATCTGTCCCCTCCACAAATTTCACTTCAATTGCATAGCGTTAGATTTCTCCATACTCTCAGCAATGGCTTCAGACTTCAGTCCAAGTCCACTGCCGCAAAACTTACCATAGGACAGATAAACTAACCTATTTTATTTTGTTTCTTACTGTTGTTAGAGTAGTTAAAATTTGAATCAAGTTAGGAGATATTTTCTTCGATGGGCTTCGTGCACTGGACGGCTGACCCCGTAGGACAAGGTAGGATGGTTGTTTTCGTTCATCACTAAGACCTAGGAAGAAGAAGGGGAAACAAAGAGGATCAGGTCGTGGGCTGTAGGACTGGTGGCTGGCTCGGGTGCAGCCATCAAGAAGATGGACAGGAAAGGCTGGAGAGACAAAGGGGCTGGGGGCAGGTACAGATTTGTTTTCCTGAATTTATGAATGTCTCATAGTGCACTCTAAATTTCTATCAATTACAGATCTTCAATTCTTAGTACTCTTTTGGTGCTATGATTTGTGAAACACATATTTGACTTAAAATCTGTCCATCGTCCGCCACTGTTCGCACTATGGATGCTTATACCTCTGTAGAAAATCTTCTTCCATGATCTCCTTGGTGTTTTAGTTCATTTGTCAATGTTCAGCGGGCAATACATTTTGTGAGATCTGCAGCCTACTCAAGGATGACGACTCCACCATTATTCTAACCTTCTTGGAGGTCTTTTCTAATCATCTTAATCTTCTATCACATACTCTTTTCATAAGGTAGTTACACACGCCATAGTTCCTCCCTCACTGTTCCTCAATCGCAGTCTGATGTATATTAGACATGATTTACTCATTGTTTAGACCTACTAGGACAAATGCCCGTGCGTTGCAACGGGGGAGAAAACTGACCTATAATCAAATTTAGTGAGAACTATATATGCAAATATAACGCCACGTGCTTCATACAAAGAAACCGCTAGTTCATGAAAATGTCCACCAGCGCAGTACAATAATATCAGAACGATTTATTCAAGAATCAAAACAACTCACTGCAATAAACTCACTGCAATAGTAGAATCCCATTGCACAGTAGGACCCTGAGCCCTATGTGTGGCCAACAGTATTTTTGGATTTGCTGAACTTTTGTCTCGACTGCCACGCGATTTGTGAAGTAGTTGGATCACGCACGAGGAAACATTAAATTTGAAGTTTCGGTCGTTGATACTTGATTTTTTATTTGAAACTTGCTATTTTCTCATTCGCTTTTTCCAAAATTATAGATAAAATTTTAAGACTTTTTTTTCTGTCGGTCATAGGCGCGAAAATTGTGATTTTATTGTTTGCGTGCTAAACTTAACATTTAATTTTAAAATCCATCCAAAGATATTTAAGATGGATCTTATTTGAAATCCCTCGTCACGAGAAATACGAATTCAGAAACAAAACTTAATTTAAACTTTTCATTTAAAAGATATAAAAGTTTGAAAATCGAACGCCAGAAATAAAATCACATCCGAGGGACCGCGACACAAATCCTCAACCGCTCTTCCCATATTGCTTTTGGTTTTAGAATCGCTAGTGCTGCCGCAAATTAGCACCACTTAACTTGTAGCAATTTCTGCATGGGGACAATATTTTCTGTCATTACCATATGAATTGTTGGAGGCCTATTTTAGCCTCTAGTGAGGAAAGAAAGCAGTTCCCGGCTATGCTTTTAAGCCTGCCGTTGAAGACCAAGCAAAATCCTGCTTAGTAATTAGAAACCAATTAAGGCATCATCATGCAACAATGTACATTTTTTTCATTATTCTACGGATGAATCCATTGAATTTGGCCACGTCGTGCGCCCTTCTTCCTAATCTCCTGTAATTCTCTTTTATTAGGGATGAATCCATTTAATTTGCCCACATCGTGAGTCAACCTTTCTATTTTTTTAAATATGGATGAATCCGCTTAATTCAAGGACGCCATGCGCCGGAGGCCCGGAGCCTTGCCTTCCTAACTCCTTTAATAACGTCCGTGTGCTAGAACCTTCATCGTCCTCCTTTAATTCCGTTTAGTTTAACCTTCCCTCGTTATCTCACATGGCCGTGTACATTATTACATTGGAGATCGCTAGTTTGATTCTGGAGAGCAAATCTTTTTCCTTCTATTTTCCTGGACTGCAGTCAGCCCGCCGGTGTGTGTGTTTTAAACGGGCTACAACTAAGATATAAGATGGGCCACAGCGACACAACACGGGCTGTGCTCGACGGACGTGCGTGCATGTGTCATATGTCCCCAAATTAGTACCACCTCCTGCAGTATGAGAATTAGTCTATAATGAGCATGTACAGTTTCATGACATGCATTCATTAGTTTCAGACCTGTCTAGATACCGCCGTGGGTAAGATTTAGGCGTGCTAAAATTTTCAATTTATTTGGGGGGTTCAGTTCACTAAAGTGTGGAAATCAGGCATCTCTTTTAATTTTGTTGGAAAGTGGATAAGTCATTTTGGAGAGTTAATTTCTTGGTTTGTTAAATCTACCTGTATACGTTTCTTACAAGTAAAATATATGGTTTTATCAACTTCAATCTGTTCTTTCAATTTTATTCTCATGCACTAATCCAATAACAATATGTGCGTCTTAGAAGCATAAATTATGCAAGTTTTAATGGAATTTCTTTTGATAGTGCTCTTTGCATACATGGAGTGTTCAGAAGGTCGAGAAGGCCGCACCTTAGTATAGTATCTATCAAAGCCACAGGGAAGATCGGAAATAATGCCCAAGTTAAGCTCTTGGTAGTTCTTTCTCATACTTATTCCACCGGGTTATCTTAGTGCCATCCCTTTGCTAAATTGATGTACTAAGTAATAAAGAACATATGCGAGTTGATTTTTGTAAATTTTACGTATTCTGTACAGTGCTGGAACTCTCTTAGTAAGAGCTGCTAGGTACTTAAGATCTGTTTAGTATCACCAAGAAACTTCCAAAAACAATGTACATACTGACTGACTCCATGATCCTAAACTGTATGTTGTTGTAATTGATATCTATGCTATACATTCATGTGCAGACTTTGTTTTGACATCTATGCTATACATTCATGTGCCACTAGTGCAGAACCGAGCAATAGCATCGGTTCGTAAGACCCTTTAGTGCCGATTTAGTAACCGGCACTAAAGCCCCCCCCCTTTAGTACCGGTTCAGCATGAACCGGTGCTAAAGGGAAACCACGTGGCACGAGCCAGCTCCGGGGGCCGGGAGCTCTTTAGTACCGGTTGGTAACACCAACCGGTACTAAATGTTTGTGGGTTTTTGTTTTATTTTTCATTTTTTAATTAAATTTGTGTTATCAATTTAATTTAGGATTGTTTTACGTTATAATGAGTTGTAGTCGTCATCATCATCATCATCATCATCAGCAGCATCGCATATTAATAAATAAATAAACTCTAGCTAGCTAAAAATCATCGTAGTCGTCTAATTACCACTATTTAATCATCATAGTCATTACTGCTAGCTATCTAATCATCACCAACACTGGCTAGCTTAAAGAGAAAACATTCACTTTGTAACAGAAGCAAAGATATCATCGAGTTCAACATAATCATAACCAACATCGAAGTTCAGGACATGGACATGAGACAAGTACTAATTAAGAGCATGAACTAGTAGCTACTTCTGCTGCTCCCTCTCAGGTAGAATAGCATAGAACATGTATAGTTCTCCTGATTCATCATACTGGAGCATGCAGATGAATCTGTCTCCTAATCTTGGGTTGCGCTTCTCCTTGCTGCCCCCTAGTACTTCTCTGCGATCGTTAACAATTTTGCTCCAATCTTTCACTATTAAGCATTCTTTGCTTTCAGAAATCCTGAATGCACTCATGTGCAATGTAGGATATCTTGGCCGTAAGCTAACCATTGACATGTCACCTTTAGTCTCGATCCACTGAGGCACAACTGTCATCGGAAGTCCCTATTGAAGAACATCATATAGTAATTAATATACTAAGCAATGAAAGTTTAGCTTCAAAAATAATGTATGCAAAAGATGCACTAATTAAGGACAAATAGTTAAAATCTTACCATCTTTCGATTATAGATGTGACCGTAGTTCAATACGATCACCATTGGTCGCACGTTTTGAGTACTAACATTTCTAAGTTCAGGAAAAAAAATTGTCTTGACATCGCCTCGACGAAAAGTTCAGTCCGAATCGCCGAAGGATTCCAGCCGCATCGCCGAAAGGTTCTGTCCGAGTCGTCAAAGAGTTCCGACTTCAGCTCAAAAGGTTCCGGATTATCAAAAATTCTGGTTGGATTATCAAGAGGTTCCGATTCAGAAATTCCGGATTATCAAAAGTTTCGGCCGGATTATATAGAGGTTCCAGTTCAAAATGTTTCGGATTATCAAAAATTCCGGTTGGATTATCAAGAGGTTCCGGTTCAAAGGTTCCGGACTATCAAAAGTTTCGGCCGAATTATACAGAGGTTCCATCTCAAAAGGTTTCGGATTATTAAAAATTCCGGTTGGATTATCAAGAGGTTCCGGTTTAAAAGTTCCGGATTATCAAAAGTTCCGGCCGGATTATCAAGAAACTCCGGTTCCAGAAATTCCGGTTCAAAAAAATTCTGGCCAGGTTATATGGAGACCTCAGGCATTACAAGACACAGAACCAATCAACTCTTTTCTTAAAACAAAAGCAGCACTATGCATTATCCGGCGCCAGCGTCCGGCAAAAAATACCAGGTGCTATCGTTTCTATGTATTTTATCAGTACATGTTAATTCATCCGACAACAATTACTCTGGCCGGTAATATTTTTACGTAGGGCAACTATTAAAAGAAAAAGGGGTGGTGTTATACCACAGATGCATGTTCAGCTGTATCGAGCGGCTTCACGGACAGGGTGTCGCAGTCCGGTTTACGTCAATGTACTGGCTAACTCGCCCGTCTGCACCACCTTACAACACCTCGGACAACTCGCCCGTCCGCCATGGCCACCGGTTCATGCGTCCACGCCGGCTTACAACGTGGAGGACAACTTACTCGGCCGCACCGGCTTACAACGCCGGGCCGACTCATCTGTCTGCTCCTACGGTTAACTTGGTCGTGATTAATTTTAGCATCACTGTGGTGATCATCAACTTGATGGCGGATAATTTCCGGCCTAGCACATCAGGTGATATCCATCTAAAATATATTTTATTAGCACATATTATTTTTGTCAAAGAACAGTTTACCTTTATCTTGGTCTGCAATATTGTTTATACAGGACCATTGTTCATTGCAAAAGCTATGGCTGTGTCATGGATGTATAAACTCGCGCAACCATTATGAATGCGCTAGTATCTTACCATGCCATCAAGCTCGGTGAATATATGTGCAAACTGCCATTCTGCAGACCGGTTTATATCAATATGACGTGGCTAAGTCGCCCGTCCACGCCGGTTTATAATGCCGCGGCCGACTCATCTGTCTGTGCCGCCTTTGAAAGCCGCGGTCGTCTTTGTTGTCTGTCTCTCACGGCCTGGTCTACATCAACATACCGGGCCGCACCTGTCTGCATGAGCTGTTTATTGGGTATGAGCAAGTCACAGCTTGTGTAGCTCGGTTTTCTTTCAAATTGGAGACAAATTATCATCAACCGCCGTTTGCACTGGATGGTTCAATGGGCAGGCGCACAAGTCGCCGCCACTACAGTTTTGCTTAACTTCAAATCGTCAGTTGGAAGGAACCTTTGGCCGAGTTGCTGACACGGCTCATATGGGATCATTTACAACCCGCCGCAGTCACCTCAACCTTCTATGGATTCACATCGTGCTATCAACGCCAATGATATACAAGTTATGCCGGTTTATATCACGGTCAAATATGGAGAGTCTCAAGCCAACTCCTCGAGTCACCTTTGAGACTCGGGGGCTACGATGACATGACTCAGCGAATCTTGCCAGTTTCAGCAAATTTAAAAACCCCGGGACGATGGAGGGAAGGATAACCCGGTCCCGGAGGCTACTATTATATTGATGAAAGTTTAAAAGCCGTCAAAAATTTTCCGGCTTAGAAAGTATATGACAGTTATAAAATCCCGGCTCGATGAAGAAGTTCCAGGTCATCAGAACTGACTCCGGTTTACAATCCGGTTCAAGAAAAATCTATTCTCCTACAAAGCTCTGAAGCGCTCAAATCCGGTTTAACAATGTCCAGTTCAAAAAGGAATTAACTTCTCACAAGTTCGAGTTTAAAGGCCGTCAGAAAATTTCCGGCTGAAAATGAAGATTCCGGTTTAAAATCCGGTTCAAGGGAAAGATATCTCCCACAAAGCTTTGAAGCTCTCAATATCCGGTTCAAGATCCCGATTCAAGAAGAATTTATCTTTTGCAAAAAGTTAAAAATTGCCAAAGAAAGCCTGCTGCCATGATGCGCGGTTCAAACATGGGTATCCTGCCTTACTGGCCTGACATATTATTGATTACATGGGGGCTTCTGCTTCATAAAGCGGGGTCTTTGTTCTTTTACATCACGCGTGGTTACACGGAGCTGTTCTGTCTTAAAGCGGCCTCCGGTTTACCACTTGAAAATTTTATAAACATCACTTGGGGGCTTGGTCGTATCCGAACCAATGCAACACTTTTTGATAGGCGAAAGCCACTAGATCACTTGGGGACATGGTCAAGTTTGAACCAGTCACGCCTCTTGATCGGGCTAAGGCCATAGAATCACTTGGGGGCTTGGTCGAACCCGAACCATTGCCAGGCCTCTTGATCGGCATAATGCCACGGTTTCATTTGGGGACTTGGCTGACTTGAACCGTAGCTACACCATTGGGGAGCTTGGTCGTGTCCGACCATGGTAACACCATCTGATCGACTCAATAAGCCTCTTTTTGCAAATTGTTTTATCATTGTCATTGCTTCAATATTTTCCTTGATAATTGTTTCTTTTATTTTTGTTGCGTTTTTAAACCGACAAAGTTTTAAACCGGTTCAAACTGTCAATTACAAATTGACGGAACACGGTCAAATCTTAATCCGGAGACTATCTGCCTGGTTTGATTTTCTGTTACCATCCTATTATGGAGTAAACCAGTGTTTATCAACCCGGCTCAGCTTTCAACTACAAGTTGTCAGTACACGATCAAGTTATAATCCGGAGACTATCAGCCCGGTCTGGTTTGACTACAAGTCACCAGTATTATATATGGTTAATCTGGGGTTTATCACAAACCCGATACGGTTTTATCATAATCCGGTACAATATGAAAGGAGTTATCATTACTCAAAGATTGGGGTTATGACTCTTACTACAAAAAGTTGGTAAACCAACGATGTGATTCAATGTCACAGGTATGATATATTTCATATTTTTAAGTGCAGCCTTGGTTATAAACCCAGGTTATATGTTGGGCATTATGACCCATCCGGCGGTAAACCGCCAGGACACTTTAAACTTGTTGTATGCAGAAACAGGTTTGAATAAAGTGTGATGATAAATTCCGGTGTTTATTAAACCGGCCTGGCTTTTGACTATAAGTCGCCAGTATGATGATAAATTATCCGGTGTTTATTAAACCGGCCTGGCTTTTGACTATAAGTCGCCAGTATGATGATAAATTATCCGGTGTTTATTAAACCAGCCTAGCTTTGGACTATAAGTCGCCAGTATATATATATTTGGATTGCGCCATTGGAATTATGCGCTTATAAATCGTTGGGTTATATTATTCAAATAGCCAAACTTGGCTGAATTTTCATTATGATATTGAATGAATAAGGTTTTCACCGGATTATATTATCTTGAATAGCCAACATGGCTGGATTTTTATGGTTATTAATAACCGGTATTACTGAGTTTTCAAAGTCGCTTTAACGCAATGGCTATTATTTTATCAAAGGATATGATTTATTCTACAATGGAAGGAATAGTCCAGAGTCGCTGCAGGCTTACAACCCGGCACTTGGGGGCTACATAATTCAAATCAAGATTACATGCAAGTCTCATGTCGCTGCAAGCATGCATCATGACACTTGGGGGGCTAATGCAAAGTCATTTTTTTACTAGTCTTATTGAAGAACCGACTCATCATATTATAATGAGCCGGCCCTTGGGGGCTACCAATTGATTATGTCAACAATTCAAGGTACACAAGTTTTTGTCCATAATATTGACGGATCCATTGCTCAGTTGGTAAAGCACAAAGCTCTTAACCTTGTGGACGTGGGTTCAAGCCCTACGATGGAAGCTACATTATAAGATGTTATTTTCATTGAAGTATATATCAAGTCCCGGTTCAGTATTATCTTACTAAGCCGGCCCTTGGGGGCTACACATCACTGCTAAAATCTACATTATTATATTTACAAAGTTCCTGCTCATTATTGCATTGGGGGTTACACAGATTGAAGTTTTTATAAGCAATTACAAGTCCCAGGTTGCTGCAAGCATGACAACCCGACACTTGGGGGCTACATATATGGAGTATTCAGTTTATATGATTGAGATGAACTAATCGGATTTCTTCAAGGTTGAAACACTTATGGGAGCAAGTCTTAAATTATCACTATGTTCTCCTCTTAAGACTTGGGGGCTACAGGTATTATGCATATAAAGGAGGAACATCTTCATTTTATCAGTTTAGAGCAAATCAGGAAGATCAATTACATGACCCGGTGTCAACAACAATTATGACCCGGCGCCATCAATATTTATAAACCGACCATTTTGGTAATATTAAACCGTCAAGTTTTACATCTTCAAACCGGCTGAATATCAGATAAGTATTTTCAGACCCATATTTCTTAAACCGGCGCTTTGGGAGCTGAGTCAAAGGAGTTATTCTTCACAATATTTCTCGGTGACAAACCAATGTCGGCAAATTGATTATGAAGCTGGTCTGTTGACCCGGATTTCCCAGAAGGACGAAATAACAAGGACTTAAGAATGATCAGGTACCGGTTTACAAAAATTCTTAACCCGGAGCATAACCTGTCAAATTTGTTCTTGTGTTTATTTTGCAGCATAAGTTTACCATGAATAAATCCAAGCTAAACTTGGGGGCTAATGTCGGGGATATACCCCGCGGCGTAAACCGGCCGGAAGTATAACTCGGCCGGACTAGGCGTTTCATTGGTAAACCGCCAGAGGATTGGCGGTTTACGTGATTGGCGGTTTACATGGACGGTTTACGTGTCTGGAGGTTTACTGGTATGACGATTCACGAGCCTGAAGACTCATTGGTGACCCGGCGCGTGTTCTAGACGGATGACAAGGCCCAAGGCCCAGCATGCCGGTTTATGTTAATGGTGGGACGGTTTAAGAGGAAAGGCATGAGGAACATTATCTTACAAGGAGCTAAGACCTGGACTTGTATCCGGTTTGTATTAGAGATAGACTAGTCCTAATCCTAATAAGACTCTACATGTAACCCGCCCCTCCAACATATATAAGGAGGGGCAGGGCTCCCCAAAAGGGACAAGATTCACAAGTTCCACGAGTTGGACAAGTTAGATTTAGACAATAGCTCTCGAGATAGAGCACTCTTGTAACCGTGGTCATCATCATCAATATCAATGAAGCAGGATGTAGGCTTTTACCTCCACCGTGAGGGGCTGAACCTGGGTAAAACATCGCGTCTCTCGTCCCACTCAACCCCTCTCAAGCTACCACATAGATGCGTTGGCCTCGCGACTAAGTCCTGACACTAAGGACATCTGCCTTGACAATTCCATGACAGTAATGGTGTGTCCGAATGTCGTAATCGCACTCTATTGGATATGGTGTGATCTATTCATCCGACACCGAAGAGAGTCATCGGGCCCGACGCATTGGGTATGACTCCTAGGTCGGTAATGAACTCCTTCACCCAGACTGCTTCTTGTGCTGCCTCCGAGGCTGCCATGTACTCCGCTTCACATGTAGATCCCGCCACAATGTTTTGCTTGCAACTGCACCAGCTTACTGCCCCACCATTCAAAATATACACGTATCCGGTTTGTGACTTAGAGTCATCCAGATCTGTGTCGAAGCTAGCATCGACGTAACCCTTTACGACGAGCTCTTCGTCATCTCCATACACGAGAAACATGTCCTTAGTCCTTTTCAGGTACTTCAGGATATTCTTGACCGCTGTCCAGTGTTCCATGCCGAGATTACTTTGGTACCTTCCTACCAAACTTACGGCAAGGTTTACATTAGGTCTGGTACACAGCATAGCATACATGATAGACCTATGGCAGAGGCATAGGGGACGACACTCATCTTTTCTCTATCTTCTGCCGTGGTCGGGCATTGAGCCGTGCTCAATCTTGTACCTTGCAATATAGGCAAGAATCCCTTCTTTGACTAATCCATTTTGAACTTCTTCAATATCTTGTCAAGGTATGTACTCCGTGAAAGACCAATGAGGCATCTCGATCTATCTCTATAGATCTTGATGCCTAATATATAAGCAGCTTCTCCAAGGTCCTTCATTGAAAAACACTTGTTCAAGTAGGCCTTTATGCTTTCCAAGAATTCTATATCATTTCCCATTAACAGTATGCCATCCACATACAATATGAGAAATGCTACAGAGCTCCCACTCACTTTCTTGTAAATACAGGCTTCTCAATAAGTCTGCGTAAACCCAAATGCTTTGATCATCTCATCAAAACGAATGTTCCAACTCCGAGATGCTTGCACCAGCCCATAAATCGAGCGTTGGAGCTTGGACACCTTGTCAGCATTCTTAGGATCGACAAAACCTTCCGGCTGCATCATATACAATTCTTCCTTAAGGAAATCATTAAGGAATGCCGTTTTGACGTCCATTTGCCATATCTCATAATTATAGAATGCGGCAATTGCTAACATGATTCGGACGGACTTCAGCTTCGCTACGGGTGAGAAAGTCTCACCATAGTCAACCCCTTGAACTTGTCGATAACCCTTAGCGACAAGCCGAGCTTTATAGATGGTCACATTACCATCCGCGTCTGTCTTCTTCTTAAAGATCCATTTATTTTCTATGGCTCGCCGATCATCGGGCAAGTCAGTCAAAGTCCATACTTCATTTTCATACATGGATCCTATCTCGGATTTCATGGCTTCCAGCCATTTGTCGGAATCCGGGCCCGCCATCGCTTCTTCATAGTTCGAAGGTTCACCGTTGTCTAACAACATGATTTTCAAGACAGGGTTGCCGTACCACTCTGGCACGGAACGTGTCCTCGTGGACCTACGAAGTTCAGTAGTAACTTGATGTGAAGTTTCATGATCATCATCATTAACTTCCTCTCTAGTCTATGCAGGCACCTCAGGAACATTTTCTTGAGTTGCGCCACTTACCGGTTCAAGAGGTAATACTTCATCAAGTTCTACTTTCCTCCCACTTATTTCTTTCGAGAGAAACTCTTTCTCTAAAAAGGACCCATTCTTGGCAACAAAGATCTTGCCTTCGGATCTGAGGTAGAAGGTATAACCAACAGTTTCTTTAGGGTATCCTATGAAGACGCATTTTTCCGACTTGGGTTCGAGCTTTTCAGGTTGAAGTTTCTTGACATAAGCATCGCATCCCCAAACTTTTAGAAACGACAGATTAGGTTTCTTCCCAAACCATAATTCATACGGTGTCGTCTCAAAGGATTTCGACAGAGCCCTATTTTGGGGCTATGCTTTAGAGACTGCTGCACGATACCATGTGGCACGAGCCAGCTCCGGGGGCCGGGAGCCCTTTAGTACCGGTTGGTAACACCAACCGGTACTAAAATGTTTAGGGGGGGTTTGGTTTTATGATTTCTTTTTCATTTAATTTTGTGTTTTCCATTTTAATTCTTTTTCGTTTGCTGGTATTTTACGATACTACACATTGTACACGTTATGCATATATATATAAATAGAATTTCTAGTAGAACCAATCATATATATATATATATCATCAATGTCTCACAAACCACCATATTAATTCACACATACACACATGTATAGCTATATACAATTTCTCCTACATATGCATGTTGCCTTCGGAGCCAGTGGCATTAGCCTAATTGGTGCCTTCGGAGCACGATGACAATTGGAAGTGGTTCATGACCTGGTCGATGGGGGCGGTAGCGGGTAATAGTATTCTCCCTTCGGATTTATGACCTGGTCGAGCAAAAATCCCGCTATTTCCTCTTGAAGTGCTTCTACGCGCTCCGTTTCTAGGAGCTTGTCCCGCACCTCTTTGAACTGTTAAGAAGGAGATCAATATGCATGTGTATTAGTTGTGTAACTAGATATCGATAATGGTGTAAAAATTGTGAATAGTTTTCTGACAAGCGTACTCATTCCTGTCTTTCAGATCTGCTCCTTTCGGACGTCATCATGCGAATGTTCTCGCAAACGCAGAATGCACACAGATCAGTCCCCTGCGCCTGCTTCAGGGCCTTTATTACGAGAATGGAATTTAATTTGATCAGATAATAATTAATCAAGCATGATAATTAAAGAGATGGCAGCTAGCTAGCTAGCTAGTACTACTTAATTACTTACCTTGGGTCGAAACCATTTCAGCTGTCGTTTCCATTCGCCTTCCGTGACGCTGATGAACCTTGCCCAAGCCCTGCCCGCCGACAAAGAAAATGAATAAAGGGGTTATTAAATAGTTCATATCATGAAATGACGAACTAAATAGGCCGAGATATATAGTTAATAATGATTGAAATTACCTGCTGACTATCCCAAATAAGATGTTATAGTCACTATTTGCTTTGAGTAGTGAGTCCAGTATTTGAACTGTTCCGGCGTCAACTTTAATGATACACAAGATTCAGTGAAATCTGCATGCACACACATTTGCATGTCTTAATTAAGCGGGCATATGTAAGCAAAAACATGTAGCTAGCTAGTAGGCAAAAACAGAGAATTTGTAGTACAAGAAAGTGTGACTCACTGGAAGTTGTAAGGAAGTAGTATATCTTCATTGTATTTCAGGCGCTTCAAGAACTCTAGCATGTTGTCCTCTACCTGATTTTCATGATGCTTGTTTATTTTCCATGTGTATTCATTAACGGTGTTTGGGTCAATGAACCCAATGCCATAGCGTCCACCTTTTTTCATTTCATACATCTTCATCCTGCATAATACCATAGAAAGGAATATAGTGAGGATAATTACAGGTAATGATTGATCAAAAGGATCACTACAGCTAGCTTGAGACTTAAATTACAGAAAGAAATCACTTACAGACAATAGCAACTGACGATAGATTTGTCGAGTGCGTCTTGATTGTATAACTGAAACAGTTCAGAATACTCAATGGTCACATGTTTCTGATGGTAGTAATGATCCTTCTTGACTTGCACCATGAGGGACTCTCGATCGGATCTCTTGGTAATGTCCATGTACCATTGATGCAATTCATACATTCTCGTTGGGAGCTTCTTGACCTCTTCTGGCTTGACCAAAGGTTGGCCCCGGGCATATTTCCGTTTTATTTTATGAAAATTCATTTTTTCCTTTTAATGTTTTGAATAGAAAATACTTTGATAATTTTAGTTACATACATTTTATATAATTTTAGTTTCAATAATACTAGAACTTATTTGAACTCTAGACTTTTTGTGTGTTCAAAATACACCATTCAAAGCCACATCATCAATTTTCAACCCTTTTTGACTTCATTTGTTATTTTTATGCATTTGCTATTTTTTTGAGCTATAAGACCCCGTAATTCAAAAGCATTTCAAATGAATTCTGAAAAGGTTGAAAGTTGGTATGATATCATCATTTCACCCACATAGCATGTGCAAAAAAGTTGAGAGGGTTACGACAAAGTAGATGCACTTCGTGTACAAAACGGACAATCTATTTCGAAGTATCAGGGTTTCATACGGAAACTCATCTGTTACAAAGGGATTTCATTTTTTTGAACTTATTTAAACTCCAGAATTTTTGTGTGTTCAAAATGCACCATTCAAAGCCACATCATCAATTTTCAACCCTTTCTGACTTCATTTGTTATTTTTCATGTATTTATTAAAAAAATTGAGCTATAAGACCCTGAAATTCAAAAGCATTTCAAATGAACTCTGAAAAGGTTGAAAGTTGGCATGGTATCATCATTTCACCCACATAGCATGTGCTAAAAAGTTGAGAGGGTTAGGGCATCGACAACACATAAAACCATTCTGCTTGTTTGCCTCAGCCACTTCGAGAAAATTATGCAGGCCCTTAATGTACTCGGAGGTGTGTCGTCTGTCACCGTACGTCCACTGCCGGTTCATCTGCGTGCATTATATATAATTATGTGTGTCAAAAACCATTACAGATTCACATGGATAGATAAGTGACCAAATTAATAGAAGTTCATCATCACATTAAAACAAAGTACATACGTAGTTCAAATTGAACAACATATAGCTCTCCAGAGCATCTGGTTAAACCATACATTGAAACTATGTAAAACCTTTCAATGCAACAACAAATGCGATCATAATCACAACCAAGGTAACAATTGATCCCACGGCATAATGATACCAAGCCTCGGTATGAATGACATATTTTCTAATCTTTTTAATCTTCAACCGCATTGCATCCATCTTGATCTTGTGATCATCAACGACATCCGCAACATGCAACTCCAATATCATCTTCTCCTCCTCATTTTTTTATTTTTTCCTTCAAGTAATTGTTTTCTTCTTCAACTAAATTTAACCTCTCGACAATAGGTTCGGTTGGAATTTCCGGTTCAACTACCTCCTAGATAAATAAAATCTATGTCAACTTGTTGGAAATAATTGTCATAAACAATAAATGAACCAAATAGTTATAAAAGATAATATATACCACATCCGAATCATAGCCAGGACGAGGGCCGACGGGGGCGGATACCAAAACCATCGCACTATATAATAACAAGCAATAATAAAAGTAAGAAAATTAGACAAGTATCTATTTAAAGTAAGAATTTTTTTCTTTCAGAAGAAGATAAGAACAAGAGGCTCACCACGGTGGTGCCGGCGACGAGATTGGCGCGGGCAATCGACGGCGGTGAAGACGGGGACGGGACGTGACGGACCGCTAAACCTAGACAAATCTCGGGGAAAATGGAGTTTGAAGGTCGAGCTTTGAGAGAAGAAAGCTTAACTAGTGCGGCTCAGGCATTTCATCGAACACCTCATGTGCATAGGAGGTGAGCTAGAGCACCACAAAGCTCTCCCCCCGCCGGCCAGAAAAAACAGAGCATTTTGGAGTGCTCTGCTCGCGTGCGAGGGGTATATATAGGCACACCATTAGTCTCGGTTCGTGGCTGGAACCGGGACTAAAGGACCCCCTTCCGTCCCGGTTCTAGGCACGAACCGAGACCAATGGTTGTGGGCCAGGAGCGAGGTCCATTGGTCCCGGTTCGTGCCTAGAACCGGGACAAATGGGTCGACACGAACCGGGACCAATGCCCACGAGGCCCCGGCCGGCCCCCTGGGCTCACGAACTGAGACGTATGCCCCCATGGGTCCCGGTTCGTGACTGAACCGGGGCTAATGGGCTGGCCAGGCCCGAACCAAAGCCCCGTTTTCTACTAGTGAGGAAAGACTAGTGTTGCGCTCTGTCGGCGGGATGACCCCCGGGTAGGCACCGGAGCCCGATACAAGTCCAAGGCATCTTTTCAAAACATCAGGCCGGCGGGCGCCCCTAAGTCCGGTTGGCCCTCCATCCATCTTCCCGGTGCGGGCCGACTAGTAGAGGGTCAGTGGTCGTCTCGTACAGCCGTACAACAAGACAACCATCCCATGACGGGAGAGCGTGGCTACAGTGTGGCCGTACCCGTTGACCGGGCGACCTACGTCGGCATGGCCCGCCACTGTAGCCCCACAACACCAACCACTCTGTGGCGCGGGACGAGACAAGAAACAGCGCCGTGCAGCCAGCGGGACACACACCCGGCAGGCCCTGCAACCTAGCGGACCCCACCACCGATTCCAGACGATGACACCAAGGCCCCGCGCCCCTATAACTTTACCATTGTATCCCTGGGGGGTCGGCCCATAAGACCCCCTCAGGAGCCCTCAGGACTAGGGGTGTTACCTCCTTCGAAGGGCCCCGAACCTGGGTACGTCTTCTATCACACACTCGCGCGTGCCAACCTCTCCTCCGGAACCCACCGACGTCCTCACGCAGCCCCCCACTGTTAGCCATCTCATGGCATCTGCCGTGATTTCACCATGCCAAAAGTGGACATGATTATGCTTATAAGCATGCAAGAGGAAATGAACCGGCAGGTGGAGCATATTCTCAAAATCCAGGACTCAATCAAAGGGAGAAGAGTGATCAATTGCGATAGGGTGTCCAGAGAACGGCTAGTGCACAAGGACTACTTTGCTATGATCCCAACTTTCCCAGATGATCTATAGTTTCGTCGTAGTTTTCGCATGCAGAAACCATTGTTTTGCGCATTGTGGAAGGAATGAAGGAACACGATGACTATTTCAAGATGAAAAGGGATTGTTGAGGCCAATTTTCTTTCTGTGCTAAGCAGAAACACATGGCTGCTCTAAGAATGCTTGCACTTGGTACTGCCGCAAATGCCGTTGGTGAGCCGGTCCGGATGGGGCAAAGCACATGCCTGAAGACTACTATTAAGTTTGCCCGCGCCGTGGTGAAGGTGTTTGGAGCAGAGTATCGGAGAGAACCAAATGCGCAGGTAAAAATAATTATTGGCTATTGAAGATGCTAGCAGATCAATCGACTGCATGCATGGACAATGAAAGCACATTGAGGTCATTGGCAATAGATTTGTGTAATAACTATGTATTTTGGTACCAACATTCGTTATTACGCGTGACATTGACGTGTACGATGAACATGTATGAATTTGAGAGTCCGAATTTAAAATATGTGAATGTCGGACATGAGATATGAGGGCTGTCTGGATGCGCATGCCTGAATTTGCGAAGCCGGTCAACGAGAAAATGGGTGTTTGGTTGTTTCCTTTTTGAATGACCGTGAATCTTGCAGGCACAAAACGGAGAAGTGGTATGTCAATTCAAAGCATGAGCTTTGACAGATTCCACGGATCCATCGTCAAAGCACGAGGCTTGATAGGTTTCTATGATTTTCCACAATTCTGTGGAATTTGAAAGACCGCTGAATTGACAGGGAAATTCCAGACGCATTTCTCGCTGGAGGTCGGCGGGTCTTCGCGGCCGTGCGTGTGCGTTGATGGTGCGACGAAACCGAATCTGAACGAGAATTCATTGACCCATGACCGCATGAGGTAATCGATGAGGCAAGCTAATTTCGTACGCATTTAGCTGGGTCTACACGGCCTTGTCTGCTGATGATGTTGGTGTGTGACGGAACGGAATCTGAACGAGGTAGGCAATGAGTTGCTTGATCGGATCTTCTGTGGCGCCTCCTGCGATTTTACCATGACATAGCACAGTTATTAGAGTATCCACATCCGGGCATCCTAAACCCGTCTCAAATGTCCGGATAGCCAGACGATCAATAGCCGATCATAAAAAATCGATCCAGCTGGCGTCTTGAACCGGCCCCAAACGACCTGACCGTTCGACACCCTCTCATATCCAGCCCAAACGTAAGGCGGATATTGGGCCGGTCCTGGCATGCCCGGACGTGTCCGCCTGACAGGCCCTGCCCGCCACCGACTACATCACTGTCCCAGAAAAAAGAAACCCAATTCGGCTCCTCGCTCGGAACCCTAGCTCACTCGTCCTCCTCTCTCGCTCCGTCCTCTCCTCTCCCCTCTCCGATTTTGATCCCATCAGGCGACCATATCAAGCTCTTGTAGCCGCTCCGACTTCGACCTGGATGTAGACGAGGAGCTAGCCCTCTGCAGTGCCTTGGAGCAGTGTCGCCGCAGACCCCCCACCGGCACTGGCCCCTCCTGGCCCACGCGCAGCTCCGTGAGGGCTGCATGGTCCGCTCCTCCCCCACGTCGTCCCTTGCCCCCGCCAGCTGCTGCTCCCCCATGTGGGCAGCAGTGGGTTCTTGTACCCGCCTCGCCGGCCCAGAAGCGCACGCCGCCCGCCACGAGAGGCAGCGGGCAAGGGAGAGGGACACGACGGAGCAGTCCGTGCGCTGCCGCCACAGGATGCAGGCGGAGCCCAATGAGGACGAGCAGCTCTTCGCTTGGATCTACCGCCGGTCGCTTACAGCGGCGGATACGGACGCTCGGTGGCTCCGTTGAAAGAATGCCAAGGCGCTCTGGATTGCCATTGAGCAGTCCGAACACGAGGCGGCGGAGGCGGCTCAAAGGGCTCGTCATCCTCTCCAACTCCTCCTCCGACAATGCCGATGACCACAGCGCCTCGTCTGACGACTCGAATGATCCTCCACCAGCCGTTGACGCCTACAGCTGCGCCGATGACCGAAAGGGGAAAGGGCCGGCGAGGAAGTGGTGAAGATCCGCCTTCTCCACTTTAAATTCAAGTTTTTGGATGTAGTTTAAACTTGTTCATCGTATTATGTGTGTTATGTGAACTTTGGCGATCTATTGAAGATCCGACTGCGATCTTTTGGTGAACGGATTGTGCATTTGTATATCGATCACTATGTTCGCTCATGATCTACGTAGTTTTTACCGATGTTGCACGGTTTAGTATGGGTATAGAGGATCAGGTATGAGATACGTGGATGTGAGCAACACAATTGAGAACTGACCGGTCAGTGTTCACCGTCGCGACAATTTGCGAAGAAGTCCCTGTGTTATTTGATATTCAACCCGCACTCACGTCCGTAAGTGAAAAAACGGTTCGCCATTGAAAAAAAAAATCACCTGCCTCCTCTCGTACTCCATGCCTCGTCGTCCCTCACGCCGGAGGCAGCCGGCCGGTGGTTGGTCGACCTCCACTCCCCCCCCCCCCCCCCCCCCCAAGCTCGATCTAGATTCCTAACCCGTTCATCTCTCCCCTCTCGCAGCACAACGTGCTTTGTCGGCGGCAACGGCGACTCCTTCTGGCCGGATAGAGGAGCCGAGGCCAGCAGGAACTCCGCTCATCTGGTGGTATCCCCTCCTCCAGCAGGAACTCCTCATCTGTTGAGATCCCCCCTCTCGCATTGCAAGCACCTATTTGATGTTCTTCTGCCCATCTAAATTCCACATGTTATGTCAGTGGTACATCCACATGGATTGGCAGTATGTATTTCAGCTTGGGTTTAAAGGGGCAGTCTGGTGATATGAGAATTTGTATAAACTATCTAGGACATCAAGTTCACATGGGTGTGCTTATTTACCTACTACCCAGTAGATCAATTAGTGCCATCTCTAGATTTCTATCATCATGTTGCTTCGTTTATCTTCGTATAAGTTTCACTGGGAGATGCATGCATTAAACATAGTGTTTTTTAGTGGGCATCAGACTTGGTTCAGATGGCTTTTGCTGTGAAAGAAAATTTATCTCTCTAAAGATCTGTACTCTGAATCCTGGATCTCATACTTGATTTTTTGGCATAAGAATAGATATCTATAGATCGCTGCTGTATGGATACAGTACAAGTGAGATACTTGATTTCACTGCTCCAAGATCACTTACAGGTAACTGAACTTGCTGCGGAAGCATGGAGCATCCTGAGATCCCTGCTGTGGCAGTTAGCTTCTTGCATGTTGCTTCCACATACATGCCAGTAGCTGGATGCCAACAATGCTACCGATGAGGTATTAAGAGCCATGTGTCTAATGAGTTTGTTGGACTTGGTTTGTCATCCCGTCCTGGCTGAAAAGCAGCTAAGTTACAACCTCCGTACATATGTATTTTTCCATTAAGAAGCAGTGAGCACTTACTATGATGTCCAAAGTCTTTGGGGTGTCCAGTTTGGCTCAATGTGACCCAACCAATTTTTGATTGTATCTCAGATTATTTTCTCGATCCCATCTGAAACTACATGTATGCTTGAGCCAAATTAGATCCTATTTGGAACTACATCATCGACATTTTCAATACCTTCTGATTAGCTATTTCTTTGAAGCTTGAATTATGATAAACGATAAAGGAGAAATATTGTGTAGCATGGTATGATATAATATAACAGTTCTATGATGTGTATATCCATGCATATAGAGAGGAGAAAGAATGTTCTATATTTTCTTATTATCATCTTAGCTATATTTTTAATTTTACGATTCTTTGTTGGTTTCTTATTTTCTGTTCAAAGCAGAAGAGAACACATTTCGATACACCCACCATTACAATTTGTTCTATTGTTATATTGGTTTGGGGTTGCACAACCTAAGATCTCAAGATAGCTGGGTACTTTTCTGAAGAAACTATTGAGTCCCAGGTATTGTGATTCTCTATCTTTTTCAATGCTTGCATATGCCGGTCCTTGATTCCAAGTTCAATTACTGCTTTATGCCAATTTAATGTTTGTATCCATTCAGGTGGATCAACTTATGTTCACCTCATGTTTAGGTTTTTCCCAGCTAGGCAGCGATTTCTTCTTCCGAAGACCAAACTGCGGGCATTCTCTTAAGTAGACCATTGACCTGCTTGAGGGACTGGTCGCAAAAAGTTGCCAGTACAAGTAGGCATTTTTTTCTTTCGCATGTACAGGCTTATTATGTGTGAATGTTGAAAGCTATTTGTACATATTCTATGTCCTTTGAGACTAAACAGTGTAGTTGCTCTGCATAAGTGTAATTTCGTTGATTCAGATTATTATCATAGGTAATTTGCATAGTGGATTGTCGTAAGTAATTTGCATTCTGATGTACCAACAGCCAAAGGGAGTCGTAATTTTTTGTTGATAATTCACATGACATGGTTCTAGCTTATTTATGTTCGAGCCTCCAACAGTGGTAGGACTAGGGTTCCTACCGACTCTACTCCTTAGGTTATAAGGGAAGAACAACGGAGGTTGAGGGCGAGGACGTGAGCTCCGGCGTGTCGGTGCCGTTGCGAGGAAGGAGGAGGGCGGCGACAGTTAGGGCTGGAGGCGGCTAGGGTTCCGACTCCTCTGGGAGCCGGGCAATAGGGATAGAAAATATCTTTATTGCTTAATTCGAAAAAGAGTCTTACAGCCTATATTTATAACCTAGATAACTTGCATAAGAATTAACCTAAGATAACTTGGGGCTAAGATCTGCCCAGTGGGCCTAGCTAAATTGGCCATAACACTTCTCCCCGCCTGCACAAACAACTCGTCCTCGAGCTGTAAGGTGGGGAAGCGCTTGCGGAACTCCTCGAGGCGATCAACCAGCGTCAAACACCTTCTCGACAGCTGGGGTGGCCAGGACGGCGGCGACGGCGTCCTCCGAAATGTAGTCTGCAACCTCCAGGTAGAAGAATCGCGGGCAGGCATGGCCGGGCGTGTAGGGCTCGTCGCAGTTGAAGCACAAGCCTTGGCGGTGATGCTTGATTATCTCGGCTGAGGTGAGCCGGTGGAACGGGCGCGCCGCGGTCGCGGCGAGGGGTGCCGCAGAAGTCTGCACAGGCCAACCCTGCGCGGAATCCGGCCCGGGTAGCGACCCAGCGGTCCGGGACGGTGATTCCTGCTGGATGGCCACCGCACGGCGCTCGAACGCGCGGGCGTAGTACATGGCCGACTGGAGATCCTGGGGTCCCTGAAGCTCCACGTCGATGCGAATGTGATCCGGGAGGCCACCAACAAAGAGGTCGGCGCGCTGCTGCGCCGTCACGCCCGACGCATGGCACGCCAAGGCCTGGAAGCGGTCGGTGAAGTCCTGTACCGTAGAGGTGAAGGGAAGGCGGCTGAGCTCCGACAGGCGGCTCCCGCGAACCAGAGGCCCAAAACGGAGGAGGCAGAGCTCGCGGAAGCGCTCCCAAGTAGGCATGGCACCCTCGTCCTGCTTGAGAGCGTAGTACCACGTCTGTGCCGCGCCACGGAGGTGATAAGAGGCAAGCCAGGTCCGCTCTGAAGCGAGTGTGCGCTGCCCGCGAAAGAACTGGTCGCACTGGTTGAGCCAGTTGAGGGGGTCCTCTGTGCCGTCATAAGTGGTGAAGTCGATCTTGGTGAACCGCGGCGGTGCCTGGGAGGGAACGCCGTGTCGGGCTGGCTCGGAGGTGCGGAGCAGCGAGGCGGTGACGCCTGGTCGGAGTACTCCGGGTAGGGACCGGCGGAACCAGATGGCCCCCGAACTGCGGGAATGGAGTCGGCTGTTCGGGGGCCGTGGTGTAGACCGGCGAAGGTGAAGACCCAGCCGCCCACGCTGGAAGTGGCGACGGGGAGGGCGGGAACCGGGCCTGATGAATCGGGAGGCTGGTCGGCGAGGGTGCCCCCGAGCTAGGCAGGGGCGGCGCCGGTGGTTGTAGCATCGGTGGCGGGGGTGGGCGGGGGCATCGGTGGCCGCGGGGGAGGGTGGCTGCAAGTACCACCGAGGGGCCGCGGCCGACGTGGTCCCGCCTGGAACGGCAGCAGCGGCTGCCCGGTGCAAGTCGGCACGGAGAACGGCTGCAGCGGTCCGGTGGCCGCCGCCTGCGGCATCTGCTGTAGCGACCAAGGGCCCGATGACGGCGTTGGCGCCAAAGACTAGAGGGGCGCCGCGGCAGCCGGAGGGCCGCCCGGTGGAGCCGCCTGGAACAGCAGCATCAGAGGGGCGCCGTACGGGGAGACACCCTGGGGCGGCCACGGCGTGTGGCCATAGGCGGCCACGGGCGCCGTCGGCAGGGGCATGTAGGGCCCGGCCGCGTACTGCTGCTGCTGCAGGTGGAGGCTCTGTACGGCGGTGACGAGGTCCTGCAGGGTGCCGTGACCTGCTCTGGTGTGAAGACGGCGGACGGCGGTGGCGCAGAGGGAACCGGGGATGGCGGCGCGGGCGGGGTCGCGGTGGAGACGTGGCCCGCCAGCGCGGTTGTCCCGGCGGCGGACGTCATCAGCGCGGTGAGGGGTGGCGCCGTCGTTATCGGCGCGGTGAGGGGCGGCGCCATCGTCATCGGCGCGGTGAGGGGCAGCGTCGTCGTCATCGGTGTGGTGGAGCCGCTGGAAAGCGCCGGCGGTGGTGGTGGCAGCGACATGATCGAAACTTGGTCTCTGATTACCAAATTGGTAGGACTAGCTGAAACATGGTGGCTTCAACTTGGTTATAGTAATTCTTGGGCATGATGCTGGAGTAATTCTTGAAGTTTCATGTATTCTGCTCTTTTTTCAGTTATCAATTAGCTTAATTGCATACACATGAATAGATATGCTTGCTGCACCTAGCAAAATAAGATTAGGAGGTGTCTTCAGTGGAGTACATTTAATTGGTTTTGACATCTCTGTAATATACGGTATCCATCAACTTTGCAGCCGTCGTCTCCGTTGACTTCGCCTTCGTCGTCTCCGTCGACTTCGCCGCAAGGCCATCTGCCATCGCCTCCGCCGACTTGGCCGGAAGCCATCAGCTATCACCTAGACCTACTTTGCCGCAGGTACTTTTGAAGCATCTGATGGGTCTCATCTGTTTGTCAATTCGTCAGTTTACTGTAGCCAATATAGTTGTTGCCGACAGTAGAGTACATTTAACTGACAAGCAACACATGCCCTCCTACATATATGGATTTTGTTTGTACTGGAAAGCAGCAGACTAAATTCATAAAGGAAGATGTATGTGATGAGTTCACTGATTAAAAAAATACAGGATGCTTCAGTGACGCCATTGTATGAATATGTTTGTTTTAAAACAAGCTAGCGTGTGTGTTCATTCCTATATTTTCTGTTATGTATGTTAGTTGGTTTTATTTACAGAAATGTACAAAAAAAAGTTTACTGATGTTCAATGGACTCCAAAAGTTAATAGTACAGACTTGCCTCTGCTGCTGGAGGTAATTAGCCAGCCACTGATAGCTTCCTCTGTTGATGTTGCTTCTTTAGGTAAAGACCTGGCCAAATGGGGATCTGCAATTTGGATATGGGGATCCTCGATTTCTTTTTTGCGGTAACCTGAAATTATTTAGCAAATATTTATTGGCTGCCAAGAAATTTTCTCTGATAAATAATCTACAATCAGAAAATTAAGAGTATGTTATTCTTCTAATACATGTCTTGTTATCCACGTAGCAGATCCATCATGTTTCTGTAATGTCACATCCACGCTCAAGCTAGAATGCAGATAGAGGATTGGACTTTCAGTATACCGCATAAGTAGAGATGTGTCATGCTATTCAATCATGGTTTGGAGAGGTTAAGCTTCATAGTTAGGTTTTTCGGTATGCTCAGAGATAATAAAACTTGATGATGCCTCTTACAACGCACTCTCGATATGACAGATTGAGGGAAAGAATTAAAGAACATATTGCTAAAATGAAGACCATTTTAATTGCTATTTCCTTTACAAAAATACACTCTTGAGCTTTGCGGCAATCAATTTCTTCCTTTGTGTATGACTTAACCTTCATTTCCTATTGATGCCGATTTAATTTTGCTTCAGGGTTGGCCATAGCAGTTCTTCGGAGCCACTAGGCATCAATTGACAGGGAAGAGACTTTTTCTATTAGTCCTTTGATTTTCTTCTGCTTGGGGAGTTCCTACATGCTTTTAAGTATCTGTTTTCATGGGATAATTCAGTCCCTATCTTTCTTGAGAGGATAGGACTAACTGAAAAATATTATATGGCTCACAACATGAAGAAGCATGCAGTAATTTATAAGTTTTGTTGTTTGCTAAACTCCGGTTCTGATTCGAAACATAGGTACATTATTTTCTGAGTTCGCCTTATTTGGTCAGATTATAAACTGATGCATTTCTAAGATACATGTTCAAGCTGAAGAGTCAAATGTACTAACTTTAAGAAATGAGTAAAACTGTATTATATTTCACCTCAGCTTGGACTCAGGGGGTTGTTAAAACGTAGGCTTTATGGTTTTTACTCTACGTATGCAACTACAACCATCTTCACTTGCTTTTGCTGTGCTATTCTTCACAGCAGACTAAGATGGTTAGTTTGCAAAGTTCTTGGATAAATTAGGAAGATATTGTTACTCTTTTTGCACATGTTGGACTGTCTTATACTGCTAACGTTTTCTTAACTTGGTGTACCTATAAATTGTTCTCCGAGACTGACTAAGCAGTCCTCATTGTCATAAATGGTGTTCATTTGGTCTGTATATACAATTGCTTGATGTTGTTTGCAAAAATTAAATAAGTAAAGTTCCGACGGTGGTTTTGCGGTATGTATACTATTTTATTTCTATTTGAAATATGTATAATTAGATCACTCCATCACCATCTGTATGAAAGTTCCTATGTTAGTGTCGTCTACTGGTCATGTATGGTCAGTGTTTGTGTGCGACCAGAGATGCAGATGAAGATCTCATTTGACCCGCTGCTCCCCATCCTCGACTCACAGAAGGACCAAGTGTTTGCTCTGCAGTGAACCCGTTGCAATGCACGGGCACATTTACTAGTACTTACTTATATAGGATAGTAGTAGTAGTAGTACTAATAAAAGGGCTATCGCTTCTTACCACCGTAATTTCGTTCGTTTTTGGTCCACCCACCTCGCCCTAATAATTTTTGTTTGGTTTCGTATGTTCACAAGTCAATGGGCCAGAATTTTGTTTGGTTTCGTACGTTCTTTGCAACTTTGAGTCAATGGGCCAAAATTTTGTTACCAGGCCAGTAAAGAAGTTCGACCTCACAATCTGCCGGCGGGGAGGATTCAGCGGCGCAGAGCGGGCAGGCGATGGGCATCGGGGGAAGCAGAGGAGGACGCCTGCCCCTGTCTCTGTGACGGCGCTGAGGGAGGACGAGGGGGTCGAACGAGAGTGGGGCTAGGGTTTTAAGCCAGGACGGGCTTTGGGCCTTGGGTCGGCTGGCTGCTGTTGGGCTTCTCTTTTTCTTTTTTCCTCTTGCCTTTTCACAATTGCAGAAATTGAGAAGAAAAAATTCTATTTTTTTATAAGAACAAAGGCAATGGGTAGGACTTCTCGAAAAAGGTGGAACTTGTTGACAGAGTTTACTGGAATATTTCCAAACTCACGGAGGTGCTTCCAGCAATTTTGGATGAAGTTGAATTCTAATTCACTTGAACTTAAATCAATGGATTTAAACTAGAGGTATAGTTTAGAAGTGTCCAAAATCATGAGATTTTAGTGGAGCTTGGGAAAAATATGTAAGAATTTTTGGCAAGGTTTGGGGCCAAACTTCATTCATCAAGAGGATAAAGAGAAACTTGGATTATCTTGAGATGTTCGGTGTTTGTCTATTGGACAAAATCACATCCACGGAAGATATGGCCGTCAAGTGCAGTGACGGAAGTGGGTAGGTATACTACGAGTACGAGGTGACAGGGCTGCCACACGCACAGTCTCATCTACGCAACATGTATATGAGTTATGAGATATAATACAATGCATGGGCATGTTTCCCAGTAGTATTAATACAATTGCTAGACAGATTTTTTTTGCACAACCAGCAGCCATACCTCAAATTGCCCAACTTTAGTCAAAGGGATATATATGGGTCATGCCTACTCCCCATAGCCATTCTCTAGCAGAAGCATGTTGGGCACATCACTTGGAAGGCACAGACATGCATGAATTACGATGGTCTGGGTATATCAACTTTTAATACTTTTGCATGTAAACAGCTTACTACAGTAAAGTGTGCCATTAAGGTATAGGCGTATAACTACAGATGTTTCCAGTATATCTGAATATTTTGCTTGGCCATTAGCATGTTTGAATGCCGTAACATCTCCAGTTTTTTTTTGTGAAGTGGAACATCTCCAGTTAACTTGCATTTTTCTGTAGGACATGACTTAGTCAATCCAATTCCTTACCTGCTACTCCCCCCGTTCGGAATTACTCGTCCAAAAAATAAATGTATCTAGATGTATTTTACTTGTAGATACATCCATTTTTGTGACAAGTAATCCGAACGGAGGGAGTACGCCATAGTAGTCTGCTCATATTTATCAGCTAAGTGTGCAACTGCTGCTGATTAGAAATGATAGGTGCATCTAGACGTGGTGAATATTCTACCGAATTTATCTTGTTTTTTGCCTGGTTGTGTTAGTGCAGCTGGAGTAGCATGAAAAAGGGGGAAGAAAAGGGATCAGAACTCAAGTTTAATTAGAGACTTGGTAGCTGAAAACCAAATATAGAAACAGTACATGTTCATACTTCATAGTACTATCTAGCATGGAAAAGGAAGAATAAATTGGATCAGAGCTGAATTTATTTAGTTGAGCCACCCCTGAACTGAGGTTTTGAGGCCGGAGTTGAGTGAAGCCGACTCCATGCAATTTATGTGCAGTTTGCTCTGGACCCCGGAGGCCCAGTGCAAATTATGTACACTACTCCTACAGTCAATCAAAAGAGTAGGACGCTCGGGTTTCTTTGTAGAAATTCGATGGCGGTGTACTGGTGAATCTTCAAGGCTGAAAAAGTGATGTAGTTGCCAGCAGGCAGTTCCTGGAACTTCACCTCCCCGTAGTACTGTACTAAGATTATTTTTGTTAGAACAAACAATATTTTTTGTCTCGATTAAAATTAAATTGTTGTTGTAGGTGGCTGATGAATCCATGAGGTCAGTTGACAACAGGATCGAGTAGCTAGCATCAGCTAGAGTGCATTCATCTCTCACACTCCTGATGCGAGCAAATAAAGTTCCCACCATGATTTAGATGATGAATCCCATCCAATATCAATGGAGAGCGAGGGAACAAAAAAAGGCGCATTGCATTCCTAACTAGAGGCGTTGCACGACACCATCATAGCTCATGAATGCATCTTCAGGGAAGCTCTGGAGACATGGTCTCTCCTCCACAAAACATACCTCTATATATGTGACACTGATGCATAGTTTTTCTTTTCTGATGAGTAACACGAAAGGCCCCAAACAACCACGAATGTTCCCGTTGTTGTAGTTGTACGACCCATGCCCATCGGTGCCGCAGCACACTTTTAGCCCGTACTTGAGTCCTACACACACGTACATTACATTACATGAATGAACCAGCAAGTTTATGGTTTTGCTGAAATCACGGAGACCGGCTAGCACACACCAAACACCATGCATGAATGCATGCATGCTGAACCCTCTTCTTAATGGAAAATACATGCAATGCTCTTGCATGTTCTTGAAAAAATAATGGCACGTACGTGCATAAGATATCCTTGTCCCCGAGAATGTCCCATGTAACCGATTGTTTGTCATGCAACACGAAGGGATGCATGAATTTTACTTTGTAAATATGTATCTCGGTTGATGGAATAAAAGGAGAAAGAAATACATGTGTCATCTAGTCAATGATCTGGTAAAGGCAATGCAGACCATCCATAAAACTGAGGGTCATGCACCTACTTCGGGAGGAGAATTGATTCAAGACCACTCTCTCTGCTTGTTCTTTGCTCGTCCTTTCATTACCTGCCAATGTGAACTATATATACCCCAACTCAATAAATCGTTAGCCACAAAGAGAAGAAAGCACACCTTGCATATTGCATCAATCATGGGGATGAAGAATCTCTCGTTGTTCATGGGGTTGCTCATGCTTGCGTTGTTTCCAATGCTGTCACGACAAGATGGTTTTGATCAATGGGTGACATTGCAAGAGAGTAAGACTAGCGTAGCCACATCGACACTTGACGCCAAGCTCTCTACAGCAGAAGCCTCAAGGATTGGTAATGGCGTTGATCCATACACTATCTTTGGCGGTGAAGATGGCATGTACAAGAGCATCAGTGAGTGCATTTCCAACGTCCCCAATGACAACACTAGATGACATATGTTTAACCTAAAGCCCGGAATAGTGTTCCGTGAGAAGGTGTTCATTGGGAAAGGTAAGCCTTTCATCACGCTAAAGTCCGATCCCTCCAACCCTGCTGTTATCGTCTGGAATGATACTGCCATGACCAAGGGCAAGGATGGCAAGGTCCTCACCTCCCGTGGTAGTAGCACTGTGTAACGCCCCAAGACCGGAGCTTCAGATACCTTCCTTGGGTTCCGAGTTTCGTCGTGTGATTTGTTTGGTTCTTTGCATTCATCATTGCATCATGTTGCATTTCATCATGTCATCTTGTGCATTGTGTGTTTTCATACATATTAAGTTGTTGCATGTTCCATGCATGAATCTTGCTTCATCACCTTCTGCTTCCCTCTACTTCCTTCTTTTGGCAAGTGTCACGTTCCCTTCTCTTTTAGTGTTCATCTTTGCCTCAATATTCCAACACCATGCACCTAGCCTCTATGTCAAATTTCATCTCTATTGAAATTGTTTTGGTTAGGGTTTAAAATGGTTCAAGTTTGAATTTAATTCAAACTTGAATTATTTTTACTTCCTTTAAAAATCTCCAAACCAATTTTATTAAATAGAGCACATTTTCAGGATCACGAGTATATTTTTATTTTCCTCTAGCTCCTCTCCTTCTTTTTCCTGCTCTTTCCTTTTGTTTTTTTCTGCCTGGAGAAATAGAAAAGCAGCAGCAGCAGCTACCTGGGCCTCGGCCATCCGGCCGGCCCATTAGCTCAGCCGGCCTATAGGGCCATCCAGCTCCGGCCCACCTAATTTCCCCTAACCCTACCCGATCTCATCCTCCCTCTGCTCTCCCCTCGCGCCGCCAGGGAGAGTTTTGGCTCGATCCCATCTCCCTCTCCCTCTCGTCCTCAACCACCGCTCGACCCACCTCTCCCTCTCGCTCCCACACGCACCGCACCAGGGGCCCGACCCCATCTCCCCTGCCCCGCGCCATACCTCCCTCTTCTCCACGTCTGCGGCGCCGCCCAGGGTCTCCTTCGGCGTCGGCCTCCTGTGTCGCTGGACTGCCTCCCCGACCCCCGCATCCCCGCTCGCGCCCAGATCCCGTTGCCACCCGGCGCGCCTCGCCGCCGCCCATGCTCACCTGCCTCGCCGCCCTGCTGACTCCGGCGAGGACGTGCCTCCCCTCTGCCGCTTCCACTGCCTCCTGCCATGGCCTCCTCCTCGCCTCGAAGCTCCGCGCCCTGGGCGTCTTCCTCGCGCACCTTGCCATGGTCTTGTGCCCCTCGAACCAGCAGGACGATGCCCTGCCTTGCCGCCGTTCGCCTCCGGCGAGCATCCGCAGAAGCTCATCCACCTCGCCATGCTCCTGCTTCCTCCCCAGCGCTGCCCCTGCCCGAGTCAAGTGCCACCAGTTGCTAGCTTCGATCCGTTGCATCCTTCCTGAATGGAACCGCCAAGAGCCCTTTTCGGCGAGACCAAGCCCGCAAGTTCCACGGATCTGCAAAGTACCTCTACGCACGTTTACGCCAAGATCATCTCGGAAAACGCCAAATACCCCTACGCGCGAAGACGCCTAAGACCGTTTCGGGATTCATCAAGTACCGCACCGAACGCCAAGTACCAGGACGTCGAGGACCCGCCAAGTTCATCTACGTGCGTGTACGACTACAGATCCGGGGTGCATCTAGTACCTCTCCGAACAAACGTGAACGACTACCGTCGACCCCCAAGTGACTCGGATTCGTCAAGTCCTTCTACGAAAACGTGTACCACTACTGTCGCCAAGATCGCGAGAACCTCTACCGTCGACCCTAGAGCATGCGAGAACGACTACTTCGACTACGAACGTCCCAAAAACGTCTACTTCCCCTACACCGCATCGAACTCGAACCGCTCCGATAACGCACGCTTCGAAGGTATAACCCCGAGACGACGTCCGTGAACGAATGCTTGCGATGTTTGAGATGCACCCGTTGTCTGCACCATGTCCGAGTTGTCACTTGCTCGGTCCTCCTCGTTTGCCGCTAACCCGTGGGAATCCGGTAACCGGGAGCACCCCACCGTTTATCGCATGACCCGCATCCGCACACTTCTCCTTTGCATTGGTATCTCAATCGAGTTACCGGGAACCAGAACGTTGCCATGGCACCGTTTCATTATCGTTGCTGTGGCACCCCTTTTGTTTCCGCCACAATGACAAATGCTTCTTAATGCTCTTGTCAACTTCTCTTAAAATTGCATAAACTTGTTCATGTCATCCGCATCATGATAACAACAATTAATATGTTTAATTTGTTGTTTGCATTAATTTACTAATGCATATGGGGATTTACCGGATTTGTTGTTTGCGATATCCGACCCCATTTAAATTGTTTAGATAGTATAGTTTTGTTATGCTTCACCTTTTGCCATGCTTAACAACATTTAGTATTGTTGAGTACATAACCGAGATCGATCTAAATAACTTGAATGTGGTGTTTCGTCAATATGCAACGGAGTTGCATGTTGAGCTCCACTTAATTTGTAGGATTGTTTGTGCACTTTGCCATGCCATGCTTCATTAAACCGGACATGCATCATACTTATTTGTGCATCATGCCATGCTTATGTCGTGGTTGTTTACTATGTTGTGTGCTTCTTTCCGGTGTTTGCTTCTTCGGGTTGGTTCCGGTAACGTCGCGTTTGTGAGGAACTGTTCAACTACGTCCATTTGTCTCCTTCATGGACTCGTTCTTCTTCCTTGTGGGATCTCAGGCAAGATGACCATACCCTCGAAATCACTTCTATCTTTGCTTGCTAGTTGCTCGCTCTTTTGCTATGCCTATGCTGCGATACCTACCACTTGTTTGTCATGCCTCCTATATTGTTGAACCAAGCCTCTAACCCACCTTGTCCTAGCAAATCGTTGTTTGGCTATGTTACCGCTTTGCTCGGCCCCTCTTATAGCGTTGTTAGTTGCAGGTAAAGATTGAAGTTTTGTTCCTTGTTGGAACATGGAGATGTTGTTCCTTGTTGGAACATGTTTACTGTTGGGATAACACGATATATCTTATTTAATTAATGCATCTATATACTTGATAAAGGGTGGAAGGCTCGGCCTTATGCCTGGTGTTTTGTTTCACTCTTGCCGCCCTAGTTTCCGTCATATCGGTGTTATGTTCCCGGATTTTGCGTTCCTCATGCGGTTGGGTTATAATGGGAACCCCTTGACAGTTCGCTTTGAAAAAAACTCCTCCAGCAAGGCCCAACCTTGGTTTTACCATTTGCCACCTAGTCTTTTTTTCCCTTGGGTTAGGCCAGCCCAAGGGTCATCTTTATTTTTAACCCCCCCCCCCCCGGGCCAGTGCTTGTCTAAGCGTTGGTCCAAACTAGAGCCACTTGCGGCGCCACCTCGGGGAAACTTGAGGGCTGGTTTTAGCTGTACGTAGTGTTCATCCGGTGTTGCCCTGAGAACGAGATATGTGCAGCTCCTATCAGGATGTCGGCGCATCGGGCGGTCTTGCTGGACTTGTTTTACCATTGTCGAGGATGTCTTGGAGTACCGGGATACCGAGTCTGATCGGAATGTCTCGGGAGGAGGTCTATTCCTTCGTTGACCGTGAGAGCTTGTCATGGGCTAAGTTGGGACTCCCCTGCAGGGATTTGAACTTTCGAAAGCCGTGCCCGCGGTTATGGGCAGATGGGAATTTGTTAACGTCCGGTTGTAGAAAACCTAAACTTGACCTTAATTAAAATGCATCAACCGCGTGTGTAACCGTGATGGTCTCTTTCCGGCGGAGTCCGGGAAGTGAACACGGTGTTGGAGTTATGCTTGACGTAGGTTGTTTTAGGATCACTTCTTGATCATAGTTCATCGACCGTGCTTTGCCTTCTCTTCTCGCTCTCTTTTGCGTATGTTAGCCACCATATGTGCTAGTCGCTTGCTGCAGCTCCATCTCATACCTTTACCTTACCCGTAAGCTTAAATAGTCTTGATCGGGTGCCGATGAGTCCCCGTGGCTCACAGATACTTCCAAAACCAGCTGAGTCTTTACCTTACTTCGTGAGGGTGCGAGATTGCTGAGTCCCCGTGGCTCACAGATACTTCCAAAACCAGCTTGCAGGTGCCGATGAGTCCGTGCAGATGACGTAACCAAGCTCAGGAGGAGCTCGATGAAGATCTTGTCCTTTGTGTTGTTTCGTTCTATTTGATCAGTAGTGGTGCCCAGTTGGGGTTCGATAGGGGACCTATGTCGCATTTGGGGTTCTTCTTTTATTTTGGCTCCGTAGTCGGGCCCTGATTGTACTTGGATGATGTAATGCTTTATTCATGTAATTGTGTGAAGTGGCGATTGTAAGCCAACTATGTATCTTTTCCCTTATGTATTACATGGGTTGTGTGAAGATTACCTCACTTGCGACATTGCTTTCAATGCGGTTATGCCTCTAAGTCGTGCTTCGACACGTGGGAGATATAGCCGCATCGAGGGCGTTATACACTGTTACCATGGAGTCTGACTATTTCATTGCCTATGGTATTATCATCAAGAATGATGCACTTCCTGCCAAGGCGGGCGACAAACAAGTGCAAGCCACTGCATTGCATGTGACGGGCACAAAGGCAATTTTCTATAACTGCACGATCGAGGGCGGCTAGGGAGCCTTGTATGACCATCAGGGGCTTCACTACTTCAAGGCCTCTACAATCAAGGGAAGTGTCGACTTCATCTTTGGGTCCACACGATCTTTGTATGAGGATTGTAGTATCATCTCTACTAACAAGGATATCACCAACATGGAAGTGGCACAAGAGGGGTGGGCTAGCGAGAGCCGTATCAACAGTGAGAGTGGTTTCTCCTTCAAGAATTGTACCATTAAGGGTGAGGGGAAACCAGTATTCTTAGGAAGGGCATCAGAAAACTTCTCGCAGGTTGTGTACTCCTCCACCGAGATGGACAGCGAAATTGTTCCCATCATATGGGAAAAGGGGAATATGAAAATTCCTAAGAGGTACTTATTAACATCACTAATCCATGTGGCTTTAGTTCATATATAGGATTGATCAAACTAACACATTTTGTTTGCTTGCTTCATCACACACCAGTGGGATCTACTATGGTGAGTTCAAATGCTATGGGCCTGGGTTAGATGCATCGAAGAAGGCTGGATGGGCCCTATCCCTAACTGAGGCTCAGGCCAAGCCCTTTACCTGCAAAAGCTTCATCTCAGGTGGCTCATGGATTACCCCCCTTCCCCCGGCTGATCCATAGATACAACCACATACTCACCTCTTTAATATTGCATGCATATTATAAAGAAGTGTATGTTTTATCTCTCTTAACACTTCCAATATATAGCGTGATGCATGCCCATGCATGAAATAAGCATATATTGTACTATGGTTTATATATATATATATATATATATATATATATATATATATATATATATATATATATGCCTAAATGTTATTTTCTCTATTGCATGGTTCAAATGTATTTATTGTATAAATCTCAATGATCACGTGAGTTGATAAGTTGATACTGTTATTGCACTGAGCTTTGATGACTTGTTCAAACGTGTGCGGATGAAGGAAAACCTCTCTGAGAGATGTCTCTCATCCTGTGTTGCTCTTATCGGTGTATAGCTACCGCACCGGGGAGTAGTGCTACCCCCCTTTTAGAGATGATCAGCCGGGGGCTTTCCAGAGGAAGAACTCACACTAATGCAGGTAGGTCCTAAGAAGACACATGTATAGGAGACCATTCGACCAAACTGTGTGCGATGCATGAATCGCAAACGGTATGGTTATAAAAATGTCTCCAATAAAATGAACTGTGTGTGATGGCTGCTCCATCGAGCATGATTCAGATAAGAGTTGTGTGTGCGATACGTGGCAATACATTCGATCCATATGATCTGTTTGAGATGATACAGCAGAACACAAATGATTAACCAGATCAAGATGTGTGCGATAGACGGCATACATGTCACTCAAATGAACTGTTTGCAATGAGCCAAAATAACACAAACGGTTACCCAAATCGAGATGTGCGCGACAGACGGCATATAGGTCACTCGACTGAACTATCTACAATGAGTCAAAATAACACAAACAATTGCCCAGATGGAGAATTGCGTGGTAAGACCGATAATAACACACACGATCTATATACTTATACTTACTTATACTAATTACAGACTCCCAAGGAATTACCATGTTAATCAGTAATTAGGAGCCGTTTATCTTGTGGGCCCCAATAATTACGGTTTGGATCTGCCCAATATTTCTAGGTCAATCTATCAGACGAGACTTGCCTGCTCCCCCGCCGTGTGCCCATCCGTGCTTCCGTCTACGTGGCTTGATTTAATTGGAACAAAATAAAGCCCGGCCCCACCCCCTTAAAATCAGGGGGGAGATGATTAGATTAGAAAGAAAAAAAGAAAAAAAACAGTCGTAGGATGAAGTGGGAGCACAGATGAGAGCACAGGAAGGGAGCAGGCAAGCCGGATCCCTATCTATAATCAAAGAACCGCTCACGCCTCCTCTCCACCTCCCGCACAATCCTCCTCTCCACCTCTCGCACAATCGCTAACGTGCAGGCCATCGCCACCTCCTTCATCTACTGCTCACCCAGCCATCTCCCTGGCTCTCAAATCTTCTTACAGCCATCAACGATGTCATGGGTTAGCACGGCCTCCTCTTTCTTCTTTCTCCATTATCTCCGTTCCCAATCTCCTTCTAGGCGCAATCTTCTCTTTTTGTGGTCCATGTCGTCCTATCTGTCCCCTCCACGGATTTCACTTCAATTGCATAGCGTTAGATTTCTCCATACTCTCAGCAATGGCTTCAGACTTCAGTCCAAGTCCACTGCCGCAAAACTTACCATAGGACAGATAAACTAACCTATTTTATTTTGTTTCTTACTGTTGTTAGAGTAGTTAAAATTTGAATCAAGTTAGGAGATATTTTCTTCGATGGGCTTCGTGCACTGGACGGCTGACCCCGTAGGACAAGGTAGGATGGTTGTTTTCGTTCATCACTAAGAGACCTAGGAGGAAGAAGGGGAAACAAAGAGGATCAGGTCGTGGGCTGTAGGACTGGTGGCTGGCTCGGGTGCAGCCATCAAGAAGATGGACAGGAAAGGCTGGAGAGACAAAGGGGCTGGGGGCAGGTACAGATTTGTTTTTCTGAATTTATGAATGTCTTATAGTGCACTCTAAATTTCTATCAATTACAGATCTTCAATTCTTAGTACTCTTTTGGTGCTATGATTTGTGAAACACATATTTGACTTAAAATCTGTCCATCGTCCGCCACTGTTCGCACTATGAATGCTTATACCTCTGTAGAAAATCTTCTTCCATGATCTCCTTGGTGTTTTAGTTCATTTGTCAATGTTCAGCGGGCAATACATTTTGTGAGATCTGCAGCCTACTCAAGGATGACGACTCCACCATTATTCTAACCTTCTTGGAGGTCTGTTCTATTCATCTTAATCTTCTATCACATACTCTTTTCATAAGGTAGTTACACACGCCATAGTTCCTCCCTCACTGTTCCTCAATCGCAGTCTGATATATATTAGACATGATTTACTCATTGTTTAGACCTACTAGGACAAATGCCCGTGCGTTGCAACGGGGGAGAAAACTGACCTATAATCAAATTTAGTGAGAACTGTATATGCAAATATAACGCCACGTGCTTCATACAAAGAAACCGCTAGTTCATGAAAATGTCCACCAGCGCAGTACAATAATATCAGAACGATTTATTCAAGAATCAAAACAACTCACTGCAATAAACTCACTGCAATAGTAGAATCCCATTGCACAGTAGGACCCTGAGCCCTATGTGTGGCCAACAGTGTTTTTGGATTTGCTGAACTTTTGTCTCGATTGCCACGCGATTTGTGAAGTAGTTGGATCACGCACGAGGAAACATTAAATTTGAAGTTTCGGTCGTTGATACTTGATTTTTTATTTGAAACTTGCTATTTTCTCATTCCCTTTTTCCAAAATTATAGATAAGATTTTAAGACTTTTTTTTTTCTGTCGGTCATAGGCGCGAAAATTGTGATTTTATTGTTTGCGTGCCAAACTTAACATTTAATATTAAAATCCATCCAAACATATTTAAGATGGATCTTATTTGAAATCCCTCGTCACGAGAAATACGAATTCAGAAACAAAACTTAATTTAAACTTTTCATTTAAAAGATATAAAAGTTTGAAAATCGAACGCCAGAAATAAAATCACATCTGAGGGACCACGACACAAATCCTCAACCGCTCTTCCCATATTGCTTTTGGTTTTAGAGTCGCTAGTGCTGCCGCAAATTAGCACCACTTAACTTGTAGCAATTTCTGCATGGGGACAATATTTTCTGTCATTACCATATGAATTGTTGGAGGCCTATTTTAGCCTCTAGTGAGGAAAGAAAGCAGTTCCTGGCTATGCTTTTAAGCCTGCCGTTGAAGACCAAGCAAAATCCTGCATAGTAATTAGAAACCAATTAAGGCATCATCATGCAGCAATGTACATTTTTTTCATTATTCTACGGATGAATCCATTGAATTTGGCCACGTCGTGCGCCCTTCTTCCTAATCTCCTGTAATTCTCTTTTATTAGGGATGAATCCATTTAATTTGCCCACATCGTGAGTCAACCTTCCTATTTTTTAAATATGGATGAATCCGCTTAATTCAAGGACGCCATGCGCCGGAGGCCCGGAGCCTTGCCTTCCTAACTCCTTTAATAACGTCCGTGTGCTAGAACCTTCATCGTCCTCCTTTAATTCCGTTTAGTTTAACCTTCCCTCGTTATCTCACATAGCCGTGTACATTATTACATTGGAGATCGCTAGTTCGATTCTGGAGAGCAATTTTTTTTTCCTTCTATTTTCCTGGACTGCAGTCAGCCCGCCGGTGTGTGTGTTTTAAACGGGCTACAACTAAGATATAAGATGGGCCATAGCGACACAACACGGGCTGTGCTCGACGGACGTGCGTGCATGTGTCATATGTCCCCAAATTAGTACCACCTCACATATATCTTAAATACCCCTCAAAAAAACATATATCTTAAATAGAAAATAAAATCACCGCGGGACGAAACCAAGAATATCACCTTGCTTTATTAGTAGGTATATATATATATATATATATATATATATATATATATATATATATATAACAGCATAGGAAGTTAGCACACCTTCATTGCCATGGCCAGCCAACGCTTGCAGCAGTCCATCAAATGAAGTATGCAAGGAGCAATAATGGAGAAGGTTTTCGTTCTTGGAGATTTTTATGTTGCGCTTCCTGCAGTATGAGAATTAGTCTATAATGAGCATGTACAGTTTCATGACATGCATTCATTAGTTTCAGACCTGTCTAGATACTGCCGTGGGTAAGATATGGGCGTGCTAAGATTTTCAATTTATTTGGGGTTCAGTTCACTAAAGATGTGGAAATCAGGCATCTCTTTTAATTTTGTTGGAAAGTGGATAAGTCATTTTGGAGAGTTAATTTCTTGGTTTGTTAATACGTTTCTTACAAGTAAAATATATGGTTTTATCAACTTCAATCTGTTCTTTCAATTTTATTCTCATGCACTAATCCAATAACAATATGTGCGTCTTAGAAGCATAAATTATGCAAGTTTTAATGGAATTTCTTTTGATAGTGCTCTTTGCATACATGGAGTGTTCAGACGGTCGAGAAGGCCGCACCTTAGTATAGTATCTATTCAAAGCCACAGGGAAGATCAGAAATAATGCCCAAGTTAAGCTATTGGTAGTTCTTTCTCATACTTATTCCACCGGGTTATCTTAGTGACATCCCTTTGCTAAATTGATGTACTAAGTAATAAAGAACATATGCGAGTTGATTTTTGTAAATTTTAGTATTCTGTACAGTGCTGGAACTCTCTTAGTAAGAGCTGCTAGGTACTTAAGATCTGTTTAGTATCACCAAGAAACTTCCAAAAACAATGTACATACTGACTGACTCCATGATCCTAAACTGTATGTTGTTGTAATTGATATCTATGCTATACATTCATGTGCAGACTTTGTTTTGACATCTATGCTATACATTCATGTGCCACTAGTGCAGAACCGAGCAATAGCACCGGTTCGTAAGGCCCTTTAGTGCCGGTTTAGTAACCGGCACTAAAGTGTGGGCACTAAAGCCCCCCCCCCTTTAGTACCGGTTCAGCACGAACCGGTGCTAAAGGGAAACCACGTGGCACGATCCAGCTCCGGGGGCCGGGAGCCCTTTAGTACCGGTTGGTAACACTAACCGGTACTAAATGTTTGTGGGTTTTTGTTTTATTTTTCAATTAAATTTGTGTTATCAATTTAATTTAGGATTGTTTTACGTTATAATGAGTTGTAGTCATCATCATCATCATCATCATCATCATCATCATCATCGCATATTAATAAATAAATAAACTCTAGCTAGCTAAAAACCATCGTAGTCGTCTAATTACCACTATTTAATCATCATAGTCATTATTGCTAGCTATCTAATCATCACCAACACTGGCTAGCTTAAAGAGAAAACATTCACTTTGTAACAGAAGCAAAGATATCATCGAGTTCAACATAATCATCACCAACATCGAAGTTCAGGACATGGACATGAGATAAGTACTAATTAAGAGCATGAACTAGTAGCTACTCCTGCTGCTCCCTCTCAGGTAGAATAGCATAGAACATGTATAGCTCTCCTGATTCATCATACTGGAGCATGCAGATGAATCTGTCTCCTAATCTTGGGTTGCGCTTCTCCTTGCTGCCCCCTAGTACTTCTCTGCGATCGTTAACAATTTTGCTCCAATCTTTCACTATTAAGCATTCTTTGCTTTCAGAAATCTTGAATGCACTCATGTGCAATGTAGGATATCTTGGCCGTAAGCTAACCATTGACATGTCACCTTTAGTCTTGATCCACTGAGGCACAACTGTCATCAGAAGTCCCTGTTGAAAAACATCGTATAGTAATTAATATACTAAGCAATGAAAGTTTAGCTTCAAAAATAATGTATGCAAAAGATGCACTAATTAAGGACAAATAGTTAAAATCTTACCATCTTTCGATTATAGATGTGACCGTAGTTCAATACGATCACCATTGGTCGCACGTTTTGAGTACTAGCATTTCTAAGTTCAGGAAAAAAATTTGTCTTGACATCGCCTCGACGAAAAGTTCAGTCCGAATCGCCGAAAGGTTTTGTCCGAGTCGTCAAAGAGTTCCGACTTCAGCTCAAAAGGTTGGATTATCAAGAGGTTCCAGTTCAGAAATTCTGGATTATCAAAAGTTTCGGCCGGATTATACAGAGGTTCTAGCTCAAAAGGTTCCGGATTATCAAAAAATCCGGTTGGATTATCAAGAGGTTCCGGTTCAAAGGTTCCGGACTATCAAAAGTTTTGGCCGAATTATACAGAGGTTCCAGCTCAAAAGGTTCCGGATTATCAAAAATTCCGGTTGGATTATCAAGAGGTTCCGGTTCAAAAGTTCCGTATTATCAAAAGTTCCGGCCGGATTATCAAGAAACTCCGGTTCCAGAAATTCCGGTTCAAAAAAATTCCGGCCAGGTTATGTGGAGACCTCAGGCATTACAAGACACAGAACCAATCAACTCTTTTCTTAAAACAAAAGCAGCACTATGCATTATCCGGCGCCAGCGTCCGGCAAAAAATACCAGGTGCTATCATTTCTATGTATTTTATCAGTACATGTTAATTCATCCGACAACAATTACTCTGGCCGGTAATATTTTTACGTAGGGCAACTATTAAAAGAAAAAGGGGTGGTGTTATACCACGGATGCACGTTCAGCTGTATCAAGCGGCTTCACGGACAGGGTGTCGCGGTCCGGCTTACGTCAATGTACTGGCTGACTCGCCCGTCTACACCACCTTACAACACCTCGGACAACTCGCCCGTCCGCCATGGCCACCGTTTCATGCGTCCACGCCGGCTTACAACGTGGAGGACAACTTACTCGGCCGCACCGGATTACAACGCCGGGCCGACTCATCTGTCTGCTCCTACGGTTAACTTGGTCGTGATTAATTTTAGCATCACTGTGGTGATCATCAACTCGATGGCGGATAATTTCCGGCCTAGCACATCAGGTGATATCCATCTAAAATATATTTTATTAGCACATATTATTTTTGTCAAAGAACAGTTTACCTTTACCTTGGTCTGCAATATTGTTTATGCAGGACCATTGTTCATTGCAAAAGCTATGGCTGTGTCATGGATGTATAAACTCGCGCAACCATTATGAATGCGCTAGTATCTTACCATGCCATCAAGCTCGGTGAATATATGTGCAAACCGCCATTCTGCAGACCGGTTTACATCAATATGACGTGGCTAAGTCGCTCGTCCACGCCGGTTTACAATGTCGCGGCCGACTCATCTGTCTGTGCCGCCTTTGAAAGCCGCGGTCATCTTTGCTGTCCGTCTCTCACGGCCTGGTCGACATCAACATACCGGGCCGCACCTGTCTGCATGAGCTGTTTATTGGGCATGAGCAAGTCATAGCTTGTGTAGCTCGGTTTTCTTTCAAATTGGAGACAAATTATCATCAACCGCCGTTTGCACTGGATGGTTCAATGGGCAGGCGCACAAGTCGCCGCCACTACAGTTTTGATTAACTTCAAATCGCCAGTTGGAAGGAAACATTGGCCGAGTTGCTGACACGGCTCATATGGGATCATTTAAAACCCGCCGCAGTCACCTCAACCTTCTATGGATTCACATCATGCTATCAACGCCAATGATATACAAGTTATGCCGGTTTATATCACGGTTAAATATGGAGAGTCTCAAGCCAACTCCTCGAGTCACCTTTGAGACTCGGGGGCTACAATGACATGACTCAGCGAATCTTGCCAGTTTCAGCAAATTTAAGAACCCCGGGACGATGGAGGGAAGGATAACCCGGTCCCGGAGGCTACTGTTATATTGATGAAAGTTTAAAAGCCGTCAGAAAATTTCTGGCTTAGAAAGTATATGACAGTTATAAAATCCCGGCTCGATGAAGAAGTTCCAGGTCATCAGAAATGACTCCGGTTTACAATCCGGTTCAAGAAAAATCTATTCTCCTACAAAGCTCTGAAGCGCTCAAATCCGGTTTAACAATGTCCGGTTCAAAAAGGAATTAACTTCTTGCAAGTTCGAGTTTAAAGGCTGTCAGAAAATTTCCGGTTGAAAATGAAGATTCCGGTTTAAAATCCGGTTCAGGGGAAAGATATCTCCCACAAAGCTTTGAAGCTCTCAATATCTGGTTCAAGATCCCGATTCAAGAAGAATTTATCTCTTGCAAAAAGTTAAAAATTGCCAAAGAGAGCCTGCTGCCATGATGCGCGGTTCAAACATGGGTATCCTGCCTTACTGGCCTGACATATTATTGATTACATGGGGGCTTCTGCTTCATAAAGCGGGGTCTTTGTTCTTTTACATCATGTGCGGTTACATGGAGCTGTTCTGTCTTAAAGCGGCCTCCGGTTTACCCCTTGAAAATTTTATAAACATCACTTGGGGGCTTGGTCGTATCCGAACCAATGCAACACCTTTTGATAGGCGAAAGACTCCAGATCACTTGGGGACATGGTCAAGTCTGAACCAGTCACGCCTCTTGATCGGCCTAATGCCATAGAATCACTTGGGGGCTTGGTCGAACCCGAACCATTGCCACGCCTCTTGATCGGCATAATGCCACGGTTTCATTTGGGGACCTGGCTGACTTGAACCATAGCTACACCATTGGGGAGCTTGGTCGTGTCCGACCATGGTAACACCATCTGATCGGCTCAATAAGCCTCTTTTTGCAAATGGTTTTATCATTGTCGTTGCTTCAATATTTTCCTTGATAATTGTTTCTTTTATTTTTGTTGCATTTTTAAACCGACAAAGTTTTAAACCGGTTCAAACTGTCAATTACAAATTGACGGAACACGGTCAAATCTTAATCCGGAGACTATCTTCCCGGTTTGATTTTCTGTTACCATCCTATTATGGAGTAAACCAGTGTTTATCAACCCGGCTCGGCTTTCAACTATAAGTTGTCAGTACACGATCAAGTTATAATCCGGACACTATCAGCCCGGTCTGGTTTGACTACAAGTCACTAGTATTATATATGGTTAATCTGGGGTTTATCACAAACCCGATACGCTTTTATCATAATCCGGTACAATATGAAGGGAGTTATCATTACTCAAAGATTGGGGTTATCACTCTTACTACAAAAGTTGGTAAACCAACGATGTGATTCAATGTCACAGGTATGATATATTTCATATTTTTAAGTGCAGCCTTGGTTATAAACCCAGGTTATATGTTGGGCATTATGACCCGTCCGGCGGTAAACCGCTAGGACACTTTAAACTTGTTGTATGCAGAAACAGGTTTGAATAAAGTATGATGATAAATTCTGGTGTTTATTAAACCGGCCTGGCTTTTGACTATAAGTCGCCAGTATGATGATAAAATTCCGGTGTTTATTAAACCGGCCTGGCTTTTGACTCTAAGTCGCTAGTATGATGATAAATTATCCGGTGTTTATTAAACCGGCCTAGCTTTGGACTATAAGTCGCCAGTATATATATATTTGGATTGCGCCATTGGAATTATGCGCTTATAAATCATTGGGTTATATTATTCAAATAGCCAAACTTGGCTGAATTTTCATTATGATATTGAATGAATAAGGTTTTCACCAGATTATATTATCTTGAATAGCCAGCATGGCTGGATTTTTATGGTTATTAATAACCAGTATTACCGAGTTTTCAAAGTCGCTTTAGCGCAATGGCTATTATTTTATCAAAGGATATGATTTAGTCTACAATGGAAGGAATAGTCCCGAGTCGCTGCAGGCTTACAACCCGGCACTTGGGGCTACATTATTCAAATCAAGATTACATGCAAGTCTCATGTCGCTGCAAGCATGCATCATGACACTTGGGGGGCTAATGCAAAGTCATTTTTTACTAGTCTTATTGAAGACCCGACTCATCATATTATAATGAGCCGGCCCTTGGGGGCTACCAATTGCTCATGTCAACAATTCAAGGTACACAAGTTTTTGTCCATAATATTGACGGATCCATTGCTCAGTTGGTAAAGCACAAAGCTCTTAACCTTGTGGACGTGGGTTCAAGCCCTACGATGGAAGCTACATTATAAGATGTTATTTTCATTGAAGTATATATCAAGTCCCGGTTCGGTATTATCTTACTAAGCCGGCCCTTGGGGGCTACACATCACTGCTAAAATCTACATTATTATATTTACAAAGTTCCTGCTCATTATTGCATAATGACCCGGCCCTTGGGGGTTACACTGATTGAAGTTTTTATAAGCAATTACAAGTCCCAGGTTGCTGCAAGCATGACAACCCGGCACTTGGGGGCTACATATATGGAGTATTCAGTTAATATGATTGAGATGAACTAATCGGATTTCTTCAAGGTTGAAACACTTATGGGAGCAAGTCTTAAATTATCACTATGTTCTCCTCTTAAGACTTGGGGGCTACATGTATTATGCATATAAAGGAGGAACATCTTCATTTTATCAGTTTTGAGCAAATCAGGAAGATCAATTACATGACCCGGTGTCGACAACAATTATGACCCGGCGCCATCAATATTTATAAACCTACCATTTTGGTAATATTAAACCGGCAATTTTACATCTTCAAACCGGCTGAATATCAGATAAGTATTTTCAGACCCATATTTCTTAAACCGGCGCTTTGGGAGCTGAGTCAAAGGAGTTATTCTTCACAATATTTCTTGGTGACAAACCAATGTCGGCAAATTGATTATGAAGCTGGTCTGTTGACCCGGATTTCCCAGAAGGACAAAATAACAAGGACTTAAGGATGATCAGGTACCGGTTTACAAAAATTCTTAACCCAGAGCATAACCTGTCAAATTTGTTCTTGTGTTTATTTTGCAGCATAAGTTTACCATGAATAAATCCAAGCTAAACTTGGGGGCTAATGTCGGGGATATACCCCGCAGCGTAAACCGGCCGGAAGTATAACCCGGCCGGACTAGGCGTTTCATTGGTAAACCGCCAGAGGATTGGCGGTTTACGTGATTGGCGGTTTACATGTCTGGCGGTTTACGTGTCTGGCGGTTCACTGGTATGACGATTCACGAGCCTGAAGACTCATTGGTGACCTGGCGCGTGTTCCAGGCGGATGACAAGGCCCATGGCCCAGCATGTCGGTTTATGTTAATGGTGGGCCGGTTTAAGAGGAAAGGCATGAGGAACATTATCTTACAAGGAGCTAAGACCTGGACTTGTATCCGGTTTGTATTAGAGATAGACTAGTCCTAATCCTAATAGGACTCTACATGTAACCCGCCCCTCCAACATATATAAGGAGGGGCAGGGCTCCCCAAAAGGGACAAGATTCACAAGTTCCACGAGTTGGACAAGTTAGGTTTAGACAATAGCTCTCGAGATAGAGCACTCTTGTAACCGTGGTCATCATCATCAATATCAATGAAGCAGGATGTAGGCTTTTACCTCCACCGTGAGGGGCCGAACCTGGGTAAAACATCGTGTCTCTCGTCCCACTCAACCCCTCTCAAGCTGCCACATAGATGCGTTGGCCTCGCGACTAAGTCCTGACACTAAGGACATCTGTCGTGACAATTCCATGACAGTAATGGTGTGTCCGAACATCATAATCGCACTCTATTGGATATGGTGCGATCTATGATGTCTCTTACCGATTTACCGCTGTCATTTTGGGGCTATGCTTTAGAGACTTCCGCATTCACTTTAAATAGGGCTCTGTCGAAATCCATTGAGACGACACCGTATGAATTATGGTTTGGGAAGAAACCTAAGCTATCGTTTCTAAAAGTTTGGGGATGCGATGCTTATGTTAAGAAACTTCAACCTAAAAAGCTCGAACCCAAGTCAAAAAAATGCGTCTTCATAGGATACCCTAAAGAAATTGTTGGGTATACCTTCTACCTCAGATCCGAAGGCAAGATCTTTGTTGCCAACAATGGGTCCTTTCTAGAGAAAGAGTTTCTCTCGAAAGAAATAAGTGGGAGGAAAGTAGAACTTGATGAAGTATTACCTCTTGAACCGGTAAGTGGCGCAGCTCAAGAAAATGTTCCTGAGGTGCCTGCACAGACTAGAGAGGAAGTTAATGATGATGATCATGAAACTTCAGATCAAGTTACTACTGAACTTCGTAGGTCCACGAGGACACGTTCCGCACCAGAGTGGTACGGCAACCCTGTCTTGGAAATCATGTTGTTAGACAACGGTGAACCTTCGAACTATGAAGAAGCGATGACGGGCCCGGATTCTGACAAATAGCTGGAAGCCATGAAATCCGAGATAGGATCCATGTATGAAAACGAAGTATGGACTTTGACTGACTTGCCCGATGATCGGCGGGCCATAGAAAATAAATGGATCTTTAAGAAGAAGACAGACGCGGTTGGTAATGTGACCATCTATAAAGCTCGGCTTGTCGCTAAGGGTTATCGACAAGTTCAAGGGGTTGACTACGATGAGACTTTCTCACCCGTAGCGAAGCTGAAATCCGTCCGAATCATGTTAGCAATTGCCGCATTCTATGATTATGAGATATGGCAAATGGACGTCAAAACAACATTCCTTAATGGTTTCCTTAAGGAAGAATTGTATATGATGCACCCGGAAGGTTTTGTCGATCCTAAGAATGCTGACAAGGTGTGCAAGCTCCAACGCTCGATTTATGGGCTGGTGCAAGCATCTCGGAGTTGGAACATTCGTTTTGATGAGATGATCAAAGTGTTTGGGTTTACGCAGACTTATGGAGAAGCCTGCATTTGCAAGAAAGTGAGTGGGAGCTCTGTAGCATTTCTCATATTGTATGTGGATGACATACTGTTGATGAGAAATGATATAGAATTCTTGGAAAGCATAAAGGCCTACTTGAACAAGTGTTTTTCAATGAAGGACCTTGGAGAAGCTGCTTATTGAAAGTGCAACTATCCCTAGGTGGTTTTGGTAATTCATAACAACATATAGCTCATTGAGCTAATACTATTCCAAGATAATTATTTCAGGAAAGCTCAATGATTGGCATGGCATGGATGTGAAAGTGGAACCATCAAAATGCTAAGGACAATGGATTGGCCCAAGCTCAAAAGCTCAAGACTCTTCATTTTATATTTTAGTGATCCAAGATCACATTGAGTCCATAGGAAAAGCCAATACTATTAAGGAGGGATGAGGTGTTGCTTAATGAGCCTCTTGCTTCATGTGCTTAGTGATATGCTCCAAAAACCCTCAACTACTTTCCCATATCCACATATGACCTAAACTCTAAGCCAAACTCGGTCCTACCGATTCTCCCTATCCGGCGCCACCGAGTTTCACTTGTCATTAGCCACTGCCAAACCCTAGCAATTCGGTTCTACCGATAAGGATCTCGGTCCCACCGAGATGGGGTTGCAAACTCTCTATTTCCCTTTCGTAACTTTTTGGTCCCACCGAAAGAGCGAATCGGTCCCATCGAGATTGCAATGTAAACTCAGTGTTTCCCCTTTGTAACTTTTCGGTCTCACCGAGTTCCACTCGATCTCACTGAAAGAGCAAATCGGTCCCACCGAGTTTGCCTGACCAACTCTCTGGTTAGCTAATTACCAAATTCGGTCTCACCGAGTTTGTGTAATCGGTCTCACCGAGATTACGTTATGCCCAAACCCTAACCGAATCGGTCCCACCAAGTTGCATGTCAGTCCCACCGAAATTCCTAACGGTCACTAGGTTTACTATTTCGGTCAGACCGAGTTTATTTATTCGGTCCCACCGAGATTGGAAAACTGTGTGACGGTTGGATTTTGTGTGGAGGCTATATATACCCCTCCACCTCTTTCTCATTCAGTGAGAGAGCCATCAGAACACACACATCATTCCAACTCATTTGTTCTAAGAGAGAACCACCTACTCATGTGTTGAGATCAAGACATTCCATTCCTACCATATGAATCTTGATCTCTAGCCTTCCCAAGTTGCTTTCCACTCAAATCTTCTTTCCACCAAATCCAAATCCTATGAAAGAGAGTTGAGTGTTGGGGAGACTATCATTTGAAGCACAAGAGCAAGGAGTTCATTACCTACACACCATTTGTTACTTCTTGGAGAGTGGTGTCTCCTAGATTGGCTAGGTGTCACTTGGGAGCCTCCGACAAGATTGTGGAGTGAACCAAGGAGTTTGTAAGGGCAAGGAGATCGCCTACTTCGTGAAGATCTACCGCTAGTGAGGCAAGTCCTTCGTGGGCGATGGCCATGGTGGGATAGACAAGGTTGCTTCTTCGTGGACCCTTTGTGGGTGGTTGCTTCTTCGTGGACCCTTTGTGGGTGGAGCCCTGTGTGGACTCGCGCAACCGTTACCCTTGGGTGGAGCCCTATGTGGACTCGCGCAACCGTTACCCTTCGTGGGTTGAAGTCTCCATCAACGTGGATGTAGGATAGCACCACCTATCCGAACCACGGGAAAAACATCCGTGTCTCCAATAGCGTTTGAATTTTCCAAACCCTTCCCTTTACATTCTCGCAAGTTGCATGCTTTACTTTCCGCTGCCCATAAACTCTTTGCATGCTTGCTTGAATTGTGTGATGATTGCTTGACTTGTCCTAAAATAGCTAAAATCTGCCAAGAACTAAAATTGGGAAAAGGTTAAGTTTTTATTGGTCAAGTAGTCTAATCACCCCCCCTCTAGACATACTTCGATCCTACAAGTGGTATCAGAGCTTTGGTCTCCATTTGCTTGATCTCCATAGCTTTTGGTGGTCATAGCCTTGGTTTCACAACCTAGGAGAGTATGGCGTCTTGCGAGGGAAATTATCACCGTAGAGGTCCTTACTTTGATGGTACTAATTTTGCTAGTTGGAAGCATAAAATGAAAATGCATATTCTTGGACATAACCCCGCTGTTTGGGCTATTGTGTGTGTTGGTTTGCAAGGTGACTTCTTTGATGGGAAAGAACCAAACCGTGAAGCTACCGCGGATGAGTTGAAGATGCTGCAATACAATGCTCAAGCTTGTGATATTCTCTTCAACGGATTATGCCCCGAAGAATTCAACAAAATCAGCCGCCTTGAGAATGCAAAGGAAATTTGGGACACTTTGATTGATATGCACGAAGGTACCGACTCCGTCAAGGAATCCAAGTTGGATGTGCTTCAAAGCCAACTTGACAAGTTCAAGATGAAGGATGGTGAAGGTGTCGCTGAAATGTACTCTAGGCTTGCTCTCATCACAAATGAGATTGCCGGCTTAGGAAGTGAAGAGATGACCGATAGATTCATCATCAAGAAGATCCTAAGAGCCTTGGATGGAAAATATGATACCGTGTGCACATTGATCCAAATGATGCCCAATTACAAAGATCTCAAGCCAATGGAAGTGATTGGAAGAATTGTTGCTCATGAGATGTCACTTAAGGATAAAGAGGAACTTCACAACAAGTCAAGTGGTGCCTATAAAGCCTCATGTGAAGCTCCTACATCATCAAGTGAGAAACAAGACTTCAATGAAGAATTGAGCTTAATGGTGAAGAACTTCAACAAGTTCTACAAGAGTAGAAGCAAAGATAGAAGCTCCAAGTCAAGGTCCTACAATGACAAAAGATCTTCTAGTCGAGAGAGAAACTGTTACAATTGTGGAAGACCCGGACACTATTCCAATGAGTGTACGGCTCCCTACAAGAGAAGAGAAGATTCTCCAAAAAGAAGAAGCAAAGGATCACCACCAAGAGAGAGAAGGAGTAGAGATGATCGTTATGAACGAAGATACTCACGGAGAAGCAAGGATTCAGAAAGGAAGGAAAAATCATCAAGGAGCTACACAAGACGAAGACATCAAGCTCATGTTGGTGAATGGGTATCCGGCTCCGACTCCGACAGCCACTCCGAGAGAAGTTATCACTCCGACTCCGAAGATACTCAAGATGAAGGTGTTGCCGGTCTAGCACTTGTGTCAACCAACTCCTACGACATATTTGACTCACCAAATGAAGGAATTGGAAGATGCTTCATGGCCAAAGGTCCTAAGGTAATACACCCCGAGTATGTTGACTTCAATAGTGATGAAGATGACTTGTTAGGTGATGATTTTCTTGGTGATAACTCTAGTGATGAATACTATGATGAAAGACCAATGAATCACGCTAATCAAGATAAAACGAGTGACAATGATAAGGAGAAGATTGAGGCTCTAACTAAAGAACTAAAAACTCTTAAGTTAGCTCATGACACTATCTTCGAAGATCATCGAGAACTTTTAAGAGCTCATGAGAAGCTACGCTTTGAAAAGCTCAATCTTGAGCAAGAGCATGAGTTCTTAAAGGCAATCAATGATGATCTCCGCAAGAAAAGTTCTTCTTACATTGCCAAGTGTTTACTCTTATCCACTTACATGCCTCATGTCAAATCTAACAAGAAAGATTCTTCCGCTAGTAGTAACAATGATCATGCTAAATCCAATATTGTTGCTTCTAGTAGTTCTCTTAATTCCACTAATGATTCTCTTAGCCAAGTTACACTTGAGCAAGAAAATAGCTTATTGAAGGGAATCATAGAGAAAGGAGTGTACAAAAGCCTTGCCGGGAGTAAGCAATTCGAGGAAATTGTGCGCAAGCAAGGAATGCACTGGAAGAATCAAGGTATTGGTTTTGAACAAAAGTTCAATGCCAATGGAGTTGAATGGGAAGAAGATCAATACCCCAAGACAAAGTTTGTCCCTCAACAAGAGAAGTTTTTCAAGGGGACAAAAGCTCAAGATGATCTTCCACCACAAGACTACGAGCAAAAAGGCAAGGACAAGCTTCAAGAGGAAATTGATGCATTTGAAGAAGCTCCTAAGACCTCAGTCAAGTGGATTCCCAAGACTACCTCAAATTCCACTTCATCAAGTACGACTACAACTCCAAGGATTCCCATAAAGATGATGTGGATCCAAAAGAAGAAGAACTAGAGAGTTCTTGAGGGTGACTCCGCCAACATACTTCACTCTTATCATTTTGGCAAGAACAAGTGCAATCAACTTCCACATCTTGCACTAGTTCAAGGAGTCACAAACCCTCTTGTTGGTAAGACAAGGGACAAGGTAACCTAAAAAGTTTTCATGGACATCATCTTTTGTGTGCATCATTCTATGTCTATGGATATCCTTGTTTGTTCCTTGTGGGACCAACCCATGTAGGTATTGAAAGTGCAATTCACTCAAATGGATAGCTCTAAGAGATCTACATCAACATTGAGCATCCACATCTTCAATGTCTACATGAAGTCATCATCGACAAAACCCAAGGTTAGTTCATCCCTCTTAGGGGGGATATCACATCTAGGGGGAGCTTTACTCTAAGACTTGAGCTAAAGCAACTCTAAAGATGTGAACACAACAATGCTTTATGTAAAAGTGGTAACCCCACTTGAGCTTAAACGATGAGTATGACCTACGATCAAGTGTTCTCACTTGACTCCTAAGTCAATATACTCATATATAGATGACCTAGTCATCGCAAATTGCTTGATAGATGCTAGAATTGGTTGTGCATGCTTTGCCACATATTTCATTTGCTATCTTATTGTGTGAGCATGCTGATTGCATATTTTACTCATTCAAGGACATCCACTTGTTGTTTTGATTGTTCGGCTTTATCTTCTTTTGCCAAGTGGATGGACAAGAATGCCTAAGAACCTCCTCTAGATATCTATGCTTTTCTCGTCTCAAACTCTATTCATGCTGCATCACAAAATTTGATCAAGTCAGATTCGAACCACTCTGTGTGAGGAGCACTCAGAGTCCCCGATTCGTCATAGACTTAAACTTCCAAAACCTCTTTATGATTCTCGGTCTGACCGATACTCCACTTTCGGTCCTACCGAGATCATTAAGTTGATCTAAGTTTTCAATCTCAGTGCAACCGATTTGAACCTTTCGGTCTCACCGAGTTTCAGTAACTGCACGCAGTTATGAATCTCGGTGCCACCGAGTTGTTCCACTCGGTCACACCGACAGGATCGGGCTATATATAGTCACGGGCAGAATTTTGGAAATTTCTCCGAAACCTCTTCGCCCGCGCGATAGCCTGCTCTGCCCTCGAGGTCTCCGGATCGTCTTCTCGCCGCCAGTAGCCTCCAGTCGCTGGTCTCCATCGCCGTCAACGGGATTTCTGCCCCGCCGTTGCCGCCGTAGCAAGTCCACGCCGAACTAGGGATCAGCAGTCAGTTTGCAACATGTCTGATCAAAGTGACAGCCAGAACCTCTCAGAGCAGCAAGTTGTGATGAGTGAGGGCACTAGCCCCTCAAGTTCTTCTGATGATGGCAGCAGAAGCACCCCCAGCAATCTGCCTAAGGCTGCCACACGTCAAAGGAAGAAGAGTACGTCTGATTCTGAAGATGAGGACTATGTGGCAGAGGAAGAGGCCACTTCCAAGAGAGTTGAGCCAGCTCAAGGCTCAAAGCCAGGACTGAAAGTCAAGAGGCCAGCAGGCAGGCAACCCATGTCAAAGGCTAGAGCCTCAACTGAGAAGCCTGCTCCCATTGAGCCCGTTGCAGCTGAGGGCAAGAAGAGGAAATAAAGAGTGAAGAAGACTGTAGCCAAAGTGCTTGGGAAAGCCTCCATCATGGTAGAAGAGGAGGAGGAAGAAGAGGCAGCTGCACCAGCGCCCAAGGCACCCAAACTTATGGGAGATGCCATAAGGTCAGGGGGAGCTGCATCCAAGCCCAAGGAAGCACCTAAGGCCGCATCTAAGCCAAAGCCCAAGAGGAACACACGGAGCATTCCTGCAGCTGAAAAGAACAAGGCCCCAGTGCCTGAGACAGTTGCAGAAGAAGAAGAAGAGAGTGTCCTTCGGAAGCTCAAGCCCAAGATCCCAGACCACAACGATGCTCATCCTGTGGCTGAGGATATGAAGCTCAGGAGAGACTCAGGGCTCAGGAAATGGAGAGAAGCAGATCCATATGCTTCTAGGAGAAGGACTGCCGTGGATTACAGATTTCACACCAAGGAGCAACAAGATTTCTATGAGACTGTTTTGCTTGACAAGAAGCCAATCGTTTGTGACATGAGATGGGTCGACTGGACCTATATCAAGGAGAATGAAGAGTACTACCCAGGAGTTCAGGACAGCTTCAGAGCGTGTGGAGTAGAGGACTTTGTTGGGCAGAAGCTCACAAAGTGGAACGAGGAACTCATCATGCAGTTCTACTCCACAGCTCACTTTTATCCGGATGGAAGGATTACTTGGATGTCAGAAGGTACAAGGTACCAATCTACAGTGGCTGAGTGGGCACAGATCATCAATGCCCCAGAAGAGCAAGATGAGGACTTGGATATCTATGCCAAGAAGAAAATGGATCATAACTCAATGTCCAACATGTACAAGGAGATCCCCACTGAAGCACTTGACACATTCAAGTTTGGCTCAGTGCATTATCTGCTCTCAGGATTGCCTACTATCAATTGGATACTAAGGCACACTTTGTTGCCTAAGTCTGGAGATCACAAGATGATCAGAGGTCACGCGATCAATTTGCTACATGTGTTTGATGTGCCTCGGAAATTCAAGGTCATGAGTCTCATTGTGGAAACCGTTAAGAGGACAGCTACAGATCAGAAGAGGAGCTGTGGATATGCCCCTCAGATTCAGGAGCTCATCAATTCCAAGATGGGCACGGGCGTATATTTGTTGGATAAGGAACACCTGCCCATCCGTCCAGATTTCGAGGACAATGAAGTTGTGATGACTGAGAATGAGCCATCGTCTGCACAAGCATTTGCAAAGAAGGAGAAGGCGAAGAAGGGAAAAGCTGCCAGGATGCCTACTCAAGAGGAGGCATCTGACTATTTCTTGAAGACCAAGCAAGAGCAGCTCAGTTACTTGATTGCATCCACGCTGAGAATTGAGCAAAGTTTGGCAAACCTCACTAAAAATCAGCAGAGCCTAGAGAGGATCATGGAACAGAAGTTCTATGACTTGGATGTCAAGGTAACAGAAGTACAGTCTGCAGTGGAGCAGCTCCAGGAGGACATGAATGAGAGGAGAGGCAGGACCACGACTCAAGCGTTTGCGAGGGTGCCACGAGGTCCGAGGTCGTCTGCACTGCTAGTTGCTGACACCAGAGCCACCACTTCAGCACCAGCTACGGCCTCAGCTCCAGCGTCTACCTCAGCTCCAACTCCAGCGACTACTTCAACATCTACAGAAGCCTTCGTCCTTGGAGTGATCCGGACTCCACCACCACCTGAAGATCAAGCCTGAGAGTCGATTTAGCACTATGCATTTTCTAGGAACTTTTTGGTAACTTGTTGCCAAAGGGGGAGAAGATGTATAGATCATAGGCTTCGAGAGAGAGTGTGTTGCTTTTCTCTCTTGCTTTATTTGGTGTTTTTTCGAACCTTTTCTGCTTTTGAGTGCTTGATACTATGTCCTTATGTTTGTGAGACATCGATGATCATGTGTTTGATCATAAGCTACACTTAATGTTTGCTTAATGCTTGCTTAAATATTACCATTCTATCTATCGTTTGTGATCATTCACTATTCTTGGTGATGAGTGCATGCATTTCAATCTTATCATTTTGAGCGCTCCACCAAGATGTATGTGACATGGAAGAGTAACCCATGACTCTAACTCGTTGTGCATTTGCAGTCCAAAGCAAATTTTAAATATGCACAAATTTAGGGGGAGCTCTTACTTATCACATACTTCTCAAAGCGACGATATATTTCATGCTTATTATCTTTTGTCGAAGCTTTGATCTATATGTTGTCATCAATTACCAAAAAGGGGGAGATTGAAAGTGCAACTATCCCTAGGTGGTTTTGGTAATTCATAACAACATATAGCTCATTGAGCTAATACTATTCCAAGATAATTATTTCAGGAAAGCTCAATGATTGGCATGGCATGGATGTGAAAGTGGAACCCTCAAAATGCTAATGACAATGGATTGGCCCAAGCTCAAAAGCTCAAGACTCTTCATTTTATATTTTAGTGATCCAAGATCACATTGAGTCCATAGGAAAAGCCAATACTATTAAGGAGGGATAAGGTGTTGCTTAATGAGCCTCTTGCTTCATGTGCTTAGTGATATGCTCCAAAAACCCTCAACTACTTTCCCATATCCACATATGACCTAAACTCTAAGCCAAACTTGGTCCTACCGATTCTTCCTATCCGGCGCCACCGAGTTTCACTTGTCATTAGCCACTACCAAACCCTTGCAATTCGGTTCTACCGATAAGGATCTCGGTCCCACCGAGATGGGGTTGCAAACTCTCTGTTTCCCTTTCGTAACTTTTCGGTCCCACCGAAAGAGCGAATCGGTCTCACCGAGACTGCAATGTAAACTCAGTGTTTCCCCTTTGTAACTTTTCGGTCTCACCGAGTTCCACTCGGTCTCACCGAAAGAGCAAATCGGTCCCACCGAGTTTGCCTGACCAACTCTCTGGTTAGCTAATTACCAAATTCGGTCTCACCGAGTTTGTGTAATCGGTCTCACCGAGATTACGTTATGCCCAAACCCTAACCGAATCGGTCCCACCGAGTTGCATGTCAGTCCCACCGAAATTCCTAACGGTCACTAGGTTTACTATTTCGGTCAGACCGAGTTTATTTATTCGGTCCCACCGAGATTGGAAAACTGTGTGACGGTTGGATTTTGTGTGGAGGCTATATATACCCCTCCACCTCTTTCTCATTCAGTGAGAGAGCCATCAGAACACACACATCATTCCAACTCATTTGTTCTGAGAGAGAACCACCTACTCATGTGTTGAGATCAAGACATTCCATTCCTACCATATGAATCTTGATCTCTAGCCTTCCCAAGTTGTTTTCCACTCAAATCTTCTTTCCACCAAATCCAAATCCTATGAAAGAGAGTTGAGTGTTAGGGAGACTATCATTTGAAGCACAAGAGCAAGGAGTTCATTACCTACACACCATTTGTTACTTCTTGGAGAGTGGTGTCTCCTAGATTGGCTAGGTGTCACTTGGGAGCCTCCGACAAGATTGTGGAGTGAACCAAGTAGTTTGTAAGGGCAAGGAGATCGCCTACTTCGTGAAGATCTACCGCTAGTGAGGCAAGTCCTTCGTGGGCGATGGCCATGGTGGGATAGACAAGGTTGCTTCTTCATGGACCCTTTGTGGGTGGTTGCTTCTTCGTGGACCCTTCGTGGGTGGAGCCCTGTGTGGACTCGCGCAACCGTTGCCCTTAGGTGGAGCCCTGTGTGGACTCGCGCAACCGTTACCCTTCGTGGGTTGAAGTCTCCATCAACGTGGATGTAGGATAGCACCACCTATCCGAACCACGGGAAAAACATCCGTGTCTCCAATAGCGTTTGAATTCTCCAAACCCTTCCCTTTACATTCTCGCAAGTTGCATGCTTTACTTTCCGCTGCCCATAAACTCTTTGCATGCTTGCTTGAATTGTGTGATGATTGCTTGACTTGTCCTAAAATAGCTAAAATCTGCCAAGAACTAAAATTGGGAAAAGGTTAAGTTTTTATTGGTCAAGTAGTCTAATCACCCCCCCTCTAGACATACTTCGATCCTACACTTATATATTAGGCATCAAGATCTATAGAGATAGATCGAGACGCCTCATTGGTCTTTCACAGAGTACATACCTTGACAAGATATTGAAGAAGTTCAAAATGGATCAGTCAAAGAAGGGGTTCTTGCCTGTATTGCAAGGTACAAAATTGAGCACGGCTCAATGCCCGACCACGGCAGAAGATAGAGAAAAGATGAGTGTCGTCCCCTATGCCTCGGCCATAGGTCTATCATGTATGCTATGTTGTGTACCAGACCTGATGTAAACCTTGCCGTAAGTTTGGTAGGAAGGTACCAAAGTAATCCCGGCATGGAACACTGGACAGCGGTCAAGAATATCCTGAAGTACCTGAAAAGGACTAAGGACATGTTTCTCGTGTATGGAGGTGACAAAGAGCTCGTCGTAAAGGGTTACGTCGATGCTAGCTTCGACACAGATCTGGATGACTCTAAGTCACAAACCGGATACGTGTATATTTTGAATGGTGGGGCAATAAGCTGGTGCAGTTGCAAGCAAAGGGTTGTGGCGGGATCTACATGTGAAGCGGAGTACATGGCAGCCTCAGAGGCAGCACAAGAAGCATTCTGGGTGAAGGAGTTCATTACCGACCTAGGAGTCATACCCAATGCGTCGGGCCCGATGACTCTCTTCTGTGACAACACTGGAGCTATTGCCCTTGCCAAGGAGCCCAGGTTTCACAGGAAGACCAGGCATATCAAGCGTCGCTTCAACTCCATTCGTGAAAGTGTTCAAAATGGAGACATAGAGATTTGTAAAGTACATACGGACCTGAATGTGGCAGATCCGTTGACTAAACCTCTCCCTAGAGAAAAAACATGATCAATACCAGAACTGCATGGGTGTTCGGTTCATCACAATGTAACTAGACTATTGACTCTAGTGCAAGTGGGAGACTGTTGAAAATATGCCCTAGAGGCAATAATAAAATGGTCATTATTATGTTTCTTTGTTCATGATAATTGTCTATTGTTCATGCTATAATTGTGTTATCCGGAAATCGTAATACATGTGTGAATACATAGACCACAACACGTCCCTAGTGAGCCTCTAGTTGACTAGCTCGTTGATCAAAGGATGGTCATGGTTTCCTGACTATGGACATTAGATGTCATTGATAACGGGGTCACATCATTAGGAGAATGATGTGATGGACAAGACCCAATCCTAAGCTTAGCTCAAAGATCGTGTAGTTCATTTGTTGTAGCTTTTCTGAATGTCAAGTATCATTTCCTTAGACCATGAGATTGTGCAACTCCCGGATACCGTATGAGTGCCTTGGGTGTGCCAAACATCACAACGTAACTGGGTGACTATAAAGGTACATTACAGGTATCTCCGAAAGTGTCTGTTGGGTTGGCACGAATCGAGACTGGGATTTGTCACTCCGTATGACGGAGAGGTATCTCTGGGCCCACTCGGTAATGCATCATCATAATGAGCTCAATGTGACCAAGTGGTTGATCACGGGATCATGCATTACGGTACGAGTAAAGTGACTTGCCGGTAACGAGATTGAACGAGGTATTGGGATACCGACGATCAAGTCTCGGGCAAGTAACGTACCGATTGACAAAGGGAATTGTATACGGATTGATTGAATCCTCGACATCATGGTTCATCCGATGAGATTATCGAGGAGCATGTGGGAGCCAACATGGGTATCCAGATCCCGCTGTTGGTTATTGACCGGAGAGTCATCTCGGTCATGTCTGCATGTCTCCCGAACCCGTAGGGTCTACACACACTAGTGCAGAACCGGGCAATAGCACTGGTTCGTAAGGCCCTTTAGTGCCGCTTCCATAATCGGCGCTATAGTGTGGGCACTAAAGGCCCCCCCTTTAGTACCGGTTCAGCACGAACCGGTGCTAAAGGGCAACCACGTGGCATGAGCCAGCTCTGGGGGCCGGGAGCCCTTTAGTACCGGTTGGTAACACCAACCGGTACTAAAATGTATGGGGGGTTTTTGGTTTTATGATTTCTTTTTCATTTAATTTTGTGTTTTCCATTTTAATTCTTTTTCGTTTGCTGGTATTTTACGATACTACACATTGTACACGTTATGCATATATATATATAAATAGAATTTCTAGTAGAACCAATCATATATATATCATCAATGTCTCACAAACCACCATATTAATTCACACATACACACATGTATAGCTATATACAATTTCTTCTACATATGCATGTTGCCTTCGGAGCCAGTGGCATTAGCCTAATTGGTGCCTTCGGAGCACGATGACAATTGGAAGTGGTTCATGACCTGGTCGATGGGGGCGGTAGCGGGTAATAGTATTCTCCCTTCGGATTTATGACCTGGTCGAGCAAAAATCCCGCTATTTCCTCTTGAAGTGCTTCTACGCGCTCCGTTTCTAGGAGCTTGTCCCGCACCTCTTTGAACTGTTAAGAAGGAGATCAATATGCATGTGTATTAGTTGTGTGACTAGATATCAATAATGGTGTAAAAATTGTGAATAGTGTTCTGACAAGCGTACCCATTCCTGTCTTTCAGATCTGCTCCTTTCGGACGCCATCATGCGAATGTTCTCGCAAACGCAGAATGCACACAGATCAGTCCCCTGCGCCTGCTTCAGGGCCTTTATTACGAGAATGGAATTTAATTTGATCAGATAATAATTAATCAAGCATGATAATTAAAGAGATGGCAGCTAGCTAGCTAGCTAGTACTACTTAATTACTTACCTTGGGTCGAAACCATTTCAGCTGTCGTTTCCATTCGCCTTCCGTGACGCTGATGAACCTTGCCCAAGCCCTGCCCGCCGACAAAGAAAATGGATAAAGGGGTTATTAAATAGTTCATATCATGAAATGACGAACTAAATAGGCCGAGATATATAGTTAATAACGATTGAAATTACCTGTTGACTATCCCAAACAAGATGTTATAGTCACTATTTGCTTTGAGTAGTGATTCCAGTATTTGAACTGTTTCGGCGTCAACTTTAATGATACACAAGATCCAGTGAAATCTGCATGCACACACGTTTGCATGTCTTAATTAAGCGGGCATATGTAAGCAAAAACATGTAGCTAGCTAGTAGGCAAAAACAGAGAATTTGTAGTACAAGAAAGTGTGACTCACTGGAAGCTGTAAGGAAGTAGTATATCTTCATTGTATTTGAGGCGCTTCAAGAACTCTAGCATGCTGTCCTCTACCTGATTTTCATGATGCTTGTTTATTTTCCATGTGTATTCATTAACGGTGTTTGGGTCAATGAACCCAATGCCATAGCGTCCACCTTTTCTCATTTCATACATCTTCATCCTGCATAATACCACAGAAAAGAATATAGTGAGGATAATTACAGGTAATGATTGATCAAAAGGATCACTACAGCTAGCTTGAGACTTAAATTACAGAAAGAAATCACTTACAAACAATAGCAACTGACGATAGATTTGTCGAGTGCGTCTTGATTGTATAACTAAAACAGTTCAGAATACTCAACAGCCACAGGTTTCTGATGGTAGTAATGATCCTTCTTGACTTGCACCATGAGGGACTCTCGATCGGATCTCTTGGTAATGTCCATGTACCATTGATGCAATTCATACATTCTCGTTGGGAGCTTCTTGACCTCTTCTGGCTTGACCAAAGGTTGGCCCCGGGCATATTTCCGTTTTATTTCCTCCTCTGTAAGCACAGGCATGTCCTCGATCTCGAGGAGTTGTCCAACAGTGATGTTGAGAGTTTCAGCCTGCATTATATGCTCCTGGGTTATTACCACATCGCCCACCTCGGGAACGTAAACTGTTTGCCCACAATAATATTGGGCGCGCGTACTGTCACGTGTTGTTGGCGGCACAACAAGCGGGGGGGGTCGATTGCGCCGCCTGTTCTCCCAGCTGGGCAACGGTTTTCCCACATTTTTTGACAGCTTCTTGTTGTTTGCTCGAGCTCGAGCTCGCCTCCTTCCGTAGACGTTGTTGATGTAACTTCTTGATGTGGCGCTCATAGTCTGTGTCAACAGGCTTAGGAGCTGGTGGTTGAGCCATACGAATGAAGTGGTCAACTACTTCCACAGGCACTTTCTCCCTTGGCGGTGGTGGCGGTTTCGATCCAAAATGGGCATCGACTTCTGCCCGCACTATGGCATTGGTTTGCTCCTCGGTCCTATCGTAAGCCCTCTCAGGAAGAGCAGTAGTGAGGTTTGGACCATATTTATATCGCTTGCCTCCGCCTGTACTTCCTGTACTATGACCTCGACTCGTACCGCTACGCACCATAGCTGCGGGGTGTCTCTTCTGTGATTGCTGAGGCGGCGGAGACGACTGACGAGGCTGAGTTGGACAAGGAGGAGTGGCCTGAAGCTGTGCCGGACTTGGAGGAGGAGTGGCCTGAGGTTGTGCCGGACTTGGAGGAGGAGTGGACGTCTGACGCTATGTCGGACTTGGAGGAGGAGTGGCCTGACACTTTGCCGGACTTGGTGGACGAGGAGTCGGATGACGCGGTGTCGGTGGCTTTCGAAAGATGTTGCAATCCTTTCTCCATAGTATGATACGATGTTTGGCATCTCCGAGTGTGTGCTCCTCGTCACCTCCAGGAATGTCAAGCTCTAGCCCCGAATATTGGTCCACCACCTCATCAACCATGACACGAGCATAGCCTGCTGGAATTGGGTTGCAATGGAAGGTTGCATCAGGGGAATTTGTATAAGCAACGCCATCCGCCACCTTCAAGGATATGTTCTTAATTTTGAAGTGTAGCTCGCAGTTAGTGTTCTCTGCGATGTCATCCACGGGGTATCTATCCAGCATTGCGTCAAACGGGGCGGAACCCACGCTGCTTCTCGGCATGGATGGGGCGGTGGTATCCAATGTTGGATCATCCGCTAGCTGCTGCAGCTGCTGAGACCCCCTTTGCTGGCTAAGTGAGTCGATCTGCTCCTGCTGCCACTGGAATTTGACTACCAAGTCCGCGTGCGCTGATTCTAGGCCTTGAAGGCGTTCATAGTCCAGCTTCCTCTTCTCCTCCTCCATCTTTCTCTGCTTCTCCTCCGCAATCTTCCTTCTCGCACGGGTTCTGTAGTCGGCGTTCCAGTCTGAAAACCCCTCATACCACGGAATAGCGCCCTTGCCTCATGTTCTTCTTGGGTGTTCAGGATTTCCCAGGGCACGCGTAAGCTCGTCGTTCTCTCTGTTGGGCTGGAACACCCCCATTCGAGCCTCTTCTATTGCAACAAGTATATTATCGTCGGCTCCATTCAGACATGCCTTCATCGAAACTTTGCCTGTCTTCGGGTCCAACTCCCCCCATGCGCATAGAACCAAGTCCTGCACCTGGGGGCCAGCTCTTAGTAACTGGAGTGACACCTGCATCCTCCATCTCTTTCTCAGACTTATCCCACTTAGGCATTGCCACCGCATAGCCACCTGGCCCCAGCTTATGGAACTTATCCTTTTTTCGGCATTCTTCTTGTTTATTCTCGACCGTTCCTTAGCTAATTCTGAATCCTTGAATTTCATGAAATCGTCCCAATGAGCACTTTGATTCTCTAGTGTTCCCTCGAATACTGGAGTCTTCCTTCCTCCCTTGACGTACTTGTCCCATTCATGATTCTTGTGGTTCTTGAATGCAACCGCCATCTTCCTAAGAGCAGCGTCCTTGACTTTCTGCACATCTGCTTCTGTGAAATGATCTGGTAGGGTGAAATGTTCCATGAGAGTATCCCAAAGCAGACATTTTTGTCTGTCGTCGACAAAAGTAAGATCTGGACGTGGCTTTGCTGGCTCTCTCCATTCTTGAAGGGAGATCGGGAGTTGGTCCTTCACAAGAACTCCGCACTGACGAACGAACTTGTCCGCAATCTTCTTAGGCGCTAGTGGTTCGCCATTAGGTTTGATTGCCTCGATATTATACTTTACGCCCTCCTTCAACTTTTTGTTCGGGCCTCGTTTCGTCCTGTTGCCTGAAGATTTGCTCGATCCGGATGGCTGAAAGAAGAAAGATCGATTCGTTAATATATCTTCAACTCATTTAAAACATGTGATGATCACCAGATGCCTGCTTATATAAATATATATACCTCTCGGTGTTGTCATAATCGTAGTTCATGACTTCATCAATTCGGTCATCGCGATCGAATATCATATCACCCTCTCTGGTGTTGTTTAGAAATTCGAAGCCGTCATAATCTTCTTCATTCTGATCATCATCTGGCCCGTGTATTATATCGAACATGGTCTATTCTCCCTCTCTGTCGGTATTGTCCGCCATAGCTTTTATTTAACTATACCAAAAGAAATATAAAACAATTTAGTATTCAAATTACATCGTCTCGAATAATAGATATAATCTCGAATACATCGTCTCGAATAATAGATATAATCTCGAATACATCCTCTTGAATAATAGATATAATCTCGAATACATCGTCTCGAATAATAGATATAATCTCGAATACATCGTCTCGAATAATATATAATCTCGAATACATCATCTTGAATATTATATATCAAGTACATCACTGGCTAGGTAGCTAATAAAGATCGAATACTACAGAAGAATCTAGGACACTCGCGGTTCCTGTGGCGCGGGTGGTGGACACCCAAAGAGAAGGAACCCTCACAGGATCATAGGTGAAGTGAGATCCCTAAAGAAACTGCCAGGTATTGGAGAACCTACCGCCCTCTAACGCAACCATGTAGCGATGGGCGTGCTCGTCCTCCTCCCTGACACGGCGACGTACCACCTCCGGCGGGGCCGGCTCCCTCCGCACCGAAACTGGCCCACGCAAACGCCACCAAATGAGATCAGGGTCGACGACGGGACCCGGGGCCGGGTTCCTCATCAAGCGGCGCGCCCCTCTAGGAAGCACCTCCCAGTGCCAGCCCGGCGGAGCCCAGTCCCGGACATGGGTCAGTCGGACGTCGTCGCGGACGGGTCGACGGCGAGGATGCGGGCCGGGCATCGTCGAGAACAAATACTAGCTATATGCCCGCAAAAAGTAACATTTTTTAATGATTGGATTTTGATAACTAAAATTTCTAACATTTCTATATAACACTAATTATGCTATCATTGCATATGTCAAAATTCTATACGCTATTTCATACTAATTAAGCATCTAACACTAAAAACAGAAAACACAACTTTTATACATCCATTAAAAAACTGAAAAAAACAACATTATATAAAAAAATTCCATACTAATTAAACACTAATTATATCCATCTAACATGCATTCATACATATATACTAGTGAAAAAATAATAATCTAAAAATCTAAACTAATTAAACACACAAAATACGTATATACTAATATATACATGCATTAATTCATACATATGTACGTGTGTGTGTGTGTGTGTTCATCATGCTTGTGTGTGTGTGTATGGGCTCGGGGAGGGGCGGCGCCCATGGTGGCCGCCGGGGGCGAGGGAGAGGGGTTAGAGGGGGAGAGCTCACAGCGGGGCGACGGCGACGGCGAGGCGACGGCCGGGGGCGGCGACGGGCCGGGGCGTGACGCGGGGGCGGCGACGCGGGGACGGCGCGACGGGGACGGGCCCGGGGCGGCGATGGAGACGAGGGCGGCGACGGGGATGGGTGCGGCGACGGGGACGGGGGCGGCGACGGGGACGGGGGCGGCGACGGCGACGGCGTCGATCGATCGGGGCGCGCGGGCGGTGCTTCAATGGGGAAACAGAGGAAGAAACAGAGGGAGAATGAAATTTTCGTAAGTGTTGTATATATAGAAGGCACCTTTAGTACCGGTTGGAGCCACCAACCGGTACTAAAGGCCTGTTTTGGCCAGGCCAAGCGGCGGGAACCGCACCCCCTTTAGTACCGGTTGGTGGCTCCAACCGGTACTAAAGGCCCCCCTTTAGTACCGGTTGGTGCCACGAACCGGTACTAAAGGGGCTGCGTTGGCGTAGGTGCGGTGCGCAAGTTTAGTCCCACCTCGCTAGCCGAGGGGCGACCGCACTGGTTTATAAACCCCCGTGCGGTAGCTCTCTCGAGATCCTCTCCAAAGCAGGCCTACTGGGCCTACATGTTATGTGCTGCCCTATTGGCCTACTGGGCCTTTGCGGGCCTGCAACCTGGCCCAACAACAGGTTGGGTTTCTAGTCATATGCAGGCCGCTCTAGCCTAGTAGGCGGGCTTTTTTTATTTTTTTTTGCTTTATTTATTTTTGAGTTGTTTTTTGTGTATTTAGAGTTTCTTTATGAATATTTTTGCTTTAGGTACAAAAAATTACAAACTTTCTGTTAGTGCCCGTAGTTTTCAAATTTGAATAGTTTAAATTTTGAATTATTTGAAATTAGTGTGTGTCACAGCCCCAGTTTAGGCCTTGCCTGCCTTTGCATTAGCCTCCATGCATCATGTCTAAATTCTATTAAATTTGAAATGAGGACTGATAAACCCTAGCAGCAAGTGAAATACAACTAGGGCCAAATTAAATCTTTTCCGTCTACCCAAAATGGCTTTTAGAAAAGTTCATCAATTTTGGAATGGGTGAAAACTTCTTCCAAAAATGATGCACACATTTCTAGGACATTTCCGGATTTTGGAGTTAATTCATACGTATTTGCATTTGGGCAATTAAATGCTATATAATATATTAAATGTCCAAATAATTCTGAACTTAAGTGAGGGCTGTTGGAAATATTCCATACAGAGCCCACAATTATTTTCAGGGTTTTAGAAAATGCCTTAGCATTTTAATTAAGTCAAAACAATTACAGAAAAATAGAAAACAGAAACTAAATAAAAGAGAGAGAGAGAAGGAACAAACCTAGGCCTCCCCTGTGCTAGGCCCAGCCACCTGGCAGCCCAGCCACCTGGCCGGCCCACCGAGGGCAGGGGCGTCTTCTTCCTCCTGCCAGAAGGCAGAGGAGAAGACAGCCACGGCGCCGCGGCGTGCCACGCCAGGAGCTGCCTGCCTGGCTGCCCCTCGTCGCCCTGGACTCCCTCTGCGATGCCACGCTACCCCCTGGACCCCCTTGACGCTCTCGCTCTCTCCCTGCCTCGCTCTCTCTCGCTCTCTCTCCCAAAGCCGAGCGGAGCCATCGCCACCGCTCGTCGTTGCCGTGTCCACCGCCTCCCCCTCGCTTCCCCGACCAGTCCAGGCGCTCCGCCACATCATCCCCGACCTCTCCGCCAAGTCAAGCAAGCCGGGACGCACCGCAGCACCGCCATCGCCGTCTTCTTCAACCTCGGTCCGCCGAGATCGCCGGCGACCGTGCGCCCGCTCCGTTGCTTCTTCGAGCTCCCCAAGACCACCGCTGCACTCCTTGTGAGCTTCTCCTTCGATCCCCACTTCCCCCCTTCTCGTTTGCGCCATGTAGTCCCCGCCCTCTTCGAGCCCGAGAGCATCTCGCCGCCGGCCATGGCGTAGCCGTGGCCACACCCGCGCAAGCTCGCAGCCGAGCACTTCACCACACTCGCTGTGTCCCCAGGAGCCCGCGGCACCCCTCCGCACCTCCTGCTGTGCCTCCTAGCGATGACCCCGAGCTCGCCCGAGCTCCGGCAGCCGCCAACGTCGTCGTCGGCGTCTTTTCCGGCCACCCCAGGCCCGGCTACTGCCACCAGGCGACGCGCTGCAACGCCAGCTACCCGTAGAGACCAACCACAGCTCAAACCGTGGCCTGTACACGAAACCCGAGCAACTCCGGTGAGTTGCCGCCACAGTTTTGGTCGCCGCCGGCTGAACTCCGGTGACTCCGACGTGGCACACTTAGTTAACACTAATGACGCCATTAGCTAATCACTGTGCCATTGACGGATGGGCCCCACACGCTAATTAACCCCAGGATTTATTCCCTGTTTAACTTAGACTAAACCACCGGGCCCACACGTCAGGTTGACTTTGCTGACGTGGCCTTTGACCGGTCCCACCTGTCATTGACTCGAGCCAGCACTGTGTCACTCACCAGTAGGCCCCACTGGTCAGGTTTGACCTGGCCAGCCACAGTTGACCTGATCACGTCACTCTTACATCATGCTGACGCAATAAAACCTTTTCTGCATTTTAAATAAATCTAAATGATTTATTTATTTTCAGAAAATATCCAAAACTTTGAAAAATCATAGAAAATAATCTATAACTCAGATTGAAAAGATTTATATATGAAAAATTATCAGAAAAATCCAAAGAATCTGAATCTGGCATTTTCATGCATGTTGGAACAACTTAAAGTTGCTGTTTAGGACAATCCAATTAAATGGCATTTAAGAAATCACATATGGAGTTTGAATTTGAACTTAGGGTTCAAACCAACCCCATTTAACCTGTTGCTAGTTGCATTAGCTGAAAACACGGCATATTGACATGTCATGATCATGCATCATATTGTGCATTGCATTGATTGTGTTCTTTCTATGTTTACCGGTGGTTGTCCCCTCTTGATAGACGTTGTACCGACGCTGTGATCATTGACACTGATGAAGACCCAATGATATCTTCAGAAGTGCCAGGCAAGCAAAACCCCCTTGTTCATTCCGATACAATCCCACTCTCTCGCTCCTGCTCTCTTTTACTGCATTAGGACAACACGATTCCTCTGTTACTTGTTGCGGTAGTTGAACCCCTTATCCTCTGCATGACTTGTCATTGCCACAGTAAATAGATGAAACCCACTAGCATGAGTAGGAGTTGTTTGAGCCCTGATGTGCCTACTCATTCATGTTTGTTTGTCATGCCCGCTACTACTTAGAGTTGAGTCAGGTCTAATTCATCGGGAATGAATCGGAGGTGTGTGAACATGTCCTACTGTTGAGAGCTAAATGTGTGAACACGATTTGGTAAAGGTAGCGGTGAGAGGCCATGTAGGAGTACATGGTGGGTTGTCCTATTGGAGCCGTCCTTAGGAACTGAGTTCTGTGTTTGTGATCCATGAAACAGTTACTACCACACATTGGGCCCGAAACCAATGGACCCTCTCGGCTTCTTAATCACCCTAGTACTCTGTCCAGGAGTTGCAACTAGTTTCTGGTGTTTGTAGGTTATGTGTTGGCGGCCGTGCGTAGCGCTGACCCTAGGGGTGGGCTATGTTGCGGTAGATACACCGTGGCACGGTGTACCGAGCGCCCGTTTGGTGTCTCAGGAACCCTGTTCACATCGTTCGGGGCCGTATGTGGAAACCTCGGCCGGACTCCCTGCGGATGGAACCTGGATAGGCGATAAACCTGGACTAGAGACTTAGGTGTTTAGGTAGGCCGTGGCCGACACCCCCGTTGGGCTTCCGCTTGAAGGTTGCCGAGTACATGTCGTGTAAACGACGGTAAGTGGTGGGAGCGTGTGTGAAGAAGTACACCCCTGCAGGGTTATCATTATCTATTCGAATAGCCGGATTCCTCGGATATGGAAACTTGGACCCCTTGCATAGTTCATAGACAAGTGAAAGTGGATACTCTAAAACTCGCAAGATAAGCGTGAGTGCTATGGATGGCCTTCTCGTAGGGAGACGGGAGCGGATCCATAGTGGTGTATTGAATGGTGAATATGTGGACTCATGTGCGCCACCTCAAAAGAGTTGCTTGCTGTCGTAGTTCAGGTTAGCCACTGAGTCAAAGCTGGCTTGCTGCAGTTAAACTCCACCACCCCCCCCCTTGTTGATACTGATGCATATGTAGCTAGTTCTGATGTAAGTCTTGCTGGGTACATTTGTACTCACATTTGCCTATTTTATGTTTTGCAGAGAGACGTCAGTCTCGCTAGTAGTTCCGCATGGACTTCGACATTTAGCTTGATACCTTAGCTACGATCTTGTGCCCTTGGCAGGATCTGGTAGATAGTCAGGCTTCTCAGCCTTCTTCATTTGTAGTTGTCTGTACTCAGACAATTTAAGCTTCCGCATGTGCTTGTTGCTTGTATGCTCTGTATGTTGGGTCATAAGACCCGAGCCTAATGAATAAATACTTTGAGTCGTAGAGTTATGTTGTGATGCCATGTTGTATTTACACATATCGAGCATATTGTGTGTATGATTGAAATGCTTGGTATGTGTGGGATCCGACAATCTAGTTGTTTATCCTTGGCAGCCTCTCTTATGGGGAAATGTAGTCCAGTGCTTCCTTGAGCCATAGTAGTCCGCTACAGCCCAGTTCACCGGAGTCCTGCTAGCCCAGCACTACTGCTCAGATCACTTGACTGGCCGGCATGTGTTTCACTTCGTTCCTGTGTCTGTCCCTTCGGGGAAATGTCGCGCGGTGACATCCGGAGTCCTGTTAGCCAGCGCTACAGCCCGGATTCACACGATGCTGACCGACATGCTCGATGTGATTCATGTATGCCTGTCCCTATAGGTTAGTGCCGCTTTGGGTTCACGACTAGCCATGTCGGCCCGGGTTCTCTGTCATATGGATGCTAGCGACATTATCATATACGTGAGCCAAAAGGCGCAAATAGTCCCAGGCCATGGTAAGGCGACACCCGTGGGAATACCGTGCGTGAGGCCGCAAAGTGATATGAGGTGTTACCGGCTAGATCGATGTGACTTGGAATCGGGGTCCTGACAGCGTTGGTATTAGAGCCTGACTGCCTGTAGGATTACCAAGCCAAGCCGGTCGAAGTCATGTCTAGAAATGCTTTAGTTATGTAAGGGAATTGATTGCGGAAGGGAACGTAAGGCTCTTTTTACTCCTTATATCTTATGCCCTTCTGATCTGAGTCATCCTCTTCTCTTCTACGGGGATTAAGAACTAGGCCTTCTCATCTATCTATCAGGATGACGTGTTACTAATCCATAGACTTATAGAATTGATAGTTTCAAGCCTCAGTTCCGTTCCTACTACCTCTGTATGTTGTCAGTTGATCTCGGAACCTTGATATTGTTGTTGAGTGGCTATGCCACCATTTTTGCAGGTTGTCTCAAATCTTTTTGAGCATTTACAACCGTTATGCTGTCCGAGTCATTCCAGGTTTCTAAATAGTCTGATGCATTTGCAAACCCCTTCCTCCTGTTCCTGATGTCCATTTGGGCCAGATTAATCACACTAACCGGTCAGTTGAGGTACTCTATTGCCTCGACATATATGCTGGAGCTATTACTATGACCCTAGGTGTTTTAGGGAGTCACCTAGTGATCTAGCCATGTTTTGTATCCCCAGTGTGTGATTCTGGCCATTATTCTCAAAAGCATCCCGTGATGCCATTTAGTTAGTAGGTATTCTACTACTGGGTTTTGAACCCGAGATTCACCCTACTTACCTCATGTTGATAGTGTTGCTAGTTCCTTTAGGATATTAGTAACCTTTGCATTAGTCCTCGAGGTTCGTGGTATATCCTTCTTCCAAATACTATGAACCGCCTATGGTAGAAGTTCTTTGAACCATAAGATCACAACCAGAGTGCTCTTGATGAGTTCTCCATTCTTCATTGTGAATCTGCCAGTCCTACCATTCTGCATGGGTTGTCCGAAAGAAATGTTGAGCTATGCTCGACATACTAATATATGCATCCACAACTTAGAAAATTATATGTTCCTCAAGTTGTTCCTCTTCAGTTGTATTCTGACCATCTTCTATCAGTTGATAGCCAAGAGTATGTGTGCATTTGTGTTCATCGGTGCCTATAATTCTTGTGGTCCGTCAAGTCATTCTATTCCAGAATGACTAGGAGAAACAAACTCCAGTACCTCGTCCACTTCTAGGATTGGGTCAAAGTAGTTGTATTCCACAGATCAAATGCCAATTTAGTATTTGTTCTATTCTACCTTGGGGTATTACCATCTTTATATCAGGAATGTCATGGGAATTGCACCACCTTTTATAAATTCTTGACGCAGTAATATTTCTTGCCATCATTGTTCGTTCCTCAGCTTCGTGTTATTATAACCGGAATGCCAACAAGTGAACCATGATGTGTGAAAGCAATATTCCTAGCAACTCCGTTGCTTGGTAGTTAATGGACAATACTCTCATTCTTAGTGTGCTGGTAATTAAATCATCATTCTAAGATTGACGTGCTACCTAGTCCATATTTCCGGGTGCACTCATCGACCAATGAGTTAGGCCTATGATAATCCCTCGCTCCTTGATCATATCGTCTTGCCCTGAAAAGCAAGATTGTTCTCGAGCTTAATAACATATCGGTGGTTCGTGATCTTCCGAATATCTTCTCGGAGGTATCACCAGGCTGTCACCTGATCGCTATGTTGAGCTCGTGATCAAGTTGGTTTCTTGTATCCACCCTCTTCTCCAGGAATCTATGTTGGATACCCTGAGCTAGTTGGTTAAGCTAGACAACAACTTAGAGAGTTGGAAGATGAAAACTTGTCCGACTTAGTTCATCACTAAGGGATATCCTTGTGTGTGTGTGTGTGTGTGTGTGTTGAAGAAAGATGATATCTTCATCGACTGATCCCCGTGATCAGCTGTTGAATCTATTATCTTGTCCAAACCTTGATTTGAGTGTGGGCTATCATCAAATCAAATCAGAACCAATGATATTCGTAATGTTGTCTTACTTGCGGTTGTCCCTCGAGCATACACCATTATATCTTTGGTCTGACCAATACTATCACATTGTTCACATAGTGGTGGAAGTCCAGTGATATGGAGATTCCGATGAGTTGTTGTTAAGCCATCAGCAGCATTTTGTCTCCCCCATGATTCACGTTGAACATTACACTAGTGTTGGAAACTTTATAAGCATTGCCCTCATGTCCCGATCATGAAGCATATGTCCGGTTGAAAGATGTGACTTCCTCTAATTCATGTGCATCTGATGTAAGTTGCCGCCGTGAATTCGAGAAAGTTTGTTTTTGCTTCCTATGGAATCATCCCAAGTCAGTCATGCATGTGCGAAGTATTCTATGGTCTGATAGACTGATCATCTACATTCTATACGTATCCCTAGCACACCAAGCCACTGATTGATTTGTTCAAGGAGAAGAAGTTTCTTCTTAAGAGTTAGACCTACGCAAGGACTTCGATATCCTCATTGATGGTTCCCCCTGAACTCGATAGTGTTTCATTTTAAGACTAACAGGTGACCATGCTTGTCTAGGACAACGTGTTCACATGCTTGTAGGAGAACCGGCTCATGTTTTGGAGCTTACTACCATAGTTCATTCCCCTGAGAATCTCGCAACGTCGTCTCGTCGATTTGTGTTGCAAACCTTCATTTTCCTTTCTAGACTCGATGAGTCTGGAATATCCTGACACCAACCAGATCTAAATCTCAGGCAGATATGATGGTTGGAGCATTTTCCAAGAACTATAATATTGGTCTCTCGATAACCGGTAAAGTGGATGTCGTGGCCAACACATCCAGCTGGAAGACCTATTATTGTAGTATCTCGATTGAAGAAAGTTGGCCACCTTCCCATGAGGATTTCGTAGGATTTACCTCTGTAGTTAATCCTTACGGATTCTTGTGCTCCCGAAGTCCGACCTTTCACTTGATGTCCTAGATACCAAACCATATCAATAAATGAGTTATCCTAGCACATCAAGGAGAACATTAGAAGCGGAGTGCTAAATGTCTCTCAGTCGATTATCCAGATTTTGTTTCCTTGGCCTCGCTAAGGTGAAACCTGAGAAAGTGTTATCTTCCTTTGCATCGGCATCATCCATCACCATTCATCATGGTGGTATGTTGTGTTGCCAGGATCCTTGACACGGATATTGGTAAAACCTTGACGAATATGGAGATACTCAAGTTCTTTAGAGCACGCGCAAGCACCAGGTTTTACCGTTGGTGTTAACTGGGATTTGCCTCCAGTTTCCTCGGTTAGGTTATAACCTTTTCAAACAGTGGACTCACTCTCGACTGTTGAGCTCTACCCCAGTTACCAGAATCATTCCCAACATTTGCATTTTGTTCCCAGCTTGCACCTCAGTAGTTGTTGTTCAGGATCATCTTCAAAAGTGGACTTACCATGGGTCCCATCCATTTCCGATGATAAGCAAAAATCATCCATTGCGTTGTCTTCAACAAGATAGTCCACATCATCCATCCTAGTCGGAGTATGCCATTCTTTCAAACCCCTTCCAACGATCGATTGTGATTACCTCAGGCTGGTATAAAGAGTTTCAATGATCTTTGTATCAAAAGTAATTCTTTTTGCCACTTAAGGGAATATTTCTGCGAGTCACCTTCCTTAAGATGTCTCGCTATGGTATCATGGCAACCCAACCCCTCGCTACGTTGACACCGTTCACCACCCTCCTAGGTGTGGGAATTCCGCTACTTACTTAAACCTTGTCATATGCTCATTTCCATCATTCTTGATGTGTGTATTGTGTCTCATCTCGACAGATGTCGCTATGTCTCGTTCTGTGAGTTGATCATCGGTTGCTCGATCTTCAAGAAGATCGATTCTTCGAGAGTTTATTTTCTTCTCATCATCACGTGGATGAAGATCTCAAAGGCAAGGATGTCAGAGTCAACGTATGCAATGAATCAACAACCCTAAGGGATGCAACCTGGATCGTGAAGATTATGTTAGTTTGTGTTCCTCTTTCATCTTACCCTACACCTGAATCTCGGGGCGAGATTCTTGTTTAGTGGGGGTGAGCTGTCACAGCCCCAGTTCAGGCCTTGCCTGCCTTTGCATTAGCCTCCATGCATCATGTCTAAATTCTATTAATTTTGAAATGGGGACTGATAAACCCTAGCAGCAAGTGAAATACAACTAGGGTCAAATTAAATCTTTTCCATCTACCCAAAATGGCTTTTAGAAAAGTTCATCAATTTTGGAATGGGTGAAAACTTCTTCCAAAAATGATGCACACATTTCTAGGACATTTCGGGATTTTGGAGTTAATTCATACGCATTTGCATTTGGGCAATTAAATGCTATATAATATATTAAATGTCCAAATAATTCTGAACTTAAGTGAGGGCTGTTGGAAATATTCCATACAGAGCCCACAATTATTTTCAGGGTTTTAGAAAATGCCTTAGCATTTTAATTAAGTCAAAACAATTATAGAAAAATAGAAAACAGAAACTAAATAAAAGAGAGAGAGAGAAGGAACAAACCTGGGCCTCCCCTATGCTAGGCCCAGCCACCTGGCCGGCCCACCGAGGGCAGGGGCGTCTTCTTCCTCCTGCTAGAAGGCAGAGGAGAAGACAGCCACGGCGCCGCGGCGTGCCACGCCGGTAGCTGCCTGCCTGGCTGCCCCCTCGTCGCCCTGGACTCCCTCTGCGATGCCACACTACCCCCCTGGACCCCCTTGACGCTCTCGCTCTCTCCCTGCCTCGCTCTCTCTCGCTCTCTCTCCCAAAGCCGAGCGGAGCCATCGCCGCCGCTCGTCGTTGCCGTGTCCACCGCCTCCTCCTCGCTTCCCCGACCAGTCCAGGCACTCCGCCACATCATCCCCGACCTCTCCGCCAAGTCAAGCAAGCTGGAACGCACCGCAGCACCGCCATCGCCGTCTTCTTCAACCTCGGTCCGCCGAGATCACCGGCGACTGCGCGCCCGCTCCGTTGCTTTCCCGAGCTCCCCAAGACCACCACTGCACTCCCTGTGAGCTTCTCCTTCGATCCCCACTTCCCCCCTGCTCATTTGAGCCGTGTAGTCGCCGCCCTCTTCGAGCCCGAGAGCATCTCTCCATCGGCCATGGCGTAGCCGTGGCCACACCCGCGCAAGCTCGCAACCGAGCACTTCACCGCACTCGCTGTGTCCCCAGGAGCCCGCAGCACCCCTTCGTACCTCCTGATGTGCCTCCTAGCGATGACCCCGAACTCGCCCGAGCTCCGGCAGCCGCCAACGTTGTCGTCGGTGTCTTTTCCGGCCACCCCAGGCCCGGCTACTGCCACCAGGCAACGCGCTGCAACGCCAGCTACCCGTAGAGACCAACCGGGGCTCAAACCGCGGCCTGTACGCGAAACCCGAGCAACTCCGGCGAGTTGCCGCCATGGTTTTGGTCGCCGCCGGCTGAACTCCGGTGACTCCGACGTGGCACACTTAGTTAACACTAATGACGCCATTAGCTAATCACTGTGCCATTGACGGATGGGCCCCACGCGCTAATTAACCCCAGGATTTATTCCCTGTTTAACTTAGACTAAACCACCGGGCCCACACGTCAGGTTGACTTTGCTGACGTGGCCTCTGACCGGTCCCACCTGTCATTGACTCGAGCCAGCACTGTGTCACTGACCAGTAGGCCCCACTAGTCAGGTTTGACCTGGCCAGCCACAGTTGACCTGATGACGTCACTCTTATGTCATGCTGACGCAGTAAAACCTTTTCTGCATTTTAAATAAATCTAAATGATTTATTTATTTTCAGAAAATATCCAAAACTTTGAAAAATCATAGAAAATAATCTATAACTCAGATTGAAAAGATTTATATATGAAAAATTATCAGAAAAATCCAAAGAATCTGAATCTGGCATTTTCATGCATGTTGGAACAACTTAAAGTTGCTGTTTAGGACAATCCAATTAAATGGCATTTAAGAAATCACATATGGAGTTTGAATTTGAACTTAGGGTTCAAACCAACCCTATTTAACCTGTTGCTAGTTGCATTAGCTGAAAACACAGCATATTGACATGTCATGATCATGCATCATATTGTGCATTGCATTGATTGTGTTCTTTCTATGTTTGCTGGTGGTTGTCCCCTCTCGATAGACGTTGTACCGACGCTGTGATCATTGACACTGATGAAGACCCAATGATATCTTCAGAAGTGCCAGGCAAGCAAAACCCCCTTGTTCATTCCGATACAATCCCACTCTCTCGCTCCTGCTCTCTTTTACTGCATTAGGACAACACGATTCCTCTGTTACTTGTTGCGGTAGTTGAACCCCTTATCCTCTGCATGACTTGTCATTGCCACAGTAAATAGATGAAACCCACTAGCATGAGTAGGAGTTGTTTGAGCCCTGATGTGCCTACTCATTCATGTTTGTTTGTCATGCCCGCTACTACTTAGAGTTGAGTCAGGTCTAATTCATCGGGAATGAATCGGAGGTGTGTGAACATGTCCTACTGTTGAGAGCTAAATGTGTGAACACGATTTGGTAAAGGTAGCGGTGAGAGGCCATGTAGGAGTACATGGTGGGTTGTCCTATTGGAGCCGTCCTTAGGAACTGAGTTCTGTGTTTGTGATCCATGAAACAGTTACTACCACACATTGGGCCCGAAACCAATGGACCCTCTCGGCTTCTTAATCACCCTAGTACTCTGTCCAGGAGTTGCAACTAGTTTCTGGTGTTTGTAGGTTATGTGTTGGCGGCCGTGCGTAGCGCTGACCCTAGGGGTGGGCTATGTTGCGGTAGATACACCGTGGCACGGTGTACCGAGCGCCCGTTTGGTGTCTCGGGAACCCTGTTCACATCGTTCGGGGCCGTATGTGGAAACCTCGGCCGGACTCCCTGCGGATGGAACCTGGATAGGCGATAAACCTGGACTAGAGACTTATGTGTTTAGGTAGGCCGTGGCCGACACCCCCTTTGGGCTTCTGCTTGAAGGTTGCCGAGTACATGTCGTGTAAACGACGGTAAGTGGTGGGAGCGTGTGTGAAGAAGTACACCCCTGCAGGGTTATCATTATCTATTCGAATAGCCGGATTCCTCGGATATGGAAACTTGGACCCCTTGCATAGTTCATAGACAAGTGAAAGTGGATACTCTAAAACTCGCAAGATAAGCGTGAGTGCTATGGATGGCCTTCTCGTAGGGAGACGGGAGCGGATCCATAGTGGTGTATTGAATGGTGAATATGTGGACTCATGTGCGCCACCTCAAAAGAGTTGCTTGCTGTCGTAGTTCAGGTTAGCCACTGAGTCAAAGCTGGCTTGCTGCATTTAAACTCCACCACCCCCCCTTGTTGATACCGATGCATATGTAGCTAGTTCTGATGTAAGTCTTGCTGGGTACATTTGTACTCACATTTGCCTATTTTATATTTTGCAGAGAGACGTCAGTCTCGCTAGTAGTTCCGCATGGACTTCGACGTTTAGCTTGATACCTTAGCTACGATCTTGTGCCCTTGGCAGGATCTGGTAGATAGTCAGGCTTCTCAGCCTTCTTCATTTGTAGTTGTCTGTACTCAGACAATTTAAGCTTCCGCATGTGCTTGTTGCTTGTATGCTTTGTATGTTGGGTCATAAGACCCATGTTTGTAATATCTCGCTCCTCGGAGCCTAATGAGAAATACTTTGAGTCGTAGAGTTATGTTGTGATGCCATGTTGTATTTACACATATCGAGCATATTGTGTGTATGATTGAAATGCTTGGTATGTGTGGGATCCGACAATCTAGTTGTTTATCCTTGGCAGCCTCTCTTATGGGGAAATGTAGTCCAGTGCTTCCTTGAGCCATAGTAGTCCGCTACAGCCCGGTTCACCGGAGTCCTGCTAGCCCAGCACTACTGCTCAGATCACTTGACTGGCCGGCATGTGTTTCACTTTGTTCTTGTGTTTGTCCCATCGGGGAAATGTCACGCGGTGACATCCGGAGTCCTGTTAGCCAGCGCTACAGCCCGGATTCACACGTTGCTGACCGACATGCTCGATGTGATTCATGTATGCATGTCCCCGTAGTTTAGTGCCGCTTTGGGTTCACGACTAGCCATGTCGGCCCAGGTTCTCTGTCATATGGATGCTAGCGACATTATCATATACGTGAGCCAAAAGGCGCAAACGGTCCCGGGCCATGGTAAGGCGACACTCGTGGTAATACCCTGCGTGAGGCCGCAAAGTGATATGAGGTGTTATCAGCTAGATCGATGTGACTTGGAATCGGGGTCCTGACAGTGTGAATCACTAGTTTGTGAATAACTTAACTTTAAAAATCAGTAAAGGCATGAAAGAATTTGTTTGCACATCAAATTTCTTCGCGTTTCAAATGCCAAAACACATAATTAACTACCCTAACTATTACAGAGATTCCCTTCTGGGTGTGAAACACAGAAGAAAGGGATGATAGTGAAGCCGATCACATCCCAGATCTTTGGGTGTGAAACTTTTTCTTCGCGTGTGTCCCTTTGCGCCGTAACCATGGAAAATCTTCATCATTTAACGGGATGCTCGGGTCAATATTCACTGTGAATGGAGCAATTTCATCAAACTTTTCATAATCTTCTGACTTGTCTGTCTTGTCATCCACTCCCACGATGTTTCTCTTCCCAGAAAGAACTATGTGCCGCTTTGGCTCATCGTACGATGCATTCGCTTCCTTATCTTTTCTTTTTGTTGGCTTGGTAGACATGTCCTTCACATAGAAAACATGTGCCACATCATTGGCTAGGACGAATGGTTCGTCTGCGGGTCTTCCATACTGCGGGTCTTCCGTTACCCCGCCTCGTGTCATATTGACCCATTTGCACCGAAACAAAGGGACCTTCAAACCACGTCGATAGTCAAGTTCCCATATGTCCTGTATATAACCATAATATGTTTCCTTTCCCGTCTTGGTTTCTGCATCAAAGCGGACACCACTGTTTTGGTTGGTGCTCTTCTTATCTTGGGCGATCATGTAAAATGTATTACCATTTATCTCGTACCCTTTGAAAGTCATTATATTCGAAGATGGTAACTGGGACAACAAGTACAGGTCATCTTCAATAGAGGTGTCATGCATGGTACGTGTCTGCAACCAGCTGGCGAAACTCCTGGTTTGTTCACGTGTAATCCAGTCATCAGACCGCTCCGGGTATTTGGAGCGTAGCAAATTCTTGTGTTCATCCATATACGGAGCCACCAAGGCGGAATTCTTGTGTTCATCCATATAGTGAGAGAATGTCCGTCCATACATATTATTTGTTCCCCTCCTAGAGTGCCTTTCCCATCCAGTCTGCCCTTATGCCGCGATTCAGGAACACCAATCGGCTTAAGGTCAGGAATAAAGTCAATACAAAACTCAATGACCTCCTCATTTTGACGGCCCTTGGAGATGCTTCCTTCTGGCCTAGCACGGCTATGAACATATTTCTTTAAGACTCCCATGAACCTCTCAAAGGGGAACATATTGTGTAGAAATACAGGACCCAAAACGTTAATCTCTTCGCATAGGTGAACTAGGATGTGCGTCATGATGTTGAAGAAGGATGGTGGGAACACCAACTTGAAACTGACAAGACATTGCACCAAATCATTCTCTAACCTTGGTATGATTTCTGGATCGATTACCTTTTGAGAGATTGCATTGAGAAATGCACATAGCTTCACAATGGCCAATCGAACGTTTTCCGGTAGAAGCCCCCTCAATGCAACCGGAAGCAGTTGCGTCATAATCACGTGGCAGTCATGAGACTTTAGGTTCTGGAACTTTTTCTCTGCCATGTTTATTATTCCCTTTATATTCGACGAGAAGCCAGACGGTACCTTAATACTGAACAGGCATTCAAAGAAGATTTCCTTCTCTTCTTTGGTAAGAGCGTAGCTTGCATGACCCTGATGTATGCCGTCTTTTCCGTGCATACGTTGCTGGTCCTCTCGTGCCTCAGGTGTATCTTTTGTCTTCCCATACACGCCCAAGAAGCCAAGCAGGGTCACACAAAGATTCTTCATCACGTGCATCACGTTGATTGCGGAGCGGACCTCTAGGTCTTTCCAATAGGGTAGGTCCCAAAATATAGATTTCTTCTTCCACATGGGTGCGCGTCCATCAGCGTCATTCGGAACAGGTTGTCCACCAGGACCCTTTCCAAAGACCACCTTCAAATCCTTGACCATATCATGTACATGAGCACCAGTACGGTGGCTAGGCTTCGTCCGGTGATCCGCCTCACTTTTGAAATGCTTGCCTTTCTTTCTTACGGGATGCCTGCTCGGAAGAAATCGACGATGTCCCAGGTACACATTCTTCTTACAATTAGCCAAATATATAATGTCGGTATCGTCCAAACAGTGCGTGCATGCACGGTATCCCTTGTTTGTCTGTCCAGAAAGGTTACTGAGAGCAGGCCAATCATTGATGGTCATGAACAGCAACGCATTTAGGTCAAATTCTTCCCCCATGTGCTCATCCCACGCATGTACACCTGTTCCATTCCACAGTTGTAAGAGTTCTTCAACTAATGGCCTTAGGTACACATCAATGTCGTTGCCGGGTTGCTTAGGGCCTTGGATGAGCACTGGCATCATAATGAACTTCCGCTTCATGCACAACCAAGGAGGAAGGCTATACAAACATAGAGTCACAGGCCAGGTGCTATGGTTGCTGCTCTGCTCCCCAAAAGGATTAATGCCATCTGCGCTTAGACCAAACCATACGCTCCTTGCGTCATCTGCAAACTCCTTCCCGTAATTTCTTCCGATTTTTCTCCACTGCGACCCGTCAGCGGGTACTCTTAACTTTCTGTCTTTCTTACGGTCTTCTCTGTGCCATCGCATCGCCTTGGCATGCTCTTTGTTTTGGAACAAACGTTTCAACCGTGGTATTATAGGAGCATAACACATCACCTTGGCAGGAATCTTCTTCCTGGGGCACATGAGGTGTTGTGCTCTAGCTCACCTCCTATGAACATGAGGTGTTCGATGAAATGCCCGAGCCACACTTAAGCTTTCTCCTCTCGAAGCTCCTTGTCCAAGCTCCATTTTCCTCAAGATTTGTCTAGGTTTGGCGGTGCGTCCTGTCCCGTCCCCGTCCTCACCGCCGTCGATCGCCCGCGCCGATCTCGTCGCTGGCACCACCATGGTGAGCCTCTTGTTCTTATCTTCTTTCTAAAAGAAAAAAGTTCCTACGTGTATGATTTAGATAGATACTTGTGTAATTTTCTTACTTTTATTATTGTTTGTTATTATATAGTGCGATGGTTTTGGTATCCGCCTCCGTCGGCCCTCGTCCTTTCTATGATTCAGATGTGGTATATATTTTCTTTTATAACTATTTGGTTCATTTAGTGTTTATGAGAATTATGCCGACCAACGTGACATGGATGTTTTTATCTAGGAGCTATTGTCGAGAGGTTAAATTTAGTTGAAGAAAAAAATGAAAAGAATTGAGGAGGAGAAGATGAAATTAGAGTTGCATGTTGCAGATGTCGTCGATGATCACAAGATCAAGATGGATGCAATGCGCTTGAAGATTAGAAAGATTAGAAAATATGCCATTCATACCGAGGCTTGGTATCAATATGTCGTTGGATCAATTGTTACCTTAGTTGCGATTATGATCATATTTGTCGTTGCATTGAAATGTTTTACATAGTTTCAATGTATGGTTTAATTAGATACTCTAGAGAGCTATATGTTGTTCAATGAGAACTATATATGTATGAACTTTATATATTTATTTTTTCAGTAATAACATTTGATCACAACTGCAGTTTTGTTTTAATGTGAATAACTGGTTTGTGATTAACATTACTATAAAAATATATTTTGGAGTGATTCTTTTTCTTGCCATTTAATATTACTGTGTTTCATCATTATATTCAAAAACTGATTTTGTTATTTTAGTTTCTAACAAAAAAATATTTGATAATTTTAATTGATAATGTTTTGAACAGAAAATACTAGAGGTTTAAAATTACTATGAAAATGTTTTGATAAGGTTATTTTAGTTGATAATGTTTCGATAATGTTATTTTAGTTGATAATGTTTTGATAATGTTATTTTAGTTGATAATGTTTTGATAATCTTATTTTAGTTGATAATGTTTTGATAATGTTATTTTAGTTGATAATATTACTATGAAAATTCTTTTTGCTTTTAATGTTTTGAACAGAAAATACTTTGATAATTTTAGTTGATAAATTTTATATAATTTTAGTTTCAATAATACTAGAGGTTTATAAAAGATTTTTAGTTGATTCCTTTTGCTATTGGAGTTTTATAAAAGCTTTTTAGTTGATTCTTTTTGCTATTGAAGAATATTATAGTTTTGTTTTAGTTGATCATAACAGAATATTTTAATTGGTTATTTTTAGTTCATTCTTTTTGCTATTAGTTCATTCTTTTTGCTATTAGTTCATGAGCTAAATGACCCTTAAATTGAAAAGCACTACAAATGAACTCTGAAAAGGTTGAAAGTTGGCATGGTATCATAATTTCACCCACATAGCATGTGCTAAAAAGTTGAGAAGGTTACACCAAAACTGGATGCACTTCGTGTACAAAATGGACAATCTCTTTCGAAGTATCAGGGTTTCGGACGAAAACTCATCTGTTACAAAGGATTTTCATTTTTTTTTGAACTTATTTGAACTCCAGACTTTTTGCGTGTTCAAAATGAACCATTCAAAGCCACATGATCAGTTTTCAACCCTTTCTGACTTCATCTGGTATTTTTCATGCATCATCATAATAGTTGTGGAGAGAAAGTCTTCACTTTTTTTCGCTTGTGTCCTTTGCTTATTGCACCGGAACCATGGATATTATTCATAGTTTAATAGGGTGCCTTGACTTTGAAGGGAGGAATTTCATGGAACTTTTCATAATCTTCAGACATGTCTGTCTTGCCCTCCAATCCCACGATGTCTCTTTTTCCTGAAAGAACTATGTGACGCTTTGGCTCATCGTATGATGTATTCGCTTCCTTATCTTTTCTTTTTCTCGTTTTGGTAGACATTTCCTTCACAGAAAACATGCGCCACATCATTGGCTAGGACAAATGGTTCGTCTGTGTACCCAAAATTGTTCAGATCCACTGTTGTCATTCCGTACTGTGGGTCTACCTGTACCCCGCGTCCTGACAGATTGACCCATTTGCACTGAAAGAAAGGGACCTTAAAATCATGCCCGTAGTCAAGTTCCCATAAGTCCACTATGTAACCATAATATGTGTCCTTTCCCCTCTTGGTTGCTGCATCAAAGCGGACACCGCTATTTTGATTGGTGCTCTTTTGATCTTGGGCGATCGTGTAAAATGTATTCCCATTTATCTCATACCCTTTGTAAGTCAATACAATCGAAGATGGTCCACTGGCCAATGAGTATAGCTCATCACAAACAGTGTTGTCACCCCTGAGATGTGTTTGCAACCAACTGCCAAAATTCCTGATGTGTTCACATGTAATCCAGTCGTCACACTTCTCCGGGTGTTTGGAGCATAGAATGTTCTTGTGTTCATCGACATACGGGGTCACCAAGGTAGAGTTCTGTAGAACTTTGTAGTGTGCTTGAGACCAAGAATGCCCGTCCCTACATATTATTGAGTCCCCTCCTAGCGTGCCTTTTCCAGTGAGTCTCCCCTCATACCGCGATTGAGGGAGACCAATCTTCTTAAGGTCAAGAATGAAGTCAACACAAAACCCAATGACATCCTCTGTTTGATGGCCCATGGAGATGCTTCCTTCTGGCCTAGCACGGTTACGGACATATTTCTTGTAAATCATTGACCATAGCAAGTACGTGATCACCGGTAGGCATGGCAGGCTTCTTCCGGTGACCTGCCTCGCTTTTGAAATGCTTGCCTTTCTTTCAACATTGATGGTTGCTCAGAAGAAATCAGTGATGCCCCAGGTACACATTATTCCTGCATTTGTCCAGGTATATACTTTCAGTGTCATCTAAACAGTGCGTGCATGCGTGGTATCCCTTGTTTGTCTGTCCTGAAAGGTTACTGAGAGCAGGCCAATAATTGATGGTTACAAACAGCAACGCATGTAGGTTAGATTCCTCCTTTTTGTGCTCATCTCACACACGTACACCGTTTCCAATCCACAGCTGTAAAAGTTCTTCAACTAATGGGCTTAGGTACACATCAATGTCGTTGCCGGGTTGCTTAGGGCCTTGGATGAGAACTGGCATCATAATGAACTTCCGCTTCATGCACAGCCAAGGAGGAAGGTTATAGATACATAGAGTCACGGGCCAGGTACTGTGATTGCTGCTCTGCTCCCCAAAAGGATTAATGCCATCCGCGCTTAAACCAAACCATACGTTCCTTACGTCACCTGCAAACTCCTCCTAGTACTTTCTCTCGATTTTTCTCCACTGTGACCCGTCAGCGGGTGCTCTCAACTTCCCGTCTTTCTTACGGTCCTCTCTATGCCATCGGATCAACTTGGCATGCTCTTTGTTTCTGAACAGACGTTTCAATCATGGTATTATAGGAGCATACCACATCACCTTGGCAGGAACCCTCTTCCTGGGGCGCTCGCCGTTAACATCACTAGGGTCATCTCGTCTGATCTTATACCGCAATGCACCACATAGCAGGCATGCGTTCAAATCCTCGTACGCACCGCGGTAGAGGATGCAATCATTAGGGCATGCATGTATCTTCTGCACCTCCAATCCTAGAGGGCATACAACCTTCTTTGTTGCGTACATACTGTCGGGCGATCTGTTATCCTTTGGAAGCTTCTTCTTCAATATTTTCAGTAGCTTCTCAAATCCTTTGTTAGGCACACCATTCTCTGCCTTCCATTGCAGCAATTCCAGTACGGTACCGAGCTTTGTGTTGCCATCTTTGTAATTGGGGTACAACCCTTTTTTGTGATCCTCTAACATGCGATCAAACTTCAGCTTCTCCTTTTCACTTTCACACTGTCTCTTTGCATCAACAAGGAACCGACGAAGATCATCATCGGGCACATCGTCTGGTTCCTCTTGGTCTTCAGCTTCCCCCGTTGCAGCATCACCGTATTCAGGGGGCACATAGTTGTCATCATCTTCTTCTTCTTCGCTGTCTTCCATCATAACCCCTATTTCTCCGTGCTTGGTCCAAACATTATAGTGTGGCATGAAACCCTTATAAAGCAGGTGGATGTGAAGGATTTTCCGGTCAGAGTAAGACTTCATATTCCCACATATAGGGCATTGACAACACGTAAAACCATTATGCTTGTTTTCCTCAGCCACTTCGAGAAAATTATGCACGCCCTTAATGTACTCGGAGGTGCGTCTGTCACCACACATCCATTGCCGGTTCATCTACGCGCATTATATATAATTAAGTGTGTCAAAAACCACTACAGAACATCATGAATAGATAAGTGACCAAATTAATAGAAGTTCATCATCACATTAAAATCAAAGTACATACATAGTTCTCTAGAGCATCTAATTAAACCATACATTGAAAGTATGTAAAACATTTCAATGGAACAACAAATGCGAACATAATCGCAACCAACATAACAATTGATCCAACGGCATAATGATACCAAGCCTCGGTATGAATGGCATATTTTCTAATCTTGCTAATCTTCAAGCGCATTGCATCCATCTTGTTCTTGTGATTATCGACGACATCCGCAACATGCAACTCCAATATCATCTTCTCCTCAATTTTTTTTAATTTTTCCTTCAAGTAATTGTTTTCTTCTTCAACTAAATTTAACCTCTCGACAATAGGGTCGGTTGGAATTTCCGGTTCACATACATCCTACATAAATAAAATCTATGTCACGTTGGTCGGCATAATTGTCATAAACAATAAATAAACCAAATAGTTGTGAAAGATAATATATATACCACATCCGAATCATAGACAGGACAAGGACCGATGGAGGCGGATACCAAAACCATCACACTATATAATAATAAAAAATAATAAAATTAAGAAAATTACACAAGTATCTATCTAAATCATACACGTAAGAACTTTTTTCTTTTAGAAAGAAGATAAGATCAAGAGGCTCACCATGGTGGTGCCGGCGACGAGATCGGCGCGGGCGATCGACGGCGGTGAGGACGGGGACGGGATAGGACGGACCGCCAAACTTAGAAAAATCTCGAGGAAAATGGAGCTTGGACAAGGAGCTTCGAGAGGTGAAAGCTTAAGTGTGGCTCGGGCATTTCATCGAACACCTCATGTGCATAGGAGGTGAGCTGGAGCACCATAAAGCTCTCCCCTCGCCTGCCATAAAAATAGAGCAGTGTGGATTGCTCTGCTAGCTGGCGAGGTGGTATATATAGGCACCTCATTGGTCCCGGTTCGTGGCTGGAACCAGTACTAAAGGCCCCCCTTTGGTCCTGGTTCCAGCCACAAATCGGGACCAATGGTTGTGGGCTAGGAGCGAGGCCCATTGGTCCCGGTTCGTGTCTGGAACCGGGACCAATGCCCCATGAGGCCCGGCCTGGCCCCTGGGCTCACGAACCGGGACCTATGCCCCCATGGGTCCCGATTCGTGACTGAACCGATACTAATGGGCTAGCCAAGGCTGGACCAAAGCCCTGTTTTCTACTAGTGCCCGTAGCAACGCACGGACCCTTGTGCTAGTCTCTCCCTAATCTCTCCCTAATAATAAAGCACGGGTTCACCGTCATGATGTTTTACAAAAAGGTCCCTGTATTTTTTATATTCAACCTGCAGTCCTCATTGTAAGTCAGCCTGAACCAGTATCGACGAGAGAAAAGAAAAAACATTAGGCTAGCCAGCCGCACCACCATGCCCCTCGTCCCATCTCGACCTCTTGCCTCGCGTCACCGCGCGCCCCCCGCCCCCGCTGCCGCCACCTCCTGCCCCACTGAATCTAGCAATTTGTTCTGCTACCACCATCTTTTTTAACTGAAAACAGCTCCAATTTTTGCTTCCACCATGTTCTGTTTTTGTGGATCCAGCTATATTTTTTGCTTCCACCATGACGACGAAGACTGGCAGCAACTCGGCGACCGACAGCCGGCAGTGATGACGGCGACCGGCGACTGGCGGGGAGGGCAGCAACAGGCGAGTGCGTCGGGCGGTGCTTCAAGGCCGGGCGCATAGCTCATCCATGGAGGCGCGATGGATTTTTTTTTGTAAAAGAAGAAGCCTGATGAAAGAAGATGAGGGAATCGTACGGTTACGCGTTATTTTATCGGACGATGCTGGTACGACCGACCCAAAGTTAGGCCGGTGCGCCGGCGCCTAGTAGTCCCACTTGTATTAATCATTCATTACACATACATATTGACGGTGCAGGTTTCCGTCAGTACCCTCGGTCGGCAAAAATAATAGTTCCCTATAAATAAATCCTTTAATTCAATGGGTCAGAGAAGCTCTAGTCTTTTGGACGGGTGGCATCAAGTATATGAAGCCTGTCACAGGGGCTAACAGTTGGACACATGGCTTCCTTCCTTGCCACCAAGACGCATCGCCGGCCAATCATTCATTGGGTCAGTCACGGTAGGAAGCCGGGGAGGGATAAGTTGATGGTGTCGGCGTCGCGCCACAAATAAGGCAGGCAGGCAGCTTGTCCCTGCTCCGACCCTGTAACATACGTACGGAGTATATGGTTTCCTTCCTAAAACAGTAATGCATGACGCCAAGAGAGCGTCCCTTTTTGGTTAGCCATTCGTTCCTGGGTCGGTCGCCGTGTCAAATGGGCCGTGGCTGTCCTCCCTTCTTCGTGGTGAAGCTATACAATGACGCCAGGGCAAGCACGTGCTGATATACATGCTCGCACAGGTGGCGCTACTTTGTCTTGTGTGGATCGTCGCATCGCTCTCCACGATCCCGACCCCGTCCCCTCCGTGAGGTCGATCGCCGATTCGCCGCGGCGCGAGGGCCGAGACGGCCGCACGCGGCGTCCCCTTAGCCGTTCATGCGAGCCGGGCTCTCTCTGCGGTGTGAGAAAGAAAGGCACGCACACGTTGCCTCCATCCTGCTACTGTCGCGCAGCGCAGTCTCTGGCCCTTGCCGATGGCGGTTGGGCAGCCGGAGACCGCCAGCTGAGGCCGGCCGGTGCGCGCATCATGGTCACAGATGCACGATCCAGGGCCGCCTCTGCTACGGCTCCAGTCCGCGCACGGGGCATGCTACGGCGCGCCCGATCGCCGGCTGCCCGGAGCGTCTGCATTCTGGTCGTGCCTCGTAGTACTGTGTATGTTTGGTGTCATGGAATATGCTTGGTGTCATGTCGGTCATCCCATACAGGATTCCGTCCGGGACCAATCGATGTAGGACGCGCCTGATTTTGCACAGGCAAGTAATAAAGCGCTCACTGGTCTCTGCGCACTAAACAAATGGCAGTATACGAGGCTACGAGCATCTACAGCCACACCCCTCAAATCACTTTTATACGTCTAGACCGCCAGCCTGATAACTGACCGGTCACGAAAATCCGACCAAACTGCATCCCTCCACCCTTATGCTCTTTTTTATTGAAACATAATTTTATTCATAATCATAACAATTACAAGTACACTGATTTGGACCTAAGATCCAAGAAAATACAAAATAACTCCTATGACTAAGAATTGCAATGAGATCTCTTGTAAACACCTTCTTCGTGGTATCAATCTTTGCTCGAAGAAATACTCCAAAGACTTCAGTAAAGAGGCTGTAAATAAACTGGAGCAACGATGTTGTCACTCTTTCACTCATACGAACATTATCAACAATGGTTTTCTGAAAGCCCCTTGAGTCGCCCATCGGTAGGTGTGGTGAACAACCGGTGTTCATACCCCTGACCATGCACCAGCAAGTTGCAGCCTCTGTGCCGGGAAGGACGTCCCCAGAGAACATGTTCAAATCCCGGAAGATCAAGATGCAAATCAGCTTATGAACTTTCTGCGGGTGCATCTGAATCTTCGAGATCATCAGTTGTGGAACATATGTGGACCCATAATAGAAACCAAAGAGCTAATGCTTGAGTTGTGCATTTAAAATAAATTTTATGTAAGAACTGTATTGCCGCTACCAAAATTTGTTGTTTACGTGCGACATTGGCATGTATGATGGACGTACATGGATTTGAGAGTCCGGATTTAAGATATGTAGATGTTGGACGCGAGATATGAGGGTCCGTCTGGATGCGCCCGCGAGTGTGTCCGCGGACATATAATGGGCCGGATTTACTAAGTCCTGAGTGTACATGTCATTTGATTAGTGTGTAGAGCCAGCAAGCGTTTTAGCACTTTATTACTTGCTTGTGCAAAATCAACCTCGCGAAGGACGAAACTTTCTCCGAAAAACACTCTCGCCCGACCCGCTCCCGCGAGCGCGGGGGGGGGGGGGACCTAATTCCGCCGCCACCAGCTTCACCCTCTGCTCCTCTCCTCCTCGCCTTCGCCGGGGGCAAAGCCTGGCCGGTTACGGCGGCGGCGGGGCTCTGGTCTCCCCTCCTGCGAGGCAGGGTCGTCGCAGGGCGACCCCCTCGTGCGATGGCATGGCGGAACAGTGCAGGCGGTCTCTACAGCGACTCACGAGGCTGGCGGAGGCGGCATGGAGGGCTGCTGGGCGATGTGGGGGTCGGCGTGCTCTGCGGGTGTTGCTTCTCTGGAGGTGATGCAGGGGACGGCGCGGTTTCTCCGGCGGATCCGAGCTTTCGTCGGTGTGGCGGGTAGCGGGTGTGGCCCGGCCTGGGGCGGACTGCGGCCTGATAGGGTCATGGCTATGGCCATGGACCTCGGTGGTGCATCGCAGCTGCAGCAGGAGGCGGTGTTGCCGGTCAGATCAGCTCGAATCTGGTCCATGGCCGCCGGCGGGCGGCTCGGGGCTGTCCCTTGGGGTCCCGGCGTGGATGTGGGCTGCCACGGCATGGTGGTGGCTCATGGCAGTGGTCTGGGTTGTTTCACGGCGGCGGCTGGACATCTTTGGCATCGACCGGTCGGTGAGCGCCCTAGTCGACCTTTGATTCCTCTCCTCGTCGTTTCGGAGCTACCTTCATTGAAGAGTTAGCCCTCTCCCAATCACGGTCCATCGCTCGTCTCGCGCCCGGCAGCAGGACCGATCTTGTCTCACGCCCGGCAGCAGGACCGGACTCGTCTCGCGCCCGGCTATAGGACCGAGCTCGTCTCGCGCCCGGTAGCAGGACGGGCCGATGGAGGCCAGTTATGGCCGGCCCATTAGGTCTCGACGATGGGGGCAGCTCAGGGGTGCTAAAGGTGGGACCTTTCCACTTGTCTCTTTGGCTGGGGTAGCGGTGGGTGGCGGGTGAGGTGGCGTCGAGGTCTTGGATGCCGGGGTGTCGGCCCTGGTGGTGGTGTCGCGGTGCTCTTGGGCAAAGCTCGTGGCTTGGTGCTGCCTGGTGACCATGGCCGTGTGGGCGGTATGTCCACCGAGGTGTGGCGTTTGGTGGCGGTGAGTATTGGCCGGGGTGAAAACCTGTTCTATCTATGGATGGAGCGGTGGCGGCGGCGAAGCTCGTTCCCTTCTTGAAGGCGTCGTCGCGGCCATCATTGCCCATCGTGTTGCTCTAGGGGAAACTCTGACCCTCAGGTCGGGAGGTGGTGGCACTCCGGTGTCGTATCCTTTCTGAAGGCGCTGCCTTGGAGCCCGTGGTTCGTCGTATGCGGCTGCATCTCTCCGCGGTGACATGTTCATGTTCGAGGACCTGGCTGCTATTGTAGTGGTTGGGATAGTGTTGCTGCGTTCAACGCCTATGTATATTGCCTTGGGTGTGTGCGTGTGTTGTGGTGGTGTGTGTTTGCACCGGGTTGTTGTTGGTCTTTGCTTTATATATAAAGCGGGGCGAAAGCCGGCAAATCAGCCTCGCCCCTACATATGGCCGTACATCTTAGGATTGGTCCCGGAATCCTGTACTATGAGATGACCAACATGACACCAAGCATATTGCATGTCTCTTCGCAAGGAAAAGATAGGAAACACATGTTCCATGTCACCAAACATACACAGCACTAGGAGGCCCAACCAGAATGCAGGCGTCTCCGGGTAGCTAGGGAGCTTGGCGCGGACTGGAGCCGCAATAGAGGCGGCCCCGGATCCTGGGTTTATGACCACGATGCATGCGCTGGCTATGCGTAGGACGAACGGAACGCGGTCTCCGGCTGCCCAACCGCCGGCGGCAAGGGGTAGAGGCCGCGCGCGCGACAGAACCACGATTCGGGATGGCGGAGCCAACGTCGCATGAACGGCCAAGGGGGCGCCGCGTGTGGCCGTCTCGGCCCTGGCTTCACGGCGAATCGACGATCGATCGACCTCACCTGTCGGAGGGGACGGGGTCGGGGTCGCGGAGAGCGACCCGACGATCCACACAGGACAAAGTAGCGCCACCTGTGCGCGCATGTATATCAGCACGTGCTTGCCCTGGCGCTGTTGTACGATCGTTCCATTCCATGGGGACATGGACGGCTTCACCGCCACTACCGGACTCGCGGTCTATGCCTACGGCCACGGGCCGTCGTCATAGGCCCCTATGCCGTCGGCATAGATCTATGCCTACGGTTGCTGTCGGCATAGACCCATCGGCGTAGATGTCGTCAGCGTAGTCTTGTCAGACCGTCGGCATAATATAGCCGTCGGCATAGGGGCCTATGCCGATAGCCTGGCGTCGGCCGTCGGCATAGTTTAGCCGTCGGCAGTGTTTTTCGACTGACGGCAACGGACGGCGCCGTCAAAAGCGCTGACGAATCAAGCAACGCCACGTGGCAGAGAGCCATCGGCATATCTCTGCCACGTGGCAACCCGTGGTACTCCTGGTGGCAGGGCTATGCCTACGGCAAAGCCCTATGCATAGATTCATCTATGCCTACGGCAAAGCCGTATGCATAGATTCATCTATGCCTACGGCTTTGCCGTAGGCATAGCTCTGCCACGTGTCGTTCCCTGGTTCCTCCTGGCGGCAGGGCTATGCTTACGGCTTTGTCGTAGGCATAGATATGCCACGTGGCAAGCCCTGGTAACTCCTGGGCTTATATATGCCGACAGCTTTGCCGTAGGCATACTTTTTTTTTATTTTCCCTGTTTTCTCTTTTCCAATTCATTTGACAGCATTCAAAGCAGAACAATATGGAATTATGCAGAAATATGACAGTTCATCATCTAAACATACTCAAGTTCATCTAAACATACTCAAGTTCATCATCATCATCTAAACATACTCAAGTTCATCACATCATCTAAAGATCATCACCGACGGAAGTTCATGAACATAAAAGTAGTGCAAGACATGAAACATCATAAAAATAGGAACATGAAAGGCATGGCACGACGGCTACATGCACGAAATCATCAAGCAAGACCACCTCCGCGAAAACCACCACCTCCGCCAAAACCGCCATCGCGACCACCATCACTCTGCCAGATCGGAGTGACTGGGGCCGACGGAGCAGGAGTCGAGCCACCGGTCCCCTACATGTTTCAGAAAAGATTCTAATGGTAAATATGATATGATAGTGTTGAATGAACGAGAACTAGTTTGCCAGTAGTTAGGCAAATGTACTAACCGGACCATCACTGTCTAGTGCCACCCATTCATCAAACATGGGCACGTGTGGGGGTTCTCCCGTAGGTGGTTGTGGGGGTCCCATTTGCGGTGGATTCGTGCGGTTACTCCAAGACGCCAACATAGCCTGGATGTTAGTTAAACAAGCAAACTAGAAGATCAGAAGGAATGAAAGTGCAAAAATTTAGCTTGGTTTTAAGAGGGCAAAACTAACCGTCATCATCTGACGGTTGTAATCATCGTTTGCCTCCACTCGTTTCAAGTACTCCCGCACCTCGAGATTCCTATACTCGGCAAACTCCTTATATGCCTACATAATTTAGGTTGTTTCTAAGTGAGCAATGCTGAAAATAAACTGACAATGCTAGATAGAAAAAGATAAGAGGAAGTACTTACAGCATGCTGGCGGGCTAAGGGAGTCTGTGAACGCCACGTACTCTCTAACTGGCTCAGGTTGGTAGCCCGAAGTTGTGTGTACGAGATCGAAGGAGTGATCAAGCCGTCGAAACACGGATACCGGCCATTCTTCTTCCCCTGGATGGCCACCACTGTCGTGTCGTCGATCTGAGACTGGGTGACCTCAGCAACAGGAACATCCGAATGCAACTCCTGATAGTGATGAATGTAAGACCCCAGGTGCTCCTCGGTCTTGCCGTAGTACTGGCTCTCGCCCTCCTTGCGATGACTCCGCTCGCGGGCCAGCTTCCACGACTCCATGTCTGAGAGCGGCCTCTTCAACTTGTCCTCCTACAACGTCAAATAGAAGTTACCATACATAAGAACATGACGGTAAAGAAGAACAAAAATGCATCTTGCACATAGATATACCTTCATGGCCTTGAAGCCCCAGTGGTTCCTGTTTCCTTGGCCGTGTGTCCCGTCGGCTCCACGGTTAGCTCGGGCCTTGATGCTCTTGGCAGCAAACTCTGCATCGGCGCCAAGCCACCTATCCACCAAACTCGCCCATCCGTCATGCCTTCCATAGCACCAACGAGGAACAACCTATGCAAATTTTGGAAGCATGACATGTGAGCACGAAACATATAGTTGACTGCTTGAAACAATGAAAAGTTAGTAATAGTTACCATCATGAACTGCTCCCTGTTCAAGGTAAGTCGTTGCCTCTGCGCTTGAGTTTTGGTCATCTTTTGGTGCAGGTAGATGTGGTAGTACTGCAAGACGGCAACCCAGCGCACCTCGTACTGCAACTGACAAGCTTTCTTCTTCGTAGCCGCAAGCAAGACCACGTCGGCTCTGGCCTTGTGCTCGTCAAGAACTCTATAGAGTTGCTGCAATCATGCATAAATCAGAAGCAAACAAGGCATGAGTTGAGTGATTCAATGATAAAATATGAACGAAACTGAAGACAAGTGATTCAGAAGAGAACTTACCCAAAATTTGGTGATCACGGCCTTAGCAGCCGTCCCGTACTCCGCATTGCTGCAAGCCTCGTAGTGGGCCCAGCTCGTGGCCAAAACCCGCAGCTGCGGGTCCCTGTCTGGCCGCGGGCAGAATAGGCCAGGCCAAAACTCCTTCAACAGGACAGTGATAAGGCCGTTCGGTTTACGGCCCTTTCCGCGAAGGATCCAGTTTCTGCAAAAGAATCAAATGATTGCCATGTGTACAATAAGAAAATGTTGTCATGTGTTGAAAATATGATTGAGAGGCACTTACTCTGTCCCCACAGGTTCAGTGAGCCTCTTGTGCTCCTCGATCGAAGGTGGTGTAGGTAGTCCGGCATTACCACACAGCCACCCCTGCAGAGCACCCGGTGGCAAGCCACCCCACAACTCGGGATCAACCTCCCCTCCACCCTCCTCGCCCTCCTCCTCACCCTCCTCCTCAGCCTCCTCCTCCTCGCCCTGCTCCTCCTCGCCCTCCTCCTCCTCGCCATCAGGAACATACTCCTCCTCCTCAGACTCAGAAGGTGCCTCTATATAGGAGGGCATCGAAGAAGACCCTCCTATTTCGGACACGGCCCGGAGTTTTTTGCCCCGGCTGCCTCTCCCCCCACCTCCTCCTCCTCCTCTAGGGGCTCTCCCCCACTGCCTCCTCCTCTAGGGTCTCCTCCCCCGACCCCTCCACCTCCCTATGAGGTGTCATCCTCACGTAGTCGGGAGGGAACCTTGTGGGCTCGTCCACTCCGAGTAAGTCCTTTGAATTTACTGAGGAAACTGGCACCGCTGGACTTGCCCATGATTAGCAAACCTGCATTGAGAAGAGAATAAACAATTAGTAAGGATATCAATTAAACAAGCATACAGGAAAAACATTAATACCAGAAGAGCACATTAAGCATACTATTGTAATGATCATTAAAAGAACTTACATTTTCTAGAACCCATATGAATCATCACTATTGTAATCTATTTGTGGACCGGTCTCATCATCACTATCACGCATATCTTCTTTGTTGTCTGACGAAGGTGGAGGCTCTTCCTCATCGTCAGCGTCTTCATTTAACTTTTCAAGCATAATTATGTCTTTTTGATTCACAACTGCCTCACCATCAATCCGTGTGTCGTCGTCATTTGGGTCCAGGTCAACATAACCCAAGTCATCATCCTCATTGTTTCGGACCACGTCATCATGTTCCTCTTGATAGAACACTCCCTCGTATGTCATGGGGTTTATGTTGTAGTAATCATCATCGTTCGGGTCTGGTAGCTTACCATGCGGTGACACCTTGAACACAACTTCCCAACCCTTTAGGTACTCTTTCTGGCATGGGTAAGGCAGATAATATACTTGTGTGGCCTGGGTAGCGGCGATAAAGAGATCAGCTCCGGCATAGACGGTTGATGGTTTAACTTCAACTAAACCAACAGAAGGCGTGTGTCTCAGACCCTTTTTGGGGTCGAACCATCAGCATTTGAACACAGTGAGACTTAGGTGTTCGCGGCCACGTTTGAATGTAAGCTCGTATATTTTTCCTACCCTTTCGTAGTAATCTACTTTATTATCTCCTTTAGTGAAGACTCCGGTATTTATGGTTTTGGGATCAGGCCGACTGTTCTGGTGCTCCTCTGTATGGAAGCGATATCCATTCACATCATACTTTTCGCATGTCATGACGACAGGGTCAAAACCCATGGAAACCCATCTCAATTCTTCATCCATTGATTCGGTCGGATCATTTCCCTACAAGTTTAATTGAAATTATAGGGTGCATGAGTTTAATTGAAATTATAGGGTGCATGAGTTTAATTGAACGTGTGAAAAATTACTTTCTCCATGAACCACGCAACGAAATTATTCCTTCCATCAGCACCCTTTCGGAGAAGAGCAAGTGCCTCCGCTTCAGTAGGAGGCAGCATTCCCGTCCATTCTTCTTCAACGAATCGACTACAATAAGAAAAGCGGTATAAGAACTAGGCAAAGTGAACATAACGAATTGACTAAAAGAATGGTGCAAAGGTATTACCTCATCCACTCATCCACTTCCTTGATGTTGTGCAAGATATAGAACATGACATCCTCCCACTCATCTCGTGGCATGAGATAAGGTTTCGAGCATCCAGCCCTACCACCTTGCCCGATGAATAGAGGCAACTTGGATTTATACTTGGGTTCTTCTGTATTGTATCGAGACACCTTATTGTGCAACGTGGGAACATGGTCCGGATAGTAGGCTGTCCTGAGGTCTGCCACCTCCTCTAGGATAACTGCCTCAGCTATGGAAGCTTCAATCTTAGCTTTGTTTCCACATTTCTGTCTCAGATGCTTGTTCTGTCTCTCAGGGCCGTACTGCCAACGATTCTGCACAGGGCCCCCCAACAATACCTCATTCGGGAGGTGCAAAATGAGATGTGTCATCGGAGTAAAGAAGCCTGGCGGGAAGATCTTCTCTAGCTTGCATATCAACTCTGGCGCCTTCTTATGCATTTCTTTTATCTTCTCAGGACATACTTCTTTAGCACAAAGCATGCGGAAGAAATGGCTTAATTCCGCAAGCACACGCCAGACACGCTCGGGAACATAGCCCCGAACCATCACCGGCATAATCCGCTCAATCCATACATGATAGTCATGACTCTTGAGCCCGGTCACTCTGCCCGTTGAAAGATTGACCCCCTTACTTATATTCGACGCATAACCATTAGTGAACTTCACGACGTGTTTCAGCCACTTGAATGCCTCCATCTTATGATCATTTTTAAGTACGAAGTCAGCATCTGGCTTGAACCAAGATTTTCGACTGCTTGTGGGAGGCTGCATGTGTAGACGTGGTCTATCACAAATATTCTGTTGATCAACTCTAGCATTAACATTATCCTTTGTCTTATCAGGAATGTTGAGGATCGTGCGAAAAAGGGACTCTGCGACATTCTTTTCGGTGTGCATCACGTCTATGTTGTATGGAAGTTTGAGGTCCTTAAAATAGGGAAGCTGCGTGAAGGGGGTAATGTGAGTCCAGTTGTGCATCTCACCATATCCTTAAAAAAAATTCCCTTTACCTTTTCCTTTGCCCTCGCCCTCGTCTTCGCCTGTGGCTTTGCCTTTGCCTTTCCCTTTCCCTTCACCGGCAGGCTTAAGAGCTTTCAGCTGAGCAAGCACATCCGCACCAGAAAACGTTGGAATCTCGTTTACTTCATGGACAACTTTGCCTTTTGTGAAGTTCTTCTTGTCTTCCCTATCAGGATGGTCTGGAGGGAGGAACTGTCGATGCAGGTCAAATGCAACATACTTGCCACCTTTCTTCAGCCAAATGAAAATCAAGGCCTGCATGCACACTGGGCAAGGCATCTTTCCACTTGTACACCATCCGCAGAACAGGGCATAACCGGGAAAGTCATGCATGCAATATTGTAGCCAAACTTTCATCAAGAAATTTTTCTGCAGATGTCGGTCGTATGTCAACCTCGGGAAGTACCAAGAATGGTGCAAATCATCCACCAACGGCTGCATAAACACACTCAAATTCTTCCCCGGATATTCAGGCCCCGGAATTATAAGCGACAGGAACATGGTCTTGCGTTGCATTATGGCGCCGGGAGGGAGATTGAGCGGAATAACAAATACGGGCCAACAGCTGTATGGATTAGACGACATACCATATGGATTGAACCCATCACCTGTTATAGCAATTCTGACATTCCCAGCCTCGGCTGCTTCCTCCGGGTACTCTATATCGAATGACTTCCATGCTTCACCTCCTGATGGATGTACAATTTTTTTTGGATTGTACCTTTTCCCTTCCTTGTGCCACTTCATCATTTTGGCAGACTCCTCGGTGATGAAAAGGCGTTGTAGTCTTTTTATAAAATCAAGATACCGAAGAACCTTCACAGGGATTTTTAGCTGCTGCTTCTGACCATGCTTATCGACCACCTCAATATACTGAGAGGAACCGCACTTCCTACATTACTTGTCATCCGCATACTCATGCCTAAACAAAAGGCAATTCTTTGGACAAACATGTATTTTCTCATAGTCCATGGAGAGCGCCTTCATGATTTTCTTTGTAGCGTACATGGTTTTCGGCAGTTCATGGCCCTCAGGCAGGCTGTTAGCCCATACTCCCAGAAATGCTTCGAAGCAACCTCGGCTACAGCCATACTCAGCCTTGACTGCCATCAGTTGCGAGATGGCATCCAGCACAGACAGCTTGGCACCCTCATAGAGAGGTTTCTTTGACGAGGCCAAGATTTCCAGGAAGGCCTTTGCGGTTTCCTCCAGCTCCTCCGGTTCATTCGCTGAATGTGATGGAGATGTCGGCTGTGCAGCAAAGACATCATCTAGCATGTCTCCGACCCCATCGTCCTCATAACCAGCAATGCATTGTCGTATCACATCCTCTCTACCACGGTCCCGGTGGGCAAAGTTTATCGGCATATTAAAGTTGGGCATAAATTTATGCATGCGAAGGTGCTTAGTCATCTCACTCTTATCTCTGCGGATACGTCTCTTACATCTGGCACACGGGCATTCTGGCACCATCCTCATTGGACTACGGAATATCTCTTTCAGAAACACATCAGTTTTCTCGACCCACTCTATTGTTACTTGATTCCGACGGAAAACCCACTGATTATCTGCCATCTCTGCTTTATTGGAAGCCACACAACAAAATTAAGGATTCATTTAAATTACTCACATCAATATTTTATTTTTTTTACAAGGTTGACGAGAAACGACATTTAATCCACCTACATCTCTAATAGGTAAAGATGGGTCCTAATCCCACCCGAGAATGTGTAGATTGAGTACGTTGTCCATGCTGTGCCCCATTCCGAGACAAAATTTCGGCAGCACCTCCCCGCTGTTCTCCAAATACACGTCTCGGCAAAATGCCGAGAGAATGTGCATCTGGAGAACAACAGGGAGGCGCCGCCGAAATCCTGTCTCGGAATGGGGTAGAGCATGAACAATGTACCCAATCTACACATCCTCGGGCTGTCCGTGGAAAGCGCTGGACAATCCGAAAGAGCTGCGGTGATAAATATGCAATTGAATGCATATTTATTGATGCAACCCTTTCAGACGGGAGACCTAGGTTACGCGACTTGATGTGAAAATTTAATCTAGTGACATGAAAAAAAGTGGACGAGGTCATGGAATTGTTGCTCACCCTCCGATGTAGAGGATGCAGTCGATCAAAGGAGGGACGATCGTGGACCAACACCTCCAACATCGACGGTCACTCCACGAAGATGGAACACCACAAATCCTGTTAACTCGACCAAGTGAAAAAACATTAGGTCTTCACCTCACATTAACCATTTGGCACAACATTATGAATCGACATGAAACAACATGTCAAATTGTAAAAAAAAATCTTTATTCAGTATTTTAGAAACCAAGTGCCTCGATTTGCTTCTTATATATGAATCAACATGACCAAAACACTAACTTGACCAATGTTCATCCATCTATCACAAACTTTCCCAACATCTAATTCATCTATATTCACAAACTTAGTAAAAACTATCTAGTATGTATCTAAATACCTAATAAAACTACACAAAACTATCTAGTATGTATTTAAATATCCATCCATCTATCTATTCATCTAGCATCCATCCATCTATCTAGCATCTATCTAAGCCAGCATGAACACGAGCAACGGCAACAACGGTTTGTGGGAGGGGTGCTCACTGGGGCTGGGGGGAAAGGCGGCATCCGGCGGTGGAGGGAGGTGCTCACTAGGGCTCGAGGGCACGGCTGTGGACAAGCAGGGCCGGCCGAAGCCGCGCCCACGCGTGCTCGTCGGGGCGGCCTGCGGGCTCCGGGAGGCCGAGCCAGGGGCGGGGAGCCCTGCGACCGGCGGTGGCGCGAGACGGGGTCGGCGCGGGGCTGGTGGACGACGGCGGTGTGGGGTCGGGGTGGGGTTGGGGGAGGCCGGGGCGGGGTCGGCGCGGGAAGGGTGGACGGCGGCGGCCCAAGGGGGCGGAGAGGGTTGGGGTGGAGGCTGGGAGGGGCGCGGGCGGCGGCGGCGGGCGGCGGGGAGCGGTGCAGGTGGAGCGGGTGGCGGGGAGCGGCGGCGGGTGGCGGTCGATGGACGATGCGGGTCGAGGCGGCGGGGTGCAGCTAGCAAGAGGAGGCTGCGGGTGTGGGAGAGAACGAGTGGAGGAGGGGTGGCCGCGAGTGGATAAGGCGCCCTATGCTGACGGCTTAGCCGTCGGCATACATAAAACATGCCACGTGGCATATATGCCGACGGCTAAGCTGTAGGCATAGGTATATTTCTTTTTTTATGCAACAACACTATTCTTTTTCTAAAAAAGGTTGTGTTTCCACTATGTTAATTACACACTAGCCTTCCTATACCCTCCGTGAAGGGGGTGTCCGTGACGGCGCCGTCCGTGTGAGGGGGGTGCCGGAGGGCGCGAGGTCAGGGCGGCACTGAGGCCGAGCAGGAGAGGCCGGAGGGCGCATGTTCAGGGCAGCGTGGACCGGCCTGGAGAGGTGGCAGGGCGGACGGAGGGTGGTGGTGGGGTGAGGGTATGAATAGACTGGTGGCGGCAGGGGGCGCGGGTAGGGGGAGGGTGGGCGAGATGGGGAATGAGTGTGGAGGAGGCCGGCGGCGGCGGCGTCCGTGAGTGGGGCCACACCACGGAGACGCATGCCGCCTCTTTGGACATGCCCCACGTTGTGTAAAAAACTCATGATTTTATCGCGATCCTAGTATTTAATAATATTCACGTCGCACCGTTACCACAGAACGTCAACTACTGTGTCATCGTCGTCCGTGAGGGGGGCCACACCCCGGACACGTGTGCCGCCTCTTCGGACATGCCACAACACCACCCCGCATGTATGAGGGGCCGATGCGACGCTCCGCTGGCATTGCTACCCCAGGGCCCCCGTCCCGCCTAACCCTGGAGCGGTTGACCACGAATTTTAGCCCTTTGACTTTCCACGATCGGACTTTGACGAGTGGACCTCTCCACCCGGTTGTGTCAGGTCAGCACAGAGGGACACCTGGGAGCAACATCCGGGCCAAACCCACAGCTACATCCCCTCCGTGTAGACCCGACGCATCCGTTTCCCCCCTCCAGGTGCCGGCGGCGGCGCCGTCCGTGAGGGGGCCAGGTCCTGGAGACGCATGCCGCCTCTTCGGACATGCCACAACACCACCCCGCATGTATGAGGGGCCGGTGCGATGCTCCGGTGGCATTGCTACCCCGTAGGGCCCCCGTCCCGCCTAACCCTGGAGCGTTTGACCACGGGAACTAGCCCTTTGACTTTGCACGGACGGGCTTTGACCAGCGGACCTCCCCGTCCGATTGTGTTAGGTCAGCCCATAGGAACACTTTGGAGCAACATCCGGGCCAGACCCACAGCAAGATCCCCTCCGTGTAGACCCGACGCGTCCGTTTCCCCCCTCCAGGTGCCGGCCGCGGCGCCCTCCGTGAGAGGGGGCACACCCCGGACACGCGTGCCGGGCGTTTGCAACCGCCACAACACTTCTAGACTTGTGAGAGGCCGCCTACGCAAGATTTTGCGGCATGCTAGCCCCCAGAGGCCGCCGGCCACAGTCGTAGACGCGCGAAGGGCAATCCGCGTAGAGGGAATTTTTTGGATACTTCTCCATCACCAAAAATTATGAAAAAATACCATTGTTCCTATAGCACATGTGCCCACGTCATGCAAAAAAACTCATGATTTTATCGCACTCCGAGTATTTAATAATATTCACGCTGCATCGTTATCGCAGAACGTCTACTTCCGTGTCATCACCGTCCGTGAGCGGGGGCCATGCCCCGGAGACGCGTGCCGCCTCTTCGGACATGCCATCACACCACCCCGCATGTATGAGGGCCCGGTGCGATGCTCCGGTGGCATTGCTACCCCCAGGGCCCCCGTCCTGCCTAACCCTGTAGCGTTTGACCACGGGATCTAGCCCTTTGATTTTGCATGGACGGGCTTTGACCAGCGGACCTCCCCGCCCGGTTGTGTTAGGTCAGCCCATAGGAACACTTTGGAGCAACAACCGAGCCAGACCCACAGCAAGATCCCCTCCGTGTAGACCCGACGCGTCCGTTTCCCCCCTCTAGGTGTCGGCGGCGGCGCCGTCCGTGAGGGGGGGCACACCCCGGACACGCGTGTCGGGCGTTTGCAACCGCCACAACACTTCTAGACTTGTGAGAGGCCGCCTACACAAGATTTGGCGGCATGCTAGCCCCCGGAGGCCGCCGGCCACAGTCGTAGACGCGCGAAGGGCAATCCACGTAGAGGGAATTTTTTGGATACTTCTTCATCACCAAAAATTATGAAAAAATACCATCATTCCTATAGCACACGTGCCCACGTCGTGCAAAAAAAACTCATGATTTTATCGCGCTCCGAGTATTTAATAATATTCACGCCGCATCGTTACCGCAGAACGTCTACTACTGTATCATTGCCGTCCGTGAGGGGGGGCACGCCCCGGAGACGCGTGCCACCTCTTCGGACATGCCATCACACCACCCCGCATGTATGAGGGCCCGGTGCGATGCTCCAGTGGCATTGCTACCCCCCAGGGCCCCCGTCCCGCCTAACCCTGTAGCGTTTGACCACGGGATCTAGCTCTTTGACTTTGCACGGACGGGCTTTGACCAGTGGACCTCCCCACCCGATTATGTTAGGTCAGCCCATAGGAACACTTTGGAGCAACATCCGGGCCAGACCCACAGCAAGATCCCCTCAGTGTAGACCCGACACGTCAGTTTCCCCCCTCCAAGTGCAGGCGGCGGCGTTCGTGAGGGGGGGCACACCCCGGAGACGTGTGCCACCTCTTCGGACATGCCACCACACCACCCCGCATGTATGAGGGCCCGGTGCGACGCTCCGGTGGCATTGCTACCCCCCAGGGCCCCTGTCCCGCCCTAACCTGTAGCGTTTGACCACGGGATCTAGCCCTTTGACTTTGCACGGACGGGCTTTGACCAATGGACCTCCCCACCCGGTTGTGTTAGGTCAGCCCATAGGAACACTTTGGAGCAATATCCGGGCCAAACCCACAACAAGATCCCCTCCGTGTAGACCCGACGCGTCCGTTTCCCCCCTCCAAGTGCCGGCGGCGGCGCCGTCCGTGAGGGGGGAGCACACCACGGAGACGTGTACCGCCTCTTCGGACATGCCACCACACCACCCCGCATGTATGAGGGGCCGGCGTGATGCTCCAATGGCATTGCTACCCCCAGGGCCCCGTCCCGCCTAACCCTGGAGCGGTTGACCACGAGATCTAGCCCTTTGACTTCCCACGGATGGGCTTTGACCAGTGGGCCTCTCCACCCGGTTGTGTCAGGTCAGCACAGAGGGACACCTGGGAGCAACATCCGGGCCAAACCGGCTACATCCCCTCCGTGTAGACCCGACGCGTCCGTTTCCCCCCTCCAGGTGCCGGCTACGGCGCTGTCCGTGAGGGGGGCCACGTCCCGGAGAGGCGTGCCGCCTCTTCGGACATGCCACAACACCACCCGGTTGTGGTAGGTCATCCGATATATATATATATATATACACTTGGGAGCAAAGTCCCCTTCCTATAGACAGCGCGGTGCGGATCGATGACGTAGCATATATGCCGACGGCTGCCGTCGACGTAGGCCTTGGTCGGTGCGCTTTGGATCGATGACGTGGCGTTCGTATCTATGCCGACGGCCGACCGTCCCCGCCATCGGCATAAATCTGACGCCGTTAGCCGCCTATCAATGGCGTGGTCGCCGGGCCCGTAGCTATTTTGACAGCCGGTATATGCCGACGGCAGCTGTAGGCATAGATTCGTCTATGCCGACGGCCGTTCTTTGCCGACGGGGGTCGTCTGCGTACACTGGGATAGCCCGACGGCTGTTGTACGCCAACGGCCTGGGGCCAGCTGTCGGCATAGTCTGGATTAGGCCGACGGTAGCCGTCGGCATACTTGCGGCCATCGGCATCGAGCCCTGTTCCGGTAGTGCGCGCGTGAAGCACACCTCGGCCGGAGTGACGGGGGAGGAAGGACAGCCACAGCCCATTTAACACGGCCAGCGACCCGGGAGCGAACGGCTTCTCTAACAAAAAAAGGGACGCCCCGCTTCGCGTCGTGTGTTACTGTTTCAGGAACCATTGCACGGGCGGAGCAGGGACCAGCTGCCTTTGGCTAGGGGTAGGAGCGTCCTGCCTCCCTGCCTGCCTTATTTGTGGCGCGACGCCGACATCACAAAATGGTCGCTCTGCGGCTTCCTTCCAACCGTGACCAAAGGAATGATTGGCCGGCGATGCGTCTTGGTAGGCAAGGAAGAAAGCCTTTTAGCCCCTGTGACAGGCTTCATATGCTTGAAGAGCTTCTCTGAATTAAAGGATCTTTTATACTAGGGAAATTTTGTTTTTGCCTCCGAAGTATGGACGGAAATCTGCACCGTCAATATGTATGTGTGGTGAATGATTAATAACTACGTTTATATATATCTGTATGTAGTTCGTAATGAAATCTTTAGAAAGACTTATATATATGGGACGGAAGGAATATTTTAGACTTGCACCGTGACCTTGTCGATGAACATAATAAGCATCTCTTACCGCCATAGGAGGCAGAGAACATTTCAGTCAGACGTTCACATGCCCATGCATGTATGCCTGGTGAGATCGCAACCGCAGCGCATGGGCTAAGAGCATGGCCGGCGCCAGCCTCAAACGTCCAGACAGCCCACCCGGTTAATTATTGACCAGTCACAAAAGTCCGATCTACACGAGCGCTCAATTGGGCCTCAAACGCCCGGACTGATCGACACCTCTCATATCCAGTCAAATATGAGGTAGATATGGAGGCATCCGGGCGTGCCTATCACGTCGGACTGATGGGGGTCCCACGCGAAAACGCCCCAAAAAATGTTTAATTCTAAAAAATGTTTGGGATTTCCAAAAAGTTCTGAACTTTAAAACATTTTTCCTATGTTATTTTTTTAATAACAAACTGGTATGACTTGCTTGTTCCTCTTCTGCCAGCGTCATGCTCGGCTCATGTAATCTGCCACTCTACAAGTACAGTTGAGTTAATACCACTTTGTGTCCAGTGCTAGTCAATTGGATTCTGTGAAGAAATTAAGCAGTCCAATCATAAGAATAAAATCCACCCTGTAGTATCGCTAGTCGTCGGCGCGGGCAAAACTGCCCTCTGCGCCATTCATTTTGCGTTAAGCAACCTAAACCTTTTGTTTTCTTACAAACAAGGCCTATGATTTTGCGTTAAACGCCCCAAAGCAAGTTGGGGCAATTTTCAATTAAAATTTCGGCAGCATAACGCGTTGGGGAGGTTTTTTATTTCGAGCGCAAGTTGGGGCAACCACTACATGCCATTACAAGAATGCACACATTAAGAGGTCAATTTACACGTGAAGGAAAAATAGAAGCTCAACGTCTTCCCTCATGCAATATACAGCAACTACCTCTCATGGCATTCTACCACATCGTCAAAGCAACAAAAGAAAGCTCATTAAGCAATACCAAAGATAAAAAAAAAAGACAAGCCAAAGGGACGACACAAAATGTTGTAATAATACCACCAAAGAGATACCTAATAGAGCTAGCTAGTGTTCTAGAGTGCAGTTTGGTACCATCAAGATAGGCCAAGCTAGTGTCCGATTACTTGCGCATATCTGACCGCAAAAAAAGATGACAAATGAAAAAAAAAAGGAAACATTAACAAGCTTGTGTTAGAAGGCAACTGCAGTTGTAATGAATCTAGATAAAATCCTGGAATGTGAAAGCATTGCCTAAAAACAAGTATAATTTACACCCGCAAAAAAAGTGTCATTTAGACATTTAAAATTACTGAAGGACTTTTAATAAACCTTAATGAAGGGTCATAGTGATTAAACTTATTGTTTTCAGCTATGTTATGTTGTTGTAAAAGTTTTTGCAACCTTCATACATTTTCGGCTAGAAATTTCGGCAGCATAACGCATCGGAACGGAATGCACCCACAACAACACTACATTATTAGTGGAGGAATTCAACATTAAGAAAACATTCAAGAGATGATGTTTTGCAGGAACAAATACATTGCCTATATCAAGCAATCACTGTTGAATCAATACCAGACGTGTCATCTATCCAAGGTCCAACCATTTTCCTTCACTAAAATATAAAAGTGATTGACACATAAGTTGCACTACATCTCTAGATCAGCTGACTTAGACTTCTTTGCCGTGTCATCCTCACTGCAGAATGTGTATTGGGCCCAAGATTACTACTATAACCATTCAACCAGTCTTTTCCAAGAAATCTTTTGTCAATAGAGCAGGAAAAACACATACTGATGGAAGCAGTAGTAAATTCTTTGTGGCATCAACGTATATTGTTTATTTATAAGATCATCCAGCTCCGCTCATCTATATTTTCCTTTCCCTTTTCCGATGTATATATTACGTGGTCTATCACAGGATTCAGAGGACAAAACTAATTAGCTGGTTAGGTAAATACAAGGGGATGGAGAATTTGATCGAAACATAGATGATAGCAAGTTAAGTAGGAAATATGCTGATATAGGACCTGCACCATTTGTGCAATATAGAACAATAATGAACCGAGGTAATGAACCAAAGCAAGACCTAAAGAGATGCTTTTCAGACATCAATCACCACTAGAATTTGCATGCTGTATTTGAGGATCTGATTAATACTACATCTGCATGACACTACACTGTTGTGTTGTTTTACAACTATTGAAACTAGTACTGAATAAGTCTACAACTCTAAGATCAAGACATGTGGCAAATGCAAAAACATCTTTACCAATGCAAAGAAGGAAGCATTGGAAAACCGAAACAATGATGCATACATTACTTCCGTACTAACCTTTGCTTGTACTAGTTTGTGCTGAATCTTCCGAAACAAACACCCGTCGGCACCCTTGCAGGAACATACTCCATCCATATCTCGCCTAGTGTGCGGATTTTTCGCTGTTGTCCCGCGACTTGGTGTCAGCATCTCATCTCTGCCATCAAAAGGTTCACATACAAGTCAGCTCATCAGATCGACTGGTGCCATGTCATGATTTCCTTAAGGAAGGTTAGATTAGATCGAGAAAAGGTGTAGTCGTACAGTGCTAGGCAGCAACCACAACGATTATGGCCGGACGTGGCCGCTCGCCGAGACAGGAACTTGGTGCCGCTCACCGGCCGAGCAACCCTCGACATGTTGTGGGGAGAAACAAGGGGTGGTGGTGGTGGCGCTTGGTTGAAGGAACAGAGGAGGGGAACTTGTGGGGCACGAGCAACAGATCAAGGGTCAACACAGAGCAAAGGGCCGTACATTTATAGAGAAGACTTGGCCAACAACGAGCGTGCAGAGTCGTCGGATGGGATGGCGATCCGCGTGACGCGCGCGACAGCCAATGGATGGATGGAACCGGAGGGAGGAGGCGGAGCGATGGCAGCAATTGAACGAGGATGTGTGTGTGTGTGTGTTTTTTTTAGGATAAACGAGGATGTGTGTTGAAGAGTGCCTGATTACTAGGAGGCATCTGTGCTGGAGAATTAATGTAGTATTTGTTACGTTTCCTAACTAATAACTCCACCCCTCTAATAAAGCCAGGTAGGTAGGAGGTTTCCATGTATATTCTGGCTAAATATGATTGAGAATCACGACGGATCTCTATGATTTTTTTGCCAGGTGTCAAATCTCCCTGTTAATCCTTAATCCCCTCCCTTCTGTCCCCTAAAATAACAAACTTTGCATCTACGGATCAGTCATGCATGCACTTGAGTAGTACTAGATTATTAGAGAAGAGAACATCCCTTCTGTCCCCTAAAATAACAAACTTTGCATCTACGGATCAGTCATGCATGCACTTGAGTAGTACTCCCTCCATTCCAAAATATAGTGCGTTCGTGCTTCCCGAGATGCAACTTTGACCATAAATTTAGCCAACGAGACCAACTGCGGCGGGAGAAAAAATTATATAATTGAAAACTTCTTTCGAATACGAATTCACTGATATAATTTTTGCTCCCGCCGCAATCGGTCTTGATAGTTAAATTTACGGTCAAAGTTGAAACATATGGATAGAGAAAGCACTACATTATGGAATGGAGGGAGTACTAGATTATTAGAGAAGAGAACAAAGGCAAGAAAAAATCGATCACTTCACTTTGTACAAGATTCAATTAAAGGCTGTGCTCATAACAGGTTGTGCCGGCAGCTGGGGCTGAGTTGCCAAGGGAGAGGAAGGTTGTGCCGAGAACTAATATAGGACGATTTGTTACAAACTGGTGGGTAGTTTCATTTATCCTACTCCCTAGCTTGCAAAAACATCTTATATTATGAGAGACGGAGGGATTGGCAACTTAATTAGGATTGTGAATGAATCACGTTAGATCTTTGTGTTATTCCTACATAGAGTAGAGTGGAGTAAACTAGATAAAATGGATGACTTCAGTCGTACAAATTGTCGAGAGGTCGATAGCGAGCAGGTCGATGCCCACCCGGCCTCAAGATGCTCCAGCAGCGCCCCGCCGGCCTCGCCGTTCCTTCGGACAAGAACAAGAAGACCGGTTGCTTCCAACTGGTTGATGGTCACCTGCCAAATAATAGAATCCATCCTGTCAAGTACCGTGCTTGCTCAGTTACAAACATACAAACAAGCACCATCCAGTCAGTTTCTAATGGTACGTTTGAAAACACACACTTGCTTCTCAAAATTCATCATACACACCATGTATGCCATTCATAAGCCGCACACACGACTTCACCTGCTACATGTCTAATTTAATAAGCACTATTGAGGGAGTCCTGGATTCGGGGGTATCCGGACAGCCGGATTATATCCTTTGGCCGGACTGTTGGACTATAAAGATACAAGATTGAAGACTTCGTTCCGTGTTCGGATGGAACTCTCCTTGGCGTGGAAGGCAAACTTGGCAATACAGATATGTAGATCTCCTTTCTTGTAACCAACTCTGTGTAACCCTAACCCCCTCCGGTGTCTATATAAACCGGAGGGTTTAGTCCGTAGGACCAAGAACAACAATCATACCGTAGGATAGCTTCTAGGGTTTAGCCTCTACGATCTCATGGTAGATCAACTCTTGTAATACTCATGTCATCAAGATCAATCAAGCAGGAGTAGAGTTTTACCTCTATCGAGAGGGCCCGAATCTGGGTAAAAACATCGTGTCCCCCTCTCCTGTTACCATCCGTCTAGACGCATAGTTCGGGACCCCCTACCCGAGATCCGCCGGTTTTGACACCGACATTGGTGCTTTCATTGAGAGTCCTCTGTGTCGACATCGTTAGGCTTGATGGCTCCTTCGATCATCGATAGCGATGCAGTCCAGGGTGAGACTTTTCTCCCCGGACAGATCTTTGTATTCGTCGGCTTCGCACTGCGGGCCAACTCGCTTGGCCATTTGGAGCAGATCGAGAGTTACGCCCCTGGCCACCAGGTCAGGTTGGGAAGCTTAAACTACATGGCCGACATCCGCGGAGACTTGATCTTCGACGGATTCGAGCTCCTGCCGAGTGCGCCGCACAGTCACGATGAACATGATTTAGCTCTACCATCGGACGGTGTTCAGGAGATCGCACCAGCAATCGCTCCGACCCTCAGTTCGGAGCCAATTGCGCCATCCATTGGACGGGTGGATAGACCCCGCCACGGAGGCCGCATTCTCAGCGACGATCGAGCCAGGTATCGACCTTACCCTTCATGAGAGTCGTGACGCCAAACTGTCGGATTCTTCCCCGGCCACGGACTCCGAACCGCCTGCGCCCGTGCCTATCGAATCCGACTGGGCGCCGATCACGGAGTTCACCTCCGCGGATATCTTTCAGCACTCGCCCTTCTGCGACATACTGAACTCATTAAGGTCTCTCTCCTTGTCAGGAGAATCCTGGCCGAACTATGTCCGGCAGGATTGGGATGCGAATGACGAAGAAATCCGCCGCCCACCCACCACCCATTTAATAGCCATTGTCGATGATTTGACCGACATGCTCGACTTCGACTCCAAAGACATCGACGGTATGGACGACGATGCAGGAGACGAACAGGAACCACTGCCCACAGGGCACTGGACAGCCATCTCATCATATGATATATATATGATGGACACACCCAAAGAAGGCAATAGCGACGGGACAACGGAGGATGACCCCTCCAAGAAGCAACCCAAGCGACGACGTCAGCGGCGCCGCTCTAAGTCTCGCCAAGGCAAAAGCGGTGATACCGGCACAGGAGATAATAGCACTCCGGACAGTGCCGAAGATGACGACAATCCCCTCCAGCAAGATTTAGAGCAGGAGGATGGAGAAGCCAGCCCTCCTGAGAGAGCGGCAGATGGAGAGGCGAAGGATGATAATTACATGCCTCCCTCCGAAGACGAGGCAAGCCTCGACGATGATGAATTTGTCGTGCCTGAGGATCCCGTCGAGCAAGAGCGCTTCAAGCGCCGGCTTATAGCCACGGCAAAAAGCCTTAAGAAAAAGCAACAACAGCTTCGAGCTGATGAAGATTTGCTAGCTGACAGATGGACTGAAGTCCTTGCGGCCGAGGAATATGAACTCGAACGCCCCTCCAAGAGTTGCCCAAAGCGCAGGCTGCTACCCCGACTGGAGGAGGAAGCATTGAAACCTACATCTCCAGCGTATGACGCGGCTGATCGGCCACCTCGTGGCCGCGACAGAGCGGCATTTCAGCCAAAGGCCCAGCCCGCACCCCGGCGCCACTCAAATAAAAATGTCAAGGCACGGGGAAATACGCTAGACCTGCAAGACGTATTGGAGGGCAAAGCAAAACACGCAAGATCGATCTACGGATCACGAGGGCGCGCCACTACGCGAGACGATAACCGTCACGCCGGATACAGTAAAAGTAAATCCGACCGGGCCGAACATAGCGGACAAGACTAATATGAGCTGTGTCGTGATATAGCTCAGTATAGAGGCGCTGCACACCCTCTATGCTTTACAGACGAAGTAATGGATCACCAAATCCCAGAGGGTTTCAAACCCATAAATATCGAATCATACGATGGTACAACAGATCCTGCGATATGGATCGAGGACTTCCTCCTGCACATCCACATGGCCCGCGGTGACGATCTACACGCCATCAAATACCTCCCACTCAAACTCAAAGGACCAGCTCGGCATTGGCTGAACAGCTTGCCAGCAGAATCCATTGGCTGTTGGGAAGATCTGGAAGCCGCATTCCTCGACAACTTCCAGGGCACTTATGTGCGACCACCAAATGCCGATGACTTGAGCCACATAATTCAGCAGCCAGAGGAATCGGCCAGGCAATTCTAGACACGGTTCATAACCAATAAAAATCAAATCGTTGACTGTCCGGATGCAGAGGCCCTAGCAGCTTCTAAGCATAACATCCGCGACGAGTGGCTCGCCCGGCACCTTGGCCAGGAAAAGCCGAAATCTATGGAAGCCCTCACGACACTCATGGCCCGCTTTTGCGCAGGAGAGGACAGCTGGCTGGCTCGCAGCAATAACATATCAAAGAACCCTGGTACTTCGGATACCAAGGATAGCAATGGCAGGTCATGTCGCAACAAATATAAGCGCCGTATCAACAGCGACAATACCGAGGATACGGCAGTCAATGCCGGATTCAGAGGCTCTAAACCCGGTCAGCGGAAAAAGCCATTCAAAAGAAGCACTCCGGGCCCGTCCAGTTTGGACCGTATACTCGATAGCTCATGTCAAATACACGGCACCTCCGACAAGCCAGCCAACCACACCAACAGAGAATGTTGGGTGTTCAAGCAGGCCGGCAAGTTAAATGCCCAAAACAAGGATAAGTGGCTACATAGCGATGACGAGGAGGAGCCCCGGCCGCCAAACATCGGAGGACAGAAGAGGTTCCCCCCACAAGTGCGGACGATGAACATGATATACGCAACCCACATCCCCAAGAGGGAGCGGAAGCGTGCGCTAAGGGACGTATATGCGTTGGAGCCAGTCGCCTCAAAGTTCAACCCATGGTCCTCCTGTCCGATCACCTTCGATCGCAGGGACCACCCCACTAGTATCTGTCACGGCGGATTCGCCGCACTGGTCCTAGACCCAATCATAGACGTATTCCACCTCACTCGAGTCCTTATGGACGGCGGCGGCGGCCTGAACCTGCTTTATCAGGACACAGTGCGCAAAATGGGTATAGACCCCTCAAGGAACAAACCCACCAAAACGACCTTCAAAGGCGTCATACCAAGTGTAGAGGCCCATTACACAGGCTCAGTCACACTGGAAGTGGTCTTCGGATCCCCGGATAACTTCCGAAGCGAGGAGTTAATCTTCGATATAGTCCCGTTCCGCAGTGGCTATCACGCGCTGCTCGGGCGAACCGCATTTGCGAGATTCAATGCGGTACCGCATTATGCATACCCTCAAGCTCAAGATGCCAGGACCTCGGGGGGTCATCACAGTCAATGGAAACACAGAGCACTCTCTCCGCACGGAGGAGCACACTGCGGCCCTCGCAGCAGAAGCACAAAGCAGCCTCTTAAGGCAATCCACCAGTTCGACGATTAAACACCCGGACACCGTCAAGCGCACCCGGAGTAATCTGCAACAAGACTGCCTGGCACGTTCCGAGCTCGCATAGTAATGTGGCCCCCATCCTAGTCCCAGCCAAACGGCGAAATCCGTGCCACGCGTACGTATTTACGTATTGAAAATACCATGGACATAGGTGGGTGGGCACGACTACGGCACGCCCCAAAACGCGGCTCAACCGCACTAGGGGCTTCCCGCTTTGTTATTTTTTTCTCTCTTTCAGGACTTTACTCTCTGGAAACCCCGTCTGGCAGTACGATTGCCGGACACACGATACAACAACCAAGGAGGCAGAAAGCTACGTCGCACCATGGAACTCCCAGGTGGTCTCTGATAACGAGTGAAATACCAGCTTTAAATACCATTCCTCAGCTTGCCCTTGGAGGGGACATGTCAAATAGTCCTACTTTTTGCTTATCGCACTACTTGTATCATTCTGCTTCGACGCACCTTTTTGAATAAACAATGCATAGCACTAATCTATTATCGCATTCTCTATTCCTTTTATATATATATGTTCATTCATGACATCCAGCACCCGTACACTCTGATATGGCCAATACGTCAGGGGCTTAAGCGTACCCCATAATACGGCGTGAGAAGTCCGAACACTTTCGACAGTGCGGCACCCCGAACTTGTAGCATTATATGCATCAGCTCCGAATCATGTCTTGGGTCAATAGTTGGGTTTGCCCGGCTCCCATGTTTTGGTACCTTACGTTCCGCTATATCAGCTAAGGTAACACTGGGAGAACTACTACGATTGTGCCCCGATTCATCTGGGCAAGCACCTCAGTAGAGAAAGCTAAAACTGACTATCATGATAAGGCGAGAGCTGGTCGCTGTTCGAGAGGTCTCGAGTCCCTAAAGACTTATGCCGCTTAGGGCGAGGAGTCGGCTTTGTCCGGCTTAGGCGTGTATAGCGCCCCGAATTCGGCCTTCCGAATACTAGGGGCTTCGCCAAAATTTAAAATTGTAGACTTCTATGGCTAAGTGAGAGTGATAAAGCATTATAGTCCAATTGCCTTGTTTGTTGCGCTAAGCACCTCCCTCGAAGGACCCAACAATGGGAAAAAGAGTGCTCAGATTTATTCCAAGCACACCAGCACTCGTGGCATGGGGGCAGAAGCCGACGACTGGCCGTCTCTCAGATTTGATAAACAGCCGCACAGAAGGTAATATTTTAAATTCAAACAAGCATTGCATAGAGCATATGAACAAGTTTTCATAATACAGGATCACATGAGCAAGTTCATTCAAAAATTACATCCTTCGCACACTCGTCCACCACAAGATGGGCACCCTTTAGGACACCCCATAATACATTTCAGGGTGGCGATGCTCCTTGCCCTGCGGCGGCCCCTCCTTCACCAGCTTCTTGGCGTCCATCTTGGCCCAGTGCACCTTCACATGGGCAAAAGCCCGACGTGCACCTTCGATGCAGATGGACCGCTTTATGAATTCCAGCCATGGGTAGGCATCCACAAGCCACCTCACCAGGCCGAAGTAGCTGTTGGGAAGGGAGTCGCCAGGCCACATCCGGACTATAAGGCCCCTCATGGCCTGTTCGGCCGCCTTGTGCAGCTCGACCAGTTGCTTCAGCTGGTCGCTCATAGGCATCGGGTGTTCGGTCCCAGTATACTGAGACCAGAACAACTTCTCCATCGAGCTTCCCTCCTCGGCCTGGTAGTACTTTGCGGCATCCGACATGCTGTGGGGCAAATCTACGAATGCTCCTGGAGAGCTCCGGACTCGGGTAAGTAACAAGTAATTTACTTTCACATGCTTGCTTTGCATAATGAATGCCTTACCCTCCGCTATCTTCCTCATCGCCTCAATTTCCCGGAGGGCCTTTTGGGCTTCAGCCTTGGCATGATTTGTGCTCGAGGGCTGCGGCAAGCTCGGACTCTCGCGTCTTCGAGTCAAGCTACAAAGTCTCGTGCTTCTTCACGAGAGCCTAGAGCTCTTGCTGCACCTCGCCCACCCGTGCCTCTTGTTTCTCCTGCTTGGTGCGCTCCTTGGCCGCTTTGTTTTCGGCCTCGGACATCGCTTGCTTCAGGGTCGCCACTTCGGTCGTGTCCCCTGGCACATCCATGATGATCCTATCATTTTGCAACCACATCATTATATATATATATATATATATTTATTTATTTATATTTATATATATATAAGGTATTACTTACCTTTGTTCTCCTCGAGCTGCCTCTTGGCAAGGCCGAGCTCTTTCTCGGACCGCTCGAGGTTCTGCTTCAGTGCGGCGACCTCCGCAGTCAATGCGGCAGAGGTCAGCAGCGAAGCCTGCATACGCATATAGACATACTTGTATTAGACTCCTGCAGATATTATTTGATCCTCTATTTGGCTTTTCTTTGTGAACGCCAAACAGAGCATCAGGGGCTACTGTCTAGGCGGTAACATTTTCATATATTTTAAATACTTACCTCAAAACCTGTTAGAAGGCTGGCATAGGCTTCAGTCAGTCCGCTCTTGGCGGACTGAACCGTCTTGATCACCGCACTCATAATAGTGCGGTGCTCTTCGTCGATGGAAGCGCCGCGAAGCGCTCCCAGCAGGTTGTCCGAGGTCACTGGCACGGGCGGCTTGCCCCTCTTGAAAGGGGGCCGCCTACCGGAGTCCGGAACCACTGGAGGTTCCAGCGTGGTGTTCGGCTGAGGGCCGAACTTGGAGCCCTTGGGAGTCTTGCTCCCTTTGCGCCTGGAGTCCGGAAGGTCGCCTTGAGGCACCTCCAGGACTACCTCCCCTCGGCTCGGTGCCCCTTGAGACAATACCTCGACATTGTCCGTAGGGCGAGGGGAGGAGGCGGTTGGAAGTGAATCGCTATTCATATTCGATGAGTCCAAGGAACCGCCCGACGAGGATACGTCGATACGGGCTCGGGGCGGACTGCATAACCATATTCGGCATTAGGAGAAGTAGTGCAATTAAAGTATGCCATGAGTTACTCTGGTATCCGAATACTTACGGCTTCGCCAAGGGCTTGGCCCTGGGTAACCACTCGTCTTCACTATCAGCGGCGGTGGTGGAACAGTCCGGGAGGAGAGTCCTTCCCTTCTTGGACCCTTCGGCCTCCCCGGTTGCGGCGGCCTTCCTTTTCTTTTCTCCCCCGGCTGGAGGGGGAGAACCTTCCTCTTCCTCATCCTCGTCTTCATGGGAGGAGTGCGCTTTGGAGTGTTCGAACGACGAGTCCGATATAACCCGGTGCCGGAGACCCTTCCTGGTCCCCGCGACCTTCTTCTTGGCCTTCTTCTCCGGCACCACGTAAGGTGCCGGAACCAGCATCTCCGCTAAGCAAGCGTCTGCTAGGTCTTCGGGCAGAGGGGCCAGGCAGTCGATCTGTTCGGCCGTCTCTAGCCATTCCTGTCAAAGGTATGGGAGCTTAGATCCCGCATATGATTATACTGGGGAAAATAAATACCCTATAAGCAATAAAAGAGCTTACCGCGCCGGCTTGGTGCTGCGCGCTGAGCCCGCGATCCTCGGTAAGGGGAGGAGGAACCTCGGCACTCTTGGACAACACCTTCCAGACGTCCTTGTGCGTCGTGTCAAAGAGCTCGCTTAGAGTCTGGTGCTGGGCCGGGTCGAACTCCCACAAATTGAACGCCCGTTGTTGACACGGGAGGATCTGGCGGATGGGCATGACCTGGACTATGTTGACAAACTTGAGCTTCCTGTTTATCATATTTTGGATGCAGGTCTGGAGTCCGGTCAGCTCTACCGGATTACCCCAGGGAAGGCCCTTCTCTTTCCAGGAGGTGAGCCGCGTGGGGATTCCGGATCGGAATTCGGGGGCCGCCGCCCATTTGGTGTCGCGCGGCTCGATGATGTAGAACCACCCCGATTGTCACCCCTTTATGGTCTCCACATAGGATCCCTTGAGCCATGTGACGTTGGGCATTTTGCCCACCATGGCGCCTCCGCACTCTGCCTGCTGGCCGCCCACCACCTTCGGTTTGACGTTGAAGGTCTTCAGCCATAAGACAAAGTGGGGCTTGATGCAGAGGAAGGCCTCACACACAACGATAAATGCCGAGATGTTGAGGACGAAGTTCGGGGCCAGATCGTGAAAATCCAGGCCATAGTAGAACATGAGCCCACGGACGAATGGGTGGAGGGAAAATCCCAGTCCGCGGGGGAAGTGGGTAAGGAATACTACCCTCTCATGGGGCCTGGGCTAGGGATGATTTGCCCCTCATCTGGGAGCCGGTGTGCGATATCCTCGGACAGGTATCCGGCTCCCCTCAGCTTTTTGACGTCTCCCTCCGTGACGGAGGAGACCATCCACTTAACTCTCGCTCCGGACATGTTTGGAGAGGTTTGATGCGGACTTGAGCGCTGGAGCTCAGGTGCGCAAGAATGGATGAGCAAGGAGGAAGAAGGCGAGGGTACAAAAAGGTGAACCCTTATCCCTTTATAAGGGCGGACGAAACTATGCACCCCCACCAGACTGGTAAAACTCGCTTATCCCCCAAGCGCCGTAATTGATGGTGAGGTTGGGTTACCCACGTCCATATTGATGGGAATCCCGTAATAAGGGGACACGGTCTCTGCTTCGACAAGACGTGCCAAGGAAACCGCCTCGCGAAACACGCTGAGGTTGGTTATGAAAAACAATTCAAATAAAGACCTGGCTGTGGTGTGATGTCACAATACCGGGTATGTCAGTAGATTAGATTTGTGGAAATATTATTCTCTCTACGGTGGTATGTGGAACTTGTTTTGCAGAGCTGGACACGATCCTTGTGTTCAAAATCTTCTATGAAGTATTCAGAGGAGGAACCCGCCTTGCAATGCCGAAGACAATCTATGCGCCGAACTCATCATCATTGAAGCCTGGTTCAGGGGCTACTAAGGGAGTCCTGGATTCGGGGGTATCCGAACAACCGGATTATATCCTTTGGCCGGACTGTTGGACTATGAAGATACAAGATTGAATACTTCGTCCCGTGTCCGGATGGGACTCTCCTTGGCGTGGAAGGAAAGCTTCGCAATACGGATATGTAGATCTCCTTCCTTGTAACCGACTCTGTGTAACCCTAGCCCCCTCCGGTGTCTATATAAACCGGAGCGTTTAGTCCGTAGGACCAAGAACAACAATCATACCATATGCTAGCTTCTAGGGTTTAGCCTCTACGATCTCGTGGTAGATCAACTCTTGTAATACTCATATCATCAAGATCAATCAAGCAGGAGTAGGGTTTTACCTCCATCGAGAGGGCCCGAACCTGGTTAAAAACATCGTGTCCCCCGTCTCTTGTTACCATCCGCCTAGACGCACAGTTCGGGACCCCCTACCCGAGATCCGCCGGTTTTGACACCGACAACCATCCAGTCAGTTTCTAATGGTAGACCATGTTTAATTTAATTGTAAAAAAGGAGACAAGCAAGAACAAGAACGGCTCCTTGCCTTCCTTGTTCATTCATTCATGCACCTCCGAACTGGGAATTCAAAATCCCATCCACTCACTTCAAATTACAAACTCAAGAGGTAGGTTCCACAAGATAAGTTAACCACAGCATGCTAGCTTAGCTCTTATCAAAATGACAAAACACCACGACAACCTTATTAACTAGGCCGATGAATTCATCTTGCTACTCGCCAGAGCCGTCCTTCTTCAGCAAATGAATTAGTGCCATCGAGACTCCCACCTACCCTTGAGATGAGCAGGCACACTTGCATTGGCTCCTACTATCAGGAGACGACAAGAATTCATCTTGGTACTCGCCTCCGTCCTTCTTCAGCAACCGAATTAATGTTGACAAGCCATCGATACACCCACCTCCCCTCCTAACCTGGAGATGAGCAGACACCACTTGTGCACAAGATAACAAAACAAGGTGTTGGCTCGCAAGGAGACGATGATAATAACAACATGCTTTGACAAGCTCCCTCCAAACTCTGCTACGGCATCTCATCTTTGACAAACTCCCGCCAAACAAACATACACAAGTGTTGCAGCTGCAAGGAAAAACAACAACATCAGAGGCGCACATAGCTAGTATAGTTCCAAAAGGCAATGCAACAGGGGTATCACTTCTTTCATCCAAATAATACACCCTCCCTCTCTATAGGCGAAGATCATAAACCAGCTCCAGGAAAATTATTCTTGGACAGGACACTCACAACACAACATTTCAGCCAAAGAGCAGAGCGATGCGACATAACAAATAACCAACAGCTAGCTACTAGAAAATGCAAATAACCTCACCACTTGTATAATAGCTCAATGCCATAAAACTTATGATTGTGAAATCAAATATGTCAAGATTGTTAACACGGCTGTTACTCGAGGTTAGACATTCGCTCTGAAAAGTCACAAAAGGTTTGTTTACAGAAAAAACGCATGTTGCTCTAACCTAAGCAAATGCAGGCTAACATTTCATAAAACAACAAAAAACAGTGTGGACTCAATCATGACTAGACTGATAAAAAAGAAGTTCCAGAGCCAAAATAATATCCACTCTTCATGGGCAAAAGCATCTAGACTTATCGTAAATATTGCGAACATATGATGGCTCCCTCCAAAGTACACAAGGATGACAGTTGTTCATCTATCTATGCACCAGCAGCACTACACAAAATAGGCAAGTAAGCATTTCGTTCTCTTTGAGGACAACCACCAAAAAGTCAAAATCCAAAAATAACAAAGGATGGATCCTATATATCAAAACTAAACATGGACCATTACAAACCCTATAGCATGCAGTGCAAAACAGGGCCAACGCAAAAATAAAAGGAACCAATCTCATCAACAAGAAAGATGATCCCAGTCGCAATCACACAAGAACAACACCACAGACCCAAAGACTAAATCATTGGCTCGATTGCCGGAACCATGATCGATGACCAGACAATCTAGGTGACAGAGAGAGCAGATCAAAAACTTCCCTGGGCAGAGGAATAGATGGTGAGGTCCACAAATTCATGCTTTGGGCGATGCGATCTTGGCGACCATCTGCAGTCACCACAAGGACCATATGTGTTATGACCCGTCCTTCCAGCACCCTCTTGTCGATGCGGCCCATCTTGCAGGGAGGCCACACCAAATGTGTCACCCTGCCCTGCACCAGACAAAGTGGCAACTGCGGCAGGCAACAACACCAAGAACAAAGATGTTTATCATTCTCAATACATGTATGGTTGATTGCCTAGAAATTAATTCATTATGCCATGCCAGTAGGCGCTAAGAGGATGTTCCTGGGTAAATTTTGTTACGAAGGACATCAAAATAAGTACATGGTTAGTTACCAAACAATGAAGAGGCATTGGTATAACAGGTTCAGCAAAAAGAATCCATAAAGCGGTCATAGTGTGTCACTTGAGAATTAGAACTCCACTGCCCTATCATGCTGGTGCTTTGTCAACCAAAAATACTACATATATGAATGTTCTTGATCCAAACGAGTTTCAAACTGCAGATGGACTCTAGTTCATTGACGGTGACAGTAACTAACTGAACATGACACCATAGCAGTACCAAAAATAGCAGCAAGCCAAGTGCAAGCTCCTGCTGTCCTTAGCTTGGTTAGGCACTTATTCCTTTGAGCAAATTTAATTTAATACGTGTTTAATATAGCACAATATGATTTGTAAATAATCAAGTTGGTACGTTTTGAACGAAAAATGCTAAAGGAAAAAACCAGTGTTCTGGATCTGAACTAGATTCAAACTGCAGATGAACTGTTCATCAATGGTGACCATAACCAAATAAACATGACACAATAGCAGTACCAAAAATAGCACCAAGACAAGAGCAAGCTCCTGCCCTTCTATGCTCAACAAGGCACTTATTCAACAGAGGTAATGCAATACGTGTTCGATTTAGCACATGGGGCAGTTCCCATTTCGTCGAGCAAGGTGAAAAGATAAGAAATAAAGACAAAATCATATAATTTTGCTCCATATTTGAGAGGTAACATTTGATTAGTCAGAGGGTTTAGTTTCACATTTTGAATCCAACTAAGACCTTTGCTTCCAAAAATCCTTAATATTTTGAAATAATAAATCCGGCTAGCCCACAGGGATAAAAATCCAGCAAGTTCGCGTGATTGTGACCACCACCAGAGATATGAACACTAAATCAACATTCAAAATTTGGTAGACCATCTCAGTGAGAGAGAGGGAGAGAGAGAGGGAGGGAGATCAAGGGCTCACCTGAACCAAGAAGAGGCGACCACCACTGCCACGGTTGAGCAGGCCGAGGTTGTCGAAGATTAGACGACCTCAAGGAATAAACTAAATTTTCTGAAGAAGGAAAGGGAAAAAGATGAAGCTTAAGCAATCATAATAGCAACCAAAACAGAATAAAACACAGTAGCTATGTTCAGGAAGAGAACAACCCTGTTCTCAGGACTATCACTAGTGCAGAACTGGGCAATAGCACCGGTTCGTAAGGCCCTTTAGTGCCGGTTTGGTAACCGGCGCTAAAATGTAGGCACTAAAGGCCCCCCCCTTTAGTACCGGTTCAGCACGAACCGGTGCTAAAGGGAAACCACGTGGCACGAGCCAGCTTCGGGGGCAGGGAGCCCTTTAGTACCGGTTGGTGTCACCAACCGGTATTAAAATGTTGGGGGGGTTTTGGGTTTATGATTTATTTTTCATTTAATTTTGTGTTTTCCATTTAATTATTTTTCGTTTGCTGCTATTTTACGATACTACATATTGTACACATTATGCATATATATAAATAGAATTTCTAGTAGAACCGATCATAATATTAATATATATATATCATCGAATGTCTCACAACCACCATTAATTAATTCACACATATATACACACATGTATATATATATATATATATATATGTATATATATATATATAGATACAATTTCTCCTAATTGGTGCCTTCGGAGCACGATAACAATTGGAAGTGGTTCATGGGGGCGGTAGCGGGTAATAGTATTCTCCTTTGGGATCTATGACCTGGTTGAGCAAAAATCCTGCTATTTCCTCTTGAATTGCTTCTATGCGGTCCTGTGCTAGGAGCTTGTCCCGCACCTCTTTGAACTGTTAAGAAGGAGATCAATATGCATGTGTATTAGTTGTGTGACTAGATATTGATAATGGTGTAAAAATTGTGAATAGTGTTCTGACAATCGATATTGTACCCACTCCTGTCTTTGAGATTTGCTCCTTTCGGACGCCATCATGCGAATGTTCTTGCAAACGTAGTATGCACATAGATCATTCCCCGGCGCCTGCTTCAGGACCTTTACGAGAATGGAATTTGATCAGATAATAATTAATCAAGCATGATAATTACAGAGATGGCAGCTAGCTAGTACTACTTAATTACTTACCTTGGGTCGATACCATTTCAGACTTTGTTTTCATGGGCCTGGAGTGATCCTGATGAACTTTGCCCAAGCCCTGCCCGCCGACAAAGAAAATGAATAAATGGGTTATTATATAGTTGTTATCAGGAAATGACGAACTAATTAAATAGGCCGAGATATAGTTAATAATGATTGAAATTGCCTGTTGACTATCCCCTTCACGATGGTGTAGTCACTTGCTTTCTTAAGTAGTGAGTCTAGTACTTCGACTGTTCCTTCATCAACTTTAATGATTAACAAGATCCAGTGAAATCTGCATGCACACATGTTTGCATGTCTTAATTAAGCGGGCATATGTAAGCAAAAACATGTAGCTATAGCTAGTAGGGAAAAACAGAATTTGTAGTACAAGACAGTGTGACTCACTGGAAGTTGTAAGGAAGTAGTATATCTTCATTCTATTTGAGTTCCTTGAAGAACTGTAGCATGCTTTCCTCTACACATTTTTCATGATATGGATCTATTTTCCATGTGTATTCATTAATGGTATTTGGGTCAACGAACCCAATGCCATAGCGTCCATCTTTTTTCATTTCATAAATCTTCATCCTGCATAATACCACAGAAAAGAATATAGTGAGGATAATTACATGTAATGATTGATCAAAATGATCACTACAGCTAGCTTGAGACTTAAATTACAGAAAGAAATCACTTACAGACAATAGCAACTGACGATAGATTTGTCGAGTGCGTCTTTATTGTATAGCTGAAATAGTTCTGAATACTCAACTGTCACAGCTTTCTTATGGTAGTAATGCTCCTCGTTGACATTCACCATGAGGGACTCTCGATTGGAGATCTTGGTAATGTCCATGTACCATTGATGCAATTCATACATTCTCGTTGGGAGCTTATTGACCTCCTCTGGCTCGACCAAAGGTTGGCCCCGGGCATATATATTTCCGTTTTATTTCCTCCTCTCTAGTCGGAGACATGGGCTCGATATCGAGGAGTTGTCCAACAGTGATCCCAATCGATTCAGCCTGCACAATATGCTCCTCGGTTATTACCACATCGCCCACCCCGGGAACGTTAACGGTTTGCCCACAATAATATTGGGTGCGCCTACTCTCATGTGTTGTTGGCACAACAAGCGGGGGGATTGATTGCGCCGCCTGTTCTCCCAGCTGGGGAACGGTTTTACCGCTCCTTTTGCCAGCTGATTTGCTCAAGCTCGAGCTCGCCTCTTTCTGTAGACATGCTCGATTTAACTTCCTGACGTGGCGCTCATAGTCTGTGTCAATAGGCTTGGGAGCTGGTGGTCTAGCCATATGAATGAAGTGGTCAATCTTTTCCACAGGCACTTTCTCCCTTGGCAGCGGTGGCGGTTTCGGTGCAAAATGGGCTTCCACCTTGGCCTTCGATATGGCTACGTTTTCCTCCTCGGACTTGTCGTAAGGCCTTTGCTGAAGAGGCGCGAGGCTTGGACCATATTGAAACCGCTTGCCTCCGCCTGTACCTGTAGTACTACCTCGACTTGTACCGCTACGCACCATAGCTGAGGCGGCTCTCTTCCGTGATTGCCGAGGCGGCGAAGACGGCTAACATGGTTGAGTTGGAGGAGGAGGAGTGGCCTGAAGCTGTGCCGGACTTGGAGGAGGAGTTTCCTAAAGCTGTGCCAGACTTGGAGGAGGAGTGGCTTGACGCTTTGCCGGACTTGGAGGAGGAGTGGCCTGAAGGTGTGCCGGACTTGGAGGAGGAGTGGCCTGACGCGTTGGTGGACTTGGAGGAGCGGCAGTCTGCTGACTCGGTGGCGGCTGCGATGAGGAGTCGGATGATGCGGTGTCGGTGGCCTTCGAAAGATGATGCAATCCTTTCTCCATAGGATGATACTTTGGTTGGCCTCTCCTAGTGTGTGCTCATCGTCACCTCCAGGAATGTCAAGCTCTAGCCCCGAATATTGGTCCACCACCTCATCAACCAAGACACGAGCATAGCCCGCTGGAATCGGGTTGCAATGGAAGGTTGCCTCGGGGGGATTTGTAAAAGCAAGGGCGTCTGCCACCTTCATGGATATGTTCTTCATTTTGAAGTGTAGCTCGCAGTTAGTGTTCTCCATGATGTCATCCACTGGGTAGCTATCCAGCAATGCGTCGCCCGGGGCGGAACCCACACTGCTTCTCGGCATGGATGGGACGGTGCTATCCATTGGTGGATCATCTGCTAGCTGTTGAGACCCCCTTTGCTGGCTAAGTGAGTCGATCTGCTCCTGCTGCCGCTGGAATTTGATTGCCAAGTCCGCGTGCGCTGATTCTAGGCCTGGAAGGCGTTCATAGTCTAGCTTCCTCTGCTCCTCCTCCATCTTCCTCTTCTTCTCCTCCGCAATCTTCTTTCTCGCACGGGTTCTGTAGTCGGCGTTCCAGTCCGAAAACCCCTCATACCACGGAATAGTGCCCATGCCTCATGTTCTTCCCGGGTGTTCAGGATTTCCCAGGGCACGCGTAAGCTCGTCGTTCTCTCTGTTGGGCTCGAACAACCCGGATCGAGCCTCTTCTATTGCAACAAGTAGCTTATCTTCGGCTCCGTCCAGACATGCCTTCTTCGAAACTTTGCATGTCTTCGGGTCCAACTCCCCCCCCCATGCGCATAGAACCAAGTCCTGCACCTGGGGGGCCAGCTCAATGTTTTTGGAGTGACACCTGCATCCAGCATCTCTTTCTCAGACTTATCCCACTTAGGCATTCCCGCCGCATAGCCACCTGGCCCCAGCTTATGGAACTTATCCTTTTTTGTGGCATTGGACTTGTTTATTCTCGACCGTTCCTTAGATAATTCTGAATCCTTGAATTTCACGAAATCGTCCCAATGAGCACTTTGGTTCTCTAGTATTCCCTCGAATACTGGAGTCTTCCTTCCTCTGTTGACGTACTTGGCCCATTCACGAATCTTGTGGTTCTTAAATGCAACCGCCATCTTCCTAAGAGCAGCGTCCTTGACTTTCTCCATATCTGCTTTTGTGAAATGATCTGGTAGGGTGAAATGTTCCATGAGCGTTTCCCGAAGCAAATGTTTTTGTCTGTCGTCGACAAAAGTAACTCCTGGACGTGGCTTTGCTGGCTCTCTCCATTCTTGAAGGGAGATCGGGAGTTGGTCCTTCACAAGAACTCCGCACTGACGAACGAACTTGTCCGCAATCTTCTTAGGCGCGAATGGTTCGCCATTAGGTCTGATTGCCTCGATATTGTACTTTATGCCCTCCTTCAACTTTTTGTTCGGGCCTCGTTTCGTCCTGTTGCCTGAAGATTTGCTCGATCCGGATGGCTGAAAGAAGAAAGATCGATTCGTTAATATATCTTCAAGTCATTTAAAACATGTGATGATCACCAGATGCCTGCTTATATAAATATATATACCTCGCCGGTCTTTGTTGTTTCAACATCAACATTTTCTTCGTCATGTTCATAGTTCATGAGTTCATCAATTCGGTCGTCGCGATCGAATATCATATCACCCTCCCCGGTGTTGTTTAGATATTCGGAGCCGTCATAATCTTCTTCATTCTGATCATCATCTGGCCCGCGAGGATTGCGTATGATATTGAACAGGGCCTCTTCTCCCTCTCTGCCGGTATTGTCCGCCATAGGTTTTGTTTAACTAATCCAAAAGAAATATATTCAAATTACAATGCATGGATGCAATCAATTAATAAGGAAAAACTGAATCAATCATAGTACATAATAAGCATCATCGAATGTAATCTCGAATACGTCGTCTCGAATAATAGATATAATCTCGAATACATCATCTCGAATAATAGATATAATCTCGAATACATCGTCTCGAATAATAGATATAATCTCGAATACATCGTCGGATCATGCGGCGCGGGCGGTGGACACCCAAAGAGAAGGAACCCTCACAGGATCATAGCTGAAGTGAGATCCCTGAAGAAACTGCCAGCTATTGGAGAACCTGCCGCCCTCTAACGCAACCATGTAGCGATGGACGTGCTCGTCCTCCTCCCTGACACGTCGACGTACCACCTCCGGCGGGGCCGGCTCCCTCCGCACCGAAACTGGCCCACGCAAACGCCACCAAATGAGATCAGGGTCAACGACCGGGGCCGGGTTCCTCATCAAGCGGCGCGCCCCTCCAGGCGGCACCTCCCAGTGCCAGCCCGGCGGAGCCCAGTCCCGGACATGGGTTAGTCGGACGTCGTCGCGGACGGGTCGACGGCGAGAATGCGGGCCGGGCATTGTCGAGAACAAATACTAGCTATATGCCCGCAAAAAGTAACATTTTTTTAATGATCGGATTTTGATAACTAAAATTTCTAACATTTCTATATAACTAACATTCCTATAACATTTCTAACAATGCTATATAACTAACATTTCTAATATTTCTATAACTAAAAAACAGAAAAAAAATTATAACATTTCTATATATATAACTAACATTTGTATAATATTTCTATAACTAAAAAAAGAAAATTTTCTAACTTTTTTATAACTATTTAAACAAAAAAATTCCTAACAATTCTATCTTTTCTATAACATTTCTAACAATGCTATATAACTAACTATTTCTATAACTAAAAAAAGAAAAATTTCTAACTTTTTTATAACTATTTCTATAACTAAAAAACAAAAAATTCCTAAGAATTCTAACTTTTCTAACAATGCTATATAACTAACTATTTCTATAACTAAAAAAAGAAAAATGTATGTGTGTGTGTGTGCTCACCGGCGAGGCAAGAGGCGACGGGGGGCGGCGACGGGGACGGCGACGGGCGCGGCGATGACGGGGATGGCGACGACGGGGACAGGGACAGGGCGGCAACGACGGGGACGGGCCGGGGCGGCGACGACGGGGACGGGCCGAGGCGGCGACGACGGGGACGGGGACGACGCGGGACGGGCCGGGACGGCGCGGCGGTGACGACGGGGACGACGGGGAAGGGGACGACGGGGCGGCGACGACGGCCGGGACGGGGCGGCGACGGGGGCGGCGACGAGGGATATGGAGACGGCCGGGGGCGGCGGGCGACGGGGCAGAGGAGAAGAAGCAGATGAGAAACTAAAATTTTTGAAGTTTTTAGTTATATAGGATGGACCTTTAGTACCGATTGGAGCCACCAACCGGTACTAAAGGCCTGTTTTGGCCAGGCCAAGTGGCGGGAACCGCACACCCTTTAGTACCGGGTGGTGGCTCCAACCGGTACTAAAGGGGGGCCTTTAGTACCGGTTGGAGCCACCACCCGGTACTAAAGGGGGTGCGCTGGCAAGGTGTTGTGCGGCAAGTTTAGTCCCACCTCGCTAGCCGAGGGGCGTCCGCACTGGTTTATAAACCCCCGTGCGGTAGCTCTCTCGAGCTCCACTCCAAAGCAGGCCTACTGGGCCTACATGTTCTCTGCTGCCCTGTGGGCCTACTGGGCCTTTGCAGGCCTGCATCCTGGCCCAACAATAGGTTGGGTTTCTAGTCGTATGCAGGCCGCTCTGGCCCAGTAGGCGGGCTTTTTTATTTATTTTTTTGCTTTATTTATTTTTGAGTTGTTTTTTGTGTATTTAGAGTTTATTTGTGAATATTTTTGCTTTAGGTACAAAAAATTACAAACTTTCTGTTAGTGCTCGTAGTTTTCAAATTTGAATAGTTTAAATTTTGAATTATTTGAAATTAGTGTGAATCACTAGTTTGTGAATAACTTAACTTTAAAAATCAGTAAAGGCATGAAAGAATTTGTTTGCACATAAAATTTCTTCGCGTTTCAAATGCCAAAACACATAACTACCCTAACTATTACAGAGATTCCCTCCTGGGTGTGAAACACAGAAGAAAGTGATGATAGTGAAGCCGATCACATCCCAGATCTTTGGGTGTGAAACTTTTTCTTCGCGTGTGTCCCTTTGCGCCGTAACCATCGAAAATCTTCATCATTTAACGGGATGCTCGGGTCAATATTCACTGTGAATGGATCAATTT